>NC_044987.1:27031776-27774978 GCF_008728515.1 Papio anubis | reverse complement strand
ATAATATCAAATTTAGGAGTTTAGTCTCTGAATGAATTGCTGGAGTAGCTTGCTTTATTTCTTACTATCACTTTGACTTAACTTTTTTTTTTGTCTTTAAATGTGTATTTAATAATATTGCCTTATAATTTTGTTCTCTCTAATAAATGAAATAATTTATGTGAAATACACTAACTCATGTAAAATTCAGAACAAACCTATGAGTTCCATATTATTTTCTTTGTATCACAAATGAAAAAAAGCCTAAGCTTGAGTGGTTTAAGCAGTTAAGTGTTTGAAACACATAATTTTAGGAAAAGAAATGCCCCTAGAGGGCATTATTTGTGCAAAATGATGTTAGGTAACTCTCTTTCTCTCTGTTTTCTCTCTCTCTCTTTCTTACTGTAGGCACACTGAATTACTTGCCTTTCCCAGGTCATAGCAAAAACGGCATGTCTGTGCTTTGGTGAATGCCATTTTTCTCTCCCTGTATTGGGCGTTTGCTCTCCATGCTGTGTCTGATGAAGACTGAGCTCTGAAATCTCTGCCTCACAAACGAGTTTCTTGGAGACAGAGACAAGGCCTATGTATAGGTCCTGGTATAGTGTCTGACACATTATAGGCATCTATTAATTACATAATTAATAACAGCAGTAATAATAGTAATAATAATAACATTAGGTTGGTGCAAAAGTAATGTGGTGTTCACCATTATTTTCAATGGCAAAACTGCAATTACTTTTGCATCAACCTATAATGGCATGATTTACCTATCAATTTATTCATCTTAGCCACATTATGTAAAAGATACTAACATAAATTTTTATGATAGATGGCTAGGTAGAGAGATATATAGATGATAGATTCTATCCAATATTCATTAAAATGTGTAAGGAAGGTATATTCTTTTCTGTGGCTGTTGCAACGAATTACCTCCTGTGGCTTAAAACAACAAAACTTTATTCCATTGGTTCTATATGCCAAAAACTTAATATCAACATGTTGGCACTGCTCCATAGGCTCTAGGAGAGATTCCTTTCCTGCTTTTCGCTTCATCATTCCTTGGCTTATGGGTGCATAATTTCAGTCTCTGTTTCCATTTTCACATGACCTTCTCCTCTGTGCATGTTTTTCTTTTCCTCTGTGTTCCAAGGACACATGTGATCAATTCCCTCATCTCTAAATCCTTACCTTAATTATATATGCAAAGACTCTTCTTCCAAATACTATTCACAGTTCTAAGGATTAGGACTTGATACGTTTCAGTGGTCATTATTCAACCTTTTACAGTAGGTGTTCAAGTCAGGGTGTTTGCTTGCAAGCAAGAGCGAACAGAAATTGACCTACGTTGTCTTAGAAGAGCAGAAATTTATTGTAGTATGCTACTGAAGGCTCACAATTGACTGGTTATCTGAAGGTCAGTTTTGGAAAATTGTAAAGAACAAGGAGGTGGGTGTCCAGAGTCCAAGTGATAGCAACAGGAGGCAGCCAGATGGCTAGGCAGATAGGGGTGGGTCTTGGGTGAAACCCCACCTCCAAGGCAAAAACAGCCTGAAGGCTGAAAGACTGGACTGCTGGTCCCGGGTGAAACCTGCAACCCAGAGTAAGGACTTCTGTTTCTGTTTGCCCACCCTTCCCCAGTTGATTCTTTCTGACTAATGCTTTTTAACCAGTCGAAAGTTGTCTTTTCCAATACTACCTATGGCTTGCCCTTCGGCTATTCTGAGCCCATAAAAAGCCCTGGACCCAGCTACAGGCGGAGGAGAGAACCACCCTACTACAGGGGTGGGGAACCACCCCTCGTCCCCTCTCTGCTGACAGCTGTTCCTTTGCTCAATAAAATTCTTCTCTACACTCCTCACACTTCAATGTCCAGTGTATCCTCATTTTTCTTGGGTATGGTATAAGAGCTTGGGAACTGATGAACCAGGGTACAAACTATAATACAGGCAAACTGTGGCATACCAGCGTCCTCAAGGGCAGGGAGAATAAGTCTCTACCACAAATAAGTATTTCAAACAAGGGGTTTGGGGTTAGATATCAGACACTAAAAATAAAAATGTTAAAAATTGTCCCCTATGAAGAGTAACTATATTCTTCAATTTAAAAAAAAATGAAGAAACTAATACTCAATTCAGTAAGTATAGGAAATAGGATAAAAATCTCAGGGTTGCATAACTCCATAGATTACATTCTTTTCACTCAATAATGCTTCCTTCTGAAATATCAAAATTAACTTGACTTATAGAAAAATTTTAGAATAATGATAAATTATATATATCTTCCCTAAATTGCAGAATAAATAAATGTCAAAAACTCAAGTAACTAGTTTGAATGAGAATCATGCCTTCACTTCATAAAGTGCAAAAACATTCAAACTTCATTCTTTAAATAAATATTAAACAATGCCCTTTAAAATCACATTGTAAAAAGTCTATTTTTTTCAATAATGCTGTCATTTCTAAATAAATTTTAGAACTCTTTCCTATTTTAAAAATTACCACCAGAGTTCCCATATTGCAACTTTATGCCTTAAAGACCAATCAAGCATGTTTAACTTATATTATTGTGCCTATTGAAATTTTTCCTTTAAATATCATTCTGGAAAAAATAATTATTTCAAAAAATGATTTTTGACATGAACTTTAATCTGCAGGCAATTGGTCAGAAAAATGCAGGTTGCTACAGAAAGCTTAAATGCAGATTTCATGTCCTGCAAAAAGTTAAGAGAAGAGGGAGAAATCAACTTATGATGATATGCATGACTTGTCAGCTTTATAAGAAAACAAAAATCTTTATTTTATAATTAAAGACACTAAGAAAGTTTATATGCATGTCTCTAAATCTTAGAACTGGTAGGCATTTTAAATTTGGGGCTAACACAAATTTTAAACTTCAAAAAAGATAAGAGAATGTGGAGTTACATCTCAGTTCTCTTTGAAAAAAAAAGATAGCTTGTAAAGTACAGTGAGGGAAAAGAATAATGGAGTTTCTTTTTTTGTTTGTTTGTTTATTTGTTTCTCTCACTTAGTGTAGAGTTGAAAGACGCTACTGGAAACAGTGGTGGGAAAGAAGGATGTAGACTTCAGTAGCAAGTAACACCTTCATTGTCGTCCAAGGAAAAGAAAAACAAGGATTGTGATTTAAAACAAGTAATGAGTGAAATAACCATTAAATTGCGTATCATTTGTTCTGTAAGAAAATGCTCCTTAATAATTCTAAATTTAATTGTTTTTATGAAGATTTCTCTTTTTGTTTTTAAAATAGTATATGAAAGGGAAAATGGTTCTCTCTCTGTCTTCCCCTCTCTCTCATTCTCATTAAGTGACTCTAATTTTTCAGACAAAATCAGGATATATGGCCTCAGATTTGTTGGGATATAGTTATAAATATTGAAATCAGGAGTAGTTGAGGAAATATGAAAAGTTTACTTAATGGCTTCCTACAAAATAACTTGATATTTGCTGGTTCCTCTGCCTAAAGGCCCTTTTAATCTGGTACTTCTACTTATTTTTTACACCCAGTTTTCTATAAGGCCTTTTTCAGCATTCCTAGTAACATTGACATTATCTGAACCATGTTATAATTATTTACAAACCTCTATCACACATGTCCATGAGTGCCTCAAGGATAGGACTCACATATTATGAAGTTTTCCATTCTCAATGCCAAGTATAGCACCTGATGAAACTTACTAAGTTATCGTTAAATATTTTTAGAGTAGATACATGGTATATCAGAATGAATAGATGAGAGAATTAATTGAATGAACAAAATACTATCTGACTTGGGAGAGGTAACTGTTTAAAATGTACTAACTCACAAAGTCAATCATACATTTTCTTTATTAACTCTAGCTTTTATTTATTGCCTGTATCACTTGTATTGGTTATTTTGTTCATGTTTCTAGGAAAATGGTAAGAGGAAGAGCAAAGAATTAATATAAAACAACTTGAAACTTAAGACTGATAAAAGAGACTAGCCCTGTAATAATCTCTGTCATATTCAAATCCTCCCCAAGCCAGTTCCTAGAGCCACTTAAATACCTCTCTTAGATTAAGAGGGATTTTGCCTCTGAGCTGGGGAGTCCAGGGCTCAGAGTCTGGTTCTCACATGGCAAATATGAGAGCATATTTGAACTCTTAACAAGTTGAAGCCATTCCTTGTTACTTAGCAGATTTTTCCCATATGACAAAGCACTGACATCTGCAAAGCTGTGCAGCATTGCAACTGAAAATTTACTGAAGAAGCAACCATTCTCTTGTTTTTCTAAATGTTAAAAAATAATTATTTCTGAAGTTGCTTTTTTTGTTTTTGTATGTAGATGAGAGGTTTCTATGTTGCCCAGGTTGGCCTCGAACGCCTAGCCTCACCTCCTCATGCGCCACGGCAACAGGCCTGAGCCACTGCGGCTCCTGAAGTTTTTCATCTGAGATTTCATAAAAGTGTAGTAGGTGAAATTCTTGTCTCAGTAGTGTTTTTGAGGAGAAGGAAAGGCAGTTTTTATATTTCTGAGAAGACTGAGACATCTGCCTTCTTCTATGTGAACTGGTAGCTTCTTTGTGAATATTTATAGGAATGATAAAATCACAAAGAAGGTTAATTAATATACAAATTTTCTCATTTGATTAAAGGAAAACTATAAATCCCTCTACTAGATTTTTCAGCCAGGGGATTATCAAAGCCATACGTTTAGGCAAAAATGATTATTAAGTCAATTAATAGGAAGTCAAAACATTGGTGCATGCTATTTATATCCATTTGAATTAAGCAGATATTGTCTAATTTTGCCATGTGGAAGAGCTGATAATAATACACTATATTCACCTACAGTTACTGATAGAAGTCTGGTTTTCCTTCTAAACTATAAACTTCTTGAATACACAGATCAGATCTATACTGCTTTTTACCTCTGTTGCTGCTTTCTCACTGTATACACAGTCACTGCCAGGTGCTGATATAACTAAAGGGTCAACTTTTTCTTTTTCCTTACAGGCTATTTCCTGCTAATATTTTGGGGGAAAGAGGGGAGAGGTTTGCTGAAACTCTCTTCTGAGTTATGCACTTAATCACTACTTCTGGGAAATGCTTGATTTCAGATCTGCGAGAAGAAATAGAAGATAGATCTGCAACGTTGTGTGCCACGAAATAAGAAAACTGTGAAAGGAAAATGAGGCATTGTCAAAATGACACATGAGCCAGCTTGAGTGGACTTTCACTATCCAAAGGTGAGACAATTAAATAATCAATAATAACTATGATTGACTAAAACACATTTAAGATATTAAAAGCCATACATTCTTAATATTTTAAAGAGAGAGGAACAATCAAAACTCTTGAGATATTCGATAACATTAGAGCTTGTCTGGGCACCAATCAATATTCTGAAAATTATCACTGAAGGGAAAAAATTAGGCATTTACCTTGCCATTCTGAAGTAAATTGTATTTCAGGGTGTCCCAAAAGTCCTGTAGGTATGGAAAAGAATACTGTATAGAAATAGTTCAGTTAATAAATGTAGAATTATGATAGGATTAGAAAAACACTTTGCAATCTCTAATGAAATAACTGACTAAGGTAATCACCATCAATATCGAGGTTGATGGGTAATCTATTGTCTAAATAGAGATACTTTGTAAGAAAAACAGGATGCACTATTGATAATTATGCCAGGAAACAGGCATAAACTGGTGCGATTCCAGGCAAACATATGTCAGGTCAGCCTGTACTGGGGAATCTGACAATAAAGAGAATGGGCTGTTACTGGCTGAACTCACTGATTAATTTTAGCAGAATAAAGATAACACAATAAAACTTTATATGTCTCCTGATATGAGGTAATATGAACAATTCAGCATTGTCTATGATGTATTGTATACATATATAATATCTCAAATATGTGGATATATAAATGTGTATACATGTATAATATTCAAGACTTTAAATCTTATCCCCAGTATACAGAAAATACAGGGGATAGAGAAACAAGTCAAATGATACCATGGGGAAGTACATTTGCTAATTACTACTTAGATGATTAATAAATGCTTACATTGAACCATATTCTACAGGATCACAGATTTAGGCATGTTTTCTGTAACCTGGAGACCTTTTCTTGGTAGGTTCAGAAGAATATTGAAAGTGGTGGAGTTAGATGATGTGTCACTTTCTTTCATGGTAGTGGCTTTTGAATTAACACTAATGTTTAAGACCTAGTATCACAAAGAAAGCTTATAATTATGTTATAGAGATAAAGCCAACCTTACCGTATGAAGTCAAATAATTATTCAACAGATAATCTACTTTTAAAACCAACAAAATAATGCTTCGAGAATGAATGCAATTTTCAAGACAGAGGTAGGAACAGTAAGTTCTGTAAGGATTAGAAGTAAATAAATGCCATTTAATCCCAGTGGACTAGGAAAGCATTATAGAAGAGATAAGTGTTGAGCTTGGCTTTTTTAAAAATGTAGAATTTATATAGACAGAAAGAAGAGAGAATTCCAGACAGTCAGAAGAATATGTACAAAAGCATTTAACAGCCAATGATATTTGACAGTTTACAAACAAGCTCTACTGGAGTAGAATTAATGGGAAATAAGACTGGAAAGATAGATTGCTAATGCCTTCCTAGGTCCCTTGCATAGTTCCCCCAAGCATTCAGGCCTTGTCCATCATGGAGGCATTCAGGCCTTGTCCATCATGGAGGTATATTAAACCACATAGCTCAGTAGCTCACTAGAGAAATAATGAGTCAACCCTGTTACTGCACATTATATAACTTTGTGCTTATGGTTTTCTTGTTCTTCCCTACTTTAAGCCGTCCTTTAGCTAGTTCTTGCCTGAGTGCTTGCCTCTTGGTGTTTCAGAAACAGACAAATCTTTCATGAGATCCCAAACAAGCCCATTCCTAATATGTCTAAGATGTGAAATAATAAAGATTACAGATTTGAATACACTTATTTTATTTATGCAAACCCAGACTTCAGACTTTTAATTTTAATGGTGCTTTGCTATTCTAAAACAAATATATTGATTTTTATTATTAACTGTTCTTTTTAAAGTCCATTTCTAATATTCCTCATTGTTTTTTTGTTTTTTTTACTCTGTCTAGTGAAAGCAAGGTTTCTTGTTTGTTTTGTTTAATTGATTCAGGAGCTTACTTCATTGACCATTTTTTATGAGATAGGCTGATTTAGGAATATGTGCTCTGATTGTTTTAGCTAATTGCTCTTAACAATCTACTGCCAGGCAAAACTAGCATGTTAACTTTTTCATTAAATGCACTGCTAACTCCAAACAATCAAAGCAATATTCATCATCCTTGGCCACTGTGCTGCCAACCTTGCCCACCGCATGCATGTGAGCAAATGAACACAGGTTACATTAAAAGCTAATAGAGTCTTTGGTTGCTTAACGTTAGTGGCTCATTTGTTTGCAGGGAACAAACATCTTCTAACACTAGGTCCATGAAAGTTTATTCTACAAATACCAATGATTTGGAAACTAAGCATTAACAGGGACTGGGGCAGTCCCAGGGACTGGATGCTCAGTGTCTCTCTGTTACCCTATTTTAGCATCTCTGCTTTTCTCTGTGAATCTGCTCTAGGCCTTTCTATATCAATAAGAGTTTTTCACTTTCCAAAATTCTGATCCTTCAAAATTTTGACTTTGCATTACGATGGCCAGTCCAGTCTGGATTCTTTCTCACAGGATGCCTCCATGCAAATGTTGCCTTCTCTTTCAAATAAATAGTCCTAATCTAAGAATCCCCAAAGAAGAAACTGATTGCCTCATTATATCTTACCACACCAGTCTATGGATTTTAAATGTGAGATCATACAATAATTTGTTGACTTCCCAGTTGACTGTACTTGGGTCAATTGTACAACCTTCGTCTGATAGTCTATGATTAGAGAATCAGGAGATTTTGCTACAAAATATGGTCACTGTTCACTTATCAGTGCCATGGGCAGAGATATTTGTTTTTGAAGGGAAAGTAGACAGTGAAATCCCCAAAACATTTCAAGTATTAATGTGCCACAATCCCTGAGAAGTAGACCCATGAAAAGAGTGAAAGTCTAAGGATCCTTTAAAGGAATTTCTTCCTGAGGAACTCCTCTCTGGCATTCCCATCAAGTGGTCATCTTGTTTTAACTTGGATGATTCCAAAGACTGAAAAGTTGTTTCAAGGGACTACTAGCCTGCTGAAAACACTAGCCCTGAAGGGAATATCATCTTTAATTGTGTTCAGTGTTTGTTTGTTTTTTTAAATATGCTTATTGGCCACATAAATGTTTTCTTTTTGGAAGTCTCTGTTATTTCCTTTGCCCACTTTTAGTTTGTTTTACATCACTGATCATTAGAGAAATGCAAATCAAAACCACAATGAGATACCATCTCATGCCAGTCAGAGTGGTGATTATCAAAAAGTCAACAAACAATAGTTGCTGGTGAGGCTGTGGAGAAATAGGAACACTTTTACACTGTTGGTGGGAGTGTAAATTTGTTTAACCATTGTAGAAGACAGTGTGGTGATTCCTCAAGGATCTGGAACCAGAAATACCATTTGACCCAGCAATCCTACTACTGGGTATATACTCAAAGGAATATAAATCAGTCTACCATAAAGACACTTGTCCATGTATGTTTATTGCAACACTATTTACAACAACAAAGACATGCATCCAACACAAATACCCATCAAGGATAGACCAGATAATGAAAATGTGGCACATATACACCATGGAATGCTATGTAGCCATAAAAAGGAATGAGATATGTCCTTTACAGGGACATGGATGAAGCTGGAAGCCATCATCCTCAGCAAACTAACACAGGAACAGAAAGCCAAACGGCATGTTCTCACTCATAAGTGGAAGTTGAACAATGAGAACACATGGACACAGGGAGGCAAACAACACACACTGAGGTCAGTCCAGGGGTTGGGAGCAAGGGTTGGGAGAGCATTAGGACAAATACCTAATGCATCCTGGGCTAAAAACCTAGATGACAGGTTGATAGGTGCAGCAAACCACCATGGCACATGTATGTAACAAACCTATACGTTCTGCACTTGTATAAATATTTACATATTTATAAATAAATAAAATTATAAATAAATAAAAATTGATAAATATATTTATGTTGCATTTTGAGGGAGAATAGTTTATGAGTGTTCTCAATTGCCTGGGCATTCATTAAGATATAAATAACAGAAACATTTTGAGAGCTAAAACACAACGTGAATGTTAATTAATGGAGTATGTCTATCTCAAGAAATTCAGAGCACAGTCAAGCAATTAAGACTTTGGGAACCACAAAAATCAGAACTTCTCTGGGAATATAATGAGTGTTACTTTTTAAAACTTCCCTCTAAATACTGCAAGTAATGTGACTCAGTTACAAATAACTCCTACCCCTGTGTTTCTGAATTTAAAATTATGGATTCCTAAGACAAAATAATTGACATATACATATATATATGTGTGTGTGTGTGTGTGTATATACACTTTCCATATATATATATACACTTTCCATATATATATATACACTTTCCATATATATGTGTGTGTGTGTGTGTGTCAGCTGTTCACCTTTCAATAGTCCGCTACAGGATCAATTAGCAGAAACATGGCTTCTGGAGATTCTCCTGGCAGATGCATGGGCAATTTTGAGAGAAATAAACACCCAAGCCAGAAATTAAGGTCCAAACCCTTTCACAGAGTACTCAAATGTATCGGTGTTCTTGTCTCACTCAACCTCTATTTCCAGCCTCATGTTTTACCACTTACTTTCCCTCTCCAGATCTTTGTTTAGACCACACTATATTACTTGACAGTGACTGATTATACCATTTACCATCAAACTTTTTGTCCCTGCTCATACTGTTCCTTCTGCACGGCAAACGTATCTAGAACTGTCCCAACAGCACCCCATTTTAAAATTTTAATTTCTATCAATTAGTTTAAAGGCATAATCTTCCCAGAGACAACCACTTGCAATTATTTGGCTGCTCGTTTTGATATTTACGTTCATATTGCTAAATAAAATATTTATGCTGCATTTTATGGGTTTTTTTTTTCCCCCCAGTTTCACATCTAATTGTTGAACTCCCACTATGGTAGCTTCCTCCAACTACACAGGCTTTCCTCCCTTCTCCAAAACTTATATCTTTATGAGTTTTAGCTTGATAACTACTCAATATGTACATAATTATATCCGTGTAAATATTATTCACAGGTAAACCAGATAATATACATTTACTTTTTGTATAATCTTTTTTTTTCTTGGAGTTAATCATTGATTCATTTTTGGTTGCTTTGTTTTCTAATTACTTGGCACTAACATATCCACAAATTCTCTATCATGGGTAATAAATCATCCTGATATGTTTAAATATGCTGACTAATCTAACTATTTCATCTTTTTTTTTTTTTTTCTTTGAAACAACCCTTCTGGAGCCTTTCTTTCTCCTAATAAAATATGGATTGGCTGTTTCCTAGAATTGTGGAAACCTAATTAACCTTGGATATCTATTTACAGTCTTCTTGGGGATTCCCTCTCCTTCTTTTCTTGTATTCTAATATTTTCCTCGCTTGGTTCACTCCAGGTGCTACGTGAAAAAGCATGGGTGGTGAAATGTGGAGAAATTTTATGACTGAAATGTGTTTATTCTATCCTCCCTCTTGATTTTTTGGGCTACATGTACAATCTTATGTTGAAAATTTTTTCCTCAGAAGTTTGAAAGCATTGCTCCTTATTCATTTAGCTTCCATCTTTACCATTATAAATTTGATGCTGTGCAAATTCTAGGCACTTTGCATATATAATCTGTCTCTCTCCCCAACTCACTTTCTCCATCTCTTTCCTTCTCTCTCTTATTCTCTCTTTCTCATCCTCTCTCATCTTTATTTCTGTCTGTTTCAGATTTTAGAATCTTCTCTTTGTCTACAGTGTTCTCAAATTTCTTGATGATGTATGTTGCTGTTTGTGCGTTTTCTCATTCCTTTTGCTAGACACTTGATGAGCACTTTCAACTTGGAAACTTTTTCCCTTCAGTTCTAGCAATTTCTTTTTTTTTTTTATTATTTGGTAATTCACTCCCTTTAGATATCTCTGTTGTGTCTGTTTTCAATTCCTACTTTCAGTTTTAGAATCCATTTCTTCTGTGTTTATTTTTCTCTCCTTTATTCCTATCTTGTTGTCTTTTTCTTGTTGTTTTACTTTCTTGAGAATTTGTTCATGAAACTCCCTCAAAGGAAAAGGTTTGTGATGAATATGTGTGAATGTCTGTGTGTTAGTCTGGATTCATAATGCATAAATTATTAATATTTTGCAGAGTGCTTCTATTAATTCTCTGAATAAAAGTTTGTTAGTTGGTGATTCTTTATACTGTATTTCTCAGAGCAGCCAAATACTTAAGGATTTTATGTTACAATCAAAACCAAGATACAAATGTCCTAAAAGAATGCTAAAGCTGTCAAAGTTTCTGTTTGTATTACATATTAACATCATTTGGCTACTGTGTATTTAATTTAGAAAAATTAAAATGGTCCTTTGCATCACTTTCTTTATAAACCCATTCTATGGAGACCCACCTTGTTATACAAATAAGGAGGTAAAACTAGTTTTTGATGTGCTTTTCTTTTAAATGCCCTCTCCAACTCTGACCACCCAAGCTATCATACAGCACAATTATGCTTGCTACTCCTCCCCACATAAAGACCCTCCTCTCTACAAGTAATTGAAGGTTGATGATTATCACCATCAGGTAATATGTCTGTAGTCTTCCAGAAGCCCTCTTTTCCAATGCCTTAATCCAAAGGATAGTGATTAAATGGCACTAGCAGTCATCTACCCCTCTAAGGGTAGACTGAATGAAGAAAACATTTACAGCCTCCCAGATTACATCATATAGGTAGGGCTGCCTCACTCATATACTGTATGGAAAACTGCAATACAGAAAAAAAATGAATGAAGTTACCTTCTCCCAAAGCCTGCCTCTTCAAGAATATTCCGTTTGAGTAAATGGCATGGTCTAAAATAATTCCTGACTCTTCCTTCTCACTCATTTTGTTGGTCACTGAGTCCTTTAATTACACCTTAAATATCTCTGGAAATCCTGGTATCTTCTCATGTTCATTGTCATTCCTGAGTTCATATCCTAATAATTCCTATCCAGATTACTGCAGTAACTTCATCATTGTTTCTCTATCTCCAGACTTGTCCCCATTTGATTCATTCTGTATTCTACAATCAATGTTTTTGCTACAAAATACACAACTGACACCTTCAGCTTAGATTCTTTTTAGAGGCTGCTAGGACTTTGAGGCAAACTCAAACTCTAAACCACGCCATTGAGGCTGTGACATAAGCTGGCCTCCCGGGGCCTTTCTCACTACTGCTCATGCTAATTTATGTTCCAGCCAGGACTGATCACATAATTTGTGGGGCCTAGTGCAAAATGAAAATTCAGACATCTCGTTCAAATATTACTAAGAATTTTAAGAAGACGACAAGAAAGCATTTAACTAAGTGTGGAGTTCTTCTAAGCACAGGACTTAGGTGACTGCACAGGTTGTATGACCATGAAGCAGGTCATGACCTGCACGACCAATATGCCATCCTATTTTATTTCATTTCATTTTTTTTTAGCTTCTTTTGCTCAGACTGTTTCCTCTGCCTGCTGCCCTTTTCCATCATTACCAGGCTAAATCCTATTACTCCTTACTAACTCAGTTCAGATATCTTAAACTCTCCAAATACTTTTCCTGATCTCTCCCCTCCTCTTACTTCCTGCTCTGATTAAATATCCCTCTTCTATGTTCCCAAGATACCCTATATGTACCTTTGTGGTAGATTCTATCATTAAATTGTTAATATCTTTCTCTTTCAGTTTGTGCACTCTAACTTTCCCCTTGACATCCCAGAGTCTAGAACAGTTATTGGCACACAGTATGTGCATAAAAGTTTGTTTAATATAAAATTAGAAATAAGTGTAATTTAGAATTAATGCTCAGAATCTGAATTCAGTGTTTCCTTTCATAACAGCACATATAATTATTCTTTTTGCACACACTTAGGAGTGCATATTTTGCTGGCGTATATCCGGTAAAGTGTTAAAACACAGACTTCACTATATGTCATGAAGATTAGAAGGAATAATTTGACCTTTAAAATTGATATGAGTCTATACTATAGCTATTAAATACACAATTTTAATTCAGCCCTGTGGTGCGTATATTAGCCTGGTGAATAATTACTCTTTCAGAAGCTTTGCATATTTTAAAAATACTCTAGAGATTTTTAAAAAGAATATGTTTCTTAGTTTCTTACTAATGATCCGAGTGACATTTAATGTCTAAAATTTGTCTAAGAGCCAGAGAAATTGATCTATCAGTATTTACCCTTTCCTAGAAGGCTTTAGCTGTTTTTTGCTCTTACTGAAAATGTTATATTTGTAGTAGACTTTAACAACAAAATACGATCTCCTGTGTAGTCATTCGGACAAACATAAAACCCCCTTTAAGGCAATTAGGTAAACTGTGCAACAATTTTATTCCTGTTTTAAAGAAGTGAAACTCTAACTGCCTAACATGGTGGATACCCCAAATTTACTCATTCATAGTATTTTTTAAGAATAACCTAATAAAAAATAAAACCATCTCATTTAATTATTTCAATAAAAAGAATAACCTAATGATCCAATTAATTCCTCAAAGTATTCGAAGCTAGTCTTTTCACCAATGTATTTTTAGATATTTGAAAATATATTGTACTTACAATTATCACTTAAACTCATATCAAAATTACATCCCTGTTATTAAAAACTTCATTATCATAAGTATTAAAAATTATATAATGTTTTTATATGAAGATGGCATTACTAACTTATGATTTCCCTTTTCGTGTAAATTTTCTGTTGTTGCTAAGTTTTTCTGAAATGAATAGCATTATAATAAATATATATTAAATACATATAATTGGGTCAAATTGCATTATCAAATTGCTTTCTATAAACATTGTACCAAACTCCATTTTAAATATCTGTGCATTGACCATTTCTAACATGTATTTTCTTTTTCTCTCAATATTTTACACAATATTTACTAATTCAATGAAAACATTGTTTAAACATGTATTTGATTATTCATGAGATTTGAGATTTTTTTTAAAAAAATTAAAAAAAATTTTTATTATTCATTTACATTTGTTTGAATAGAAAAGGAAGTAGTAAAACTTTACTGTATTATTTCCTGTATCACAGTATTATTTACTATATCACTGTATTAATTATTTCCCCAAGCCATTTTCCCACTCGCTTTGATTAATGGAATTCTAAATAGTTCTTGCCTTATAGTACATTACAGATTCCTCTTTTTCTTTCTTCTTCCTTTCTCTGTCTCTTATATGCTTATATTTTCAGGCTTTCTTCTCTTCTGCCTATACAACTCTCCCCGTTTGATTTCATCTGCTCTAAGTGCTAAAGAAACCATTTATATTTTTATCTTCAACTGATGTGTCTTTTTCCTTTCTTTTGAGCTTTAAACACAGATTGCCAACTGTTTACTGAATGCCTCCAGTTACCTCTCTGATAGCTACCACAAAATTAACAAATCTAAAATTTAGTAAGTCATTTCCCCCATCAAACTTGAGCAGCCCCAAGTTTGCCCCTTTCTGATGTTTCAGTCATTGGATAATCATATAACCATCATCCAATAACACAAAGGCATATATTATCAGCCTTTAAACCATCAACTATCAGATTTCATCAATTATAATTTTGAAATATTTCTCAAATTCTGTTCAAACCCACTGATATCATCCTTGTCTGAAACATGTTGTCTGGACTATTTAAATAATCTCTTAGCTGCAACCCTCCATTTCCAATCAATTTGCACATAACAGTGAGAATTATATTCTCAAATGCATATTCTATCATGGCACTCTCATTCTTAAGACCTTTAAGACTTCAGCTTCCAGCCAATATGGGGTAACCAAGACTAGATTTGTCTCCCACTTAAAACAACTAAGCATGTGGACAAAAATATACGAAATAATAGCTTTCTTAAGATAGATGTCAAGCAATGAGAGGCAGTGACACCTGAGAGACAGGAAATACATTGCCCAGTCACAGCATGGAGAATTTCTAGGCATACAGTAAGATATAGGAGAGAAGATAGCTGCACAGAAAGAGAATTGCTAAAATCTGCCAAAAATCCTTTTCAAGAATTCAGGAAAGAACTGATCAACACATGTATGTGAGGAAACTACACAAAGCTGAAGGAAGAATCACCTGAAGAAATTAAGATTAGTGAAGACAGCAGTGGGAATATTTTATTTTGTCTTTGCCAGAGTGGAAAATCTTCCATTCTGGAAGTTTTATATAGGGCATTACATAGAACACTCGGAAGATTGACTTAGTGACGAATAATTAGGACTAGACTAAAGATTACTCTGACTACACTTAACCAATCTTAAAGCAAGACATGAAATATTTCTCAAAAATTAAGGTATAAAAAATCATTTTTTGACTGGGCACAGTGGCTCATGCCTATAATCCTAGCACTTTGGAAGGCCGAGGTGGGTGGATCACCTGAGGTAAGGGGTTTGTGACCAGCCTGGCCAACATGCTGAAATCCTGTCTCTACTACAGATACAAAAATTAGCCAGGCATGGTGGCTCATGTCTGTAATCCCAGCTACTTAGGATTCTGAGGGAGGAGAATCACTTGAATCCAGGAGGCTTGAATCCAGGAGGCAGCGGTTGCAGTGAGCCGAGATGGTGCCACTATACTCTAGCCTGGGCAACAGAGCAAGACTCTGTCTCAAAAAGAAAGAAAAAAAAAAGTCTTTTTTTTTTCAGACACAGAAAAGCTGAAAGAATTTATCACCAGCAGAGTACCCTACAAAAAATATTAATGGAAGTTCAGAAGGAAGGAAAATGCTACCAGATGGAACTACACATAAGAATGAAAAGCATTAATATGGTAACTACCTGGGTAAATACATACAATTTCTCTATTATTTAACTTACATTAAACAATCATTAATTTTTTAAACAAAATAATTACAATATAGAGTTGGGTTAATAACTACGTGGAAGAAAAATGATGAAAATCTTGGCATAGAACCAAGAAGGGATAAGTGAAATTATACCAATATAAGGATTTTAGACTATATGTGAAATGATATAGTATCACTTAAAGATAGACCATACTAAGTTGAAGCTTTTTAATATAAACTTGAATGTGGCCACTGATATAACAAGGCAGGGTCATAGCTAATAAGCCAGAAAAAAAGGACATGAAATGAAATAACAAATAATCCAAAAAAGAAAATGAAAAGAGGGAAAAAATAGTTAAAAGAAGAGATGGAACAAATAGAAAATGAAAAGCAAGATGATAGATTTTACCTTAATCATATTAAAAGTCAAATAATTATAAATGGTCAAAATACACCAATTAAAAGGCAAAGATTTGTCAAATTGGATTTTAAAAAGCAAGGCCCAGCTGAGTATGGTGGCTCACACCTGTAATTCCAGCACTCTGGGAGGCCAAGGTGGGTGAATGGCTTGAGTCCAGTAGCGCAAGACCAGCCTGGGCAACAGAGCAAGATTATGTCTCTACAAAAGAAAAAAAAAAAGCAATTAGCTGGACATGGTGGCACGTACCTGTAGTCCAGCTTCTTGGGAGGCTGAAGTGGGAGAATCACTTCAGCCCCAGAGGTCAAAGCTGCAGTGAGCTGAGATCATGTCACCGTGCTCCAGCCTGGGAGACAGACTCTGTCTCAAAAATTTAAAAAATGAAAAAGCAAGGCCCAATTAAATGCTAACTGCAAGAAAGTCACTTTAAACATAAAGACATAAATAGGATAAAAGTAAAATAATGTAAAAAGATACAACATAGTAAAAACTAATCAAAATAAAGCTGGAGTGATGATGTTTACAACAAAGTAGATTTCAGAGCAAAGACTATTACCAAACTTAAAGTTCATTTCATAATGATAAAGAGTCAACTGCTCACGAGGACAAAAAATTAGATAATTTCACAATTCCCATTGGAGATTTCAAAACCATTCTCTCACTAGTTGATATAACAAAAATCAGAAAATCCATAGAAATATAGAAGACTTTAACAACACTCTGAGACAAGTGGGCGTAATTAATATTCACAAAATAAAAACGTGAGGAGACTCATTATTTTTATGTACACATGCAATATTTACTGAGATAGACCTTAAGTGGGGTCATAAAGCAAGTATCAATAAATGTAAAAGAATTTAAGCATTAACAAATATGTTCTCTGACCAAAAAGAAGGATAAGAAATCAATAATGGAAAGATACCTGAAAAATACCCCAAATATTTGGAAACTCCAAAGAAAAAAATTGAAGGGAAAACCAGAAAATATTTTGAGTATAATAAAATGAAATAAATATCTAAATTTACTGGATGCAGCTAAAGCAGTAATTTTATGGCATAAAATGTCTATAATAGAAAAGGAGAATCTCAAATCAATAACTTCAATTTCACCTTAAATAACTAGAAAATGTAGAGCAGATGAAGCCCAAAGTAAGAAGAAAAGTCAGAGTGTAATTCAGTGAAATAGAAAACAGAAACAGTAGAGAAAATCAATACAATCAAAAGCTAGTTCTTTAAAAAGATTTATGAAATTAGTAAAACTCATCCATACTGGTTAGACCAAATAAAGACAGATTGCATATATCACCAGTATCATGAAGAAGACATGTATCCACTATAGGTTTTGCAGATATTGAAGGGATAATAATAAGGAATACCATGACAAATCTTAGACCAAAAAGTAGACAACTTAGATGAAATATACACATTTCTTGAAGGACACAAGCTAGCAAATATAACTCAAGAAGAAACAGATAACCTAAATCATCCTATATAAAAGAAATGTATGGCAGTTAAAACATATGCACATGCACAGTTCAGATAGTTTCACTGGTGAAATCTAAAAACTTTTTAAAAGAAGTAAAAAAAGTCTGTATAATATTTTCCATAAAATTGAAGAGTAGGGAATACTTTCAAATCAGTCTATCAGTTGAACATATGATTTCAAAATAAGACAAATACATTACAAGAAAAGAAAACTATAGGCCAACATCACTTGTAAATATAGATTCAAAATTTCAAAACTAAGTTTTAGCAAATCTAATCCATATATATATATGTATATAACCAAATAGATTGATCCTATGAATGTAATGTTGATCTCTTTATGACAACAGACACTTCATCAAAGAAGATATATGGATGACACACACGAAAACATTTAACATCATTAATCATTAGGAGAATTCCAGTGATATCACAGAAAATTCCAATGACATCACAACATGTTTATTAGAAAGGCTAAAAGATAACTAGCTCTACCAAGTGTTGACAAGAATATGGAGGAACTGGAATTCTCATACACTAATGGTGGAAATATACTGTTTTAGTCCAACAGAGTTTGGATGTTCTTTTCCCCTCCAAATCTCACATTGAAATGTGATCTCCAATACTGCAGGTGGCCCTAGAGGAAGGTGTTTGCATTATGGGAGTGAATCCTTCTTGAATGGCTTAGTGCCATCCTTTTAGTGATAAATGAGTTCTTGCTCATTAATTCTATTAGTTCTTGCTCTATTATTCCACACTAATGCTCTATTAGTTCACAAAAGAGCTGGTTGTTTAAAAGGCTTCTGGCACATTCTCCTTTCTCTCTTGCTCCATCTCTCACCATGTGACAGGCTTGCTTCTCTTCACTTTTTGCCATAAGTAAAGTGTCTTGGGCCTCATCAGAAGCCATGCAGATACTGGTGCCATGCTAGTACAGCCTGCAGAACTGTGAGCCAAATAAATCTCTTCTCTCTATAAATTACCCAGCCTCAGGTATTCCTTTACAACAATGCAAATGGAATAAAACATAGTCAAAGGTACTTATCTAAGAGAAAAGCATGTGTTCATACAGCTATTTTAAACATGAATGTTCACTGAAGCTTTATTTAGAACAGCCCAAAACTGGAAACAAATCAAATGTCTATCAAGAAGTCAATGGTTAAAGAAAGTACTATGTCTTCATGAAATGAAATACGTGTTGAGCATCCCAAATTCAAAATTCCAAAATCTAAAATGTTCCAAAATTCAAAACTTTTTGAGTACTGATATGATGCTCTAAAACATGTTCATTGTAGCATTTGGATTTTTGGATTAGAGATGCTCAACTAGTAAATAGAATGCCAATATTTCAAAATCTGAAAAAAAAAAAATCAAAAATCTGAAATACTTGTGATTCCAAGCATTTTGAATAAAGCATACTCAACCTTACTATATAGCCATAAAAGGGAATAAGCAACTGATATATACAGCAACATGGGTGAATTGAAAATGATAATGTTGAATAAAAGAAGCCAGACAAATGAGGACATTTTAAAATTTCATTTATATCAAATGTTAAAAAGTGCACACTAATCTATCATGACAAAGATGTTCAGTGATTGCTTTAGTATGGGAAGGAATATGATAGCACAGAAGGGAAGAATGACAAGGGGATATGAGAAAAAATTGGGGGTTGATTGATACGTTCACCATATTCATTACGGTGATAGTTTTTTTGTTTTTATGGGAATAGTTTTATAGGTGTATACATCTGTCAAAACGCCAAATTGTGTAAACTTTATATATGTGCAATTTATTATATGTAAACTATCCCTGTATAAGAAAAAAAACTATAGACGCTTTAAGCATAAAGATTAGTCTTTTAGCCTGTGCACATGCTGACTTTATCCAAACCTGGTTAAATCCTACTCTACCAGCATGTTTTAGCTTAAACATCGCCTTCTGAAGAAGGCCTCCCTGAACCCCAAGGAGTCAAAATTCCCCTGCTACACGCTCCCGTGTTGTCTCATATGTTTTCTTTTGTACATCCAGATGCAAAATTTGCTTTTCAGACTGGCTTGTAACTTGTCTGAGATCAGAAACTGTCATTCTCTTATTTATGCCTGTGATCTGAGAGCCTTATTCAGTGTCTGGTTCATAGCGAGCCTTCAAAAAGTAAGATTTCATTATATTGTAATTGAATTGAGGAGAAAGAAAGCAAACACTTTTAATAGGGCGAAATTTCCCACTACCCACAAAATGATTCCAGGTAGAAGCCCTCTTCTTTGCCTACCCTCGGATTTAAACCTACCCTTTTTTAGCCAAAACCAAAATTGTACATTCTCTTTCCCTTCTTCTGGGGGATTTAAACTGCCTGTTAAGAAGGTGAGAAGCCCTTTCAAGTGGTCTTCTCAGCTGAGCTAGAATAACTAAAAACAGAAAAGCAAGTTAAAAAAGTTAATGTGAACTTGTTCTTTTCATATTGTTATCTCCAGACCGTGGACACCCTGAGCTGGCTTTATTTACCATCTGAAAGATGAAATAAACTCAATAAGCTTTTAGTGAAGGAAGAACTATGACCCCACAGCAATGGGAAAAAATATTTTAGCTCATTCAGAATCTTCTCTTGATAGAAAGAATAGAGGGCCTCAGAAAAAAAGGGTAGTCTTTTCCCAAAGAAACATTCACACATAAAAATGCATACAGTGTGACCTGCCCTAGGTTCTTGTATGCCATTGAACAGGATGGTGTTAAGCAAAATGCATGATCAGGAACAAACTACATTGCATACTTATTCATGACATGTGCTCAATATTTTTGTACAAGTGATATATTTTTAATCTGCACACACAAAATCATGTATATTCAGCATCTGACATGTTCCCATCATTGTGCTATGAACTTTAGCTATAGCAGTGGTTTTCAACTGGGAGCAATTTTGCCTTCTGAGGGGGGATTTAGCAATGCCTGGACACAGTGCTAGTTGTCTCAATTTGGAGGTAAGGGGTGCTCCCAGCATCTAGTTTGTAGAAGCCAAGGATTCTACTAAACATCCTACAGTGCATAAGACAGCCCCACACAGCAAATAATCATTCAGCTGAAAATATCAATAGTGTCAAGGCTGGGAAACCTTGGGCTAGAAAAATAAAGTAGGTTGTGATGGCCCCTGCTCTCAAATAGTTCCTATCCTCAGTGAATTTGTGGTTAAAGTAACCCCTAAGAAAAATAGTTACAAAGGCAGCAATGTGACTGTAAGCATGCTTATGTCCAATTCATATTTCACCTTAAATGTACAGCGTAGTTTTTAGTCCATTGTAGGTGAATAATGAACACGCGTTGAGTAAGCAAGTCTTATTTTCCTCTCTATAATTTTATTTAGGTATGGATGTACGAATGTGTGTGTATTTGCATGAGAAGATATATAGTGTGCTGCTGGGATTTTATGTTAATTTCTTTTAATAGCTTTGTTGAGATGCAACTGGCATACAGTATACTATACACATTTCAAGTATATAATTTGCTAAATTTTGAGATATATATACACCCATGAAGGCCTCATCAAAATAAAAATAATGAACATATCCCTCACTACCAAAAAGTTCCTCATATTTTGTAATCCCTCCCACCTGCCACCATCTGTTATTTGATTAGCAGCTAACCACTGACCTGCTTGTTGTCACTATAAATTAGTTTTCACTTTCTTGAATTTTATATAATGGAATAAGAAAGCATGTATTCTATGTTTTCTATCTACTTTCATGTGGCAAAATTATTTTGGAAAACAATATTGTTGTTTTGTGTATCAATAGTTCATTCCTTGTTATTGCTAGGTAATATTTCATTTTATTCCACAATTTCTTTATCCATTCACCTCATGATGGACATTTGGGTTATTCCAGTTTGGGGCTATTTTTAAAAAGTTGTTATGAACATTCAGGTCCTTTTGTTTGAGCACATGAGCCTTCATTTCTTTTGGATAAATACCTAAGACTGGTATGGCTATATCATATGATAGTGATGGCAGCAACGGGCCATCCGGAGTGGCTGCTGTCATAAGCTGACTGCAGCAAGGAGGCTGCAGCAGGGAGGCATGGGCAGTGGCGGCAGCAGCTGCAGGTGCAGCAATGGTGGCTGTGGGTCCCCTGTGCCCCATCTGAAGCAGTGAATGCACTTTCCCTACCCACACGTGGCTGGACAGGACCTGCCCCCAGGCCTGGAGCTTCCATGGCTCTGGACCCTGGCCCCCCTCCCCCCGCCCCCGTCGCTCCCCTCCTCCACGGCTTGTGCAGGAAGGATGGGGAGGAGGTGAAGCTAGGCCCAGCACGGTGCAGCACTTCACGGAGCTAGAGGGAGCCAGGGGCAGGGAAGCAGCACATTCAGAAACAGAGGGATAGACAGAGAGGGTGCCCAGTGAGGAATGGAGCCTCTGCCCCAGGCTGTGAGGAGGCCCAGCAGGAGCTGCCTGCATGCTCCACGGAGGGGGTGGGACCCCTGTCCTCCCAGGTGCAGGAACCCTGAGTCTCTGCACTCTCGGGGCCAGGAAGGCCCTCCTGCCCCTGCCGGCTAAGGGGTGTCTGCTTCTGCTTCCTGGACTCTCTGAACTCCTTGCATCACTCTGATCTTGAAGTGGGGTTGAAGCCAAGCCTGGTTACTGTCGCAGCCCAGAAGGTGTGTGCACACTTGAGGCAGCACTGGCATGCCAACCTCCTGCTGCCTCGGGCCCCTCTGGACTCTGGGCACTAGTGAGCAGGAGGGAAGCTGAGGCGGTCTGAGAGCGACTCAGTGCTGGCCTACAGGTGCCCCTTGGCACAAGCAGCATGAGTGCCATGGATGGAGGCAGGAGACAGACAGGCTCCTGGGCAGAAGGGAACAGGTCCTGGGTGAGGCTCCACCTTCAGGTCAGGGAGGGCCTGAAGACTGGGGGCCAGGCTGCCAGTCCCGCAGACTGAAGTGGGAACTTGTGGTGTCTTTTCTAGGCCCGCCCATGGACCAATCAGCCTGCACTTCCTCTTCTCTGAGACCCATAAAAACCCAGGGCTCAGCCAAAGCTGGACGGATGATGGGACACCCAGCTGCAGAGAGGAGCGACTCTCTCTGCTGAGAACTGAACACTCCTCAGGATGACCAGCTGTGGAGAGGAGCTAAACACTTGTAGGGATGATCTGCCTGCAAAGAGGAGCTACCCTCTCTGCTTGGAGCCAAACACTCCACGGGACACCCTGGGTGTGGAAAGGGAGCTGCTCCCTGCAGGTCTCCTTTGAGCTGTTCTATCACTCAATAAAGCTCCTCTTCCTCTTGCTCATTTTTCAGTTGTCTGCGTACCTCATCTTCCTGGTCCCAGGACAAGAACTCAGACCCGTTGAATGGCAAGGCTAAAAGAGCTATAAAAAACAGGGTGTGAAACATGCCCATTGTTCACCACTTTTCAGGAAAAGAGAAGAGAAGAGCTGTGGCCCTGTGGGGAGCCCTGACCTGGGAGCTCCCTGAGCCCGGGCTGTAACTCCCTCTTTGGGGCCCTGAAGTTCCTGGCATCTCCAAGCTTCTGGATGCCACTGCATTCTCCAAGCTTTGGGGTACCACTGCATTCTCCAACCTTTGGGGTGCCACTGCATTCCCAGTGCTAGCCATGGAAGCTGCTTGCTGTGTACCTGGTCCTGCCACAGCCTCACAGATAGCCAGTGTCTGGGCTGGCACCTGGAGCTGCCCACCCTTCTGCAGCAGCCAGCATGTCTGACTATATGCAGTGGCCAGACCCCACACTCACTCACACACCCCTTGCCACTCCACGCCTGACTTGCCCTTGGCAGGCATAGGATCCAGGCTCTGGACAGGCATGAAATCCAGGCTGGTAGCATGAGCCAAGTGCACCCCGTCAGGCCAAGTGGGCAAAATGAGCCCAGTGGGCCTGAGCAAAATTTGGGCAAAGGTGCCACCAGTCACAGGATTCCGGCCTGAAAAGCAATACCCCAAGGATCCCATAACAATAGGTGTGTGTTTAATATTTTAAGGACCTTTCAATTGTTTTCCAAAATGTTTGTACTATTTTACATTCGCATCAGTGGTATAAAGAGCCCAAGCTCCTGCACATCCTCACCAACTTTTGTAATGGTTGCTTTTTAATTTCAGTCGTTCTAATAGGCATGTAATAGTATCTCATTATGGCTTTAATTTGCATTTCCTTAGTAACTAGTGATGTGGAGCATCTTTTCCATGTGTCCATTTGCTATCCATATAACATATTTGGTGAAATATCTGTTCAAATATTTTGTCCATTTTTATTGAGTTATTTGTATATCCAATTTTGAAAGTTCTCTCATATCAGTGATACAAGTTCTTTATCAGGTGTATGATTTTCAAATATTTTCATTATTTCTGTCTCTTATATTTTCGTCTTCTTAACAGTATCCTTTGAAAAACAGAAGTTTTAAATTTTTACTAAATTTTACTTAATATTTTTCTTTTATGGATAATTTTGGTGTTATTGAAAATATGAAATCTTTGCCTAAGGCCACAAAGACTTTCTCCCATAACGGCTTCTAGAGGTTTTTAATTTGTGGCTTTATGTTTAGGACCATAGTCCATTTTGAAGTAGTTATTATACATTTTGGAAGGGATGGATCAAAGATCTTTTTAATATGAATATACATTTAATTACCTTGCGACTACATTAAAAAATCAATTCATCATTTATATGAAGTTCTATTTTTAGGCTGTTTATTCTGTTCCATTTATTTATTTGTCTGTCTTGGTGCCAACACCTTACTTTGCTGATTACTGCAGCTTTATAATAAATCTTAGGCTGAGATACTGCAACTTCTTCAACTTGGTTTTTTTTCAAACTTGTTTTGGTTATTCTAGATCCTTTGTATTCACATTCCATATTTTAAGTTCTATGAATTTCAGAATCAGGTTGAAAAGTAGTTCTTCAATTTATTGGAAAAGTTTTTGTTGTTGTTTTGTTTTGTTTGTGTTTTCATTTTTGTTTTTGAGACAGTCTCACTCTGTCACCCAGGCTGGAGTGCAGTGACTTGATCTCAGCTCACTGCAACCTCCACCTCCCAGGTTCAAGCAATTCTACTGCCTCAGTCTCCCAAGTAGTTGGGACTACAGGCGCACGCCTCCATGCCCGGCTAATCTTTTGTATTTTAGTAGAGACGGGGTTTCACCGTGTTGCCCAGGCCGCTCTCGAACTCCTGGGCTCAGGCAATCCTCCTGCCTCGGCCTCCAGAGTTCTAGGATTAGAGACGTGAGCCACTGCGCCCGGCCTGAAGAGTTTTTATAGCACTGGCGTTATTTCTTGCTGAGACAGCAAGGCTTTATTGTCCATTGTCACAGGGCAGCACTGAGTTCAGTGTAAAGTCCCCTGGTCACTGTGCTCTCCCTCCCCAAAGTGCATAGAGCCTCTATATCCGTGCCCCTTGTCTGCTGCGGGGAATGCGGGAGGGGCGGCACCACCGATTCAAGACTGTCTCTACTGCTCTCCTCAAAGCCTCCCTCAGCAATATAAAGTTAAAACCGGGTACTGCTATTGCTCACCTGATTTTTGGTTCTTGTGGTGGTGTTTTTTGTGTGCAGATAGTTGTTAAAATTTGGTGTTCCAGCAAAGGTGGGGGAGGGACAAACAGTGTAAGCTTCCATTCCGCCATCTTGCCCCCAGAAGAAATTTTCATTTAGTAGAAAATTCTAAGTTGACATTTAAAAATTTTCTTTATCCCAAAAATGTGTATTACTGCCTTCTAGCTTGCACTGTTTCTAATAAGAAATCTGCTGTCATTCCTTTTTTCCTCTATTTGTAGCAGGTCCTGTTTTCTCTGGGGTCTTTTAAAATTTCTTATCACTGGTTTTAAGCAATTTTATAATGATGTGACTTGATGTCGTTTTGTTTCTTAAGTTTGAGGTTTGTTGTGCTTCATGGATCTGTGGGTTTAAAGTTGTATTCAAATTTGAAAATTTGTCTGCTTTATTTAAATACTTCAAATAACTTTATGTTTCCTCTCACTCCCTTTGATAAATGTAACTATATATATATTGGGCTGCTTTAAGTTGTCCCATAACTCACTAATTCCCTTTTCATTTTTCTTCAGTCATTTTTTTCTTTGTGTTTTACTAGGGATATTTTCTATTGCTGTGCCATTAAATCTTCTAGTTGTTTCTTCCACAATGTCCAATCTACCATTAATTTCATTCAATGTATTTTTTATCATAGACATAACAGTTTTTCTCTCTAGAAGTTTGATTTACATCTTTTAAAAATATATTTTCTACGTCTAGTAAACATGCTCAATCTTTCCTCTCACTTCTTGAACACATGAAATGTTTAATCGTCCTTTTCAATGAATTCATTCAGGCAATTTTTTTTTTCCTGGCCTTGGATAGTTTCCTCTCAGGGTTGTACTTTGAAGTTCTCAGCTGAATACATTAGGAGGGCCTTGTGCCTGTCTCTCTTTGCAAGCTTCTCATCTCTAGCACTCTGCTCTGTGAGTTAGTTGCCTTGCCTTATTCAGACTCCTAGCTCTGTCTCCTCAGCTGTGGTAGTCTGCCTTCATTCACCCTCCCTGCAGTCAGGCCTTAAAACTATTTTGAGACATTAATCTGGGTAAATTATAGGATTCATCACATTTGTTTTGCCTCTCCCATGGAAAACTGTCTCTTGTTGCCTGATGTCCAAAGTCTTGAAAGCCATTGTTTCATATAGTTTGTTCAATTCATTTAGTTATTTCATCTGGGAGCGTGAGGCCAGTCTGGGTACTCCATCTTGGCCAGAAGCAAATCAATCATTTTGGAATTTGATTTTTGTATTTCCTTAGATTCAGTTTCTTTTTAAGCCAGCTAATGAATAGACCATTTTTCTCCTCTGCCATCTGCCTTAAGTAATAGTATTTTAGAGAGGAATGCTTGCGTCCCCAAAGATATGGTCCCCATTTATTATATATTAAAGGTGGAGAAGAACGTGAATGTTACTTAGTTACATTTTAAATTCAATGTAATTCAAAAGACTGAATCTGTGTTTTAAATTATATAATTCCAGTAACTAAAAGGAGAGAGAAAAAAAGGTTGATTGGAAATGTTCCCTTATAGAAGGTACTTCCAAATTCGTATGGAAAATACAAAATCACATATAAAGGCACATAAATAAGACAGGATACAACATTTTAAAATTATAAAGGTTGTACTAAAGAGTTTCTTAAGAAGGACAAATATCTTCTTGGAGGAAAAATTAAGAAAACCATTTCAAAAGCATCCACAAATTTCTATCACCCCATCTATTAACCTGCCTCTTTCTATATCCAGATATTCTGGCTTCTTTTGTATTACTGTTAATCATCTTTCAGTGACCTAAAAAAAACCCCAAACTTCCCTATTTGCATTCTCCTTCTTCCTATTCATCAACATTGACCCAGACAGTCTCCTTTTAATCTCCTGCATCAAGATTTTTATTTTCTTTGTTTTATTCTTCCTGTATCTTTTTCATCAGCTTACAGGCTTGCTTTTATTACCCCCATCTTAACAAAAAAGAAAACCTCTTGACAGTAACTTCTTGTTTATGTACCAGTGCGTTTCTCACCTTCCTCATGAGGCCAAACTCATTACTTTCCCCAGTGTCTCTCCAAGATGCTCTCTGGAGTTTTACTCTAATCTGACTCTCAACCTGTATAGCTTTACCCAGACTGATATTGTCAAGATTACAAACATCTCTGTTTTGCTAAATCTAGGTTTTTAATCCTCATCTTTCATGAACTAATAACAGTATTTCACACATTTGATCACTGATTTCTTCAAGAAAAACAAAAGCAAACAAAAACATCTTTTTCTGAACAGAGACTACCCCACAGGTTTTTCTTATCATTTTGGGTTAATTTTGTGTTTTTTTTGTCTTCATTACCAGTTTTTCCATACCTCCGAAGCTTTTAATGTTAGAAGACTTGATCTTTGGATCATTATTCTTCTCTTGCTATACTCTTTTTCTCAATTGTCTCATTCTTTATCATAATAATATAATAGTTCACTGCTAATATTTCTTTTAAGTGCAGCACATTCACTTGACTTCTTGTACTATCTCTTCTGTAGTACCCATAGTATATTTTATAATATAAATCATGAGGAGACATATAAAAATAATAAGACATTAAAGTTTAGCCTCCCTTTATATTTGTTACATGGAATTATATATATAAATTTCATCTATTTGTGTACATAAAAAGAGCCTGTGTCTGAACTGGTAATTCTTCCAGTTAGATGGTCATTCCTGGCTTTCAGCTGTTTTCTATTTGTTTTTAAGTAACAAAGACAACAATTTGAATCAGTGCAAACTGCTTCCAGGCCCTACTGCTTCTATAACTTTTCAAGAGCTACAACTTATTTTATTTGTGTGAGGCCCAGATATAGCATATTGCTTGCCTTCTTTTCCTGTTTCTTTCTGTGTCTATTTTGCTTTATTTAAAATGTTAGCTTAAAATACATCTTTATTATTAACATACACTTCCAAATTTCTCTCTTCCTACATGATTTCTTCCTGCATTTAACTTTGCCATACTGTTAGGAAGGTGACAGCATAAATCACTTATGAAATAAGCCTTCCACAATGATGACATCCACAATGGTATTTTTAAGTAGAATTTGTAAGTCTGATGGCAAATTTAAAACCTTGGCATCATAAGTGGGTTCTTTTTCCTTGGTTTTGCCAGCAACAACAGCTTAACTTTTCAGATCACATTCTATTACCAATAAAAATATTAACCCAAACTAAACCTAAGAAAAGTATATCGTAATGAGCCATTATTCACTTAGCATTCTAGAAGATAGAAATAAATAATGAACTAGTCAAATAAATAAATTTATAGAATGCTGCATTGTAATGTGTGATAAGGAAAAATTAAAGCAAAGGAAACAAGGATTATTTTGAGGAGGGAGGCGGTTTGAGTTAGTAAAGTCAAGGATGGCCTTAGGTGATGTAAATAGCCTAGAGAAGGCAAGGGAGAAAGCCGTGTAGTGATCTGTGGAAGCAATGAACACTCAGAAGGAATAGTAAGTCTGAAGGTGCTTAATTGGCATATTTAGAGGACAGCAGGGGACTTACTTGGTTGGAGATGAGTAACTTAGAGCAGGGGTTCCCAACCCCCAGGTTTCAGAGCAGTACCAGTCCATGACCTGTTAGGAATAGGGCCACACAGCAGGAGGTGAGTGGCAGGCCAGCAAGAATTACTGCCTGAGCGCAGCCTCCTATCAGATCAACTGCAGCACTAGATTCTCTTAGGAGCGCAAACCCTATAGTGAACTGTGCATGTGAGGGATCTAGGTTGTGTGCTCCTTATGAGAATCTAATGGTAAATATAATGTACTTGAATCATCCTGAAACAATCCCCCCAACCCTCTATCCATGGAAAAATTGTCTTCCACGAAACCTGTCCTCAGTGCCAAAAAGTCTGGGGACTGCTGAATTAGCGAATAGCAGGAGATGAGAGCACAGAAGGAAATGCGTTGAGGGAAGAAGTAGATTGTGTAAGCCTTTCAGTCCTTACTAAGAATTTAGGCTTGTTCTAACAGTCAGTTTGAAATCTGTTGGGAGGGTTGGAGCAGAGGAGAGGTGTAATCTGCTTTAGGTTTGAACAAGATCTTTGGATGTTATATTGAGAAGAGACTATGGGTGGCAGATGATAAGACAAAGGAAACCAGTCACGATGCTATTGCAATATCGCAGTGAGATATCGTGATGGTTTGAACAAAAAAGTTAGTGGTGGTGTTGGTGAGGAATGATTCTGGATATGCTGATACGTTTGTTATGGCGCATTAGAGAAAGGGAGGATCAAGGATGACTCTTGAATGACTAGAAGAATGGAGTTGTCGTTTGCTGAGATAGAAAAAGAATCAATTTTTGGTCATGCAAATTTGATCTTGGGTAGACCCATGGTTACATGAGTCTGCAGTTAATGTGAGCAATGTAAACTTGAGAATAACCATTGTATAGTTTGCATCTAGAGCCATGATTCTGGATTAGGTCCCCAAGAAAATGGGCATAAATTGGAAAGAAAAGAGGTCTAAGCACTAAGCCCTGGCATATTCTTACGATAACAAGATGTTGAAATAGAAGGAACCAATTAAAGAGACTAAAAAAGAAAACCTGGAGGATAGAAGAAAAACCAGCAGTATGTTTCAGAAAGAGGGAACAGATAATAACCAACTGTCTCAAACACTACATCAAGATCAAGTCCAAAGAATATTTACAAGAGAATTTACTCTTGCATTTGGCACTATAGAATTCATCAGCGACCTTGATGAGAGAAGTTTTATGCATTTTATAAGAGATTAGAATGGATTTAGAATAGAATAAGAGTAGGAAAGTTGGGGAAAGAATAGACAACTTTTTCAAGAGATTTTTCTGTAGAGAGATGGGAAGAAATGGAGCAGCAGATGAAAGAAGTGATGGCAAAAGAGGATTTTTTTTTTTAAAGATAAAAGTAATAGCTTGTTTCTTGACTTACAAGAAAGATCCAGTAGTGATGGACAAAAATAATGCTGTACTAACAAAAGAGTATTCGCTAGGGCAGTGTCTTTGAGTAGAAGAAAGAAGAGTGATTTAGTGCTGAAGTGTAGGGTTATAGGATCACCAATGTTACATCCACAGAAAGAGAAGGAGTGCCAGATTCTTGGGCAACAATATAGGCAGGGGTAAAAATGTGGTGGTGGAAATGTCTGGAAGTTCTCTCTTGACTATTTTTACTATTTTTGTAGTAAAATTGGAGGGAAGGTCATCAGCTGAGCATGGCAATTGGGAAAAATGTTGGCATTTGAGAGAAAAGAGTATTAAATAGCTATCTAAGACAGAGGGAGAACAAATGAACTAGAAAAATATAGTGGGAATTTATCAAATAGGTTGTTATTTGGATTCGACTTTTGGCTTAGAAAAGTGAATGCACCAAAATGAGAAAGGGGCAAGGAAGTGGAGAATGTAAAGAAGGTGTGATTATAATGACTGGTCATGATATTAGATCAAAGTCTGGAGGGAAAAGAAGACTTGAGGGGGTAAGGGACAGTGAAATATTGATAAGACAAATTGATTTTATGTTACCCAATTGTTTGAATAATTGTTGGAATTAAGAGAGCTAGAGGAAATGAGCTAGACAGGAAGTGGAGTTAAAAAATATGGTGCTTGAAATTCAGCCAACAGAGAGGTTTTAATTATTGTTAGTTACATAGTAATAGGATGTGCCCATGGGTGGGAGTGGCTGAATTGGGGTGAAGGAAAATGTTATTGGAAGAAAAGTGGTCAAGAAGCTGCAATTATAATAATATGAATGATGAATAGATATCAGCAGGAATTCTATAAATTGCCTCTTCTCTTCCACAGTGCTTTAAATGTATGTGTCCCCACAAAATTCACATGCTGGAACTTAAGGGTCAATGCAATCGTATTAAGAGGTAAGGCCTTTAGGGGGTGATTAAGTCATGAGAGTAGGACCCTCGTACATGGGATTAGTGCCTGATATCATTTGGATGTGTGTCTCCTCCAAATCTCATACTGAAATATAATCCCCAGTGTTGGAGGTGGGGCCTGGTGAGAGGTGATTGGATGGATCATGGGGCAGATTCCTCATGAATGGCTTAGTATCATTCCCTTGGTGATGAGTGAGTTCATGCAAGATCTAGTTATTTAAAAGTGTGTGGTACCTCCCCACTCTCTCTCTCCCATTCTCACCATGTGATATGCCTGCTCCCATAATGCCTTCTGCCATGATTGTAAGCTACCTGAGGCCCTCACCAGAAACTGAGCTGATGTTGGTGCCATGCTTGTATAGTCTGCAGAACCTTGAGCCAATGACACTTTTCTTTATAAATTACCTAGCCTCAGGTATGTCTTTATAGCAACATAAGAATGGCCTAACAGAAGCCCTTATAAAACAGTGTGAGGAAACTAACTTGCCCATTTCCCCTCCCATCCTTCTCCCATATGAAGATATGGCATTTGTCTCATTTTCCCTTTTTATCCCTTTTGCTTTTACATCTCTTCTGCCATGTGAGGACTCAGCAAGAAGCCACACCTGACACCAAACATTGGTGCCTTGATCTTGGACTTCCCAGCCTCCAAAGCTGTGAGAAATAAATTTCTGTTGTTTATAAAGTACTCTTTATTCGTATTTATATGTCACCACATGAAGCCCAGGCTTCCCCAGTCATCCCTACTCCTTCAGACTGTAATTTCCATATAGCTCTGTACTTTTATTTTTCTGACACCATCTTCCACATTTACCCATCTTCTGAATCTTTACTGTACTCCCTCTGTAACTTAAAGCTGTCTCTCCTCTGAGGATTATTCCCACATTGGCTTTCTCTCCCATACCTCTCTTACCTTTAAACCTGGAGGTGAAGATTCCTCATTGCTTCATCCACATCATTTTCTTGCATTTTCTTACATCATACCAGCTTTGACTCTCGTGTCATTAAATAATACCATTGACACACCTTCCTTGTTTTAGCAATCTTCTGCCCCTACATAAATCTCTCTTATTCCTTGAAGATTGTGGCTACATGCCCCCTTCCAATCACATTGTCAAACTCTATTCCTGTGAAAATTCCTGATAACTTATATATCCTTCAGTAATATGGCCAGTATTATATTAGATTGTCATTGGTTTGAGGTGATAGAGGTGCTCTATACCTAGAAAGTCATCAAAGAGACTAGATACCATCTTAAGACATATTTTACACAAAAAATATACGAGTTGGTAGACTGAGAAAAAGAAAGATCAAGAATTTCAAAAATAATATCTATTAAAGATATATGGCAATCGTTCTCAACTGGGGACAATTTTGCCCCCAGGAGACATTTGGCAATGTCTGGAGACATTTTTAGTTCTTGCAACTGGGAGTGGGGGTGGGATGTGCTACTGGCACTTAGCGAGGAGGGGCCAAAGATGCTGCTAAACATCTTGCAGTTCACAGCACAGGCCCCTGCAACAAAGAATTATCCAGCCCTTAAGGTCTATAGTGCTGGTTGAGAAACCCTGGTGTATGGTAATAATTGCTCTTCATTTAAGGATTTTCAATCAGGAAAATGCACTGATTTATTTCTGTTAAGCACACTAGCAGCTTTTATATAGAATAAGAATACAGTAAAAACTTAAAAAAAAACTAAAACCTATGGAGGATTATAGGATTTTTGAAATATAAAAAAGATGAAGTTCACACTTCTAGAGCCTTCATGTTTTTAAAAATTTCCATCCCCGTGAGTACAGAAAGTCTAGGTGTTTTATCTTATGTTGAAATGTGGCGTGGTTCATGATTTCAAGTTATCACTTTTTATTCACAGCTTAAGAAGCTTTCCTCTTAGACTCTTTACTCCTGGGCTTACATTTGGAAGAAGCATATTTCCAAACAAATGTGATGTCATTGGTAGAAACAAGAATCTAGCCTGGTCTTTCGAGGTGCTTTATTTAAAAGTGGATAGAGGGGATTTGTTAGGCTCATTTATGTCCAATGGCATTACTCTGCAGAGTGACTGGCTTGAGTCCACTGCCTCTCATTTATTTATATATGCATTTATTTTAAAAGTATTGAATTCTTACTATATGCTAAACAATGTGTTAGCAATGGGGATACTCAGATAAACAGAAAAAGTCCCTGGATTCAAATTTCTTTCCATTTGGTCAAGGAGAAAACCACAGAAATTATAATAATAATTTAGTAGATTATTTAATGAATTAATTTAATAAATTAAGATAATAAATAATAAAAAGTAGGTAATAACACACAGAAAGGAGTGACTTACAATTTGGTGTAGTATTGGAAAGTAATTTCAGAAGTGTTACAAGATAAAATGATACTTAAATTGAAATTTATGGGTAAAAAGAAAGAGAAATCTAACATTTGGGGTAGCCTACCATGTGTCAGACCCTCTACAAAGGACTTTATGATCTTTTCTCTTTTAATCTTCACAATAACCTTGTATGATACAGTTATTATCCACATTTTACATTTGAGAAAACAGAAGCTTGAATAAGTCAGTCAAGGTTACCGTGGAAAGAAGTGGTAGAACTGAGATCTGGGTCTATCTCTAACTCCCCATAGATATATGTATGTTCTTTTCAATAAACCAAAAGGAGGAGACAGGTTTACATACTGAGGATGCAATATACTCGCATTTACCAAGTATACCAGAGGTTTATTTCTCATTTAACGCACCTCACCTATAACTCCCAGAACATCTGATTCCCTCCGTATTGCCATAGCTGCCCTGACCCACAGCGAACCTATCAATAAGTAGGGCTGAGTCAGTGAGATCGTTTTTCAAGAATATGAACAAAAACACTGTACTCAAAAAGATGGTATGCCTATGGTGATGGCTTGCTGCCCTGCTAAGTCACTCCATGCTGGGGCTGAAGTAGACTAGAAAGAAAAAAAATGAGTCAATGTTGTATATAGGCAACATGCTGTAGGATCAGAAACCATAAGTAAACAGAGAAAGCTGTCAGGGGAAGAAGAGATGGGAGCAGAAAGAAATTTCTGGAAAATAAAAGACACTGAGTCAGCAGCAGGTATAGCTCTTGAAGGAAGCTTTGTGTTTCCTATTAGGCCTGGCTATACGTGCATCTTACAGTATTACCCCTCTCCCCACCACCACCATGCTTACACCCTTTAACTGGAGCTCGAAGTTGGTTAGATCACTTTTAATGAAAAGAAAAAACGTGAACTGGAATAATACTAGTAAAAATATAGAGCTATGAGACAATAAGGAAGAAGTACTTTAGAATCACTGGAGCACAGTGGGCACCTGGTGTACACTAATGAAACGGAAGAGGAAATAGGAAGGAGGGCAGACTGAGAATGTGAAGTGCCTATTCTGTTGGGCCAAGGATTTGGATCTTATTCTAAAAGCTTTTGGGGAGTCTTTAAATGCTTAAAGCAGCTCTTGACACTAGACTGGTTTATGTATGTCTGTATCAACAGCACCTGGCTGAGAGAGTTATACAAAGTTTATGTTTGATAAATATGTGTTATATCAATGAAAAAAATAAGTGAGGAAAATAAAAATAACTGTGGAGTTCAGTTCTACATCACAATTGTAGTAAGTAAAACCATAACTGATAAGAAAGCCAGTTATAAGGAGCTTCGAGGATCAGGTGAGTATTACAGGACACCTGCTAGTAAGCCAACAACAGAATGTGGAAGCAGCCACTCCAGCCATGACATGGAATCATGAGGTGGGCTGCAGGGAGTGATGAGTGATGAGTAGTGTGATATAACTTTAAAGAGCAAGAAGGTGTTGACAGAGGGTGAGGTAGAAGAGATCAGCATGGATATCTGTAAGAAAGACCTAGTATGATCTGCTAACAATCTTAACATTAATGTTCTATAGTTTATAAGCAACTATTAATGGATTTTCCATAGAGGAATTAATTTATTCACTCCCTACAACATATAGTTATTAAAAAACAATTACATTCCAAATATTATTCTGCATGCGGTGAATACCTTGGTGAACAAGATGGTAAAGAAAATGTATTGTGGAATTTACATTATATTGGGAGCAGACTCATGAGAAAATACATTTTCTTATTTATTATGCTTAAATAAACATAATAAACATTTAAGCATAATAAACAAGAAAATGTATTCAACTTGTTATGGAAAAGAAATTAAGCTTGTTTGTGTGCTAGAAGCTTAACAGAGTGGTTGGTGTAGACATCACTGAGAAGATGATGTTTGAGCAGAGATTTGAAGGAGATGAAGAAGTGAACCTGGCAAGTACCTAGTGGAAGAACACTCCAGAAATGAATTTTCTCCAGTCACCACAAATGGCCTAAGACAAGAGAATGTCTAGCAAGCCAGGGAAATCCAGGGGAGCTTTAAGGACAGAGTAGAAGGGGTGAGATAAGAGAAGGAGGTAAGGTCAGAGAAGGAATGTGAGGCAAGATCCTCTAAGACTTTATGGCCAGACATATATTTTAAGTTGACTATTCTGTCACCTATGCAGAAGGTATATTTTAGAGGATTAAATTACTTGGGATAATTTTGGTTCTAAGCAATGGAAATTGCAACAAAAAATAGGTCATATTACAGGATATGAAAATTAAAAGCTTATGACAGATTAGACACCTAAGAAGAAATATAAAGGTGTACCAGTAGACTCTCCAAAATAAAGCACTGAAAATGAAAGTGTGAAAATGTTAACAGAGCAGCATTGACCTATGCGACCTAATATTTGTTTGAGTCCAGGAAAAATGGAAAAACAGAAAAAAGATACAATAATGGACAATTTTTTTCTAAATTCAATTAAAACTATAAATCCAAGACTCAATGATTTTAGCATACTCCTAGCATCATAGAGGAAACCATATCACACTGGTTAACTATATTGCAATAAAATTGCTGAAAACCAGTGGTAAAGAGAAAAGCATAAAAGAAGCAAGAAAAAAAAGACACATTGCATACAATGGAACAAAGTTAAGAATTACTATAGACTTAAAAATAAATAAAAAATATACCTCATAGAACTCCGTAAGCTAGATAATATATGCGTTTTACAAATAAGAAAAATGATGTTTGAGCTACATAGTAAAATACTGTTGATCTGAATAGTATTACTCAACAACTATGTAACATTACAGATTGTAATTGGAAGCACTCTATCACCCTAACTCCAAAGTTCACAACTACCATAATTTGATGAAGGTAAAAAAAAATTACTACAGACTTGATGTCAGAACCCTTGCATAGCTTGCTTGCCAGAAAATGATGGAGAGATATCTTTAAACTATCAAAAGAGAAAAATAAAGTCAACCTAGAATTCTCTATTATGCAAAAGTACCTTTTGCAGCTGACTATGAGTTAAAGACTTTTTTAAATAAATAAGAGCTGAGAGAATTTATCTCTCCTAGACTGGAACTACAAGGAATAATAAAAGAAGTTCTTTGGTATAAGGAAAATTATACCAGATAGAAATTTGATCTACACAAAGAAATAACGATAGCCAGATGTGCTATATATGTTGGTATATTAGTCTCTTCTCATACTGTTAATAAAGATATACCTGAGACTGGGTAATTTATAAAGCAAAGGGGTTTAATGGAATCACAACTTCACATGGCTTAGGAGGCCTCACAATCGTGGCAGAAGTCAAAGGAGAAGCAAAGGCATGTCTTACATGGCAGCAGGCAAAAGGACATGTGCAGGGGAACTCCCCTTTATAAAACCATCAGATCTCATGAGACTTATTCACTATCATGAGAACAGCACAGGAAAAACCCACCCCCATGATTCAATTACATCCCACTGGTTCTGCCCACAACACTTGGGGATTACTACAATTCACAGTGAGATTTGGGTGGGGACACAGAGCCAAACCATATTAATGGGTAAAGAGAAAACACATTTTCCCCCCAAATATCAAGTATTTGTTTATCTAACATTACTTCCACAGTTAACACTCTGCTAGCCCTCTGCACCAAACCACCATCATCTCTCAATTTTTAATCTAGATTTCTGCACGAGCCTTCTAACTGTTCTCCCTGCCCTGACTCCAGGACAGTCTATTCTCAACACAGTAGCCAGGCTTTTAAAATATATCTTGCAGATTATCTCACCCCTTTGCTCAGATTCCTCCAAAGGATACTCAGCTTGTTTTTAGTAAAATACGAAGTTTTCACAATACCTATAAGACCTTATAACACTGACTCTCTCATTGTTCCCCTCCTTATCTTTAAGATCTTGTGTTGGAGTACCAGCCCATTCATTGATTCTATCCAGCAATGCTGGCCTCCTTGCCTAGTCCTTGACACCAGGCATTGTTCTACCTTAGGGTCTTTACCCTTATTCTTCTCTCTACCAAAACACTCTCCCCCAGGATATCCACATAGCCACTCCCTCATCTCCCTTGTTTTTTGTACAGTGGCACCTCAGGAAAGCCTTCTTTATCCATATTTTAAAATCACACATCCCCAACCCCAAGATTTCCTCTCCTTCTCCCATGCTATATTTTTTATACAGCATTTCTTATCATCTGCCATACTGTATATTTTCTTATTCTGTGTACTGTCTATATCTTTTACTGAAATGAAAGCTTCATAATGATTCAGATATATTCACTATGAATTTTTTTTTTTTTTTTTTTTTTACTTCTCCCAGGACAGTTGATTCCCCCTCAGCTTCCCATTCAGACTACAGTGCAAGAGAATTCCAGTTGATTACATTCTTGCTAATACTAGGTATTGTTGGCCTTTTTCTCTATGGCTATTTTGGTAGTGGGGGGGGGGATTAACTTCTGAAAGATGGAAGGTGTTGTTTCTGGGAAAGGAATATATGCTATGGAACAAAAAGCACCAAATACTACACATGATTTCAGGAGAAATACCACTGTTCACAGAACCTACAAAAGTAAAACTATAAAATGAGCTCAATTCCATTCCAAACATCTATAGGTTAAGCATTCAGCTGAAGGACGAATAGATAAAAAGGTAGACTATTTCAATGAATTTATTACATATGCTGAATTATTTCTCTTGTTCTTCAGTAAGCACTGACAGCAGATCCTTGTCAGGAAGATCGTTGTTGATTTTATGCTTTTGACAAGGCTGACAGGTTTTAGAGTCCAATTATTTAAATTGTTGTTGAATTCACTAGAGCAAATTTTAACTAGCAACCTGTGTGGAGAACTCTTTATGTATCTTTTTAATGTTATTCAAGTAAAATTTAAATACAGAAAGTGACACATATCATAAAGTTCAATGAATATTCATAAATGGAATACACCAGTGTAAACCTTACCCAGATCCAAAAGTAAAACATTGCAAACATTTAAGTCGCCTTTGTGTTCTCTTCTACTCACTATCCATCCATGCTGATAACCACTATTCAGACTTCCTCCTGATTAGTTTTGCCTATTTTTCTGTTTTCTGTAAATTCGATCAAACTGTATTTTACTATTGGTGTCAGGTTTCTTTTGCTCAACCACTGTATTTGTGACATGCATTCGTGTTGTTGATTGTAGTTGTAGACTGCTTATTCTCATTGCTTTGTAGTATTCAACAGTTCCTTTCTGTATTCTTCTATTAGAGAGCATTTGAGTATTTACGGTTTTGGGCAATTTTACTGCTACTAACATTCTAGTGCATGTTTTTTGGTGAACATATACATACACAATTCTTTAAAATATGTATCAAAGAATAGAATTGCTAGCATATGGATCCACCTGTGCTTAACTTTGGAAGATACTGTCAATGTTCCAATTTTATTTCTTATTACAAATAGTGCATTTGATTAGACAAAGTGTTTTACTATATGGTTATTGCAAGGATGTAAGTAAGCTGCTGATATACACAAATTTATCTTTAAACTCTACACCATAAGAAACTCTCTTACTAGTTTCTTTTCCCTCAGGGAATTCTGTACTGTCTATTGTCCAATATTTGTTTCATATGTTATTTCTAGTTTTCTAGCTATTTATAGTAGGGGAGCAAAACCAGGCAATCTGTTAAAGCTAGAAACAAGTCCTTTTCTTTATTTTGTCTTTATTTTCTCTCAACATGTTTTAAAACTTTCTATGTAGAGTTATTGTATGGCATGTGCATTTATTCCTAGATATTTTATGGTTTTTAATGTAATTTTAAATTGTATCTTTTAAAGTATTTTATTTTATATTTTTCTGCTATATCTAAATACGATTGATTTTAAAATATTAACCTGATCTCCAGCAACCTTGTTGAATTTGGTTATTAATTTGAATGATGTATCTGAAGATTATTTTTTATTGTCTCAGTATGCAGTCATGTTGTGTTCAAATAATGACATTTTTATTTCTTCATTTCTAATCCTTTGCTTCTTATTTCATTTCTTGCACTATTACGGTGACTGGAATATCCAGTATAATGTCATATAGAATTGGCATTGAATAGTGAGAATTCTTGTCACATTCCTACTCTCAGGGGAAAGCACTGGATATTTCATTGTTAAATTGTCTTCACTAAGTTTTTAAATATGTAGACATTATTTAGAAAATTAAGGAAGTTCCCTTGTATTCATACAAGCCTTTTCTGCAAGGAGAGGGCCCAGGTATGAAGTATTTCTACCACTTATCTAATTGGTATGCTACAACTCATGTAACTTAGAGGTTGTCTTATTCCCCTATCCTTCTTACAATTCATTGTCTGCAAGTTTCTGGGAGATAACTGGGAAATTCTTTCAACACTTTCCATCCTACTGTTGCTTCCAGCAATCACCGTAATTATATCTCCAACTAAGATGATTAGTAAATAAATACAAATTCGTTTTCTCATGATTTTTGTTGATGCTATTTAAATTCTAAGAAGCTTTATTAATTTTGGCTGCTTATAATAATTTCTTTCTTTCTCCTCCAACCAAAATTGTTTAGTGCTCTGCTCTCAAAAGCTTGCTTGTTAGTCAATGGATTGCATGCAGTAAGACAGACTAATAGTTTGAAGGAAGAAAACAAACTACCTTAGTGAAACCACTGAGACTATAGGGTGGTAGCAATTGTATCTGAACAAAGAAAGGACCCTGAAATGTTTAATAAATATTTATTTACATGAATAACTGAATGTATTAGTTTGACATGGCTATATTTAACTCTCTATCCATGCATCTGTTGTTGTTGTTGTTGTTGTTTTTTCTTGAGAAGTGATTAAAATAAAACAGAGATATACTTATTTGCTTAAATGCTCTGCCTTCAGACATTGCTGTATATGCGCAAAACCTCCCAAGTAGTCTTACATGTAAATTTTAAATAGCAATTCTCTCAGCAGTCATGCTGAGACATGCAATCATATCCCAGCAATTCAAACCAATAAGATGACATATATTTAATTTAGACCTTTGCTTGCAAAGTCCAGTTCATGGAATCTGTAGCTGTATCACTCAGGATCTTGTCAGAAATTTAGAATCTTGGGCTCCACCCTAGGACCCCTGAATCAGAATTTGCACTTTAACAAGAACCCCACATGATGCAAATAAAGGCACATACAATTTGAGAGGCTTTGCTCTAGTCCAGGATGTACATTTCAATCACCTTTTAAAAACGCAATTGCCAAGCTTCTGGGCCAGATTTATGGAATACAAATCTCTGAAGGTGAGCCCACAACTTGGTAAAGATTTTTACAGGTGATGTTCATAAAAAGCCAGGACTGGAGATCTAAGGGAATTCTTTAATGCTGTAACAGGGTGACTTCCTCTGAACCGAATTTGCTAAACCACTTGTCTGCACTTTAGAAAAGCAGATTTTGACAAAATAAAGAGGATAGATTCTATGTGTTCTCAGAGGCAAAAATTCAAAAATGGGAAATATCTCAGTGTACTGAAAGGTTCTCTAACGTCCATATTTGTATAAACAGTTGCATGTTAATAACCTTTTTGGAAAGGAGAGCTGCTGAGTAGTAAGGAGTCCAAAGTGCTCAGATTTTAATATACCATATATAGAAGATGGGTTAGAGCTGGCTAAGAAAATGTACAACAAAGTGTCGTAAGTGTATTATTATATTGTAATAATATGAAAACTAAAACTAAATATGAAATAATTTCATTTATAAAATAAAATCCATTTATTTATTTGTCATTCCTTTTTATGTATTTATTCTGATAAATATTTTGTTTTATTGAATGCATCCTAAGTGTGTACCTCTGTGGCAGACACTGACATAAGCTGAGCTATAAAAAGTATAAAGATGATGTACAAACACATGCTTTTTAAATTAATTTAAGAAAAATTTTGAGTACATAGTAGATTTATATATTTATGGAGTACACGAGATACTCTGATACAAGCAATAAGTGATAATCACGTCATGGAAAATGGGGATCTGTCCCCTCAAGTATTTGTCCTTTGTGTTACACACAATCTAATTATACTCTTTTAGTTATTTGCAAACGTACCATTAAATTATTATTGGCTATAGTCACACTGTTATCAAATACTATCTAATTTGATATCAAATATCTGTCTAATCAAATACTGTCTAATTTATTAGACTATCAAATACTGTCTAATTTATTCTTTCTAAATACACATGTATTTGTATCCATTAATCATCCCCCTCTTTCCCCTCATAGCCTCACTAACCTTTCTAGCCTCTGGTAACCAACCTTCTATTCTCTATCTCCCTGAGTTCAATTGTTTTGAATTTTAGATCCCACAAATAAGTGTTAACATGTGATATTTATCTTTCTGTGCCTGACTTATTTCACTTAACATAATGAACTACATACAGTTCCATCCACTTTATTGCAAATGAAAGTATCACATTTTTTTTTATGTCTGCAAAGTCCTCCACTGTGCATATGCACCACATTATCTATATCCATCTGTCTATTGATGAATACTTAGGTTGCTGCAAAATCTTAGCTATTGTAAACACCGGTGCAACAAACATAAGAATTCAGGTATCTGTTCCATATATTGATTACGTTTCTTTTGGTAGGTACCAGCAGTGTGATCGCTGGATCATGGTAGTTCTGTTTTTAATTTTTGAGGAACCCCCAAACTGTTCTCCATAGTGATTGTGATAGCGACAGGAGACAGAAAAATTCCTAAGCAGACAGGGATGGATCTCCAGTGAAACCCAGCCTTCAATCCAAGGACAGTTTAAAACCTGAAAACCAGGATGCCAGTTTGAAATAGAGTCCATGACCAGAGGGAGAACTTCCATCCCCATCTAACCCACTCTCTCTCGATTGGGTCCTTCTGAGTCATGGCTTTTACCCAATCAAATGGTGCTTTTTCCAAGACCACCCATAGACCGATCAGCACGCACTCCCCCATTCTGTTTTTTTGTTTGTTTGTTTTTGAGACCGAGTTTCACTCTTGTTGCCCAGGCTGGAGTGCAATGGTACAATCTCAGCTCAATACAACCTTTGCCTCCCGGATTCAAGTTATTCTCCTGCCTCAGCCTCCAGAGTAGCTGAGATTACAGGCACCCACCACCACACCCAGCTAATTTTTTGCATTTTTAGTAGAGATGGAGTTTCACCACGTTGGCCAGGCTGGTGTCGAACTCCTGACCTCAGGTGACCCACCTCGGCCACCCAAAGTGTTGGGATTACAGGCGTGAGCCACTACACCCGGCCTGCACTCCCCCACTCTAAACCCATAAAAATCCTGGGCTAAGTTTCACAGATGGCAACCCACTTTCAGGTTATCTCTCGATGCTGAGAGCTTTCTTTATGTTGCTCAATACAATTCTCTGCTTTACTCAGTCTCCCATGTCCACATACCTTATTCCTCTTGGTCACAGGACAAGAACCCAGAACTCACAGAACTGTGACAGTAAAAGAACTGTATTGCTCCTGCTCACTGAGCTGCTGGCAGCAGGAGTGAAAGAGCTGTAACACTCCCTCCTGCTAGCTGAACAATGAAAGAGAAGAAGCCTCACGGTTGTACTCATTTACATTTTCATCAACAGTGTACTAGAGTTCTCTTTTCTCCACACCCTTGCCAGCATTTGTTGTTGCTTCAATTTTTGGATAAAAGCCATGTTTAACTGGGGTGAGATGACATTTCATTGTAGTTTTGATTTGCATTTCTCTAGTTATCAGTGATGTTGAGCACCTTTTCATATGCCTGTTTGCCATTTGTATGTCTTCTTTTTGAGAAATGTCTGTTCAAATCTGTTCAAAGCCCGTTTTTGGATCAGATTATTAGATTTTTTTCCTATAGAATTGTTTGAGCTCTTTATATATTCAGGTTATTAATCCCTTGTCAGATGGGTTATTTGCAAATATTTTCTCCCATTTAATGGGACTTCATCTCACTGTGTTGATTGTTTCCTGTGATGGGCAGAAGCTTTTTAACTTGATGTGATTCCATTTGCTCATTTTTGCTTTGGTTGCCTGTACTTATGGGATATTACTTAAGAAATTTTTGCCCAGGTCAGTGTCCTGGAGAGCTTCCCCAGTGTTATCTTGTAATAGTTTCACAGTCCAAGGTCTTAGATTTAAGTCTTTAATCTGTTTTGATTTTGTATATGATGAGAGATAAGGGTAGAGTTCTATTCTTCTTCATACAGATATACAGTTTTCGCAGCACCATCTACTGAAGAGACTGCTCTTTCTCCAATGTATGTTCTTGGCACCTTTGTCAAAAATGAGTTCACTGTAAGTGTATAAATTTGCTTCTGGGTTATCTGTTCCCTTCAGTTGGTCTATGTGTCTGTTTTTCTGCCAGTACCATACTGTTTTGGTTGTTATAGCTCTGTAGTGTAATTAGAAGTCAGGTAGTGTGATTCTTCCAGTTCTTTTTGCTCAGGATAGCTTTGGCTATTCTGAGTCTTTTTGCAGATAAATTCTTAGAGCTACATTGAGATCAATGAAATGAGACAGGGCCATTGCTTGAGTAAAGCTATAATTTTAGAAAGAAAAACATTATGGAGAAATAAAGTAGTCCTTACTTTAGTTCTCTCTTATCTGCCATTAAGAATAATACACACGGCTGGGCATGGTGGCTCATGCCTGTAATCCCAGCACATTGGGAGACCAAGGCGGGTGGATCACAAGGTCAGGAGATCCAGACCATCCTGGCTAATATGGTGAAACCCCGTCTCCACTAAAAATATGAAAAATTAGTCGGGCCTGGTGGCGGGCGCCTGTAGTCCCAGCTACTCGGGAGGCTGAGGCAGGAGAATGGTGTGAATCCGGGAGGCAGAATTTGCAGTAAGCGGAGATCACGCCACTGCACTCCAGCCAGGGCGACAGAGTGAGACTCCATCTCAAAAAAAAATAAATAAATAAAATAATAATAATAATAATAATAATAATAATAATAATACACACTAACAGAAAGGGTACATGAAACATTATATACAATGAATTAAAACCCAAAAAGGAAATACGTTGTTAACAGAACACATAGTTGTTGTTAATTAAGTCATGCCTGCAAAATTACCGGGCAGTGAATGGGAAAAACTTGCAGGTATGTTCCTAGAAATATTACAAACATGGAGAACGTTACTTTCACTTGAAAAGTAGCACTTGCCTTATGGTTTTATCTACCAGTACTTTGCCTTTTTCACTGTACCATGGAATATTCCCTCAATATTGTTTAACTAAATTTTCTTGACAAACTCTTTTGTTACAAACAGCACAAAATGTTTTCTAACCTAGTTGCATTGAAAACATTATTAGTTTTAAATTAAAATATATCACTTATGAGTTCTTACATATATTATTAATTCTGGGTTCTATTCAGTGGTTGCCAGTTTCTACATGCTCAGGAGCACCAGTTTCGTGTAGCTCTTCCCAACTCTGGGTTCAACAATCCCATTGGTTAAAATTGGTCACAATGGGAGCATGAAAAATTAGTAAATGCTACAATTCAGTCTCTTTTTTTTTGAGAGACAGTTTATTAACATATCATTGGACATTCCTCATGAATGTATTGGTGAAGATCTATAAAAAATGCACTGCAGGAAAAATATAAATTCAAGTAAACCTAAAAATGTTTTAATTGTTATAGTCTTTTTCATTACCAGCTTTTTTTTTTTCTTCAGTTGCTATCATTCTAAAAAGGTCTTTATAGTTTTCCTGGATATAATACTGCAATAGCCCCCTTAGTTCTTCTAACTCCATGAACTGTCTATTTCTGAATACTATCTAAATGGACTCATACACTATATATTATTTTATGTGTCATCTTTTGTTAAATGTAAAATTTATTTATATTGTTGCATGAACCTGGAATTTATTCATTTTCATTGCTAGATAATATGCTCCATAATATGCTATAATTTATTTTTAATTTACTATTTATAGACATATTAATTGTGTCCTGTTTGAGGGTATTATAATGGACATTTATATGCATTTCTATTCAAGATTCCTAGGACTGAAATATCTGGGTCAAAGAATATGTGTATGTTCAATTTCATCAGATACTACTGAAGAGTTTTCCAAAGTGGCTGTAAAAATTTATATTCCCATCAGTAATGTAAGATTTGAGATACTCCACATTTTCATAAACACTTGACATTGCTAGTCTTTTCAATTGTAGTCATTTTGAAGTATGTATACTGAATTCTCATTAGGTGATAATTTGTTTTCCTCCAATGAGTAAGGAGGGTAAGTACTTTTTCAATACTTATTGGCTCTTAGGATGTGCTTCTTTTTTGGAATTCCTCTTCAAGTTTTTGTTTTGTTTTGCCAAGATTTTGCTATTTTTTTTCTATTGATTTCTAGAAATTCTTTATATATTTTAAAAATGAGCCTTCAGTTGGATGGAAGTATGAAAGCATGTTCCAGTTTGTGGATTTGTCTTTTCACTCTTTTAATAGAATATTTTTATTAACACAATTATTTCAATTTATCACAGTTAAATCAATGCTTTTGTATTACGAAATCTTTACCTAAACCAAGTTCATAAAAATTATATTTTATGTTATCTTCTAATAGCTTCTGGAAACTTTTTTATCTTTTATGTTTGGATCTAATTTCATCTGGAATTTATGTTTAAGTATGAACTGGGAGACAGGTCAGTTCTTCATCATCTGCCACACATGTGCGTGCATGCACACGCGCACACACACACACACACACAGAGATAACTAGGTGAAGTTATGTACTTTTTTATACTTCAAAAGTCTGTATATGTATGGACCTGTTTCTAGTATATCTGTTCTAAATCGTTGGTCTATTTGTATATCCTAACGCTAATATCATGTGACTTAATTAATGTAGTTTATAGTAAGTCTTGATTGATTACATACTGTGTCTTCTCTATGTGCTCATTTTTAACATTGTCTTAGTTATTGCTGGATGCTTGCTTAGTTTACATGTATATATTAGAAATAGCTTGCCAATTTACACACATAAACCTGAGATTTTGAAAAGGATTATATCAAATCTATTATATTGACCCTTCTCATCAGTGAATACTGTATAATCTCAATTTGTTTAGGTCTTCTATAAATCTCTTAAAAATGTTTTAGAGTTTTAATATATCCTTAGATTTGGCTTGGTCATGTTTTGTTTAAGATTGTTAAAGCTGTTTGCATGGGAAATACTACCTGTAATTGTCCTTTTGTAATGTATTTGCTGGGTTTTGATATCAAGATTACACAGATCTCGCAAAACATCGTGGTAAGTATTCCATTCCAATTTTTTCTCTAGAAGAATTTTTGTAAGATTAATGTCATGTCTTTAGCTGTTAGAAATCACCAAACTTCTAGTAGAAAACATGAGCATGGAGTTTCTTTTGGGGAAGGTTTTGAATAATGTATACAATTTCTTTCATAAATATAACTAATCTGAATTTCTTTTGTCTGTTGGGGAGGTAAGTTTGATGAGTTATATTTTTTATAGGATTTTTCTCCATGCCAACCAAATGTATAGCCATAAAGTTTTCACCTTTTCCTTGTAGTATTGTTTTCAATTTCTGTATTTCTTTTCTTTAGTATTTTCTTTCTCTTATTTTCTTTGGTTTAATATTCTGTTCTTTGTCAAACTCCTTCATTCAGATGCTTAGATTATTGATTGTCATTTATCATATATAAACCTAAGTGTATAATTTTCTCTTTAGGCATGTATTTAGCTATATTCCATAAATTTTCACATGTAGTATTTTCATTATTATTCGGTTCAAACTATTTTCTACTTTTCATTATGATTTCTTCATTGACTCATGGGTTATTTAAAAGTGAATTTTAAAATTTCCAAATATAAGAGAATTTTTCAGTTATCTTTTTTATTATTTCTAACATTATTCCACTGTGGTCAGGAAACATATTTAGTGTGATTTGAGCCCTTCTAAATCTGCTGAGACTTTCTTTATTGCCTAAAATATTTTTAATTTCAGTAAATATTTTACATGCGTTTAATGAGTGTTCTAGAGCTCTGTATGTAGTTACAGTATTGTATGCAGTCAATTAGGTCAAGTTTGTTAAATATTGTATTTAAGCATTCTACAGTTTTTGTGATTTGTTTTGGTCTTGTTCTTGGTGTTACTGAGAGAAATGTGCTAAAGTTTTCCACTATAAATGTGGAGTTGTACATTTCTTATTGTATCAATAATTTATTTTATCATAAACCTCCTTGACAAAAAAATGGTACCTGAAGAAATTAGGTGTAAAAATCAATAGCTTATAATGCAGATCTTTTACTTGCAATCTTATATCCATAAAATATAATGTTCTACTTATACCTTTATTGATGCAATATGATGGACAGAAATGACCAGGTTCCTGCTCCTACTCACTGGAGCCTCACCATTGCATTTAATAGAAACTAATCCAGAGATTTGCAAGCTGGAAGACCCTGGATTCAGGGCCACTCTTGGAGGCTAGCACTGATGAATAGCAGACAAGAGCTCAGATTTTGTTATTCACTCCATGCATAAAATAGTCATGGTACCACCATTGACCCACTGGCCATACATCCTAACTGCAGGTAAAGTATCCAAGTGAAAATAAACTTAATTCGGCTACTGCTACAACACTGAAAATATAAATTGAGAAAAAATATTTATAGTTCTTAGGCGTGAGGAAAACCTTGAGTATCAGATTGAATCAACTGATTTCCTCAAAGACAGGGCCTATGCCTTATGGATCATTTTAGCTTTGGCACTAATTTTTCATTTGGTTTTGATAACAGTTGATAAATGTTTGTTGAAGAAAACTCTTGGTCCTGCTTGAACAGAGAGAGAAGAACAAAAAGTCATGTTTCAGTGAGGCTGGAAATCAGTGACAACACAGATAGGTCTCCAAGGCTTCAGCAGTATCAAATACAATCACATTTTCCCTAGCAGAATACAAAACCACAAGACAGAATAGGCTATTTACAGCAGGATCACCTCTCCTATGGCTATTATCTTCCTATGTCATAGATCGTTGGAGGAAAAGCCCTGGAAACTGGATCACCTTGCCTAAGATAAATCTAAGTTTCTTAATGATTCTTTTTTTCTTTCTCCTCCTCTTCTCATGGTGTCCAAACCTAAAATGGCTTCCCTGCTGATTATCCTCTGAAGGCAGCATCCATTCTCTAGAATCACTAAGTTCCAATGGAACAAGATTATATTTAATTTGGAGCCCCACCGATTAGTCTTCATTGCAGTATATTTGCAGAGATAATTATTTTAAGAGTAATATGCCCTTTAACACTGGTTATGTCTTCAGTTCTTAAGAACAAAATTAAGTTTGAACACAAATGAGTTCAGGAATCAAGTCTCAGTGCCCTTATATACTGGGCTAGTTACATGAAACTTGTAAGGCAGGAACTTCCATTAGCTATTAAATATTTGGGGTCTTTCTGACACAATGCAGTATCCCAAGTACACATAAGAGAATTTTGTTGTAGGTTTGTCGAGGCCCAAAGGGTAAAGATCTGTAATGGACACCAGTATACCAATATCTGTAAGTTTAGCTATGACCTCTCAGCGGAAATGATGGGTTGGACATGTTAGCCTTGGCAGGACAATGAGTAAAGCCAATTAGGGTGCCAAATCATACTCATAGACCAAGATAGATGGTATTCATCCTGCCCTTCCAAGAGGCTTCCTACAATTCTTGGTGTTTGTTTGTTTGTTTTTGAGGCAGGGTCTCTCTCTGTTGCCCAGGCTGGCATGCAGTGGCACAATCTCAGCTCATTGCAGCCTCTGCTTCCTGATTTCAAGCTATTCTCCTGCCTCAGCCTCCTGAGTAGCTGGGAATACAGGTGCACGTGACCACACCCAGCTAATTTCCATATTTTTAGTAGAGATGAGGTTTCACCACGTTGGCCAGGCTGGTCTCTAACTCCTGGCCTCAAGTGATCCACCCACCTTGGCCTCCCAAAGTGTCGAGATTACAGGCATGAGTCACTGCACCTAGCCACTTCTATTTTTAAGTCATTAGTGGAAATAATTCAAAGAACAGGAATTGCCATAACCTTTCTTGAAGAGTTACCTCTTTCAGAAACACCAACCACTTCCTTTGATGTATAATTGTCTCATCTGTGTTTGGCCGCTGGCTGCAGCAAAATCTATAAGATCTTCTTATAAAGGAGTTGCATTCCACCCAACAGGTGGTCTTGAATCTGAGCACTGTGTGTTCATAGCTTTGAACAAACCTCTAATTGGAAATACCACCAATCAACAGGCAAGATCTGGCTTACCTGATTAGCGCAACAAGTTACACTCAAAAATCTTGCTAAGTTGAAAGTAACTGGTTACAATATTAATATTCAGGTCCTCTTGCCTCTCTGCTGTGAGTCAGATTCAGCACAAAGCCAGTGGATCCCTGGAACTCCGCTGATTCCCAAGATTCTCCAGCGCGAATCAGCTTCCTTGCCATCTTTCATCTACATCTGTTGCATTAACGAGTCCTGGCAAATGTACTTTCCATGTACATCTTGAAGACACCCACTTCTCCATCTTCACTCTGTCCTAACTACCATCTTTTCTCCTCTGGTCTACTTTAATGTCTCCTAACTGACCACTCAGTTCCATGAAGTCATCTCTATACGGTTGCAAGAATAATCTCTTAATACAAAAATGTGATATTACTGTCGAACCTAAAATCTGTGGTGGCAAATGCCTGTAATCCCAGCACCTTAGGAGGCCAAGACAGGTGGACCACTTGAGGTCAGAAGTTCGAGACCAGCCTTGCCAATGTGGTGAAACTCTGTCTTTACTAAAAATGAAAAAATTAACCAGGCATAGTGCCAGGCACCTGTAATCCCAGCTACTTGGGAGGCTGAGGCAGGAGAATAACTTGAACCCATGAGGCGGAGATTGCAGTGAGCTGAGATCCAGCCACTGCACTCCAGCCTGGGCAACAGAGCAAGACTCCGTCTCAAAAAAAAAAAAAAAAAAAATTAAAATGAATAGATAAATAAATAAATCCATTAATGACTTCTTTCATTTAACTCCAATCTCATTATTATGGTCTACCTATTTTCCTATTTTGAAGTTAATTTCACGAGGGCAGAGACTGTAACTTTCTTGTATGTCACCGAATTCTAAAACCTAGAATTAAATAATGGGCCAACCATACTGCAAGCCAGCTTTCTGTCACAGCAGACTCACCACAGGGTCAGTGGACTAGATTCAGAGCCCAATTCAGGGAATTCCTTTCCAGATAATACCCTGAAGACTGGGTCCTAGAGGTCTTTGAGAAGTCTGATGGTATTGTCCCTGCCCTACTTTTGCAACACAAGAGGCAATGGGAGTATTACTGAATGCAGTGTCCATAGGGAGTTCCAGCCAGAGCTAGGAACACAAACTGAAAATGAGTTAGCCAACCAAGCAGGAATAGAGAAAGAATAGAAAGATAAGGAGGCAATTAAAATAAAGAATTAAAGGACGCTGGGAAAAGATCTTTAAATCAGATGCTAAAGAACTGGGACTTTAAAAATTTTTGATCCTAAGAGTAGATAGAGTAATAAACTTTAATATACTCATGACTTGACCCTTCTGGAAGTGAGTAGTGTCAGAAGCAGAGGGTCCACACATTTCAAACCCTCACCACCATGTTAAATGCACACAATTCACTTCAAAATGTACTTGTTCACTCACTCACTTATTCATCCATTCATTTATAACATTTTTTGAGAATTGGTGAATATTCTTTGGAAACGTTAAAATACACTAAAATGCAATTTACTTCAAAGCCTCTGGCTGTTCATCTGTAACAAGACAGATTGACTTTCTCACCTCTCATACTCTTCCTTCTTTTGCTCATCACTCAAGATTCAGTCCAAGTCCTTCTTTCATCTAGAGTTTTCCAAGTTCCCTGCTGGTTTTCCCTTTATCTGAGCTCCTTTAGCATATACGATTGCCTCACATCTTTTAAACCATGAAGAATGGCTATCTGTATTATTTCTAGAATGAATAAACCTTAAAGACTGGCACATTTTATTATGTCTGGTGTGTTTTTCAAATTGAACTTAGCTCAGATATGGGTACTTAGTGTGTGATAAATGCTTGGTACATATTTCAAACATATTGGCTGGTTAGTGGGGTCATTGTTCCCAGATTAAAACTCTAGTTGAGTTATTCCTCTTATTCTCTAGTTAATGTGTATATAGGAAGAGATCTTTCTCAGCAGTTATAGATTTTTATTGCATCTGTCTGCCAGCCAGAACCCATTCTTGTGCTCTCCCAACTGGGTCCTATAATATCCCTTTGGCACACTAATCCATGCTAGTGGATTTCTATTTATACTATTTGGGTTATTGGTTGCCTTGTATCCTTTAATGCAACCAATATAGGAATTCTGAAACTTTAAAAGTAAATACGTCTTAAATATATATACACAAACACATATTCATTTAAAGAATACTAATAAAATAGCATTTTCAGGATTATTATACTCTTTAATTTTTTAAAATACATGGAAATTATAAATGTTTGACAGAGAAAAGAAAATCCTTATAATCCCAACTTCACAATAAACTTTGCATTTTGTAAGTATGTTGGCATTTTTGTACATTTCTGTCCAAATGCACACAATCTGAACAATTCACTTTGGAGCCTGCATTTTTCTTCTTCTGTGTCATATAGAAATCAGTTATCATATGCTTATCAGTTACTTCATATTCTTTATGTTATCCTCTTTGTTGAACCTGTCAACTTCCCCTGAGAAGATTAAATGAAATAAAAAGAAGGTATGGTGTATTAAATATTGTATTAGAAATACTAATTTTTCTGTATTGTATATCCTTGAAAGAAGTATTTTTTAATATTTCTTTGGTATTTTATACATTATTTGTGTAATTTAACTGTTACTAATATTGTAGCCATCAATTCATGGGTGGAGGCGGCAATGCAAACACTGCTTTCTTTTACTTCGGCTTGTGTAACTTGTCTCCCGCCCCTAGATGTCTGTTGTCAGGTCACACATACACAAACACCTGCAGGATGTGGCTCTGTGGGGGGTGGTCAGAAAAGGCATATCAATCTCAGGATGTGAAAGGGCGGGAGGACAGACAAGGCAGGATGAAAGGAGTTCTCAAGCGGAGTCTTCTTCAGGTTCAAGTGCTTTTACAGCTTTACTCTTGCTCTTTGTGCAGAGTTGGAAATGTGATATTTTAAAGTTAGTTTTTATAGAAACAAATGTCAAGAGAGGTGAGTCATCTGATATCTCTAAAAATAAACTCAGGTTGTCAAAGAAATCAAAACTTTGCCTTCAAGCTTAGCCAGCAAGAGAACAAGAGTCTTCCCACCCATAGGCTGTGCAGCTGCTCAAAGGGTAATGCCAGATATTGAGGGCAGTATGGGGTTGGAATGAATGAAACTGTGAAGCAAAAAGAACTTTGGATTTTGGCTGTATTCCACTCAAAAGCGTCCTGTAGGAAAGAAGGAGAAAAATTATTTGACTATTTCAACTGAGGCCCAAGATAGGAATTCTAAGGGAATACTATCTGTAGTGGCCGAGGGAAAGCTTCTCTTCCACTCTGAAGGTTCATGGAAAGTGAACTGACAACAGACAGGTTAATAGGAGAAAAAAGGAATACCAAATTTAAGGTACATAGCATGGAGGGAATTTCAGTAGAATGGTTACCCAATAACTCAATGAGTTCCAGATGTTTATATACCCTTTTTCGTAGAGGAGTGGGGGATGGAGATGTCGGAACTTAATGAGCCCAAAGAATAATGGCCTGGGACAAAGTTCTTCTGTGCTCTGGGGGAGGTGAAAGAAAGGTGGGGGTGGGGAGCAGGCAGTGCAGAACTTTACTGTGAACAAAAATTATCTTAAAAAATATCTCATTATGCAGATAAATCCTCCCTGGTAATCTTGCAGAGATTAGAATAATGTCTGAGAAGAATCTCTCAGAAGAATAGATAAAAAGCCTGTCTGGGCAAGGTGACAACTCCTCTCTTCAGATGGCTCACCTCTCTTGACAACTGGAGAACAGAAGTTCTCCAGTTCTCCAGTATTTAATCTTTCCTGGTTATTAAATGAGATCTTAGGGAGGGGGTTTTAAGCCAATTGCATTTCTTTTGGAAAGGAACTTTCTTAGATAAAGAAATTCCAAGGAGATTTCCTCCCAGTGCTTCAAGAAAGAGGATCAGAGAGACAGGGAGGCAGGGAAAGGTTGGAGAGAGAGCTTGAGGCAGCTTCTTCAGTTCAGCGTGTCAAAGCGTTATATTTGGGGCTGTCGTTTTCTAAGTCCCAACATTTCCATTGTGCAGATTTTAAATGTAGCTTTGTCAGCAGCCTAGAGAGTTAACATGTGATAATGAGCATCAATAGCGATCTGAGTTCTGAGGGAGAAAAAGTGCCAAAGCCCTCAGTAGGACATAACATGAAGATCAAAAGGAAATAATAATTGAGTTCTAACTTTAGAGATAGTAAAACCATCTGATATAGTGTGGCTGTACCCCCACCAAAATCTCATCTTGAATTGTAGCTGCCATAATTCCCATGTGTTGTGGGAGGGACCCAGTGGAAGATAATGGAATCATGGGGGAAGTTTCCTCCATACTATTCTCCTGTTAGTGACTAAGTCTTAGGAGAGCTGATGAGTTTTAGGGGGAAACCCCTTTTGCTTGGCTCTCATTTCTCTCTTTGCTGGCCACTATGTAATATATGCTTTTTGCCTTCTGCCATGATTGTGAAGCCTCCCCAGGCATGTGGAACTGTGAGTCAATTAAACCTCTTTCCTTTATAAATGACCCAGTTGCGGGTATATCTTTATTAGCAGCATGAGAACAGACTAATACACCATCCTATGTTTGTTTTCCTCTCATGGTCCTCTTCCTTAGCCCTCTCTCACATTTCAACAGTCACCCTAATGGCCAGTACCTTTTGGCTGCCCTGCCTTGGCCTGCCCACTCAGTGACTGCATACTTCCTCCTGCCTGCCTGAGAATCCCAAGTGGTCAAGTTTTGGTTTTGTTTTTTGTTTTAACTGAGCACCTCCCTACCCTGTACTCGAGACTGATGATACAATGGTGAACGAGACAAAGTCCCTGCCATTACAAAATTTACAATGAAAAATGACCATGTCTCTCTCTATTTATATAAGTATATGTATATAAAATATATACTATATTATTTCATATATTATTTCTACTGTATTATTTTTACATATTACAGATTTTATATGTAGTATATAGAATTTCATATATTATGAAGAAAAAGTAATATATGAAATTCTAACATATATGTAAAATAGAGTCGAATTTTACTATATATAGAATCCTACTATATATAGTAGAATTTCATATATGATGAAGAAAATGCAGGGTAGAAGAAAGAGTGTGTAAGGGTACAGAGGTCTTAGAGATATTCTTTCTTCCATTTATAAATGTCATACTTGCCTGTGGTATACATTCAGAAGTACAAAGAGGTATACAGTTTAAAAGAAGCCTGTGTGTGCAACCCTGGCATTCCAGCCACACAGTACATCCCTGGGAAGCAACCACAGTTAGTGATTTTTCAGATATCCTTCCAAAGATATTCTATGCATATTCAAGCATAAATTAACTTATATGTTCATGCATATAAAACATTTTATTATGAAAACTTTCAAATATGTAGTAATGTTGAATGGATTTTATGGTAAACATCTATATACTCACCACTTCGATTCTACCACTAACATTTAGTAGTACTTGTTTTAGCATTTATCTATTTATCCCCACCTGTCTTGGACCATTTTATTTTTCTATAACAGAATACTTGAGAATGGGTAATTTATAAAGGGAAGAGGTTCATTTGGCTCCGGTTCTGCAGGTTGGAAAGTTTGGAGGCATGGCACTAGCTTCTGGAGAGGGCTTCCATGGTGCATCATAACATGGCAGAGAAGTTCAAAAGCAAAGTGACACATGTGAAGAGACAAAATCCCAGGGGTGTCTTGACTTTTTAACAACCAACTCTCCTGGGAAACATTCCCTCAAGAACTAATCCAGTCTCATGAGAGTGAGAACTCACTACCAAGCCATTCATGAGGGATCTGCCCCATGATCCAAACACCTCCCACTAGATGCCACCTTCTAATATGACCACACTGGGGATCGCATTTCAACATGAGTTTTGGCATGGACAAACTATATCCAAACCATAGCACTATTTCTTTAATCATCTCTCTTTTTTAATGCATTTCAAAGGAAACTGCAGACATTACTATACAGCCATCTAAACACTTCACTATGTGTACTATTAATTAGAGCTCAGTATTTGTTTACATTCTCTTTTGATACAAACTTGAAATACAAAAGTTTTAAATGTCTTTCAATCCGTGACCATGCTGTGGCTCTACATTTGTTTACACCTTTTAAAATTTCTCTCAAAAATGTTTTGCAACTTTTCATGCGTTTTGTTAAATTTACTTGTGTGTTTTATGTTTTCTGATGCTACTTATACAACATTATACTCAATGGTGTAAGACTGAAAACGTTTCCACTAAGATGAAGAATAAGATACAGATGCCTGCTTTTGTTTTGCCACCTTTATGTAACCTAATATTGAAAGTTCTAACCACAGCAATTAGGCAAGAAAAATAAACAAAAGTCACCCAAATTGGAAAGAAAGAAGGGAAGTTATCTACATTCACAGAGAACAAAATCCTATATGTAGTCAACCTTAAATATTTGACACAGACACAAAAACAGTTAGCAAAACAGTTAGAAATAATATATGAATTTAGGAAAGTTGCAGGATACAAACTCAACACTCAAAAATTAGTTTTATTTCTATACACTGACAATGAACAATCCAGAAAGAAAATTAAGAAAACAATTACATTTACACTAGCATCAAAAAGAATAAAATAAGAATAAACTTAACTAAGGGGGCACCAGGGTTATACTCTGAAAACTACAAATACTGCTGAAAGAAATTAAAGACATAAATAAGTGGAAAGATACCTCATGTTCATATATTGGAAGACTTAATATTGTTAAGCTGTCAATGCTACCCAAAGAGATCTACAAATTCAAAGTAATCCCTATCAAAATGCCAATAATGTTTTTGGCATAAGTAGAAAAATTTATCCTAAAAGTCATATGCGATCTCAAGGGATCCCAAATAGCTAAAACAATATTGAGAAAGAACAAAGTCGGAGGGCTCACACTTTCTGATATCAGTATCTATTATGCGGGCACCAAGGCCCTTGTCCCACTAAAGGTTCACTAAAAATCGCTGACTTGAAACAGGTTGATTAGTAGGAGAAAAGGCATACAAATTTATTTAATCTGTATACACAGGAGTCTTCAGAATTAAGACATAAAGATACAGGGGAAATTGTCCATTTTTATGCTTACATTCAACAAAGTATGGACAGTCATGTAGAACTATGACTGGACAAAACGTCTATGATCTACTGTTAATAGACTGAGTGGGGAAATCCAGCAAAGCCTGTCCATCTGGATTCTTTTGGCCTTTGTGAGCATCTGTGTCTTCCTTCTGGGTATGGGGGCAGAGTCCTCTTTGGAATGGGGGTCTTAAGACCTACATTCAAACAAGGCAGGTCAAATAATTTCTTTATGGCCAATTTTTACATAGAATATTTTTAGGTTTTATGGCTGCCTTTCAGGAAAAGGGGTTCTGGTTTCTACAACCCAGCTTGAAAAAGAGGGATTCTAGTTTCCATGGCCAGCCTTGGGGGAGGATGGGACTGAGAGACAGAAGGGTAGGGGTAGGTCAGATAAAATCTTTTGTTTCTGAGGCTGCTGCTGAGGCCTTCATTTTGGTATATTGTTTTCTGAACTCCAACAACTACAAAGCTATAGTAATTAAAGTAGTGATACTGGCATAAGTATTGACATATAAGCCAATGGAATAGAATAGGAAGTCCAAAAATAAATCCTTGCACATATAATCAAATAGTTTTCAATGACAATGCCAAGATCATTTAATGGGGGTAAAGCAGTCTTTTCAAAAAGTGGTTCTGGAAAAACTGGGTATTGAAAACCATGTGAAAGAATGAATTTGGACCCTTGTCTTTCATGATACAAAAAAGTTAACTCAAAATAAATTTAATACCTAAATGTAAGAGCTAAAACTGCAAAACTCTTAGATGAAAACCTAGGAGAAAGGCTTTGTGACATTAGATTTGGCAGTAATTTGGTGAATATAACACTAAAAGTATAGGCAACAACAACAACAAGAAACAAATACATAGGACTACATGAAAATTTATGATTTCTATGCATCAAATGACAAGACCAACAGAGTGAAAAGGCAACCTTGGAATGGGAGAAAATATTTGCAAATTACATATTTGACAAATAATTAATATGTAGAATATATTTTCTAAAAGTCTTACAATTCAGCAACAAAAACAACTCAATTTTTTAAATGGGCAAACAATTTCAGTAGACGTTTCTTCAAAAGAAATATACAAATGGCCAATAGATACATAAAAAGATATCCAGTATTGCTAGTCATTAGAAAAATGCAAATGAAAACCACTACACAGCCATTAGAGTAGCTATTATCAAAAACAAACCAACCAACAAACTTAAAACCAGAAAATAGCATGTGTTAATAAGGATGTAGAGAAATTGGGGTTCAGAGAACCTCCACTCCTCAGCATGAACAGTACAGCATAGGTTGAACACAAGAAGTAAAGTACAGAAATAATTTGACTCATTGGTTACAGCTAGCTGTTTGCCTCATTTGGACATGTTTCTGAACAGTTGGCTGCCTGTAACTAGCTGAAACTGTTTGTGAATGTCTAAGACCCTAATATCCATTACAAAAAATAAACTCTGAAGTTAGGTTTCAGTTTGTTCACGTACTGAGTTAGGTTGTAGTTCATGACCTCCTGCTTACTTAGTTTAACGTGGTTGAGAATCTCAGGTGCTCTGTCTTGTAGCTAGGTGCTGATTAATTCAGGGACTATAAAATAAGCATTTTAAAAATGATTGAATGTATTTCTCTCCATTGCTGTGAGGTAGCGTAGAACACATGGAAGGTTGTTGGGACAAACATACTGAAAATAGAACTCTGTATCTTTAGCTTCAGACATTACACGGATCACAGAGTGGTCAGAAATAGGATACGCTATTTTGAATTTAAGAGATACCTTAAGTAACAGGTAAAAACAATTTTTTGACTTTTCTGAAAATCAGCCTGGTTGTTTTTCTTTTAGTTCATTCTTTAAATAATTACTCAGAAATAAGACTTAAATGGTGAAAATGGATACTCATGTATCTTTCTGAAATATATTTAATTTACATTTTTTTCTACTAAGATGTCCAAAGTACTTTATAACATTATCAAAATGTTTCATCAAATGCCATTTTGCAGAGAATAGGGACATCTTTCAGTGGGAAATAGATGACTGAGAAGTAAAATAATGTCTACCGGATTACAAAACAAATTAGAAGTGGAGACCTTAAAGGAAAAAAGAAATGTTATCACATTCTCAAATGGAACATGCTTTATGCCATTTAAGTAGTGCTGAATAGCTCTTTTTGCTGCAAATCATTATTTATTCCAGTTTTTTATTCTACCTGAAATTCTGCCAATTAGAGATTCATTTTCAATAACAATTCAGTATGAAATAGGAATTAACTCTGGGACTCAGGCTGTACATCGTTCACACATTTGTATGATTTAGTTGAATCATATTTCTCTCTCTTTTGCTTTAACTAAGTGAGCTAAACTGTATTGAAGAAAGTGATAGAGGGTGATGAAAGGGGAGTCGAGAGGAGAGAGATAATTGGAAAAGACAAGGATATTTATAATGATATTATCGGGCTTCCCTACTCTAAGGCAGTGGTATGCGTCCTGGTTGCATATTAAAACTGCCTAGGGAACTATTTTAAAAGGAAACAAAACAAACTCAAACAAGCAAGCAAAGATCAATGCCTGAGCTCCTCATCCCTTAAGGACAATTATATCTGAATCTTTGTCAGGGTCAAGGTATTTAATTTTTTCTTTTGAAGGCTCACAAGGTGATTTTAATTGAACAACTGAGACTGAGAACTACTCTCTCAATCCTGATGCCCCAGTCATACCTCATACCAATTAAAGTAGAATATCTGGAATGAGAGAGCTAGGCATCGGTATTTTTTAAAAGATCCCCAGATAATTCTAATGTGCAGAAATGTTTAGGAACCACGGCTCTTGAACTTACATCAGGATAATCTAGAAGACTTATTTAAACACAGATTGCTAGGCTCCACCCCCAGAGTTTCTGATTCTGCTGGCAGGGTGATTTGCATTTCTAACAAGCTCCCAGGTGAAGCTGATAATACAAGTGTGGAAACCATTCCATAGGATCACTTTGCAAAACTCCTTAGCCTTAGGTGCTAAAATTAAAGTTATGCATACCCTACCTAGCAATTGATGTGCTCAGTAAATTTGTTACAGAATTCATGTTTTAATGCAACAGGACACATGGATAAGAATGTTTCTTAGCAGTATTATTTTTAATGACCCCAACCAGGAAACAATCCAAGTATCTACCAGCAATAGAATAAAAACAATTTGTTGAGACAATAAAATGACATATAGCAATAACAATGAATAAATATATCTATACACAGTATGGATGATTCTATATTTTATTTTATTTTATTTTATTTTATTTATTTTTGAGAAAGAGCCTGGCTCTATTGCCCAGTCTGGAGTGCAGTGGCACCATCTCAGCTCACTGCAACCTCTGCCTCCCAGGTTCAAGCAATTCTCCTGCCTCAGCCTCCCGAGTAGCTGGGATTATAGGTGTGCACCACCACATCCAGCTAATTGTTTTGTATTTTTAGTGGAGATAGGCTTTCACCTTGTTGGTCAGGCTGGTCTTGAATGCCTGACCTCATGGGATCCACTGCCTCGGCCTCCCAAAGTGCTGGGATTACAGGTGTGAGCCACCGCACCCAGCCTACACAGTATGGATGATTATTTAAAACATAATATGGAACAGAAAAAGCCAGACACATACACAAACTACAATATGATTTCACGTATATAAATTTTAAGTAAAATGAGCAAGACTAAACTATATGGGGTAATACTTCAGGGTAAATCTAGTTTAAAAATTAAGTAATTTCCCTTAGTATGAGTAGTGGTTTCCTTTCAGGGGTGAGAAAATATTGCTGTTGGGAAATGGCTCATAGGGTCTTTGAGGTAATAAGAGTATTCCACGTCTTTACCCACGAGGTCGTTATATAGATGTTTTCTTTACAATAATTAAAATAGACTTGTTTTACATATGTTTCTATATGTCTATAATATTTCACCATAAAATAAACATAAAACAATAAAATTAGGAAGGCCAAGTAACTAGAAGAGATTACATAGAATCAAACACTAACTTCAAAGCTGACATCGGATGAATCTCAAGTTGTCCATATTAAGGGAAATGTTATGTTTGAAGTTGGTTCTATGAAGTAAATGGGGAACATTTTAATTATTTTGTTTGGAAAACTAGAGGAAAACCATTTTCAATTATTTTGATCTTTTATGAGAAAATGGTGATAAGTGGGGCCTTGTTTGTAAGGTATACTGATTTGTACATATGGTTCCAGTATATTTATTAATAGTGTCCTCTCATTGTCAGAGGTTCTCATTTAGACAATAAGTTATAAGTTTTATTGGAAAAAAATATTTTTTCCAATGATGAATTTTAGTCTGTACAATAATTTCCAACTGAGTGAATGCAGAATGGCTTCTTCATATGTTTATGGTTTTGAAAAAATATGCATTTCCAAAGCCATAACATTTAATTTGTATCACAAACTTTTTTTTTCCTATCTCTTGATCTAAAAGATTTTGCCTAATGTAATGGTTCTGCTGAAATTAATCACTTTGTATGCTTATACTCACCCTGTCAAAAAAGAAGCTGATTTCTTAAGAACAATGAACAAAGGACATAAATGTATGCCCAGACCCCAAAATAATAATTAATAGTCTACAGCCAATGCCCCCTGCTTTTAAATCTAAATGTCATTTGCAGAAGTAATTCTCATCATCAGTGAAAATTGAAATCATGCAAGAGAACTGCAAGGCGACTAGAAAGGGGTTGAGAAGCGAGATGAGATGTCAACGCACAAAAAGAAATAAAAATCAGTGCTAAGTTTCTTCTAACTTAAACTTTCTAAGTAAAATCTCCAAGTACAACATTGGGAACATCAAAGTGTTCCCACATAGTCACATCCCCCTCTTTTCCAACCCACTCTTGAAAAGGAAAAAGCTAAAGCCTTCAGATCAGATTGAAATAACTCAGCAAAATGTATTAATACTCACCTAATTCTTAGGCCCTCAGGATAAACTCCTATTGACGTCAGCAGGAGCTTTCTCTTGCAGACAGTTGTGAATTCATCCCAATAGGTTTCATCTGGGTTATTTAGAGCCCTGCAATTTTAGGATGGAGCTTCAAAGACCTGACCTACCACTGCTGAGAAATTGGCATTGAGAACTTGAACCCTCAGATGCAATGACTCCCTCCTGGTGGTGAAAGATGCTGCTTGAATTTTGTATCTGTAATGGGAAAATAGTACAAAAGTTCGCTTGACTCTAGAGGCTGCTCATTTGTGGCCATTGTCCAGTTAAGAGTGTGAGCACTGACCAATAGAAATGATGTTTCTGATTAAAGCGCCAAGAGTCCATTTATGCACATACAAGCTGTGTTTGCATGTACAGACTGATTTGAGGAGGGAGAGTAAGTTAACTTCAGACAGACCTTTCTTTTTTTTTTTTTCAGACAGAGTCTCACTCTGACTCCCAGGCTGGAGTGCAGTGGTGCAATATCGGCTCACTGCAGCCTCTGCCTCCTCAGCCTCCCGAGTAGCTGGAATTATAGGCATGTGCCATCATGCCCAGCTAATTTTGTATTTTTAGTAGAGACAGGGTTGCACCGTGTTGGCCAGGATGGTCCTGAACTCCTGACCTCAGATGATCCACCCGCCTCGGCCTCCCAAAGTGCTGGGATTACAGGTGTGAGGCACTGTGCTTGGCCCAGACGGACCTTTTTATAAAATAATATATCAGCCCAGAATCAAGTGGCAAGGAAGAAAAGCCTGTTTAAGCTAGCTTAAGTTAAGGGGAATTTATTTTAGGCTAAAGCAGCCTCACCAGCATTTAAGGATGAGAAATGAAATAAAGCCAAGCCACATGGGGACAGACACTAGGACAGAAAAATCAGTTATGAGTTTATTCTTTCTGTGCTTCTAAAGCATGAGGTATCCTCCTCACCTTGCCCTTTCTTTTTTCTCTTGTTTGGCTTCACGTGGTTCCACATTCCTCTACTTGCCGTGATATTTTCCTTTTCAATTCAATCTTCCACTATCGTCTAACAAATGGTCCCTGTGCCTTCAAGGGCAACTTCTTCAAGAGAAAGAATCGAACTAGTTCAACCCAGTCTATGCACTGTTGCTTCTTACGTTGGCATTCAGCGTAAGCTGACTCAGCTAGTGGTGAGGAGTTGCTTCCTACAGAGGGGCTGTGAGTGGGGTACATTCTCAGAAAGGCAGAATAGATTGCGTGGGTTCTCCCAAAATGTGTACTATAATACATTAATACAAATTATTTAAACGTACTATACCCTGGATGGAACCGTGTATACATGCCCAAAGTGCTGGCCCTTCTTTCCTTGTCTTCCAGGTCAATATGAAATTTCAGAAAGTGATAACCCACAAATGACAATTGTTATTTCAAATGACAATGTGAAAGATTCAGTTACAGTCTTCAGTGTCCTGCAATGGAAATATATTCACACACACACACCTGCACGCACACACACATAGAAATGAATGATGATTTCAAAGTCCAAGACTTTCTTTCCTCAAAAGGCCTCTTGCCATTCCCTTAATGAAGACTCATGTATTTCTAACACGTTTCTGTTTAATATTCACCCTCTACATCTAAAGTGAAGAGTTGTTTTTAATATTACTTTAATAATAAAAATATAGTTTAATTTTCCTAGCAAATGCCAAGATTTTCAAAAGATGATACACTTAGGTGCTGCTGAGCCTCTCAGAATAAATTTTAAGAACCAATGGAGTAAAATCTTAATCAAGCTTTTGTTGTCCTAATTTTCTATTGTTTTGATCTCATCTTTTAGCTAATTTGTTCCCCCAAGTTAGACTATCTGGTGTATTTTCTCTTAAAAGGAAAACAAGTATAAGTTATTTGTTTCAATCCTTTCAAAGTGAGTTTTTGCAAAACTTACATATTGCAATCTAGTATTCCTGCAAGAAGATTGCAAAGGGCATATCTAACCCATTTCCAGGAATAATAAACTACTTTCTATGTGACATATATTTTGGTGATAATATGCAGAATGTGAAAGCTTGGGGTGCTTTTATCAATATCCTAATGTACACAATTCCCTTTTAAGTTTTTTGGATTTTTCAAGTTTTAATTTTCATCATTTAGGGGTGGTAATGAAACTTAATATAGATATTTATTTATTTAATTTTAATCAACTTGACTTATGCCTCAAAACTTATGATGTGGGATGAGGGAGGAAGGTGGCAAGATCTTTCAGTTACTTAATCTCTAGCCAGGAGATGTTACCTGTGGCCAAGCTCTGCTAACTCAGTTCTGGCCATGAACGTAGTTGGCCCTTCTAGTAGTAACTGTGCCCACTGTTTCTCCTAGCTAAGTCATAGTATACCTGTGCTATGGTTTGAACGTCCCCACTAAAACTCATATTGAAATGTAATTTCAATTTTAAGTGTATGAAGAGATGGAACCTTTAAGAAGTGATTAGGCCATGAGGGGTCTGTCTTCATGAAAAGATTAATGCTATTATCGCGGGAGTAGGTTAGTTATGGCAGCAGTGGGTTCCTGATGAAAGGAGTGAGTTCAGCCTGATTTTTTCTCTCACATGCATGTGTGTGCTTTCTCACTGTGTGATGACTTCTGCTGTGTTTTGACACAGACGGCATCACACGCTGAGAAAGCACCAGGAGCAGCCCCTTGATCTTGGACTTCCCAGCCTCCATAACTGTAAGCCAAATAAACTTCTGTTGTTTGTAAGTTACTGTCCGTGGTATTCTGTTATAGCAGTAGGAAGTGGACTAAGACAACCAATCACTTGATGGATATCTCTGGGAGATAACACTGGAGGAGATGCCAACTGGTAAAGGTGGTTACCTTTTGGAGTAGGAAGCAGGCTGATTACTGTGGCTTTATTCACTATTTTATTGATTCAACCATTCAACCAATTAAGCAACTATTTTTTTAGCAAGTGTTTATTGAACTGCTACTATATACCAAGTACTCTGATAGGACGTGGAATAAATAAGTAAACAAAGGAGATATGATCCCTGCGTAAGCTCAGAGGGGAAGACAGTCACACAGATAATTTTTCTGTGAAGGGTTATAAGGAGCTGTGAGAGAGTACAGGGAGATGGAATAATTGAGATTGTGGATCAAAGAATGCCTTTGTATGTAGAAACAGCATTTAGGCAAAGAAATGAATGTTACATAGGAGGTAATTAGGTAGTAAGGTTATGAGACAGGGAGGAAAATTTTATATTTGAGGAACAGAAAGTCAAAGCACCTAGCCCATAGAAAATACTAAAATGGCTCAAAATAAGACCGGGGCTGTGGACACAGCTCAAAATATCCTGGGCTCATAATCAATATTAACCTTTGGGGCTTGATCCTAAGTACAATGGAAAACCATCCATGTGTTCAGAGCCATGGGTGAAATTATCTCATTAATTTAAAAAATAATGTTGAAATGGAATGGAAAGGATCAGAGATTAAAATAAACAGACATTCAGTAAAGTGACTTTAAATTAGAGTGGAGGCAGTGGAAATAAGCAAAGTGGGTTGATTCAAGATATCTTGAGAAGAAATATCCAATCTAACAGCAAGTTCATTTATGGGCATTCAGGTAATAAGAGTGAGCCCCATGATTTGGAATTAAGCAGTTGAGTCCCCTTTGCTAAGATGGGGAAGACTGAAGAAAAAGGGTGCCGTGAACTGGATTTTGTCCTCCTTTCCAAAATATTATATGTTGAGACCTGAACATCCAGTGTGACTGTATTTGGAGAAAGGCCTGCCAAGGTGTGATACAAGTTAAATGAAGTCACAAGAGTGGGGGCCTAATCCCATAGGACCAGTGCCCTTACAAGAAGAAGACTTGAGAGGTCAATCTCTTTCTCTTCCATGTGAGGACACAGCAAGAAGGTAACTGATTGCCTGCAAGCCAGAAGAAGAACCCTCATTGAATCCAAATTAGCTGGACCTTGGTCTTGGACTTCAGGCCTCCAAAACTGTGAGAAATAAATTTCTGTGGTTGAAGTCACTCAGCCTGTAGTATTTTGTTATTGTAGCCCTAGCTGATTAAGACAGAGGGGCTTTGGAGGATGTTTAGAGTTTGAAACGTGTGTGGACTAATTGACATAATGGGTCCAGAACTCAGAGTGCAGTCAAGGTGGCAAATCAAAATCTAGAATTTATTAGCATTTAAAAGACATCTGAAGTTACAAGTGAATGAGATTATCTAAAGCAAATGTGTAGATAAAGAGCAAGAACCAAATCCTGAGGACTCCTTCCATATAGAATTTGTTACTAGAAAAGCAGCCAGACAAATAAATTGAGAAGGTGAGAGATGTATTTTCGGGAGTTTGTGGTGTTCGGGAAGTCAAGACAAGAAAGCAGAAGACTACTAGTCAAATATGCTGAATATTACTGAAAAGACAAATAAGAGGAAGATAAAGAAGCTTCCAGTAGATTTGGCAATATGAGAGAGGTGAACTATGGGAAAACAGCGTTTGTGTAGTGGTAAAGTAGAACCATATTTGAGTGGGTCGAAGACTGAATCAAAGGTAAAGAAGGGGAGGCATCTTTTAGAGACGTGTGTGCGCATTTGTGATATTTGACGGTTGCAGGAAGCAAAGTAATAGGAAGGTAATTGAATCTAATGGGTGCTAATGACTCCCCTGGTTCTGGCCTAGGGTGAGTCACAGTTGCTCCTTAGGTGATGAACATGCCTCTGTACCTAGTACTCTATAAATGATACAACAAAGTTTCTCACTACCACCTTTTACAGAAAAATTACTTCTGAAATACTTGTTTTAGGGTTAGGTTTTCAAAAAAGCACTTCATAGCTATGGCCAGGGTTGTCTACGTTTTCATTTTTTTGAAAATGGAATCCTTTGATAGATTACAGTCTTTCCAGGAATTTACCTGTGGCCCCGAATCCCACCTACTTTATTTGGGTTTGTTACTTACTTTCAGACTCTCAGAAGAGCCCACCTGCCTCTCTACCTCTCTGTCTCTTATCAGCTTGCAGAATTTCTGTGGATTTTATAATCACCTTCAGGGACTTGTTTTCTGCATACTCTAAACCTCTATGATGACAACTTGACTTCCTAAATTACGTCTCATTAGTTGGCATTTGCCCTCTCTTGGCCACCTGGCATCCATGCCATTTATAGGCTATATGTATGGTGGTTAAGAGCTCAACGCCTGTGGAATAAGAGATGTGGATGTGAAGACCATTCATACTACCTAACAGCTATGAGTCCTTGGTCATATTTAGTTCTGTAAGCCCAGGATCCTTTTCCTGGAAGAAGGAGATAACATCCCTACCTTTTGGGTTGCTGAAAATACAAAATGAAATATTGTCCATGAATATTTTAAGCCTGTTGAAGTCTAATTAATAAAAATGATTTTTAAAACTGTTTTCCTTCTTCACTTTAGAAATTAATAACTTTAAGCAGTCTATAACACTAAACAACAGTCTGCCCTTTGATTGTTCTGTGACTTAACTCTTTTTGTCTGTTTGTTTGTCTGTTTTTGCAAATAGGAGAAAAGAACCTTTACACAAAGCTCATTGGGCATTTAGTTAGTTAATCCATGTGGCATTTCTGGACTGAAGAAAAATCACATTCCCTGAAATACAGTATAGGGAAGATCACTGATGAAAGAATAAGTGGTATGATCAAGTCCTCCCAGAAACTCAGAAACAAGTGCCACATTGTGTCCTTGCCTCCTTCCCACTACTTCCAGACTCACTACCTCACTCTAGTCCTAAGTCAGTATGAGGAGAGCTCTGTCCAATAGCAACATAATGCAAGCCACATCTGTGATTTTAAATTATCTAGTAGTCACATTTTTAAATAAATCATTTTATATTCCCTTTATTCACTATATTGTTTTATTTTTATCAGCTTTATTGAGACAATTGTCATATAATTTATTTAAAGTGTACAATTTAATGGTTTCTGTATGTTTGCAGAGTTGTACAACTATCACTACAGTCAATTTTAGAACATTTTTATTATTCCAAAAAGAAACTCTTTGCCATTTAGCAGTCATTCCCCACTTACCTCCCAACGTCTTGCCCGGCCCTAGGCAATCACGAATCTATTTTCTGTCTCTACAGATTTGCCTATTCTCCTATTTTGAGCGTTCTCTTTTGTAGTTCCCAGGTAGTCAATGGCAGCATGTAGCCTTTTGAATATAGCTACTTTAACTAGCACAATGCATTTGTGATTCATGAGTGTAGTGGTGAGTAACAGGAGTGCTCCTTTATTAAGAAGTATTCCACTGTATAGATACATTACAGTTACTTACTCATCTGTTGATGGATATTCGGTTATTTTCAGTTCAGGTGGTCATGAATAAAGTTGCTATAGACGTTCCTGTACAAGTTTTAATGTAAACACAACTTGTAATTCTTGTTAGGTAAATACCTAGAGTAGGATTGGTGGCTCATAAGGAAAGTATCGTGTTTAACTTCATGAGGAATTGTCAAACTGTTTTCCAAAATGGCTCTACCATGTTAAAGTCTCACCCGTAGGGTACAAAAGTTCCAGTTGCTTCTCATTATTGCCAGCACTTGGTATGGTCAGTTTTCATTTGTTTGCCATTTTAATAGGTATGTAGGGGTATGGCCACATTTTTAAATGTTAAAAAAAGATGAAATTATTTTTTATAATATATTTTATTTAACCCAGTGTTTCCAAAATAGTATCATTCCCACATGTACTCTTGAGATAGCACATGGTCAAAGCAAATGGTTAGTTTCATATGGTATATATGGTACTTAGTGTGATAGTACTCAACTAAACTTAGGACGGTCATGTCTATACTGAATCGAGACCTGGTATCTAGTTGAATTTTTCTCTTTTCATTGAGTTTTATCAGTGTCGAGGAAACTCTATTTTGAGTAGCTGCTTTCAGCCCATAGGATCAGTTTATAGTCCAGATAAAGAAACACGTTGAATAATAGCAGGGGTCTGCCTAGCAGGTGTCTAAATTCTATCATTGAGAGCAGAAATCATATTTCTGCCTTACAGTCAGTCTCAGATTCAGTGCTGAAAGTAGAGGAAAACCTCAAGGCAATTCATATAAAGCAAAGGTTAAGAAGAACACAGTGAGGAGAGAAGACCTAGGGGTCAGTCCAGTGTTCAGGCCAAAAAAGGAAGGACTGAGAGAGACATTTGGAGTGAGGGAAAGGGGGAGCATTGCTCAAGATTAGAAAGCAAATATGCCATCAGAGAGAGACAGAGAGTAAGCCAGCCCCCTTAGAAGACCAGGAGACAGTATCAGCAGATGAGTTGTCCAAGCCAGAAGCAATGTTTGAACAGAGATGTTAGTGATCAGGGGCTGGAAGAATCTGAAAAGAAGCCAGACTTCTTATCCTATTCTTGGTTCCATTCCTAGGACTCACAAAGACCCACTTGTACATGTTGTTACACCAAAGATCTCTTCTTGAGAGGGACTTGACAAAGACACTGAAAAGCCACACCAGTTCTCAAGACCAAAGAGCATAGGGGTAAAAATTAGTTGGAAGTTCATCTGAAATAAAGGGAGATAGTAGGCCATGCATAGACAACAGCATTAAAATGTATACTACAAAAGCCATTTTTATAGATTTCAATGATAGACCTACTACCAGAAAGGCAGCTGAGCAGGCCCACCATAATGCTTCTGCTGCAGTTCAAGTTATGACTCGTCCAACTGGATCGTAAGAGAGCAAAGCCTGTTGGAGAGAGAGGATGCTTAGGGTAACCATATAATTTATTGAGACTGCAAGGAGTTGCTAACAATGGGACACCAGATAATAGACATAATTTGTAACAGTCCTGGGCAAATTAGAGCAAACAGTTACCCTAGGATGTTTTATCACTGTTATGTACTGAATTCATCCCCCGAAATCTCATGTATTGAAGCCCTACCACTCAGTGTGAATATATTTGGAGACAGAGCTTTTTAAAAATGGTAATTAAGATTAAATGAGTTCATAAAGGTAGAAATTCTTAAGGGTGGGATTGTAATCCAATAGAACTAGTGTCCTTATAAGGAAAGGAAGAGAGACCAGAGATCTTCCTCTCCATATGTGACAAAGAACAGGCTTTATGGTGACACAGTGAAAAGGCAGCTGTCCACAAGTTGGGAAGAGAGGCCTTACCAGAAACCAACTCTGACAGCATCTTGATCTTTAACTTTCAGCTTCCAGAAATGTGAGAAAATACATTTGTTGTTTAGAGCTCCCATTCTGTACATTCTGTTATGGCAGACCAAGACTAAGCTGACTAAGACAATCACAAAATCAAAATCTTCATTTCTTTGACTAGAGCTACAAACTGAGTAGAACAAATGTGAATCAGGCAAATTTTGCTGGCTGCTGCCTGACATGTCCTAATTTCAGAGGAATACCACTGAAGTGGCTCTAGAATCGGAATGAAAACATCTTGAAGATCTGTTTCTAAATAAGGCATTCTGTTTGTGTTTAGGTGGGGCTTCTCTTAAAAATAAAAATCCAAGCAATATCAAACATTCTTAGCATAGAGTTATGGCTATTCAGTCCAAAGCTATGCACAGAAAGAGTCAGGATTTGAAAGGCAGCACAGAGGGAGAACAGTGGTAAACTGCTTTGACTTCGTTCAAATCAAAGCCCACCTCTTTTGAAAGTGGAAAGGCCGTGTGTTTCTGTTTGGATAACAACATTTATTCCTCTAGCATTTGTTATGTGTGTCCTCTATGCCAAACATCATACTAGGTAGAAGGGATGTACATCCGCTCTGTTTAAATCCATTCAGGTACACTCATATGATAGAATATCATAATGTTATTTAAAACAATTTATTGACATGGTAAAATGTTTATGATGGTGTTAAATATATTAAAAAGCAAGCTTCAGACCAATTTGTATACTATTTTGAGTGTTATAAAACTCTAAATATTGTAAATTTAAATGTATACATTGAAAGTTTCTGCTAGCATACACAAAAGTCTGTTACTGATTATATCTGGAGTGTAGAATTGAGACTGGAAATAGGGAGGAGAGATTGACTTAATTTCACTAAATACCATTTATAGGTGGTCCCTGACAGGGTTAATTAATTCAGTCTAATTACAAAGGAGATGAGTAAAAATAAGTGAAATAAAGCATTCCAGATGCGATAATAGAAATAAACATAGAGTTAGACCAGGATATAGAGAAGGGAATTCATTTTCATATGGAATGATCAGGAATAACTTTTTAAGGGGAAGTAATTTGTGAGCTAAGTTTTGAAAAGTGGATGATAAAGGGAGCAAGGAAGCCAAACATCTCAAGGAAGAGAGAACTAGAGCTATAAAACATTTTGGAATGTTAGAGGATCTGCAAGTGGTCCTCTATACCCACTCTAGTCAGCCAAATATCTGGGGCACAGTGCAGGGATTATGCCCCAATCTCATCAACTTTATCCATGGCAGAGTTGATGAGAGAGGTAATCATAAGGAAATCTAAAATTTTGTGAACATGTTGAGATGGGCAGATCACTTGAGGTCAGGAGTTTGAGACCAGCCTGGCCAACATGGTAAAACCCTGTCTTTACTAAAAATACAAAAATTAGCTGGGCGTAGTGGTGCATGCCTGTAATCCCAGTCACTCGGGAGGCTGAGGCAGGAGAATCACTTGAACATGGGAGGTGGAGGTTGCAGTGAGCCAAGATCACACCACTGTACTCTAGCCTAGGTGACAGAGTGAGACTCTGCCAAAAAAAAAAAAAAAAAAAGAGAGAGAGAGGAAGGAAGGAAGGAAGGGAGGGAGGGAGGGAGGGAGGGAAGTTTGAATAGGAACAGTTTGAAATAGTACAGGAAAGATCAGCCATCAGAGACCTGGGAAGAGATTTGACTATTATGAGATCATGGTTACCTCTCACAGTGTTTAGTGAGTTGAAGAATGACAGACATCTTGGGCAGTGTTGGTAAACAACAGTGCCACAAGGTGGTTGATCACATTGGGAGCTTAAGTCTGAGGTAGCCTGAGACACAAAATGAGATATTAGGTTGCCTTTAAGTCATATGTAGACTGGTAGTTGGTTAGTCATCATTCTCAGGCTTGGAATGGAACTTTGCATAGGAAGTTGCTGGGGAGGAGGTTGACCTTCAGCTCAAACCTCTGCAGCCCAAGTGAGTGGGCCTGTTACAGCTTCATAGCAGGCAACAAAGAAGCTTTGAGCATCTAGGGGAAAGGGCCCCGATGGCCGCAAGGCTAGAAGCAGCCAGGGTAAAAGAGCCCTTGAATAAAATAATTATCTTTTGAGAGTTTCACAGATAATTAAAAACTTCTCCCCTGTAAGGACATTTCTAGGGATGAACATCTAAATATTTTCATGTCTGGTTCTATTCAGAGCTGTTATTCCCTGTTAATGGCCCCTGGTGTGCTTATTCAAATGTCCTATTGAATTCACTTTTGCTTTAAAGGTTAAGAACTAGGCTTTGGCATCAGGTCGATCTGGGCTCAGATCCTGGGTTTGTCACTTGGTTAGGTTACGGGATTTATCCAAGCCTTCACTGTACTACCACAAATTGAAGAGAGTATGTGAATTACCTCCTGAGTGTTGTTTAGAATTTCCATTGAGAGATAGTATTTAAAGGCCTTAGCATAAAGTCATGCAGAAAGTAATGACCTTAAAGGTGAAATAAAGCTAGATTTATTTTATTATTATTTTAAGAATTTATCATTTCATAATTGTATCTGACAAGTTTTGCTCTTCCATAAACTCATTGTAAATTTTTTCAGGTGCTCTAAAGATAATCCTGAATTTTAATAAATATTACTTATGGTAAGCTGTCTGAAATCCTTTTGGCTATAAATATTATTTTTTATCAAATAACAAAACACTAAATGGATATAGAAAATCTTCTATTTTCTATGACTCTATACTCAAAATATAGTGAATTTTTATATTATGCTCACATTGGATGTATTTGAAATATCACTGTGATGATTTGTCTCAATATAGTAGAAAAAGCTAGTTTCACTTTGAGGTTGGATAGGCTGGCTCTGATTCCTGAAACTGCTACTTATTAATTTTATGGCCTCATGCAAGAGACTCCAAACTAATAAGCGCTAAGTTATATTGGGCATTTAGCACATACTAGTGCATTCTTAACTTGATTCTTACAATACACACCTGAAATAAGTACTAATAATTCCATTTTATGAGAACTAAATGCAGAAGGGGATAGAAACAAACATGATTTGCCCAACATTGCCAGTAGGGAATGCATTTGAACCCAGGTCTGTGAGGATGTGAACCCAGGTTTGTGAGACTATAAAACTCCTACTCTTCACTCTAGGTTATGTGCTGTGGCAACCTTTCATCAGTAAAATGAAACTAAAGAAACTTATTTTGAAGAGTTATTATGAAGACTGGTGATAACCTATGTCATTTTCACGTGGTAAATATTCCATAAATGTTAGTGATTTTTAAATTCTCACTCATGTGAACCATAGTAATTTAAAATGGAAAACAACTGATATTTTGAATCTTTTAATATATTCATAGACTTCCAAATTATCTGGCAATAAAATACATAACATGGACAGAATCAGTACTGAGAAACTGCAAGAATGTCATATGCAGTGAAGCTTCTGGTTTTCAATAGGGAAAAACTGGTAGAACCACCATTTAGATCTTTACAAATAATGGGCAGTATCTAATGTTCAGATTTCTACCAAATGGCCAATTTTACCCAGTGTTTGTGGGTATGTGTGTGAAATATATAATACCTCCCAGTTCAGTTAGAATTTTAATCAACAAAGAATTTGTGTTCTTTTAAAGATGCCTTTTTATTCAATAAAAAATCAAAGTATGTTCTCAATGTTTTGTTAAATTCAATACTCCCTGCATGACCTGCCCTCTAACTGACCATTTTATTCTTCTTTTTGTCTTAATTTTTGCCAGTTCTCCTTTAGTGAACTCAAAGAGCACTTTACATGAAAGCAAAGAACATAACATTTTCAAACACATCAAACTATGCCAAATAAGATGCAATCTGTTATACATATTTCAAATGGCAAGTAACTATTAGGATTGCTGTGTTTGACTTCAGAAATTGAAAAGAAATAACTAAACTCATATATTTTATCTTACACCAAATAGTTCAAAGAACTGTGATGATAAATGAGCCATTCCCCAAACTCTAAGTCTTCAGGTTGAATCACTGTTAAATTATCCAAACTAATAGAGAGGAGCAGAGGTGCAGGGCATTGGATGAGTTCAGTCCACTTCACAGCTGCTGCTACCACTCGCTCAGAGCTGGCCTCTCATGGCCAATACCTAGCCTTTCCATTGAGAATCCTGTCTCTTCAGCCCTACCTCTATTGGCCTGTTTCACCCACACACTTTCCTGTGAGACAAATAAAAAAACAAGCCTTATTTAAGTTTACATCTTGCTCAAGGAGTGAAATAAGTTAAGCCTCAATTCATGTATAATTTTGGACTTAATTTACCCCCATCAATCAAAGATATGTATTCTCCTTGATGACTACTCAACATACTACTAGTAGGAAACATAATATTTACTTGAAGTTAGAACTTCTATTTTAAGTTATACTAAAAGGCTCTTTTACCCTCCAGAAGTACCTTCCCTTCTTTATCCTTCCTTCCTTCTCCCTTTCCCCCTTTTTCTCTTTCTGAAATATGGGCATGAATCTACTTTACAAAGAAGAAAAAAATCTTGAAATATTATTTTTTTTGTATAAAACCAATACACCAAATATTTGTTCATTTCTTTAAAAATGTTCTTTCTTCCTTTCCTCCCTCCTTTTTCCTTTCTTCTTTTTCCCTTTCCCCTCTTTCTTTTTCCTATTTCTTCTTTCTTACCCTTTCTGCCTGTCTTCCTGTCTGCACTTTATTATATGTGTAGTGTGAAATGCTACATAAACATAAATAAACGATAAGGCAAGATCTCATCAGGAAATTCATAATCCTACTGGCCTATTGACCAGTGAATTTAGCTTATTCAGTAAAACCTGGTCAAGGATACCTTAAAATTATATTTTAAAGCAATGAATGAATGCTTGGTTTATTCATTTTATCCAGCAAGTAAAATAAAGAATATTTCAAGATTTTTTTTCCATTGTAAAGTAGATTCATGCTCATATTTCAGAAAGTAGCATATTCTCAAAAAGTGACAATTTTCTTCAAATTATAGGGTTCCTGTTAAGGAAACAAGGAAACTAAACGGAGAAAATGATTTGCCTCACATAGCTTTTATTAGGCAGTAAAGAGGTACTTTAATCAGGGAGAAACTGTTATTTTTCTATTACTTTCATAATGGACATGCTGACATTGAAATGCTGTATTTCTCTCCACTCTAGCTATGCTTTAAGCAGTGTTAAGCTACTGCTTTTGCATCACTAGTACTTAAGGTTATGATTTCATCAGGACATCTTTTATTGCAAAGCAGTCTCAAATGAAATTCAGGAGAAATGAGCTAAACCTAAGATGCTGTTGGTTTGCCAAGGCCAATCTTCTGCTCACAAAATTCAAGTGCCACTTGTCTTTGTAATTGCAAGCATAGGGATATATCTTCCCTCATTTAGAAGCACTCACATAGTACTAGATTATTATCAGGCAAGACAGCATTTGAATCTTAAATGATCACTGATCCATATTAACTGTGCAATTTGTTATATAGTAATTTGGTGAGGGGGTCAAGTAGGAAATAGATTTTGGGTTTCTCTTTATTCAAGTTGACTGCATAAAAGAGAGTTCAAATCTTACTGTTCTTTCTACAAAGGCAAATATACTATGATTTTTTTAAAGGCATACTTCATTTGAATATAAATAAATTATTCAGTTTTGACGGTTTTTTTTTGTTTTTGGTTTTTAGAAAATGCTAAGCAGCTTTTAGAGATCATTATGTTATGATTGGCAAGAGGACAGGCATCAAATGGAAAAAGAAAGCAAGTATTCTCAACAAAGAAGACTGATAGTGTATTAGTCCCTTTTCACAACGCTGTAAATAACTACCCAAGATTGGGTAATTTATGAAGAAAATAAGTTTAGTTGATTCACAGCTCCATTGGCTTTACAAGAAGCATGACTGGGAGACCTCAGGAAACTTACAATCATGGTGGAAGACAAAGCATGGGCCTTCTTCACATGGGGTTGGGAAAGATAGAGAGAGGGTGCACCAGGGGGAAGTGCCACACACTTTTAAACAACCAGATCTCATGAGAACTCTATCAGGAGACAGCACTAGGGGGATGGTGCTAAACCATTAGAAACCTCCCCAGTGATTTAATCACCTCCCACTAGGCCCCACTGTCAACACGTGGGGATTCCAGTTAGACAGGAGATTTGGGTGGGGACACAAAGCCAAACCATATCAGACAGTGAGGGTGGGAGACTGACTTTATATTTAATTTGAAATAAATAATCATGGGCATTGATGTAAGCCAGTGCTTTCATGATGCTAAATTATCTTCTTTATTTTTTGGTTTCTGCTTTCTCTGATGAAGCTGGAGTCGAAAATGGTTACTCTGAAAAAATAATCTAAGCCTTTCTTCAGATGAATTGTAGACAGGCCATTAGAAGTTTTCCTTGAAAAAAGATGTGAAACAAAACAAAAACAAGAAGCAATCTGCAAGAGTTTGACACAAGCCTAGCTAAGAGCATCTTCGCCGTTTTTTTTTTTCTTCTTAATCTCAGGAAAAAAAACTGAGTTTTGTTTCATCAACTTAGGATTTTAGAAAAAACATCTCATTAAGATTGGATAAGAGCAGTTAATTAAGCAACTTTGGACCACATCTGTATTTGTGAACAACCTTTATTATATCAGCATGCATATATAGTAAGTGGCCTCTGAATATTGCATTTCAAATATAGAAATTAATAAATTCATGTTACTTTAGTTAGCAATTACATAATATTTAGCAACACTCATTAATACAGTTTTTAAGACTCACATAAAATGTAAGACAGTATTGATTGCAAGACCCATTATTATTTTATAAACCACTAAGACAGAAACTCTGCCAAATAAAATATGACACAAGGCATTAAAAAATGTTGTGTTATGTATTAATTTTTCACACAAGCCTCTTATTGCTTGGAAATTACATCCATCTATTTTAAGAATTTTGATAGTTTCTCCTGACTTTTGTTGAGTTGCCTAGCATGAGTCAAGCAATCCCTTTACACATTCCGCACAAAGAGAATATAACATAGCATTATATATTCACAAGCATCTTCCTTTCTTTGATCTCATAAAGTACTCGGGTGTTTTGCAAGAAAATATGGAATTTAGGTTGTCCTTACAACAATGAATATTTGCTTCCCTCTCTTCTTTCTCTATGTTTTTCCACATAAAGAAAAACTTTTGTTTCTACACTGAAATGCCATGTGATCTTTAATGTATTTTAAATAGCTCAACACTACTCGACAAGGGTAGTATTGACTATGATGATAAAGTCAGAAATATGAATACCTATGACCCAGCTCATTCATGTAGGAATGAAAAATATGACATGATTGTTGTCCGGTCAAAAACAACTATAAGCACCATAAATTTTAAGATGCATTCTTATTTTAGAGATTTATAAACATAACTGAAAAGAAATGTGTCTTAAGATAATGAAAAGATAACTTTTATATTTATATTTATAACAGTATATATTCACATAAAGAAAAAGGCATATATTTTATAAGTATACTAATGAGTACTCTGGGAGCTTGGATGTACAAAGGAGAGAGCCACAAAAATGCAGTCTGAGCCACCAGGGGATTTTACTGTTTGAAGCCCTAAAGCACTTTTTGCAAACTCAACTCTGTAAAGATATGCCCATATAAAGGGGCAATCGTGTATAAAACAGAGTGCTGATACTTTGCTAAAAATATCAGGGTGAAAAAATATTGAGGCAGAAATCTTGAAAGAAACCGGCAGTCTGGGGAAATAATAATTACTTGTTATCAATCAGTAAGGAATAAACAATAGGAACGAGTCTAGTTATCACAGTTCCTTAAGAAATATAGTCTTGAGTAGGGATCAGAAAACTTTGTGAAGAGCCAGATGATAAATAGTTTAAGCTTTGTTGGCCACACACCTTCTCTGTTAGATATTTTTCTTGTTTTTATATTGACCACTTTTTAAAGTTGTAAAAACCATTCTTAGCTGGGACAGCCATATGGTTTGGCTCTGTATCCCCACCTGAACTCACCTTGAATTGTAATAAGCCCCACGTGTCATGAGAGTGACCCGGTGGGAGGTAATTGAATAATGGGGATAGGTTTTTCCTGTGCAGTTCTTGTGTTAGTGAAGAAGTCTCACGAGATCTGATGGTTTTATAAAGGGCAGTTCCCCTGCATGTGTTTTCTCTCTTGCCTGCTACTATGTAAGAGGAGCCTTTCACCTTCCACCATGATTGTGAGGCCTCCCCAGCCACATGGAACTGTGAGTGCATTAAACCTCTTTTTCTTTATAAATTACCCCGTCTCGGGTATGTCTTTATCAGCAGTGTGAAAGCGGACTAATACAGGCAGTAAGAGGCTGTGGGCTGGATTTGTTTCTCGGCTTGCGGTTTACAAACCCCTGGTTTGCACTAGTGGTTGTCAAATTTTAGCATGCATAAGGGCTTCCTGGAGGGCTTTCTAACACAGATTGCCATTCCCAGAGCTTCTGATTCAGAAGGTCTAGGATAGGGCCTGAAAACTTGCATTTTTAACAGGTTCCTAGTTGATACTGATGCTGTGTATGCAGAAACCACACTTGGAGAATCTCTGGTCTAGTAGTGAAAAGCAGCTTTGGAGTAGAGTAGATTTGGATCCTCACCCTGTCACTAACCATCTATGAGAACTTGGGTAGCTGAACTCTACTGAATCTTGGCTTCCTCAGCTGTAGAATGGACAGCAAAGGGACCTACACAAGTTTAACCTCACGATTAAGATTCACCAGTAAGATCTGTGGAGCACGTAGCACTGTGCTCGGAACACAGTGATTGCTACATACATGTTAACTATTAATCATCCCAGATGGAAGACCATTTTGAGGAACCCAAATTGGAATGAAGAAAAAAGTTTTATTATTTCACCCTCCATCGATGTATTTGGGGTGAGAAAAAATATCAGTGAGAAAGTTAAAAAGAAGGGAAAATGGAAGTAGCAATATAGACATAATTGAAAAAGTTACCAGGTTCTTTTACTTGTGAAAAGGCATGGCATTTTCCTCAAGATGGATTCCTGGGATAAATGGCTAGATTTGTAGCCCATGGGCATGCCTTGTGACGAGCCATGTACCATGCTGCTCAAGAAGTGAAACAGCTGGGAGGCTCTTCTACAGTAGAAGCGTGGGACTCATTTCTAGTGACGGCACATGTGATAAACATCAACAGCTGTTGATGTTTCCTTGTTTTAAAGTCTCAGCCACTCAGAGGGTACTTGAGCAATGCCTCTTGCTACCTGGTGCAGCTGTTAGATAGTTGCGAATGCACCCTCTAGATCTGTTTGGGGTTGATTCCTGCTGGGTAATAATGCAACAAAACTGATTTCTCCTTGGACGTAAACAACTCAGCTATCAAAGGCACATTTGGGAGTTGGAATACTATTCACCTCTACCAAGACACAGATAAAAGTTAAGGAAGCTGTCCTCCTCTCGAATGTGCCTGGTACGTAATACATGCTTGTCACTAACAATTGTGGAATTAACAATGCTCCTAGCCCCTAATAAATGGTGCCTATTTGCAGATCACCTTTAAAAGACTCATGGTGAAGCCAGTGGTCCACTTGTCTTGCCTTAGGCTATTTCTATCACAAGAATGTCCATCTTCTAAGACAAGCTTTTCCTTATCTAATGATGGATAAAGGAGCTCAGACGTTGGTCAGATAGGCCTGGACATGCATTATGAATCTACAGAAAGATTTTAGCAAATCATAGAACTTCTCTAAACATCAGTTTCTTCTGCAATCTCTAATTGGTTTCATGCTTTACTCTTGCATTTGTAAAATCCATCATTCAGAGTAAAATTTTGAAAAGCCAATCACATCACTGCCCACTTAAGACCCTTCTGTGACTTCAGTAACACTAGAATTTTATACAAACATATCAAAACCCAAAGCCTCAGTATTTGAACTGTGATCTGCAGGATCACCTGGGAGCAGAATTGTAGACTCTTGTATAGACCTTCTGAGGCAGTTAATGTTTTTTAACAAGATCGTTATGTAATTCATATGTGTATTAAAGTTTGAGAAACAGTGGCCTATAAGGCCTTTCTAACTTTCCCATGAGTCTCACTTTATCTTCAGCTACTCAACCTCTCATTCATTACACTGCATGTACTCTTCTTCTGTCCGAGAATGCAAGAGGCTCAGGGCCTTTGCTCTCTGCCTAAAATGTCCAGCTCCAAGATTGGCTCCTGGCCAGTCCCTCCTTATTTGAGTTTGAGATTAAAATGTTACTTCCTCAAAAATCACCATCCATCCCTTTGTTTGGTTTTAATTTTGCTTTTCTATTGTATGCCTCCACCTTACCAGAATATAAGAGCTGGAAAAGGTGGGATCTGATCTGTCTTGTTTATTGCTCTATCACTAGTACATAGAACAGTACCTGATATGTAGTATATAGTCAATAAATAATTTTTAATAAATCAAGAAATTATATTTACCTCTCAAGATTGTTTTGGAGATTCAGTGATAGATTATCTAAGAAACATTAGCACATCTTTGTTGATTACTCAGTGTTAGCTCCCACCCTTTCCCTTCTTCCTCCCTTCTTTGCCTGTATGGTATTAATACACAGTGATGCCTAAGTTGTGTAGGTCGTCTCTGTGATAATAGGAAACCCTCTATTCCACAGTCTTAAGAGAAAGTCTAGCAGTTCCATTATTCATTGACTTCTCTGAACATCAATTTCATCTGCAATCAATCCCTAACAGTTTCTCCATGAGTCAGAAGCACAGTTAAGAAAAGGGATGGTCAAAGAGAGAATAGATTAGAGTACTTAGTCTGCCAGATAGAGATGGAACTGCATCCTTTACCTGCTTCAAGCTGGCCCTGGTTCTTGTAAAGATTGTTCTAACAGGAATATGCAGTGTGAGTGATAATGTAAATACAAATTTGAGTGCTGAGAGTCGTAACCTATGCAGTTCATTTAATTTTCTGAACTTCTGGTTGCGAGAATATGAAACAATTTGTGACAAATATAGGCAATTACCTATCCATGCCAAATAAATATTTAAAATACTTCACTTTTAGTACCATAGAAATAGGAAAATGCTAGAGGTTTAGAATTGAGGGAATGGGAAAAGCCAAAAGATCCATGAAACTTCTGGAAATGAGTGAAGTGGTGCACCTGTGAGAAACAGTTTGGAGGTAACTTTGTAGTAGCAAGAGCTTTGGCTTCAAGTCAGATGGACACAGGTTGGAATTGTTTAGCAATAGTTAACTGTGAAATATTACTTAACTACTTAGTATCTCTGGCCCTTGGTATTCTAATCTGTAAAAGGTAGAAAATATAAATACTCAGCTCACAGAGCCAAAATAAATGAGATCTGTGTGTCAGCCTCTCAGTGCACATGACAGGCAAAGCACCTGACACAGTCTCTAATCAAGACATGTTTGTAATTGTTACAGTTATTGGAAGTCGGGGGCGGATGGACCCAGCGCTGTCATGTTCATTCTGTTTCCCCACAACAACCATAACAAATATGTGTATGTATCTTTAGTTTTTTTTGAGACTGAGTCTTGCTGTGGCTATCTTGGGTCACCGCAACCTCCGCCTCCTTGGTTCAAGCGACTCTTCTGTCTCAGCCTCCTGGGTAGCTGGGATTACAGGCATGTGCCACAATGTCCACCTAACTTTTGTATTTTTAGTAGAGACGGGATTTCACCATGTTGGTCAGGCTGGTCTCGAACTCCTGACCTCGTGATCCGCCCGTCTTGGCCTCCCAAAGTGCTGGGATTTTCAGGCGTGAGCCACCGTGCCCGGCCGTAAATGTCTTTCAAATGCCCCTATCTTTCCTTTTTATACCCTCACACATCCTTCTGTCCTTTTGTACTTATTTCCTTCTTCTGGAAAGATTTCTCGGACTACTATTTGGATGGGTCAGAAACACAGAAATGGAAATAGTAAAAGAGGGAAGGGGCCAAGCTGACAAAAAAAAAACATACAAGTTTCTCCTCTTGTATCGGGTTTCATTGCTGTAACCTGATAAATTGGCTTCCTCTGGAAGTGGATCTCACTTAGAACAACTACACATCTGTGAAAGCAATGAAGGAGAAGAATGAGACTAGATGGAGAAAAATTGTATCTACATTGTAATCAGATTTCTGTGCTTGCTATATTAACTGCAAGAGTAATTCTTCCCTTATCTAGCAAATAAAATGAGGTTAATATTCCACATGATTGTACTTGAAAAATTAAACTATAGTGTAGCAGAGATGGAATAATTTAACCAGCATCAGAAGAAGTATATAATTTATATTATGTAGGACAATGCACATTGAGATTTATTCTAATGAAATATGTGATTTTTTTTTCTTCTTTCATCTAAGATAGTTTTAATTATGCTGGTGGCAATGTCCAAATTAATTTAACTTTTCTCCTTGAGATTCTGTAACTCTATTTTTGTTTATTAAAATGATAATGAGTAACATAATGAATATCTTCTCTTATTACCACTCCTCATGGACTTTAAATCCTACACAGTTTATTTCTCATTTAGCTGTAGAGCTAGGAGCTATATAAAATATGGCATTTATTATTCTTCCAAGCAGCTGAGATAAATATTGGCAAATAATCTGTTTTATAAAGAAAGAAATGTGCAGGAATTACCATTAAAAGCAATTTACTTGTAATCTAACCGCCACATTTTCCAAGCAAGTCAAGAAACATAATTGCCCAAATACACAAGTTAGTGATAGAGCCAGGAGTATAGCTGAGCTCTCTCTCACCTGAAGCTTTTTCCAAGCTCTTACCATGACACTGTATTGATTCTTTTTACATACTTATGTATTATAACTTGAATGAAAAATACTGAAGACTCCAGGATTTTAAGCTTGAATTCCTGGTAGCTTGCCCCAGGCCTGGGATTGATTCTAAAACCTGCTAAAGTATAAACCAATGATAATCACTAAATCTCTTAAGAAGAAGAAAAGTGTGCCATGAACAGCTTTATCCAACAAGCAATATTAGTTCCCTGTTGCTACTGTAACAGGTTACCATAAATGTGTGTATTAAAAAAAAATTATTTTTTGACGTTGTTATGGTTAAAAAGCCCCAAATAAGTCTCAGTGGGCTAAAATCAGCCAGATTTTGAAGGTCTGTGGGAGAAACCATTCCCTTGGCTCACCCAGCTCCTAGAGGCCCCCTGCATTCCTTAGCTTATGGCCTGACATGACTCCAGTCTCCTCTTCTGCTGTCACATTTTCTCCTCTGACTCTCATCCTCCTGCCTTCCTCTTATAAGAACCTTATTACATTGTGCCCACTTATATGATCCGGGATTATCTCCCCATCACAAGACCTTAAATTTAATCACAAAAAGAAACCCTTCTGTAATGAAAGATAGCATATTTACAAATGCTAGGGAATATCTTTCAAGAGCCATTATGCTGCCTATCACATAAGAATACTATAAGTCTATCGATGTTGTGCCTTGACCTGAATCACCCCCTTACAAATATGTGCTGTAATTACTGATGTAGGGGAAGATGGAAGCAGTTCACATGTGTTTCCCCACCTCTATTCATTCTGTAATCTCACAATGAAAGAGCTATCTCTAAGAAATGTCACCTAAAGTTTAACCTTAAAGTTAAATCAGCAATTCCCATCTGTAAGTTTTATTTGTCTTTGTCACATTTTCTAGGGCATTTGAGATTGCTCCCGTTCTACTCTGCAAAACCTGGAAAGGGTTGGGTATGACTATTCAAACATGAATGTCTTCTGTAGACAACTGAGGTGATAGCAAAAAAAAAAAAAAAAAAAAAGGAAAAATGGCTGTCAAAAGAGATTGCAGACTTTCTTAACTAGGCACAGCCTGAGTGCCTGCATTACATGCTCAACACTCAGAGCTGTCAAGAAAGAACTCATGTATCCCAAAGCTCACCACACATTCTATATGCAGTATCATTTTAAAAAAATCTTTTAAGCACAAAGAGCTATTCAGGAACTCAACATGAATTTATTAAATGTTGACTTTCTCCCAGACATTGGCCTATATTCTAGGATAAAAAAGTGAATCAGGCATAGTACCTATCTTAAAAGAAGATATTGTTCAATGCAGTGGTTTTTAATGAATTAATCAGCATCACCTGACAAGTTAAGAGAACTGCAAATTCTTGGGCCTCATTCAAGACCTACAGAGTCAGAAACTCTGGGGATGAAGCCCAGTCATTTTTATTTCAGTAAGACCTTCAGGTGATTCAAATGCATACTAGCTTGAGACTACTGGGCTCATAAATGAGCTAGAAACAGAAATATATTACACCATAATGTAATCAATGTTTTAATAATGAGGTTGCATATGTGATGTGGAAATATAATATAAGGCAGTTACTGGGAAAATTACACAGGGTTTACATCCAAGGTGATGTGCCACCTGGAAGGGTGAGTAGGGGGCTTTCTTAGGTTGTCCTTAGAATCTTGATATGCTTTGAAATTGTTGAAGTTGGCCAGGCGCGGTGGCTCAAGCCTGTAATCCCAGCACTTTGGGGAGGCCGAGCACGGCTTGGTCATGAGAGATCGGTGACCATCCTGGCTGACACGGTGAAACCCCGGCTCTCTATTTTAAAAATACAAAACTACTGGCTAGGTGGCGGCCTGTGGTCCCAGCTACTCGGGAGGCTGAGGCAGGAGAATGGCGTGAACCCCGGGAGGCGGAGCTGGCAGAGTGAGCTGAGATCTGGCCACTGCACTCCAGCCTGGGCGGCAGGAGCTTAGACTCCATCTCAAAAAAAAAAAAAAAAAAAAAAAAAAAAGAAATTGTTGAAGTTCAACATGGCTGATCTACATTGTGTGTGGGTGGAGTAAGGATAGACAAACCTAGGAGTTACAAAGGAGTTAAGTTTTGAAGGGTAAAATTAATGGCATGATCATATTTTCTTTTTAGTTAGAAGACTCTAGCACCAATATGAATCAGAGAAGATAGATATCTGTGGTAAGAATATCCGATAAGAGCCTGGAATAAAATCAAAATGACTAACAAAAAAGGCCTTAACTATGGGGGTGTCTAATAATTTTTCTAAAATTTTAGAAACAAGCAGCAAAATTAAAATAATTTTAAAGTGAACACATATAAACAACAGTTTCCTAAACTTGGTTTATCATGTATCCATCCATTCATCTATTACTATAGCCAATCACCCATTAATTTTATTTTTTATCTATCACAAAGTAAATTGAAAGCACCACTTGCCTTTTCACTGCATACATTAGCATTCATATTATTCACCAGAGCTTAATATTTGTATACAATTTTATCTTTTGTAGTATCATTTATGTACAATAAAATGCAAAAATCTTAAATGTACATTAGCTACATTTTGACAAATGCCTATAACTATTTAACTTGTATGAAGATAGAAAACCTTTCCTCACTCCAGAAAATTCTCTCATTCCACTGCCCAGTCATTCCCTATATTCTACCCCAGAGACAAACACTGCCTTGATATTTTTTTGACTATTAGTTTGGGCTACTCTAGGAATTTATATAAATGATATTATACAATATATACTCTGTGCAAAGTGTGTTCCACTCAGTATGTTTTTGAGATTCATCTGTGTTGTGCATATCATTAGCACATTCCTTCTTATTGCACAATAATAATCCTTTGTATGAGTAATTATAACACAGTTTGTTCAAACATTGTTGTAGTGTTGGACACCTGAGCTGTTTCTAGTGTCTGGTTAGTACTAATTAAGTTGTCTGTGAGCATTCTTATACAAATCTTTTATTTTTTAAGGGTGGACATTGTAAGAGTTAAAGAGGAAAGAAACATGAAAAGTAGCCGAACAGTCAAAGACACATTTGTTATGGAGGATAAACCTGAGAGGGGCTTCAGGAGCATTCTGTCTTACAGACTAAGAGTATTTAAGTGTTCAGGGGCAAGAGGGCTTATCACAGACTTGGAATGTTTCTGTGTCATGGAGAAGTTTATTGTGGAGTTGGAATGTCTCTGGTCGGAGGGGAGATTATCTCAGAGCTGGCATGTCTCTGGTTGGGGAGGGATTTATCTTAGGGTTGGAATGTTTCTAGTCGGAGATGTCATTTGTGGTTTATGGTCATGCTGACATTAGCCATTAGGCTGATGCCCTTTGGGTTGGATTTAGGTGGTTTTTGATCAAGGAGAACTTTAAAATTGTGGTGCTTGTCCAAGATGGTGATGTTCCTGCTCTGTCAGGTATACATTATGTTTTATAAGAAAGTATCAAATAATGTTTCAAAGTTATTGTACTCTATTTACACTCCCACCTAACAATGTATGAGGATCCTAGTTACTCCATATCCTTACCAGCATTTGTATTTGTCAGTCTTTTAGGTTATAACCATTCTGAAGGGTACTGTAGAGGTATCTGTTTGTGGTTGTAATTTGCATTTTCCTAATGAGAAATGAGATTGAGCATTTCTTCATATGCTTATTGATCATTTGCATATCTCTTTTTGTGAAGTTTCTTCTCAAAACTTTGGCCCATTTTTATCAGGTTGTTTGTCTTTTAATCTTAGTTGTAAGAGTTCTTTATATATATATTATACTAGACATGAGTCCTTTGACAGATGTATATTTTGTGATGCTTAATAACTTGAGAGTAAGCATATTTAATAAATCTTAGTATTGGCTGCCTAAAGTTTAGTGAGGTAAAATTTGAGATTGTAGAGAAATAGAGGAGGAAAGCATTCATGATCACTTAACACTTGCCATGTGGACAAGAAAACAAAAACTAAACTTTTTTTCTTGTTCTTGACCAACACAGTGTCACTGCAGATAGAATGGAAACAAATTTCTGAGGCAAAATACCAAGAATCTGATCACTGTATAGATGATGGAAACTATGGAAATGGAACATTTGAGTAACATTCTAGATTACTAGCTCATAAGAATAGGTGGGTTCAATTATAACAATACAAATAAAGAAGTAAATATAATGAGTTTGGTTTGAGACTTGTTATATTTGAGATCAATTCAGATATAGATATCTGAGGAGGTGTATAGATGTCTAATGGGGAGTTGGATTTAAAGGTCTAGAATTCCTTATGAGAGAGCTATTCCCCTCCTCATTTGACAGATTAAGAACTTGATGTCCTAGAGAGGAAGAGAAACTATCAAAATCTCAATGGCAGATCTAGGTCTAGATCCATGTTTCTTGCTCCTTTGTCTTGTATTTTCCCTACCAGGCAACCCACAGATGGCATTCCCACAGCTGAAGTCAGAATATTAGTGCAGAAACAAAACTTTATTTGGTAAACTTTTAAATCTTTTCCCCAAAGAGCAGAACACCATTGGGAAAATACTAGACACATTCTGCAGTTTATTAGCTGGTTTAATGCCAGCTGCTGGGTTTACTCGCCTGTGGTAACTAGAGGTACAAGCTGCATGATCTGTCAAATGATGCCTGGTGTAGTTCAAAGTCCTCTGGATCTTCACCTTTTGCTATTAAAAAAATAAGATTTGATGCTCAATATGATGCAGCTTAATTGACTACCTGATATCAAAACAACTTGCCAAAAAAACAGGTGTTTCCTAAAGCAGATGCAAGGGAAAGCAAAAACAGCTGTTGTGATCCTATATTGAAGCATTGTTGGCTTCTCACATGGAGGCAGAAGAGACACATGAAGTGCCATTTCATCTTAGTTCAGGTTTAAATGTCAACAATTTCACATCTATTATTCTTGCAAAAGCCTTGAACTCCACCTCTTAATACCTAAAGCCAAGACCAATGACTTGTCAGTAGAATAGGCCCCATCTGCCAACCCTACCAACCTCTAGATTCCAAGCATTTCTAAAATCAGTTTATATCTAAGAGTTCTGTTAAGAATCCTGGGACTTAAAGAGAACGTTAATGAATATGACTTTATTGTAGAGAATGCTATCAATTTGAGCTAGAAGATTCACAAATAATAAAATAACATATACTGGGGAAGAGTTGATGTTATGCATGTGGCAACAAACATTAAAATACTCTAGCTACTGTTAATGTAGTATCCCACCACTCAGTATTGGAGTAGCGAATTTCTTTACCTTGAGATTCCAAATGAGAATTAAATAAGAATCCTTACTAAATACTCTGGAATCCCAGACCCTCATCTGAAATCACTCATTTTCCTGTTCAGCCTATGGCATACCAATTTGGAACTGCTACCTTAGATGTGATTCTTCCTTCTTTTTCCCTCATCTGTAACTCAAATAGAAACAAATTGCCTATCCAATTTATCCACTTGTACTTTCTAACAGATCGTCAGATGAATACTTTTGAGGAATTGATTTTCTTGATACACCCCCCGACACCAGTGTTCTAGGATTACTCCACTTGCAATAGCCTTCATCTCAGTTGCCAAAAATTTACTTCCTTCTATTTTCTCCTAATCCCCTGTAACTCATGACACCTTATGAAACAAATTCTCAATGATTGTACTTTTAAAATCGTAATAATACTTTTGCAGCAGCTCCACTGCTACCACCCTAGCATGAGCCACATCGTCTCTCCCCTGAATTCTGTGGTGGCCTCCTAACTTGTCTCTCTGCTTCCAATCTTCCTTCCGTATCACAGCCTGATAATCTTTCTAAATTTTTTCAAGTGCATCGACTTTGAAGTCATCTCTGATCACTCTGCTTTAGCAACACCAGCCTTCTCGGTCTCCATTGAACAGACAGGCTCTCACCTTGGGGTCTTTGCGCAGTCTCAAGCACCTACTGGGATGTTCTTTCTTCAGGCATCCACCAAGCCTTCGTTCAAATGTTACATTCTCCAAGAAGTCTATCCTGTACTTGGTATTTAAAATTATAACATCCCTTTCCCTCGATATTTCTATTCTTGTTCCAATTTTTTGACACTTATTCCTTTTGTCTGCTAAGATATTATATAATTTACTTATTTATTTAGTCTATCTTCCCCTACATGACTGTAGGCCCCAAGAGGGCAGCAATTTTTGTCTTTGTTCATTAATGTATCTTGATAACCCATAATGTCTAATACCTAATAGATGCTCAGTAAGTAATTCTTGTGTTAATTTAAACAGAGCCATTTATAAAAGTCAAGTGGAACAGCATTCCAAAGTTAGAAACAATTAGAGAAAAGAACTTGGGTGGCTGTGAGCTTGGCAGCTTCTTGAACTGAAAGATCAGTGTAACAGCAGCCCAGTAACTAAATAGGAAAGCGGTATGAAGCTGTGCTGCTGGGGCAGGAGGGGCAAAACTGTGGAGGGCTTTGTAAGCCACAGTAAGAAGTATGGGCTTCATTTATAGTGTTGTATGACTCACCCAGGGGTCTTAAGCAGAGTAGAGACATAATTGAGTTTATTTTTTAAAAATATATTGGCTGATGTGTGCAGGGTCAGTTGTAGGGAGGCAAAATTTAACATAGGCTGGTGGCATTTGTAAAAATTAAGACTATTTTGAAAAACTATATGGCATTATCTACTAAAGTTGAACTTGGATGTGTCATAGACTCTGCAATTCCATGCTTAGTTATAGCAAATATATGTATTAACCTGGGCACTGAAAAGACAGGCACAAGAAGGTTCATGACAGCATTGTTCGTAGCAGATGAAAATTAGAATCAGCCCAAATGGCCTCAAGAGTAAAATGGATAATTAAATTGTGACACATTCATACAATGGAATATGGCATGGCAGACAAAATACCATCAACTCCAGCTGCAGAGAACTGTGAGAATTAATCTCACAATATCTTTCAGCAAAAGAAGCTCAACACTAAAGAATCCATACTTAATGACAGCTGGTCTCCAAAGATGGCCCCTCAATGAACTAGGCCTCTAGGAATTCGCATTTTTATGTAATTCCCTACAGCATTGAATTCAGCCTCAGTTGGGACTAACTTAACCCCACAGATTATGGTGGAAGTGACATGTGCCAGTTCTAAGTCTAAGCCTTAAGAAGGCTTATTAGTTGCCACTTTTGTGCATTTGGGAATTCTGACCTGTATGCAAAATCAGCTATCCTGCTGAAAAGACCACTTGGAGAGGCCCGATGAGAAGGCCACATGGAAAAGAGAGGCCCTGGGACTACTTTGTTGGGGAAATACCCAGATGTCCCATGTGACATCAGCTGCCATCTGACTGTTAGCACATGAGAGAGCCAAGGCAAGAACCACCCAGCTAAGTCCAGCCAACTTTCAGAACCATGGGAGATAATAAGTAATTGTTTTTTAAGCCGTGAAGTTTTCGGATGGTTTGTTGGAAAGCAATAAATAATCAAAACATAAATTAGAACATATTTATTAGAGAAGAGTTCTGTTTACAATATAAACTGCTGTAACAAAAACCTAAATATGTAACGTTGGCTTTGGTAATGGGCAACATTTGGAGGCCAGAAGGTCTAAACGTTACTGTTAAAGGAGGCTACAAGGACAAGGAGGCTGCAATAATGGTGACCCTTGAAATGCAAGGACGAATAGTTTGGCAGCACTGTCATCTGTAGTAACATAGAAAATAGAAAATATATCCAATAAATTGTGCATATTTGATTAAGGAGATTGCTAGGCATAATGTTAAAAGTGCCAACAGTTTTCCTTTAGCTGTGCTTAAATCAGATACGGATACAGAAAAAGATTAAAGTAGGAACTATTCAATTTTCAAGAAGATAAACATTTCCATGTCAAGACTTTCTGGGTCCCTGGGAAAATACACTAAAAGGAAGAAAGAGCCTTAGGAGGAATATCAAACCCAGTGTTTTTCACTTAAAATGTGATCTCAGGGTAAATATCTCAAGATCCTTTTTTAAGATCTCGGAAAAAATGAAGATGGTGCCTCAAAGACTCCCTCAGCTAGATGTAGGGCTTTTAAAATCCTAAAGGTACGGTTTCATAATATCCTGCCATAGTAGTTAGTTAATCCAACATAGAGAGAGACCTGTCTTACAGAGATATGTGGGTAAGGCTTTTGTCTCATGCTATAAATTATAATTTGAATCACAAGAAAACCCGCAAAGTTTTTTTTGAACTGAAAAGGAAAGAAGAGAAGCCATTTGAAATGGGGGGGCGGGGGGAGGGAAAAGCAAACCAAAAGGTCTTTGGGCCCCTAAATTCTGACAGAGGGAGCAAACCAAGAAAACAAACATGAATTTTTTATTAAAAAAGGGAGAATGACTCAGAAGCTGGATTCAAAAGCTCTGAGGGTAGAACTAAGAGGGGAAAACCGCTTCCAGGGAACAGAAATGGGCATTTATCAGGAGCTGGCAACAGATGCCTGGTGAAAATCTGGAGTTCAGATTTGTTATGAAGGAGTGACTGCCGTGTGCTTGCTAGTTTTCCATTCTCTTTTTAAATGGAAGTGTCTGTTGTGGTCCTTTCATTGCAGTCTCATCACTGTATGTTGGTGGTGGATGAAAAGTCAGGAGAGAACATCTCTTTAGTTCACGTGTCTTCAGCCTGAGAGAAGTCATACTCAGAGAGCCTTATCCACACCTGGACCTAATTTAAAAGGCAAGGTCCTAAAATCCAACCCTTAGCCTGATGCTATATCAGAATGAGATCTGAGAACGGGACATGGTGGGTGCATTTTACATGTGGGAATGACATGATTCCTTGGGGGCCATGTGGCCAACTGGTAGCCATCCAAAGATGGCTCCCCAGTGAATACTTCCTGATGTTTATGCTCTTGTACAGTAATTTTCAGGATCTCTTTCTCTGATTATCCTTTAGTTAGCATCCTGTTCTTGGTTTATGGATGCAATAATCTTCTTAATAGAGATACTAATTTGAGTTCCTCTTATATAAAGCAATGCTCCCTCTCATACCCTAAATTAGCTCTTATTCCATTTGGAATTATTTTCTTGTATATGTGTGTGTATTTTATTTTTTCACGTTGCAATGTTTCCTCAAATAGTAGCTGATGTTAGGTTGCCCAGTTATACTTAAGGATTAGATACTAAAAAAGCTGACTGAAACAATGGATGGAGCTTGTCCATTAGCAAGGCTTCATTTTAAGATCAACATTGGTTCCTGCCACAAAGCCTTGTACTGGTTGTTCCTCCTACCTGGGAATTGCTTGAGAGGATATTTGCATAGCCAATTTCTTGCGGTCATTTTAGTATCATTTGAAATATCCCATATTCAGCAATGCCTTCTCTGACAAAAGTATTAATATTTAATGTTACCTACTAACACCTCCCCTCAACAGGTACATGCTCTCTCTACGTTATATTTTCCGAAGACTGATTACTGTTTTAAATGATCGCTTTGGTTGACTTGTTTGGCTGTCTTTTGTACTAGAAAGTAAAACTGTGAGGGCAAGGATCTCATAAACTTTTTTCGCCACAGTGTCCTAACACCTAGAACAAGGCACTGAATGGTGCATGTTCTTAATAAAAATTCACTGAATCAGTGATTGAGACCCAGGCAGCCACCTTGTTCTGGAAGTCTCGCACATGTTTCTTAACTCCCATTGTCCAGTAAACTCTCTCAGTGCTCTAATGAAACTTTAAGAAACTGACTTTGAAAAGTTACAATAAAAAACAGTTAAAGTTCACTATGAAACTGTCTCCTTATGGCATTACTACTGAATCACACAAATCGAGGCTGGGGAGACTATTTTCAGCAGTGTTTTTACAAGAAAGATCATCTCATACACCAATTGTCCTTTTCCTATAGAGCAGAATGGGGCATGGAAAAAAGAACACTAGAATTAGGTCAGAACACCTGGGTTTGAGTCTGGGCTCTGTCACTTATTAGTTGTATGATCTTGTTCAAGTAGCTTAAAATCTGAGCCAATATCTCTATATGTAATTTGAGGATAATACACAGTTGAGGTTCTGTATGAAAATATCCACATAGTGCATGTCATGAGTAGTGATTTAGTGAATAATCCTTTTCTTCCTATACTGTATTTTACAATTAGGAATCATTTTTCCTGTCTAAATTCCTCTGTTCTTTGTTCCTAAATCTATTTGTTCTCTATTGTGAATGTAGTAACAGAAACTAACCAACAAATATGATGATTCTAAAGTTTTACTTTAATTCTCAAATCAAGCAGGGAGTGGGAAAAGCTGCCTACTTTGTAAAGAAAATCTGAAATACAGCCATGCTCATTCTTTTACATACTATCCAGCTTACAGTTGCTTTCATGTTATAACATCAGAGTTGAGTAGCTACAATGGAGACTGGATCTGCAAAGATCAATATATTTAGTTTTTGCCCTTTACAGAAAAAACGTGTTGAGCCTTGCTTTAATCCATTGGCAAGCAAACTTTTAAGCAAATAAATGTTTAAAACAGAATTTTTAGAAGTAATTTTTGTATGACAAAAAGTTAAGACAAAATGTGTAGAAGTCTTAGGTCACTGACATGTTTTAAAATCCCATTAAAAAACCAATTCAGAAAAAATCATAAAAGTTACTGTCCTCTAAGGGATGAAGCTTTTACTTTGTGGAACAGTGGCTTCCAACTGGGGGGAATTTTGTCTACCAGTGGATATTTGGAAACGTTAGCAGACATTTCACTGTTGTCACAACTAGGGGTCAGGCAGCTACTGGCACCTAACGGGTAGAGGGCATGGATTCTGCTAAATGGCCTGCAGTGCACAAAGCCCCCCACAACAATGAATTATTCAGCCTCAAATGTTAGTAGTGCTGGAGGCGAGATGGAGGGATTCGGTGTAAAACAAGCTATGTACACAATTAAACAGCTCCTTTGGGATTTGTCATGGTCTCTAGTGTGGCTTTCAAAACCTTTGATGTGCTGACCTGGCTCTCCAAGGAGAGTCCAAAACACTCAAGTTTAAGTCTGCCTTCTACTTATGACACTGACAAGTGTAAAAAGCATATGACTGTTTTCCACAATAATACAGATGTTTTTGTTGTCCCTACATTCCCTCTTAAACTACTTTCTGTATCTTATGTTGTACAAGCTTCACCGTGCAATTTTAGCATTAACCTACCTTTAATGTAGGGACAACATTACACTGGGGTGAAAATAGTTACACCTTCCCAGGTTCCCCTATCTCTGCCTGCACCAGAGGCACTGAAACAAACCGTGTCAGGTCATTAGCCGCTAAATGCTGCCCCATGGCTGAAAATGTCCAGATAACGTCCACATGCTTCTGTCAGCCATTGATAGCCAGCATTTCCCTAATCATCATCATTACAGGCTTATTTTAAATATAGGCTAAAATTTTTATTTCTTCTTCTAATCAGGCAGTAGCGGTATTAAGAAATAGTGAGCACTCTGTATGAAAATTGGCTCCAGTGTCTGGCTCTCAAAATAGCATTCAGACACCTGAAAAATGCTTTTGGGAGAACAGAATAGTTATCATGAACATTTATTATATATCATTTTCTCCCCACAGGAGAATAAATTGGCAAATGGACAATTTAGTGTACCCTCAATGATTTTGTCATTAAAAATGTTTTTATGCAAAGACCATGCTAACAAAGATTCTCTGAACACATCATACACACAGCATGTCCCAGTTCCCTTTCTTATGGGGCCTGTGGGTGCATTTGTATATGTCCACTTCAATATTGAGCTTGACTCATTTTCAGACACAACATTCTATGCTTGTGATGTAAAATAATATCTACTCTGTGCCTCTTGTCTTCTTTAGTGTCACAACTATTAATCAAAGAGAATGTTTGATAGCCAAACTTATTTCAGTCCCCTGTGGTTGATTCTATGCTCCTCTGTGATGGTTAATACTGAGTGTCCACTTGATTGGATTGAAGGATGCAAAGTATTGATCCTGAGTGTGTCTGTGAGGGTGTTGCCAAAGGAGATTAACATTTAAGTCAGTGGTCTGGGAAAGGCAGATCCACCCTTAATCTCGGTGGGCACCATCTAATCAGCTGCCAGCATGGCCAGAATAATAAGCAGGCAGAAGAACGTGAAAAGACTAGACTGGCCTAGCCTCCCAGCCCACGTCTTTCTCCCATCTTGGATGCTTTCTGCCCTCGAACATCGGACTCCAGCTTCCTCAGCACTGGGACTCAGACTGGCTTTCTTGCGCCTCAGCTTGCAGATGGCCTGTTGTGGTACCTAGTGATCGTGTAAGTTAATACTTCTCATTAAACTTTGATATATATATATATATATATATAAATATATAATATATATTATATTATAATATCAATATTAATGTTATTATATATTATATTAATATAATATATTTATATATTTATTTTATATATAAAAATATATATTTATTTATTATATATTATATTTATATTATATATTTATTTAATATATATTATATATTATATTATATATATTTATTTAATATATATTATATATTAATATATTTATTTAATATATATTATATATATATATTATATAAATATACATGCTCAGACTATGGTCACACTCAGACCACCAGGATGGAAAAGACCCAGTTATTGACATTCATATGAGGAAAATGGTAAATAGAGTACTTTTTCAGTGCTGCTATCTCTGAATCCCTCCATAATATATAAATATATATATAATTATATATAATATATAAAAATGTTATATATAACATATATATAATATAACATATATAATATGTAGTATAATTTATATGTAATATAATATATAATATACTATATATAATACATAATATGTTATATATAGTATAATATAGTATATATAATATGTATTACATATAGTATATATAATATGTATATTTTATATAATATATAAATATGTATTATATGATATATAGATATATATTAGATATCTTTTTTTTTTTTTTTTTGAGGCGGAGTCTTGCTCGGTAGCCCGGGCTGGAGTGCAGTGGCCGGATCTCAGCTCACTGCAAGCTCCGCCTCCCGGGTTTACGCCATTCTCCTGCCTCAGCCTCCCGAGTAGCTGGGACTACAGGCGCCCGCCACCTCGCCCGGCTAGTTTTTTGTATTTTTAGTAGAGACGGGGTTTCACGGTGTTAGCCAGGATGGTCTCCATCTCCTGACCTCGTGATCCGCCCGTCTCGGCCTCCCAAAGTGCTGGGATTACAGGCTTGAGCCACCGCGCCCGGCCCTAGATATCTTATAATATTATGTCATATATCATATTATATATTATTTATATATTATAATTATGTCATATATATTATATATATTGTTTATATATTATAATTATATATTATATTATATATTATATATATCTCTCTCTCCTATTAGTTCTGTCTCTAGAGAACCCTGACTAATACATTTCCCCATACCTTACTGCATGAACAAATAGAAAAAATGGGCAACCAAGGACTTCTGGACTATATAATGTTCTGGAGCTAGTCTACTGTATTAGTCAGGGTTCTCCAGACTAACAGAACGAGGATATATATAGATTAGATAGATACAGATATAGGCTTTTAAAAATTTATGAGATTTTTATATTCTCTCTCCTTTGTTTCTTTTTCTTGCTCAATTAAATAGGGTAAAATTATTGGCTAAGTTGATCAAAGAGATCTGAGAACCAAAGCCAAGATTTAATGTAAAAATTGGATCCTTAATTACAAATAACCAAGTCGTCAAACTTCTGTCTATGCCTACCTTTCATGTGTAAGTATTATGCCCCAGAAGAAGACAATACTTACAACAATAGCTAGATTTTACTAAGGAGAATTTAAAATTACAGCAGAACGTTCCAAATCCACAATAGTGTACTTTTAGAAGTGCATGTGAAAAAGAGAGCTCCTGATTTAGGTTAAACCAGGGATGTATATTGATATGTGAAATCTTCTTAAAAGATTTCAATATTTTATTGCCTCTTTTAAAAACTCTTTCCAAGAGGAAATAAAAAGCTTAAGCGACTAATTAATAACAAAACTTGAATCTGCTCACCATTTGGCTTAGTTACTATTGTACAATAAAGGCCAAAGAAAGGTGGATAATGTGTTTATGAAAGGGAGGCCCTCAGATAATATAGGCTAGCTTCTTTTTAGAGGTAGTCATGCTGAGTCCCTGCATAGGGCATGCTTTCTTTGCCTTACTAGTTAATGGAGTCTTTTCTGAACTCCATAGTGTTAGCTAACAAATAGTGGCTAAATATCTGTATCCAAAATATACCTTTCTGATATTTAGCTGGCTATTTTGAAACCCTTTTTAAAATAAATTTATGGCCGGGCGCGGTGGCTCAAGCCTGTAATCCCAGCACTTTGGGAGGCCGAGACGGGTGGATCACGAGGTCAGGAGATCGAGACCATCCTGGCTAACACGATGAAACCCCATCTCTACTAAAAGATACAAAAAACTAGCCGGGCGTGGTGGCGGGCGCCTGTAGTCCCAGCTACTCCGGAGGCTGAGGCAGGAGAATGGCGTGAACCCGGGAGGCGGAGCTTGCAGTGAGCTGAGATTCGGCCACTGCACTCCAGCCTGGGCGACAGAGCGAGACGCCGTCTCAAAAAAAAAATAAAATAAATTTATATCTATAAAGAAAATCTCCATTTCTAAATGTGTTTGCCTCTGCAACCTGGAGAGAGAGGAAGGACTGAGTCACTGGGAACGCTTAAAATTGGTTTACATTTACAAACAAATCTTACTTTTGTTTAAGGTGCTCTTTCTGATCATCTTGTCTCAACTGGTCTTTATCTAAACCTTCCCTTCTTGGTTTGGGCAAACGATGATACAACATTTATACCTGAAATCTCAGATTTATGCTTTTGAGATAAAAAATTTCTCTCTTATTTCATCTAGCAGTCAACTGTTTAGATATAAAAATTTAGGATTGCTTAGCTAACAATTGCTTAGGGCAATGAAGCAGGTAATTGGAAAATTGATAGTATGAAGGGGAAAAGGAAAAAAACTATTTGGAAAGTGGCAAATGAAAAATCTTTATGAAACTAATAAGATCTACTTCTGTCTGCGTATCTGTGTCTTTATGTCTGTATGTTATGTGTATGTGATATCTCTATGTGATCTAAAATAATATTTGGCAATTAAAGCTAGCTTTAAAATTGGTGGTAAAATAGGAATGTCTTCAGAATTATTAGTATTAAATATAATTCAGACATTTTTGCCTAGGTCTACTCATCAGACAAATTTATACCATCTCTACTAGATGTTCTAAGGTAATAACATTCCTACTTTCATAATTTTTTTGATACTTGCTTGATTTGTCGTTAAGCCAAAGCTATAAGAGCTGGTTGCTGGGCTCCCCCAAAGCCTTTTACACACCTTACTGTGAGTTTATGTCTTTGGTTTGGAGCTTCTGGATTCTGAGGTCTGGACAGGTGGCCATGATGATGTTAGGAATATATGGGATTCATAGTGCTTGGGCCACTGTTTGCAAAGGAAACGCAAGCCTAATATGGCCCCATCCTTTCTGGCCTAGCTGCCTCCTGACTGTGTTGAGAGGCATCAGTTCCTCTGGGCATCGCCTGCACAACTGTCTTCTGTCCTGAGCTTTACATTTGGTGTTTAAATTTGGGGCCCAGACAAGGCCGTTCTCTTCATAGCATTCCTTGGGTGCCTCATGGGTACTTGAGAACCAGGACAACTCAGGAAGATATAAGGAAGAGTACTTGTGTAATAGTTTCAAAACTATTTTTAGTAATGTAAAATCTTAAAATCATGTTATGTTAAGTAATAGGCTACCATAACATGTATGAGGCATCTCTAAGTAAATTACCAAACCATTAATTATTAAATGTAAGTTTAAGTTTATATATGTCGGAATCTCATTTTTTTATGGTCTAGAAAAGCTAGGAACAGTTAAAAGTCACATTAATATATGTAGTTAAAACTACTAAAATGAGAAATAATTCTATATGCAAAGTGTACAAGCAAAATATGTTTGTGGTGAGGAAAGTTATAAAGGTATGAAAATGTGCATTTGCCAAGAAAAAATAATTTTGTGTACTTCAGAAATTAAAAGTTATTTCAAATTGATGGAATAAAAAGAAATGTAGATAAAACTAGATTAATATATAAAATGGGGAAAATAAAAAGAACAGATAAGAATTATAAAATGTTTATGGAAATTTCAATGTGGTCAAAAGCTAACTGACATTAGATGAATTCGTTTATAAAATTTTATTAAAATTAGCTAATACAAATTTGGTTTTCTTTTTTGAACAAGATTTTCATGTAGTATTAATTAGAAACTAGAAGATTTTTGTTCACCTTTGAGTAAACTGCAAAACAAGAAGAACAACAACAACAAAACAAAAGAAAAACAGAGGAGAGACTAATTCCATCTCGTGCTGTTGTTATTGGGTCTTTTAATTGTTTGGAAAACTGTCTCCACTCTGTAAAAGAGTAAAAATATTTGCTTTTAAAAAAACTTTTTTAGTTATCATTTGGCTAATTAAATTATATTACTTTACATTGACTTGTGATTTGATTTGGATTAAGTATTTTTAACCTTTGATGTATTTAACAGACTTTCCAAAATCAAATTTTAAATTCTAAAATTGTTTGTTGACCTCAAACTAACTTTGAGATGTTCCCAAGGGCCCCTGAAGCATCCAGAAGACTGAAAACGAACAGGTTTATTTGATATGTTATGTTACATGGGAGGCCTTGCCGTAAGAAATAACATTTAATTTTTAAGTTATATTTGCATAAATATAACTTAATATGTGTTTCAGAATTATATGAGGTTTCTCAAACTCTGATATGTTTTGGTATATGTTATCACACATAATTATGGCTATTACTTTAAATAATTGAAGGCCACAGAATTACTGAATTTTTCATCAATTGTGTCTATAGTCATGAAAATTTGTCTTGTCCAGTTAATTGCTTAATTCTGATTATTTCTCTACAAGCTCTTTGCAAGCAGTTGTAATTCTAAAGTATTGTTTCTTTAAGGAGATTCATAAACAGAATGAAAATAATACTGACAAGCACTCCTGAATAAAAGTTTCTGATAACATTAGGATTATATCATTTGACCTGGGTAAGAACTCCCAGAAATCTAATGAAGAGATTAAATGGATTATAAACCAGCTAGCCCATGCAGAACAATAAATAATACCAACAAAATGCTTTGCCATATTTTCATGCTAAATCAGCCAGTATTAAAATGCTAAGATGTGCAATTTGAATGAGCTCCAAGCTCAGAGGTTCAATTTACCTCTGGTCACACATTTAATAATCAGTGCTATGCACCTAAGCTAAAAAAAAAAAAAAAAAAAAAAAAAGGTATTGAAGAGGATATAAGCTCAATGTGGACTCGTGGAGAGCCTGGATGGTCTCCTAGTTCTTCCTGAGTCCTTAAAGCTTCCATTATTAAAAGCTCTGCATTCCCTGACTCATCATGGAAGAGATAAAATGATCTAAATAAAATACATATACACAGGCCACATATATAGTGTGGTGACTGTTCTAACTTTCTGAAAGTTTATGCCAATGTTTGTTTTGTCAAATCTTTAATCCTGGGAAAGAGAACTTCTGGTTCATTTCTGCTACCTAATGGACCTCATGAACATTAATAGAGAGATTTCATTCAACTGCCATTTTCAATGTGTGTTTTCTGGTTTTATAGAAACTCTCCCAATCAGGAAGGTCGATACAACAGTAGCTAAAATGTTATTAGGAACTGTATTTCTTTCATGAAACATTATTTGAGAAATATGCATTGATAGATGTGTTTGTTTTACTAGACATGCTGTAAAACAATTAGATAAGGCATTACAGATACAATTGCATTAGGCAAAACTAAATGAATTGAGGATTGCCTTACTGAAAGGTATTACAGATTTGTAATAATTAGATCCACTTTCAGTGTAAAGCAGAAGTTGACCCCTTATAAAATAGTCAGTGGAAGGCTGTTTATGTATCTTCTATGTATCTTCCCATGTATCTTCCACTGCTAAACTCTGCTATGTCTAAATGCTGTGAGGCTTTAATGCATTATGCCAAAGTGTATTTTCAGTAGGTAAAGGAAGCTTTTCATGATCTACTGACTAAGAGCAATCAAACCCTTCATAATCTAGAACTTAGAGATCAAATCTTCTGAAAACCAAGAGAAAAATTGCCTTTTCCACACACACTTCCACAAACCTTTGGGACTTCAAACCTTGGGTCTGTAATCTTACAACTCAGAAGGGTTTCTTCAAACTCTTGGAATATGGCACACCCTTTGGAAACCTTAAGAATCAAGAAGGCTTCTGCCCAGAAGCAGATGACATCCTAGATTTGGACAGTTTCCTCAAGATCAAAAATCAGTACTTCTCCGCCATCACAATACTTTTAGCTCTCTCAATTGTTTTCCTTGCTATGAACAATAGAACTAGAAAACGGGCCTTGTATTAACCCACTTCTATTTGTGAAGGATTTTGCAGCCAATCTTACACATGGCCAGTCTTATGCCTTGATGAATGGGAGATGAAAGTCCAATGTGGGTTAGTAATTTTAATGGTACCTTTGTTACTTCATAGTTAGAAACAGAACATTGGTCAGCTCCTCTTAACCTACATCATAGGTTAAAGAGAACAGTGCCAGGAGGACTTCACCTTTCTGACTGGACATCAGTTTTAGGTCACTTTTTCCATGGCTTGTAGTAAATGGGGCAATAATTAAAAATTTATCCCTCATAATAAGCTCTATAGCAGGATTCTGCTGTGAGGTTATTGTTGCACAATAGAATTTCAAAAATTATCTTGCTAAAATTGTACTAGATTATAGAATTGCTCAAAATTACCTACCAGATGACAAAGGAAAAATTTGTGCAGTTGCTGATACTTTTTGTTACACATGGATGAATACATAATGCATATAAAGACTCAGTTACAGCAGGTTAATGAACACGCTGTTTGGTTAAAGCAAGTAGACTCTTCATTTGGCTCATTCTTTGATTGATTTTATTTTAGTTGGCTTGGATCATGGGGACCCTGGCTAAGGAACACGCTCCAAACTTTGGTATTATCTCCTAATAATCATAATGGTAGTCTCCTTGGTGTGCTACATTCTTTCAAAAGTTTAAATGTTTACATGCAGCCATTAATACAATGTCAAATGGTCTGTCTTCAGCTGGAATGACAGCTCAAATAAATGCATAATCATAAAGACGTTATCCACAAATGATATGCTGAGACCAAAAACTCAAAATGATGGTAACTGGGAATAGCATTAAAGCCCCAAAGTTTGGTCACTCTTACCTAACTGAGAACCTCATCAAAAGTGGGTAATTGTAAAACAAAATTATGGGAGGCAATTGTTTTGGACTGAGCTTGTACACTGTGCCACAAAAGACCAGACCAAAATGAAGTCAGTCATGCTAAATCTAATATAATCCAAATGAAACTTTAAGTAAACAGATATAACCCTAAGCAGACCAGCTTTTTTTTTTTTTTCTCTGTTAGAAACAGGAGATTCCAGCAAAATAAAGTCTTTTCTGCTCTAACCCTTACAAAAAAGTAACCTGAAGTGACCTTATGTTAACCCATTAGATTTTTTTCCTATTGTTCTGTTTCCTTGTTCACAGCATACAAAACCTACTCATTTGTTAGTTCCCAGATAAGTGGGAATAGATAAGTGGGAGTAAGTAGGAACAGATAAGTACCCCAGTAAGTCCATTTATGATGGTGACAGAGTGATGTCAATGCCTGAAGTTTTGGTCAATCTCTTTGGTCAAAATTGAGAGGCTGACCAAAAGGGAGGAATTATTATATTAAGTTTAGCCTAAAGTTGCCTCCTTACATATTTTATGTTTCTCCTAAAGGTTTTTCCATACATAGTAAACTGTAGCACAACTGAATGTGTAAACAAACTGTAACCTACTCATGTAACAAGTAGCAGAGTCTCAGCCAATCACAGGCAGCCAACTGTTCACACCATGTTCAAATAAAGCAAACACCCAGCAGTGACCAGTTCAGTTGTTTCTGTACTTTGCTTTCATTTTCCTTCTCTGTCCATAAATGTAATCTGACCATGTGGCAGCCGGAGTCACTCTGAACCTATCCAGGTTCTGGGGACTGCCTGATTTGTGAATCATATTTTGCTCAATTAACTCTGTTAAATTTAGTTCATCTGATACGTTTTCTTTTAACACTTAAAAATGCCAATTGAATCAAAGACTTCCTAGAAAAATATGATTTATTAAAAATGACTCTTTTAGACCTAGAAAGTTTAACAGAGCAATTCAACATAGGAAAGAAAATGGAAAAAGGCCTACCAAGCTTTTAAAAATCACGTATTTCTAGTGCTACTTAAACTGTACCAAAATTGAAAAAGAAAAAAAACTAATGAAATGAATATAATATTATTACTAAAGCTTGATAAAGATTATTTTAAAAAGTAAAACTACATACCACTTATTAATAGTTACAAAAGCATAACCACTATCCTATACAATTCAACTGCATATTCAAAAACACATAATCTTCATTCCATGAATCCAGTTTCAGTAAGTAGAAAATACAATTCATTGTATGAGTAGGTCTGAAAAGAAAAATTCCGCTTATCTCCATAGATATTTTAAAATCCTCTGGCTTTTTATTTAATGGGGAAGCATTAGAGGCATCCTAGTAAAGTGAAGAAATGACACAAGCATGATGACTTTTGCTACTATTTAGCAAGCTCTTGGTAGCATTATAAGATGTATTTAAGTAAAAGCAATTAGTCAGATACCTAGAAACACACAACCTAACAAAACTGACTCATGAAAAAATAGAGAGTCTAAATAAAACTCTACACTAAGAAGATTGAATCAGTAATCAAAAACCTCCCAGCAAGGAAAAGTCCATAACCCGATGGCTTTACTGATGATTTCTACCAAACATTTATAGAATTATCACCAATACTCTTAGAATTTTTCCAGAAAACTGAAGAGGAGAGAATACTTTTGACAAAGGTTATAAGCTGTCTCAAAGGTGGAAAGGCAGTCTTTACAACTAAAGGTGTTGGCAAAACTGGATATGAACATAGTTACAGAAAACCATGGGCAAAGAACTAAAGGAAATCAGAAAAATAAACTCAATAAGGATATCAATAAAGATATATAAATTATAAAAAAAAAAACAAGCACAATTTCTGTGCTTAAAAATACATTAAGTAAAATGAAAAATTTGCTACAGGAGTCAACAGTAGATTTGAACAGGCAGAAGAAAAATATAAGTGAACTTGAAATTATCCAATCTGAGAAGCAGAAAGAAAAAGAACAAGATTGCCAATACTGACATCTATATAGGTTCCAGAGCTGCCACTATAGATAAAATATTCCATTTTAGCCCTCTTCACCACTCAAGTGTCTGTATTCCCTTTGCAAATAATTCTAGTTCTGGATGAAGAAAGTGCTGGATGAAGGAAGGTCATCCTTTCTGGCCAACTCCAGGGGTTTACTATATCCTGGTTACCTTTTTGGGTTATCAGTACTTTGGAAGTCAAGAAAGCCTAGAAAATTCTGTGCTTCAGTGATGTTTACAGATTGTGCCTAGGACTTCTCAAAATATATTCTTCCCTGCACGCACTGTACTGGGGAGTGGGAGTTGAGATTTAGATTCATAGGAAGCCATTTATGTGAGTATAGAACATTCACCTTGAGCTGAAAAATCTGAGATCCCTTCATCTCAAAGTGTTTTCCAAATATTTATCTCACTTTGCAAAGTGTTCCAAGTCTTCTTCCTGTGTGTATACTTTTGACATTTTCCGTCTCTTCCTTTTAACCTCTCTCTGGAAGCTCTTCAGACACCTGCAGCTTATCCTGATTATAGAATATCAGGTTCTTTTCTTAAACTAACTCCTTAGGGAAAACATTGTTTTTCTAGATTTAAGAAGGAAAACTTATACTTCAGCCTTCTCAATGTTGTATATTTAATTAAGGATAGCTAACCCTTTGCCTTTTCTTCACATACCAGTAGCAACAAGTTGTGAAAATTAAAATTTCAAAACTTATGAATTCAACCAAAGCTAGTAACTTAAATTTTACTATTGTTTCTATTTGTGCTCTCATGAATACAAAGTAAAATATAGTTAATAAAAATTGAATACATCTAGCAATGGATTCATCTTAATTAACTGGAATTCTGTCAGCCTATATTTCTGCTTAAACACTATGTAGTGTTATTGGAAATTTATTAAATAGCCTTGAAGCACTTCAAGAAGTGGAAAAAAGTAGAATCAGTAACAAATTTTTAAAAGTAAAACCTGCATTAATTTGATAAACTTTTAGGTCTGAATACATTTGAACAATTGTAAACTGGTAATTTTGTTAGTGATGTGTATAGAAATTTTCTGTTACCTGAAATATTTGGTTAAATCTTGATATATCAAAATAAGAATGACAATCTAAAATATTTATCAACTTGTATGGTACAGACAACTTCACTAGAATGGGCATCAGTCATAAACAACCAGTTTGACCCATACTGCTCAGTCTCTATTATAAGCCTTTTTGGGAGTTTTGACCTTAATTTTTTTTTTTTTTTTTTTTTTTTTTTTTTTTTTTTTTTTTTTTTTTAGCATTAATAGTAGGCCATCTGTAAACACCAGATGGTTTATATAGTAGGCCTAATGTAAACACCACCATGCTGTTTACATTAGGCTTTAAAAATATTACTTAATGTCAATATGCTGAAACCTGTCAATGCAAACATTTCAGATAGTTCAAGATGTTTTATATAACAGAATTTTATTTTGCTCTATATTCTCTTATGCCATGCAATCAACAAAAATATATGCGGTCTCTTAAATAACATCTAAGTTGTAATCTAGCTCTGATTTCTTGAGAAATCAGGTGGCACTATGTGTCATCCCATTATTTAGCTTTATCAAATATTATTTTTGTCATATTTGTTTCCACTCACCCTCTTTAAATAAAGAATATATTAAACCAATACCGACAAAGTGATACCTTCTGGATATCCATGTCTGAACATATTTATCACCAGAGGTTGTCAATATTGTGAATTTATCCATCTTTATACATCCATTTTTTCTAGCTAATTAGAATTACATTGTATGACTATATTATATTTTTAAACTATTTTTATACATGCCTCCTTCTGCATATATGCATACATTTCTCCTGCATATTAAACATAGGTTTGGAATTACTGGATTCATAATATGTGGTATCTGCAACTTCAATTTGGCCAAACCATGGGATGGGGGTTGTTTTGTTTATTTATGTTTTATTTCATTTTAAATTGACACTTAGCAATTGTATGTATTTATAAAGTGCATTGTATTAGTCTGTTCTCACACTGCTGATAAAGACATACCCAGGAGTGGGTAATTGATAAAGAAAGAGGTTTAATGGACTCACAGTTCCACGTGGCTGAGGAGGCCTCACAAGCATAGCTGAAAGTGAAAGGCTTGTCTTACTTGCTGGCAGGCAAGAGAGAATGAGAACGAAGTGAATGGGGAAACCCCTTGTAAAACCATCAGATCTCGTGAGACTTATTTATTACCACGAGAACAGTATGGGTGATACTGCCCCCAATGATTCACTTTTCTCTCACCAGGTCCCTCCGACAACATGTAGGAATTATAGGAGCTACAATTCAATATAAAATTGGGGTAAGGACACAACCAAATCATATTCTCCCCCTGACCCCTCCCAAATCTCATGTCCTCACATTTCAAAACCAATCATGCCCAGCCGTCTCCCAAAGTCTTAGTTTATTTCAGCATTAACTCAAAAGCCCACAATCCAAAGTCTCATCTGAGACAAGGCAAGTCACTTCCACCTATAAGCCTGCAAAATCAAAAGCAAGTTAGTTACTTCCTAGATACAATGGGGGTACAGGCATTGGATAAATATAGCCATTGCAAGTGGGAGAAATTGGCCAAAACAAAGGGGCTACAGGCCCCATGCAAGTATGAAATCCAGCAGGGCAGTCAAATATTAAAGCTCCAAAATGATCTCCTTTGACTCCATGTCTCACGTCCAGGTCACGCTGATGTAAGAGGTGGGCTTCCATGGTCTTCAGCAGCTCTGCCATTGTGACTTTGCAGGGTACAGCCCCACTCCTGGCTGCTTTCACAGGCTGTCATTGTCTGTGGCTTTTCCAGGCAAATGATGCAAGCTGCCGGTGTATCTACCATTCTGGGGTTTGGAGGACAGTGGCCCTCTTCTCACAGCTCCACTAGGCAGTGTCCCAGTGGAGACCTCTCACTGGGGAAGGGAAAGCCCCACATTTCCCTTGCACACTGCCCTAGCAGAGGTTCTCCACGAGGGCCCTGCCCTGCAGCAAATGTCTGCCTGGACATCCAGGCATTTCCATACATCCTCTGAAATCTAGGCAGAGGTGCTAAAATCTCCTTTTATGCACCTGCAGACTCAACACCACATGTAAGCTGCCAAGGCTTGGGGCTTGCACCCTCTGAAGCCATGGTCTGAGCTGTACGTTGGCCCCTTTTAGTCATGGCTAGAGCAGCTGGGATGCAGGGAACCAAGTCCTTAGGTTGCACACAGCAAAAGAGCCCTGGACTGGGCCCACAAAACCTTTTTTTTCCTTCCTGGGCCTCGGCCTGTGATGGGAGGGGCTGCTGCAAAGGTCTCTAACATGCCCTGGAGACATTCCCCCATTGTTTTCGGCTATTAACATTTGACTCTTTGTCACTTATGCAAATTTCTACAGACAGCTTGTGTTTCTCCTGAGAAAATGGATTTTTCTTTTCTATTGCAATGTCAGGCTGCAAATTTTCTGAAATTTTATTTCCCTTTTAAAGCTGAATAATTTTAACAGCACCCAAGTCACCTCCTGAATGCCTTGCTGCTTAGAAATTTCTTCTGCCAGATTCCCTAAATCATCTCCCTCCAGTTCAAAGTTCCACAAATCTCTAGGGCAGAGTCAAAATGCTGCCACCCTCTTTGCTAAAACATAGCAAGAGTCACCTTTACTCTCGTTCCCAACAAGTTCTTCATTTCTACCTGAGACCACCTCAGCCTGGATTTTATTGTCCATATCATTATAAGCATTTTGGTCAAAGCCATTCCACAAGTCTCTAGGAAGTTCCAAACTTTCCCACATTTTCATGTCTTTTCTGAGCCCTCTGAGCTGTTCCTATCTCTACCTGTTACCCAGTTCCAGTTGCTTTCACAATTTCAGGTATCTTTACAGGAGTGCCTCACTCTACTGGTACCAATTTACTGTATTACTCTGTTCTCATGATGCTGATAAAGACACACCTGAGACTGGGTAATTTATTAATAAAAAGGGGTTTAATGAACTCACAGTTCCATGTGGCTAGGCAGGCCTCATAATCATGGTGGAAGGCAAAAATCGTGTCTTACATGGTGGCAGACAAGAGAGAATGAGAGCCAAGTGAAAGGGGAAATCCATTATAAAACCATCAGATCTCATGACACGTATTTGTTTCCATGAGAGCAGTATGGAGGAAACCATCCCTATGATTCAGTTATATACCACCAGGTCCCTCCCACAACACATGGGAATTATGGGAGCTACAATCCAAGATAAGATTTGGGTGAGGACACAGCCAAATGATATCATGCAGTGTAGTGTTTTGGTACATATATATTGTGTAATGATCAAATCAGGGTATTCAGCTTATTCATCATCTCAAACTTTTTTTTTTTTTTTTTTTTGTGATGAGACCATTGAAAGTCTGTCTTCTAGTTATTTTGAAATATACAATATTGTTAACTATAATCATCTTACTTTGTTTCTCAGTGGAATACCAGGACTTACTTCTCCCATCTTTGACAATAATCTTTTCCTGTAATCTTTTCCTTTATAGTTTCTCCAGGGCTTACATTAAAAATCCTGTAGAAGATTATTTTCAGCTGATAACAACTTAACATTGGTCATATACAGATATTCTAGAGTTTTATCTTCCTTCCCATAATTTGTAATTTTGTTACATTAATTTGCATTTTTCAAGGGTATATTCCTTAACTTATTGTAGCTATAGATATCAATGTCTATTTTGATGTTTTCATAGGAGAGACTTAAAAGATTATATATGCCACTATTCCAGTAATGAAGTCTTCTGAATTTTATTATGCATTTACCTCTACCAGTCAGTTTTATACTTTCATATAATTTCATGTTAGTAATTGGCATCCTTTCACTTCTAGTTGAAGTATTGCCATAAACGTTTCTTTGTAAGGCTGCTGTAGTGGTGATGAATTCCCTCAGCTTTTGCTTGCTTCATTTCTGAAAGATAGCTTTGTTGGGGATATTATTCTTTGATAACAGTTGTCTCCCTTTCAGCATTTTGAATATATCATCCCATTCTCTCCTTGCCTTCAAGGTTTTGCTGAGAAATCTGCTGATAATCTAATGAGGATTAAATATGACTTGACACTTTTCTCTTGCTGCTTTTAGAATGTTTTCTTTGTCTTTGATGTTTGGAAGTGTGATTATAATGTGCCTTGAAGAGGACCTCTTTGGGCTGATTCTAATTGCAACCTTTAAACTATATGTATCTCAAAGTCCATGTCTCTCTCATGACCTGGCAAGTTTTTAGCTTTTATTTTCCTAAATAGCTTTCTGTGCCTTTCTCTGTCTCTTCTCCCTTCGTAATGCCCATAATATAAATATTTGTTTATGAGTTCATAGGTCTTGAAGGATATTTTCACACTTTTTCATATCATTTCTTTATCTTCCCTCTGACTAGGCTACTTCAAAAGACCTGTTTCGAGTTCAGAAATGGTTTCTTCTGCTTGATCTAGTCTGTTCTCAAAGCTCTGAATTGAATTTTTTATTTTGTTCATTGAAGGCTTTAGCTCAAAGATTTGTTGTTTTTTTTAATATGTCTCTGTTAAATTTTTCATTCAGATCATGAATTGTTTTTCTGATTTCACTGAATTGTCTGTGTTCTCTTTCATCTTGCTGAGTTTCCTTAAGATCATGATTTTGAACTCCTTTTCAGGCAATTTATAAATTTTCTTTGGGGTCAGTTTTATTAGAGAGTTGTTTTGTTTCTTTGGTGGTTTTTAGTTTCTTTGCTTTTTCATGGGGTTCTTTTTTCCCTGCATTGACATCTGTGCATCTGGTGTAAGAGTTACCACTTCCAATTTTATAGAGCATCTTTCACTGGGAAAGATTATCATCTATAGATATGTCTTCTGATGTTGGCTTTGGTTCCAGGTGGGCACAGAAGTGTAATCTCATGCAGTTTCTTTAGCTGTAGTCAACATCAGTGATGCCTGCCAGTGACTCAGTGGCATAGGCTACAGAAGTTTGTGCAGCTTCTCAAGGGCAGCCTCCCCACTGGAGCCAAGGGCACCAGGTTGTTCGATGCACCAAGGGTGTACCGGGGCTGCTCCACCACTGGGTCTGCCATGACCTCCCTGCTGGGGATGGGATCACTGTGCTGTGCCATGGTCAGAGGTGCCTAGGGGCTACTCCACCACCAGTTCAGTCATAAACTCCATGCTGGGCAAGACTGCCTATTCCTTGGAAGGCAGGGCACCTTGTAAGATTGAGTGCCAGGATTATGGCTATTCTTCTGGGCCTAGGCTTTGAGTAGCAGAGTCAGGACTCTGCAGCAACTTGAGTAGGAAAGATACAGTGCCTCCTATACAGTTGATTCTCAGAAGGCAGAGCTGTAGCTGCTTGGCTAGGGAATGGTGTGTTATGTGTGAGCATTGTGTAGTGGCAGCAGAGCCTCACATTTGGGGAGTTGCGGTGGCTACTGGCCCCCAATAGAGGACACACTCCAGCAGTGGCTTCAGTCTCGAGATAGCACCTTACAGCAGCAGCTTGGATCATATCATGAGGTAGAGGAAGCACAATGTAGACGTCCACTTTGGAGCAATGTAGTCATGTGAACTCTTGGCAGCCCCACCCCAGACTGGGCTCAGGGCCTGAGAGTACTAGATCATTCTTAAGCAAGACAGTAAGTTTTGACAGTTTTAATTAGGACTTCTGGGGGCCTCCTGTTTACCTTTTCCCCACAGGAAGAGTCCCTTCTATTTCCAAACTGACCCCAACTAGGGAGATGAAGTAGTAAAAACAGCGTTTAGTTTCCTTTTCTATGCATCCATTCTGATATGGTTTGCCTGCGTCCGCACCCAAATCTCATCTTGAGTTGTAATCCCTGTAATTCCCACATGTCATGGGAGGGACCCGGTGGATGGTAATTGATCATTGGGGGCAGTTTCCCCCATGATGTTCTCATGATAGTGAATGAGTTCTTAAGAGATCTGATGATTTTATAAGCCTCTGATATTTCCCCTGCTGGCATTCATTCTCTCTCCTGCCACCCTGAGAAGAGGTGCCTTCCGCCATAATTGTAAGTTTTCTGAGGCCTCCCCAGCCATTGAAACTGTGAGTCAATTAAACCTTTTTTGTTTATAAATTACCCAGTCTTGGATATTTATTCATAGCAGCCTAAGAATGAACTAATACACATCCCATGTCTCCATGCTCTACAGGAGATCTACCAGTCTGCTGCTGCGCTCTAGCACTCTGCTTCAAGTACTTTGGTTAAAATATAGTTGTTTGTTGTTTGGGTCGTTTTTCTTGTAGGGGAAAAATGAACATTAGGCACCTCTTGTTATCCATCTTGCTAATATCACTCCTAAACCTTGATTTTGTAACTCTTTTTAATTTTTGGCAATCACTGGGTTTGAAATGGGATATCATTGTTGTCTTAATTTGCATTTCCATGATTACTAGTAAGTAGCACACCCTTCACATATGTATTGGCCATTTGTGCTTCGTCTTTTATGCTACTCATTCTCATGCTTTTCCTTTGTAGTTTTTGTATCTATACATTTGTCTCTTCCCAAACAATATATTTTTAGATTTATCTGCTCTTGAATATTATATAAACCATATTTATATGATTTAAAAAATTTGTTTCTTTCGGTCCACGTTATGTTTTAGAGACTTATTAATGTTTCAACATATTTTATTTCATCAATTTACATGCCTTTTCTTAGATCATTTTAAGAACATACCATAACTGAACTAATCTTTCTATTGTTAATAGACGTTTGAATAGTTTTGGGGGTTTTTGCCTTAAAACAAGGATTTTGTAAATATCCTTGTACCTGACTTCTGGTGCTTATGAAAAATTTCTCTCACATAAAAATATAGTAGTGGAATTAAGAAGCCATAGGTTGTAGATATGTTGTGTATATTCAGCTTTAATAAGTAATGCAAAACTGGTTTTTAAAGTAGTCTTTGCTACTTTGTAAATTCGTACCAAAAGTGAACAAGCGTTTCAATTTCTCTACACACTCTGGCTTTCACTTGATATTGTTTGATTATTTAATTTTGTCCATCTGGAGGATGAAAATGGTGCCACATGGTGGTTTTAATGTGTATATCCTAAATGATTAATGGCTTTAACATTCCTCATATGTTTGGGACAATTGTATCTCTTTTGTGAAATTTCTTTTTCTTTTGTTTATTAGGTAGGTGATTTTTTTTTTTTTTTTTTTTTTTTTACTTATTTTGGAAGTTCTTTAATATAGTATTCCTTATCCAAAATGCTTGGGACAAAAAATGTTTCCAATTTTGAAATATTTTCATATGTATAATGAGCTATCTTGAGAATGAGATCATGTCTAAACACAAAATTTGTTTCATGTAGACCTTATACACATAAACTGAAGGTAATTTTATATAGTATTTTTAATAACTTTGAGCACAATACAGTTTGTGTTAAACCATCAGAAAGCAAAGGTGTCACTACTTTAGCTACTCATGTGGACAGTCTGTGGTTGTGGCGTCACCATCATTCTCACTATACATTTATCAACTACCGATAAGCAATCTTTTTTTTACGTTTATTCACGCATAAGTACTTAACAATAAAAACAAATGCCATATTTAACACAATGAAAAAATAATGTGTTCAGGGTAGCATCACCAGAATACCTGCATCAGTTAGTCAACAACAGCAACAACAAACGGTCTTATTTTTTTGGTCTCCGTCTATGATTCTGTGTTTTGATTAAATGGTTACTATACACTGTATTTTAAATTTTTTTATGAGAAGAAACATCAGAAGAAATTGAGGGCCGAGAAAGTAGGTTCTCTGGGGATGAGCAGGCATTCTGCTGGATGCCTTTTAAAACTATTTCTTCCAGAGTCATTTTCCTCATTAACAATAGTTTTTGCCTTAGAAGGCTCTCTTTAGTTTTGTAAACTGATGTGATTTCTTGTTCTGTTATGAGGGCATGCTGTTCTAGTATGACAAAACCACATCACACATTGTCACCATGTCATCTATAGGCACTTTTTCTCCAGTGTTAACATCATCTTCATTGTCACTATTATCACAGTCACCTTAACTTGGAACGATTTTAACTAATTTACCAGTGGTTAATGAATGAACAACTGGAGCCTCATTATTGATGTTAAAATCTTCTTCAATATCCACTTCTTCCAGTTTACAGATGGACTCTGAAGGTATATATTTAGCATATAAAGGAGATGAAACATTTTTTTTCTCATTTGAATACAGAATCATAGTCACCATCTTGTTCATCATCACTGTACATAGCTCAGGCCAGAGGTTGTGCCAGGCATGCACACTGTGTCTTTAGTCACCGTGTTCCAAGCATTTGGAACAGCATATATAGCATCCTTCATGCTAAACTTGTTTTGAAGACCTTCCACACCCGTACCTCTGTTCACTGCTATTACCATGCTGTTCAAGAAAGTGTTTTTATGCTTACTCTTCATTGATCTAAGGATACCTGGTCACAGAGTTGAATTAATAAAGTCATATTTGGAAGAAAGTACATGACATAAACATTATTTTCAATGGGATTGTCAGCTGGAGAATGAGCATAACAGTTGTCAAGACATAACAAAATCTTACAATTGTTATCCAGTCCTACTTCACTGCAATCAGCATGTACCGCTAGTACAAAATATGTGTGAAACCAATCAAAAAAGATGTCCCTAGGGATCTATGCCTTTTTGTTAGCATAATAATGAATGTAAGAAACTCACTACTTGAATACAGAGAGAATGCAAATTTTTGCCTATCACAGCAAGTTTACACTTATGCATACTTGCTATATGAGCACATCTCCACACAATTATTATTTACTTGGCATCTTTAGTTACAAGGCTGTCCCATCAACTGTAGTCAATGTCTTCTGAAACAAAAATGCCGAAATAGTGGTGCTTTGTCATCATTTTAGACTTGTTCTGGCATCGGATTTTCATCAGCAATGACCTTGGCAAGCTCATCAATTAATTTCTCCACTGCTTCATAATCAGTGGATGCTTTCTTACCACAAATCTTTAAAAGTTTAATGCTGTATCTTTTCTAAAATGTCTGCAACCGACCTGTTGAATATTCAGTTCTCTTTCACTTTTAAACTCTTTCACTTTAATCCACTGTGATAGTTTTTTCTTGTTTCATGATTATACAATTAAGTGACACATGTTTTCTGTGATGCTGAAGGATCCACTCATTCAGTAAACAATTGAGATCTTCATGCAGTGTTTCTGTATTTTTCATTAATTTTTGTTCATCACTTTCAGCATAGAACTCCTATAGTTTATCCTTCTTTCTTCAGGTCATATTCGCTGGTCATTTCAACACCATACTTCTCTGTAAGATGTTTCACACTTACACTGCTGTCCAGTTTCTCCAATAGCTTGACTTTCTGTGCCATAGTTAAACATGAATGCTTCTCTTTCTCTAATTACTATTACCCATATAGGTATCTGCAAGTCTTTTTGACATTTTTAACAACACCTTTACCAATACCTCTACGTCACAGAGCAGAGAATAAGCAAAAAAAAAAAAAAAAAAAAAAAAAAAAAATCACAATGAGTAATGCACATAGGTCTTGGCCTCGTGTGGATCATTGTAGGGAACATGCCATTGGCATGTCTAACCTGCAGATGTGCCATTTTATTGTCCTTTTGGGGCATGCGTGCATGAGGGAATCTAGGCATGCACAAAAAACATGTCTCACAGCTGAAGGGGGTGTTTTTCTCTTGGAGATGCCGAATGATTGTGTGTTGTGTGCCCACATTTTGACTGTGACCCATCACATGAGGTCAGGGCTAAAATTTCCAGTTATGGTGCCATTTCAGTGCTCAAAAATTTTGGATTTTGGAACGTTTTGAATTAGGAGTACTAAAGCTATATATTCTGAATAGAAATGCTTTATTAATTATATGTGATAAAAACATGATTTTCCAGTTTGTGCTTTTTTCCCACTTCCTTTGTGTTTCTTAAAATTAAAAAAAAAGTAGATTAATAAACCAGTATCTTCTTTATGACTTCTACTTTTACTGTCTCAATAAGATATCCTTCCCTGCCTTAAGGTCATACAGATTTTCTGCTTTATTTTCTTCTAACGCTTTATAATGTAGCCTTGCACATTTACATTTTTAAACCTCCTGAAATGTGTGTTATAGATGATATGAGATAGAGGTTTGATTTAATTTTTCCATGTTTATGTTATAAAGATCACCTTAAAGTTTTGATATAATATTTAAATGATTTGTGAGTCAAGGAATAAACCATAAGGAAACTTAAATAATATTTAGAACTGAACAAAAGCAGTCCTTTGGAATTTGTTCAGATGTGTCATATAGTACAAAATGGAAAAATTTCTAACTATTTTGTGTGCTTGAAAAGGAAGGGTATTCTGCAGCAGTTACGTAAAACGTTCCATACGTGTTAAATGTGTTCAAATATTTCACATGCCTATGAATCTTATATCTGCTTGATCTATCAATTACTGAGTAAAGCGTATAAAAAGTATTTTTCACTAGGATTATTGATTTACCTATTTTACTTGTCCTTTCTGCTGATTTTTATTGGTACATACATGGTTTACATACATATGCTTTATCCATCTATCTATCTGCCTACCTACCTACATACCTACCAACCAAGCAACCTACAGCCAGCCCTCCATATTCATGGGTTTTGCATCCTTGAATTCAACCCACCACATGTCAAAACCGGAGGATATGGAGGACCAACTACATGTATTTTCTGTCTGCAATTGGTTAAATCCTGAGATGTGGAGGCTGAAAATATAGAGGGCCAACTTTACTACACCGTTTTGTATAAAAAGCTTAAGCATTTGAGGATCTTGGTATCTGGGAGGGGAGGGGTCCTAGAACTTTCACATATGGAGGGCCAACTGTACCTGTGCATACATACACACATCCATACACATGAACACCTCTTCTTTACGAAGAGCAAGTTTATAATTTTACTATCTTAAACTGAACATTTCAGAATTATGAAAGTGATATTCTTAACATCTAGTGGCGTTTTTTGCCTAAAGTCTATTTTCCATGATATAAATATAGCTAAATTTGGGGAGGGGGACTCTCAGTGTATTTTTCTATCTTTTTATTTCCACCTTTCTGTATGTTTCTGTTATAAATGTATTTCTTATAAATAACATATAGATGAACTTTCCCCTAGTCTGACAATTTTTCTTTTTTAACATTACCTCTAAATTTCTTTTTTATTATAATTTAATGACATATTTTGATTTATTGCTAACATGTTTTTGTGCTTTTATTTTTCCCAGTATTTTCTGTTTCTTTTTCTTTGTTTTATTGTCTTATTTTGGATTGAATGACTATTTCATTTTTCATTATATTTTTCCTCTACTAATCTGGATATAATTTATACTATTTTAATATGTGTCTATAAGTTTTAAAATACATATGCAACTTACCAAAATCTCACATTAATCAATACCTTTATTTAGCCTCTGGCAAATGACACAGGTTCTATTCTTAGAACATCTAAGGGTATATAAATATCCTTTATATTATCTGTGATCAGCCCATCCCAACCTATATGATATTGTCATCATATATTCTGGTTTAGTTTTATAGTTTATAATCCCAAAATATTATAATAATTGTTTTATGTGGCCGATGAATTTTTTAATTTATTCACTTTTTTTTGCTTTCTATTTTTTAAATTAATTGTGGAATCTCAGATTCTTTTCCTCTGGATTCATTTTCCTTTCACCCAAAAGCACATTCTTTAGAAGGTTCTTTTAAAAGTTCTTTTAAAAAGTTCTGTCAGAGACAAACTTAGACCATTTCTTTTCTTTTTGCCTTAAACATATTTTATTTTGCAATCCTTGGCTTGAGGTTATTGGCCAGCCCAGGCAATTTTCATTTGACTTGCTCACCTGCATTAGAATCAAGATACGATTATGATTTCTCAAGGGAGATGTTAATTTTGTCCTCTAATCAGTGCCAAGGAATGAAACAAATAGTTTTCTTGCTATTTTCTGAGTAGTAGGGAGAAGTTACATTTTCATTTACTCTTATATCAAAGGTTTAGTTCTTTGTGGTCTGAGTTTAAGAAACGAAGGCAAAATCCTGGGTTTATCTTCTATTTTCTGGTGATACTAAGCTCTCAACTCGTACATGTTCAATTCTGCTGGATATGATAAAATGTTCAAGGGTAGATCGGCTTTATGGCTCTTAAATACTTGGCTCATGTTCTATTTCTTATACCTCAATTATACATATATAAACACACACACACACACACACACACACACAAAGTATTTTTAGTATTCCACAGACAGGCTGCAATGGGCAGACTGAGTGCCTGCAAAATTCATGTTATAATCTTAGCCCCCAGTGTGGTGGTGGTAGAAGGTAGGGCCTTTGGGAAGTGATTAAATCATGAGGTGGAACCCTTGTGAACCGAATTTGTAACCTTATAAAGGCCCAAAGGAGCTGGTTAATTCCTTTCATCGGGCGGGGACACAGCTAGATGGCACCGTCTGTGAGGAAGCTGGCCTTCACCAGACAAGTATACGTGTGCTTTGATCTTGGACTGGAAACGTGAGAAATAAAATGTTGCTGTTTATAAGCTCCCTAGTTTATGGTATTTTGCTATAGCAGCCTTGAAAGACTAAGACCAAGGCCTAGGCACCGGGACTTTTCATCTTTCGAGAAATTGAGCAAAGCAGTTTTCTTTACCACTTAAGCCGAAAATTATCATTTTTGGATTGGCAATATTAATTGATTTACATTATTGTCATTACTCTTACATTTATACACATTCTATTTTGTATTTTTTCTTGACCATGCCTGTGTATTTTTCTGTTTCTTTGTATTAATTGAAGCTTTTTTAGTTTCTTTCCACACACTTATTTTTTCTTTTTCTCTTTCTGTGTTTCAAAGTTTACATTTCCGTTTCTGTTGAGTTTACTTTTAAATTGTAACAGGCATAACTGATGTAGAAAGTCTAATGTTAATCAACATTTATATCCTCCTCTCAAGAATATAAGACTCAAAAAACTTAACTCTGATCATTACATGTTGCTATTTTCTGTATTATCCCACTTTGATTTTTTTAATCTCCTAAATCAGCATTATGGTTTTTCTTTATGTATATAGTCAGTGCTTATTTGGATTTACCAAAGCATGCATTAATATCTTCCTTCTTATTCTTCCTACGTCTCAGATCATCTTTCTGAGATTTTTTTCTAATTTCTTCCAGAAATATATTCTTAAGTAGCTTTTTGTGATGAGTTCATCTTTATGTAAAAATGTCTTTATTTTGCCCTAACTTGTGAATTCTAAATTTATAGTCTTTTTCTCTCAGCACACAAAAATATACCAGCTCCTTTCTGACTTGTGTTATGGTTACTGAGAAACATGCTGGTTGTCTAAATATTGTTCCTCTGTGGAAATTCTATTTCTTTCCTCAGGTTACTTTTAAGGTCTACTCTTTTATAAAATAATTCTTTTTGCATTTATTGAGATCAACAACCCTTCTCCTTTCTGTCTTTTTCTGTTGGTACATTTTTGGTGAAAGTTTTTTTTCTGCTTCTATGTCTTGAAATTTTAGATTATGAACTAATGTTTGGTAGTGCTTTATCTTTAGGAATTCTATTTCTTCTGGGTTGGAATAATCTCATGCCAGAGATATTTTGCATTTTCTTTTTGCTAGGCATCCAAGGAGTTTTAGCATTTCAGGGGAAATTCTTTATGGTAGCATAATTTCAATAGCCTAACTGTGGTCTGTGGTCATCAATACTTAGGAAAAATTATTATTTGTGTCCCACCTGAGTCATACTTCCTCCATGCAATTAACTATCCAGGAGAGGGTGGATTTTTTTTCTCTCCAGTCCACCTTTTTACTGACCCCATGTATGTTTTGAATTTATCCCAAGTGTTTCTAGTTCCATGTGGCCTATGACCTTGTGTCTGTTAGATGTTAAAATTTCTTATTTAATGAGACCAGTGGTCATCTTGTTTTCTCCCTCTCCTCATACCACTACAGGGCTTCTGAAGCATCAGCTCAAGTGTTTCTCTGTTTTTTTGGCTTCCAGTTTATCCTCTTACTTTCTTGTATGCTAATCTATATATTTCATCCTTCATTTCTACCTCTTTTTTAGAGGGGCATTTTCAGGCTTTCTCCTCTTTTATAGTGCTGGAGATAGAGGCCTCTCTCGTCTACTTTTTTTTTTTAGAACTCCCACTCACCCATCAGAACTCAGCTCAAAATCTACATTCTCAGTGATTTTTTTCCCTTCATCTCTATTGTACATATCACAGTACTTCTTTTTTTTTTTTTTTTTTTTTTACCTTGAGACAGAGTCTCGCTTTGTTGCCCCGGCTGGAGTGCAGTGGCGTGATCTCGGCTCACTGCAAGCTCCGCCTCCCAGGTTCATACTATTCTCCTGCCTTAGCCTCCCCGCTAGTAGCTGGGACTACAGGCGCCCACCACCATGCCCGGCTATTTTTTTTTTTTTATTTTTAGTAGAGACAGGGTTTCACTGCATATCACAGTACTTCTTAAGGTTCCCACATCACATCTTTCACAATTTGTATTTATACATTTGATTGTGCAATTCTGATTAATCTTTGTCTCCTTTATAATTTATTCAGTTCCCTCATGGGAGGAAGCATGTCTTCCCAAACACAGCTGCAGGCACAAGTTTATGTTTAGTAAATAAATGTTTGATAAATTAATGAATGTTAGAAATGTTAGAACCTGGATAGGGATGATGAAAAATTAGCACATATCATTCAAGGGTTGCAATTCAGGCTCTTTAATGTAAGATGAAAACTGGAGGTGATTTTAAGACAGGGAAAATTAACAAAAGGAAAGATTTAGCGTTCTTCTGTAAATATTGGAGAAATACAGGTAATAACTCTGAATCTGATGTTTAGCTCTGTAATGTACCAGCTGATTTTGGAAAAGTTGCTAATTCTCAATGTTCCTCTTTTTTGACAGATAATAACAAATACCCACATACTAATGTTAAGATGGGGACAAAATGAAAGAAATAATGTAAAATGGGACCTTACAGGTAGTCCAAATTTACTAATAACCATAGCCCTTTTTTTACCTGGAAAACTTTAAAAGAGAATTTACTATGAAACTCAGCCTTAAGAAACCCCTTCTGAATATAAAGATGTGCAAGGATTGGCCATGAAGCTTGGTGATAATTGGGCATCTTCTGTTGGAAACCTTCATGTGGGGTCATTGTGATTATGTATGGTGGTTCCAGTCATCTTGTGCTGAGGTGGTGGATGGAGTAGGTGGCCATTCTTATCTATGAGTCTTGATTAATTGCACATAACCAGAAAAAGCAGCAAAAGTTATTTGGAGAGTCCTTTTCATCTTAACTGGCTGAAAGTCTTGCTCTACATTTAAATGCGTTACTCAGTGTGTATCAAGTATTTAAATCAATTCTCACTCTCTTATATTAGCACTAATAAACTCAGAGTTGCATTAACTTATTGAGCCATCTTTATATTTGGTCCCAAAGCAGAAAAATCAGTCTTCTGGCTAGAGTTCCTACATGTTCAGTATTACCATTGATCATGAACCTCCTTCCATACTTTCTAGGTGAATGATGAAGAGCAGACAAGGCAGAGAGACAGACTTTAAAAAATCTATTAAGATTTAATATCTATCCGCATGGTAGATTCTATCCCAAAGTCCCTACCCTCAATACAGTTAATAATTTAAAAGACGCATGATTTAGCAGTGATACTAAAGTTCACATTACCTTTTCTCTGGTCATAGAACTGCTTTTATGCATATACAAAGCAGGAGGCTACCTACATGATGTGACTTATAGGATACCAGGAACTAGACTTCATCTGAAAATATTACCTTCTATGCACTATTTAGTCACTGATGTTGATTCCTACTTTGAAAATGCAAATATCTCTACTACACTGAATTGGTTACACTGGGGTATTAGATATGTCTAAAATATGTTGCATATTTTGGGTGACCCACTGGCAGATTAAATAATCCTGAGATATTTGGCCTAACTATGGCTAACCTGCTAAATCACTCCACCCTTTTCCCGTTGGATAACTGCCAATCAAAAGCTACATGGATGCTTATTTATTGCCGTAAATTAATAGTATAATTTTCTCCCTCTTTAAATTCAGGCTGGGTTCAGGGATGTGTTATAATCCAGCTTCCACTAGTGAGCGTACAGCATTCCTCCAGTCAAAGCAATTATTTTAAATTTATTTTATGCTTCACATCAGAACATAATCCAGAGAAAGAGAGAGGGCCTTCTTTTCCTTCAATGACTGAAGAAAAGTACTGCCAAAGCTATTTTGTTTTCACAAGAGAAGCCAGTCTGCAGACCAAACTGACAGGAAAAAGAGGGTGGAGTCACAGTTATACAAAATCTGTGTAGCACATCTGAATTTTTAATTCTGTGAACCTATAATTTTTCTTTATTTTTTAAAAGCCCATTGCATTCAGTTTTCTGTTACTTGCCAGTATACCCATCTTAAAAGACACTCTTTTCCATCATTGGCTATTAACGATTAATAGTCTGTTCTGTTTTAGATTCCTAAGGCGGGGACAACCTCCCTCCAATACTAATGTCCCACAGTGGCATTAAAGGGTGTTGGGAAGAAGATAAGAAAAAATTCATAAAGGCAGAGATAATAGTGGTCACACTGAAGAATGGATAAACATTCTCTAGGTAGGTCAGGACAATGAGCAAGTATTCCTGCAAATTAAAAAATATAAAAAATGAACATCTGTTGTCAACCATGGCTCTCAATACAGCTAAATTGGGCTTTCTGTTACTCAACCTCTAAATTAAAAGCTGTTTTTCAAATTAAATTGATTTAGCACCAAATAATTTTTTTTTCTTTTTTTTTTTTGTGAACAAGGAAAGTTTTTACAGATAAGTGCTATTTGATGGACCAGGGCTAGTGAAGCATTGTCTGAATAAGAGACAATTGCATCTGCCATATCCATGACAGCAAGAACCACAATGCTTTGGTTGAGGGTGGAAAAGAAGTTATCTAAGGCAGAAACTTCAGGATTTGATGATAGCAAACAGGTATTACGTGTTACATTTAATTATGTGACAGATTGCTTATGTGTGACCTTTTCTCTAAAAACTCAGTAACATTTTGAATTTAAGTCCTCTCTCTAAAGTTTAAACAGATCTTTTGGGGAGGACATCTCTTCCGCAATCTGTTAAATTCATCATCTGGGCTTTGAAACAGCACTCCTTATTGTCTAGGTAGCATGTGAGTCTTTAGCAGAACAACTTTTTCAGCTTTGACTTTTGGGGTTCCTTCCTATAAGAGTCCCTGGGGCCAGGTTGGGGAGCAAATACTATATTCTCATTTCTGAATTTTTCTGTTTTTCTCCTTAGAACCCACCTATAATTCCTCCTTCCCTTTAGCATATGAATAAACATCTTCAGGTTAATAAAATCATGCACATAAACAACTATGCTTATTCTTCCAGTTACTTCTTAAACCTAGCTAGGACACTCTGTAGCCCATTTTTTCCTTTAATTTTGTTTGTCACATAATAATCATACATGTTTATGGGATACAGAATGATATTTTGATACATGTATACAATGTATAATAATCTTATAGTGGCAATTAGCATATCTATTACCTCAAACATTTATCATTTCTTTGTATTGGGAACATTCAAAATCTTCAAGCTTTTTAAAAATATACAATACATTATTAACTATATTCACCCTACAATGCTATAGAGCACTAGCACTTTTTTCTACTATAGAGCTATAACTTTTTATCCATTAGCCATCCTCTCCCTGTCCTCCCCTGTCTCCTCCCATTCCCAGGCTCTAAAAGGCTCTAAAAACCACAATTCTGCCCTTTACTTCCACGTGCTCAACATTGTGGAACCCACATGAGTGAGAACGTGCATTATTTATCTTTCTGTGCCTGACTTACTTCATTTAATATAATGTCATCCATGTTGCCTCTAATGACAGGATTTTATTCTTTTTTTTATGACTGAAGAGTGTTCCTTTGTGTATATATTCAACGTTTTCTTTATTTATCTGTTGATGGACATTTGGGCTGATTTTATATTCAGGCTATTGAGAGTAATGCTGCAATTAACATAGGGATACAGATATCTCTTTGAAACACTGATTTCCTTTCCTTTGCATAAATATCCAGTAGTGGGACTGCTGGAACATATGGTTCTATCTTTAGTTTTGTTGAGGACTCTCCATACTGTTTGCCATAATGGCTGTACAATTTACATTTCCACCAATAATGTATAGGAGCTACCTTTACTCTGCACCCTTGCCAGCATTTGGGGTAAGGTGATATCTCATTGTGGTTTTAATTTATATTTCTCTGATGATTAGTGATCTTGAGAATTTTTTCATATACTTTTTGGTCACTTGAATGTCTTTTTTTTTTTTTTTTGAAAAGTGTCTATTCATATCCCATATTTTAATGGGATTTTTAAAGAACCCTTGTGTTGTTTGACTCCCTTGCATATTCTGGATGTTATATGGATACTTGTCATATGGATAGTTTGCAAATATTTTCTCCTCTTCTACAAGTTGTCTTCTCACTCTGTTGATTATTTCCTTTGCTGTGCAGAAGCTTTTTACTTTGAGATAGTACCATTTGTCTGTTTTTGTTGTCTGTGCTTTTTAAGTCTTATCCATAAAGTATTTTACTAACCAATGTCCTAAAGCATTTATCTTATATTTTCTTCTAGTGTTTTGATAATTTCAGGTCTTTCATTTAGTTTTGTAACCTGTTTTTGAGTTGATTTTTGTATGTGATAAGAGATAGGGGTTTAACTTCATTCTGGTGAATATGAATATCCAATTTTCCCAGCACCATTTACTCAAGAGGGTATCCATTTCTGGCACTACATTTAATATAATTGAGTATCTAGACATTTAGCATTTATCTAGCAGAAATGCATTAATGATTAGGGCCAAGAACATAGTGAAATGATATGTAGAATAATACAAAACATTTAAATTAAATATGCATTTGATTAAGAGGTTGATCCCAAAAACCTGTAAGATTGAGAAAGTAGAAACATTGAGCTGCAACTATATTCTGAGGAATGTTCTCTTGGTAACATCCTACTAATCAATACTTATTCTGTTACATAGAGGACACCATAGAAATAAATCTTGAGATTATAATTTAAAGATAGCTAATATTGGAAATTTAGCTTTTGGAAGAAGATGTAATTGGTCTAATCTTGGATAGTTAGCTCTTTGTTACTGCAACGACAAACTAATGACAATTCCTGAGACTAAGGCCATCTGAATCACTAATGCTGTCAAAAAAGGTGTGTGTGGAAGTCACATAAAATCAACATATTCCCTCCTATTTGTATGTAATTTAAAAGTAGAGGATGTGATTTTTAGTCAGCCCCTCAAGCATTCTTCATTGAGAGACAAAAGCTTATTAGTCACAGATCTAGCATCAAAGAACATTTTAAAATGTGAGCGACTCGCTTCTTTAAAGTGAGAAGATCAGCTAGGTTGCATGCTTAAATAAGGAAATTAACAACATCTGGAAGAGCCTTATCTTGTCTTAAAAAAGAGACTCATGCCAGTCTTCCCATGGGGTTTATTTAGAGGAATGAGAAAAGAGTTTTCCTTTATTGGAAATCTAGACTGACTGAAGTACAATTATCTAATTTAGTAGAAATATTTTCTTGGCATTTCCTAGCTAATAAATTCCATAGCTGGAACAGAATACAGAACCCAGAAATAAAGCAAAATACCTACAGCCAACTGATCTTTGACACAATTGACAAGAACATACACTGGGGAAATGACATAGTTTTCGATAAGTGCTGGGATTATTGGATTGTTGTATGCAGAAGAATGAAACTGGACTCCTGTCTTTCACGGTACACAGAAATCAACTCAAGGTGGGTCAAAGACTTAAATGTGAGACCTAAAATTATTTTTTTTTAAAGTACTAGAAGAAAACTTAGGGAAAAACTCTTCTGGATGTTGGTCTAGGCAAAAAATTCATTATTAAGACCTCAAAAGCACAAGAAACAAAAATAAAAATAGACAAATGGGACTTAGATAAACTAAAAAGCTTCTGCACAGCAAAGGAAATAATCAACAGAGTAAACAGAAAACCTGCAGAATGAGAGCAAATTTTTGCAAACTGTGCATCATACAGGGGACTAATATCCATAATATATAAGGAACTCAACAAAAAACTCCCCAAATAATCCCATTGATAAGTGGGCAAAGGGCATTGATAGACACTTCTCAAAAGATGACATACAAATAGCCAACAAGCATATGAAAAAATGCTCAACATCACCAATCATTGGATAACTGCAAGTTAAAACCACAATGGGATATCAGCTTATACCAGTCAGAATGCCTATTATCAAAAAGTCAAAAATAACAGATGGAGAGGATGTGGAGGAAAAGGAATGTTGGTGGGAATGTAATATGGTTTGACTGTGTCCCCACCCAAATTTCACCTTGAATTGTAATCCCCACGTGTCAAGGGCAGGGCCAGGTAGAGATAATTGAATCATGGGGGTGGTTCTCCCATACTGTTTTTGTGGTAGATCTGATGGTTTTGTAAATGGCAGTTCCCCTGCACAAGCTCTCTTGCCCTCCCGCCATGTAAGAAGTCCTGTTTATTCTTTCTTCATCTTTCGCCATGATTGTGAGGCTTCCCCAGCCATGTGGAACTATGAGTCCACTAAATCTCTCTCCTTTATGAATTACCCAGTCTTGGGTATTAGCAACACGACAGTGGACTAATACAGAATGCAAATTAATACCTCCATGAAAAACAGTATGGAGATTTCTCAAAGAACAAAAAATAGAACTACCATTTGATCCAGCAAAGTGAAAGAAATTATATCAAAAGGATACCTGCACTTATTTGTTTATCACAACACTATTCCCAATATGGAATCAACCTATGTGTCCATCAGTGGGTGACTGGATAAAGAAAATGTGGTATGTATACATAATGGAATCCTATTCAGGCATAAATAATAAAATTGTGTCTTTTGCAGCAACATAAATGGAACTGGAAACCATTATCCTAAGTGAAACAGCTCAAACAGAAACACAACTACTGCATGCCCTCACTTATAAGTGGGAGCTAAATCATACGTACACAGACATACAGTGTGGCCTGATAGACGTTGGAGATTCAGAAATGGGGAGAGTGGGTGGGGGGTGGTGAATGAGGAGAAATTACTTAATGAATACAATATACATTATTTTGGTAATGTATGCACTAAAAACCCAGACTTGGCCGGGCACAGTGGCTCATGTCTGTAATCCCAGCACTTTGGTAGGCCAAGGCAGGTGGATCACCTGAGGTCAGGAGTTCGAGACCAGCCTAGCCAACATGGTGAAAACCCATTTCTACTAAAAATACAAAAATTAGCTGGGCATGGTGGCACAGGCCTGTAATCCCAGCTACTCAGGAGGCTGAGGCAGGAGAATCACTTGAACCCAGGAGGCGGATAAATAAATCTTGAGATTATAATTTAAACATAGCTAATATTGCACATTTAGCCTTTCGAAGAAGATGTAATTGGTCTAATCTTGGATAGAGCAGAGATTGTGCCATTGCACTTCAGCCTGAGCAACAAGAACGAGACTCCATCTCAAAAATTAAATAAATAAATAAATAAATAGAAAATACAAACTTAGACTTCATTTCTACGTAATATATCCATGTAACAAAATTGCACTTTACCCCCTAAATTTACACAAATAAAAATAAATAAATAAACATAAAATAAAATAAATTGCATAGCTGGGATTGATTCCAGGTCTGTGTAATTGCTAATATCACACGCTTAAATTATAACACCACGTGCTTGCTTCTTTTGTTTCTGTAGTCATAACTGTCAACTAAAAGGCAGACATTCAGGTCAAAATCTGGTAACGTGCTTCTATATAACTTTTGTATTTTGAAAATTGAAATCGTACAGGTATTGCCTCCTCATAATGGACAATGTCCTAAGTTTGAAGTGTAATGCTGAAAACCCAGAACTGTATGTAATTATCTGGGATGGAAAAGAGTTACTTACTTCCCTTGTTCTGCTCATTGTAATTCTAATGGCATATGCACTTTGTATATGCCAGCAATTCTATTCAACTGGATCATTAGGCCCTTTTAACTTAGTGCTTGGCATATAGATGAGAGGAAATAGTGATGGGGAGGCTTTGTCCTAAGGAATTTATGTTACCTTTATCCTATTTGATCATGGTGATGATGACTACACTTTTCATTGAAGTCCCTTCCTGATTAGTGTAGCTCACTCCAGAGGAAACTGAGAACCTTGTGGGATCTGTGGTCTAGTCAGTGTTTTATTTGGGGGATTTGTTTGCAGATACTAATCATCATTTGGTTAGAACATCTCTATCCATGGGAATTAGAGAACCAAGACAATCTCATGGCTGATATTAAAATTATGATTTTGAATGATCCCAGCTCTGTTTTGAATAGAAAGACATAGCTTTAATTCTGAGATAGTTTCATTTTCCTGAGAATAAGATAAATAATCTCAAAATAAAAAATACAATTGTGGCAGAAATAGCTGTCCACCAAAATCCCTACTCTTCTTTCTGGTGACAGTGACCCCCTCCTTAACCAAACCTGAGTCAGGGTCCTCTCAGCCCCCTGTCTGATTAGGCCCCAACCTTGTCCTGCTTAGTCAGTTTCAGCATTCATCCTGCTGAGTCAGCTTAGAGAAATGGCTCAACGCTGGATATCTGATCACTGTCAATATTTGATCAAATTCCTCAACTTCCACTCTCAATATCTCCTCATGCTGACCTCTCATCAGCAAGAATCCTGTCAGATGTTTAGCCAGACTTTCCCTAGCTTTGATGTTTTCTTTTGGTAATTTTCCATCCCTCCATTGACCCCCACCCTGCTCCTTGGCTGTAAATCCCCACTGGTCCTTGTTGGAGTTAAAGTTGAGCCCAATCTCTCTCCCCTACTGCAAAACCCCATTGCGGTATCCCACAATACAATCTGCCTTATCTTTAACGAGTGTTTGAAAGCTATTTCTTTCACACAGGTATGCAACTGGAGTGCATGTTCCATCTTTTTGGCAGTTTGATCTGGTTGTGTGACTGATTCTAGAGGTAGGAATGTGAGTGAAAGTGATCTGTGCTATTACCACTACCACTGTCACCAGGCCTGGCCTATGAAATCTTTTTTTTTTTTTTGATATGGAGTCTCACTCTGTCACCCAGTCTGGAGTACAGTGATGCGATCTTGGCTTACTGCAAGCTCTGCCTCCCAGGTTCATGCCATTCCCCTGCCTTAGCCTCCTGAGTAGCTGGGACTACAGGTGCCCGCCACCAGGCCCGGCTACTTTTTTGTAATTTTAGTAGAGTCGGGGTTTCGCCGTGTTAACCAGGATGGTCTCGATCTCCTGACCTCGTGATCTGCCTGCCTCGGCCTCCCAAAGTGCTGGGATTACAGGTGTGAGCCACTGCGCCCGGCCCTGGCCTATGAAATCTTAACAGGTAGAGTCCCCATCAGCCTGGGCCTCTAAATAGCATGAAGCAGCTTTACTCCAATCTGGTACCCTTCTGGCCTGATATATTAGTGGGAAATACACATTTATTGTAAGAGGTCTTTATCTGCTTGGATTGTTTAACCTAGCCCAAGTAATATGCAGAATATGAAGCCTTGAAGATGAGTGCTCCTATAACAAAAGCCTAAATTCTGTGGCACTGGCTGAGAACCAAGGTGGCAGCTTCTGAGATCAAAAAGAGCTAGGTGGTAGCAAAACACTTAGTAAATATGCTGACCTTGAATAACTTGGAAGGCAGATTAAGTGCTCTCAGTGTCTACATTTATAGGAGAGTGGTAGAGGGGAACCAGAATATGAGCAAGTGTTGGCTTCTCCTTGTGTTACAAGGTTTAGGACAAACCTCGGTGGTTTGCAGGCAGAAACTAGAGAGTGCCAATGACTTCTGTCCTTCAAGAAAAGGAGACAAGGCTGATAAGGACTGAGCAACAGCAAGCAACTCATTAAGACTTCTCATTTTACCCAAGGGACTTGACTCTGTAGCAAAGATCAAAGAGTGCTACTTCCCCTCCCAAACCTTCCTTCCAGTTCTGTGTGACATCGAAGTAGCTGCCATTAAATTAAGGGACAAAGAAATAAGGCAGGAATAAAAACTTGATCTAGGAGATAACCATGGTTTGGATGTCTCACATGGGACACACTGGAAGCAAGCAGATCAGAAGCCTTTCAAGTTTTAAGGTGACTGTTTTGTCCAACAACAAAGACAGATGTGATCCTCTCCTGGATCATATTTCAAAATGATCCAGTGAATCAAATTTATTGCTTCATTACAAACATATACTAGCAGGGAGTGGGCTGTGAAAGCTATAAAGCTCCCAAGGAAGGCATATTTCCTAATATCCACTACAGATGCAGCCATGGTATGGAACAAGCAAGGAAGAACTTCCCAGCCAATGGAGACGAGCGCTACAGATGGAACTGGAGGCCATAGATAATGATTCCTCATAGAGACTCCAGCCAGGGCAGGGGCTTCTTAATACCTGTCTATCATGCCATGAACCAGAGAATTACAATGTGTTTTCCCTTTCCTCCTAAACATTTATTGAAATTATGCCTTTGTCTTTGTCTTTCACTCATCTATCTATATGACTATGTATACACACATATATTTATGTGGGAGTGGGGGTAGAGAGGGAGAAAGCAGACATTTGTGCTTGGGTTCCTAAGTGACCAGGTGATGATGGAGATGACTGCATATCACCCAGCACATCTGGGCTTGAGCCAGCTGTTGTAACTGAAAGATACTCTATATTGTCTTCTTTGCAGAGGAACCTGAAGGCATTCTACTTAGGAAAGTGTGCAAATCAGTACTTGGCATGCAGAAGGGCAATTGTGTCAAAACCTGCTAGTCCTTTGCCAAAACCATTTCTAGTTTTCCTGAGCACAATATCACTTAACTGCAGTCTGCCTTGTAGTTAAGTTCCGGAAAGTTCAAATTATTAACAAAAGGCCTCATCATGTGTTGTTATTCTGACTTGCCTATGCCACAGACAACTTCTTAGTCTCTCTCTCTGCTCAAATTTTCTTACCTCTAAAATGAAGAAAGCAGATCTTTATAGGATTATTAAGATGTAGTTGAGAAAATTGTTCATAAAAGCACTTCTACAGTGATTATCATTTAAGAACTATTCATTAGGTGTTTCTTCTTCTTTTACCTACTCAGTATCAATTCTCATATGGTCAGGGAAGTGGTTCTCAGGAGTAGCATGGCTTCTGAGCAGCAGATAACACGAAGGCAAGGGCAGAAGATGAGAACAGCCCTGTTTTGTGAACACAGGAATGAAGACTCCCTTAGGAACTTCTAGAAATAGATGGAAATTTGTATGGTTGAGACAAAATGGTTATAAAAGAGAGGGCCATTGAATAACAAAGATAACTTGATTCTGCATACATAAGGTGCTGGAGTATAGGAACATTGGAATAAAATTGTCCTCTTATAGGTATGTGCTGCAGCTCATCTGGTTGATGGTTATGCTCTTGAAAGTTACTCAGCAGGCATTCAACTGACATTTAATTATGATAGTAATATGAACCCTTGTCTCTGTCCTTTCAAGAAGGCAACTGGCTAGTCAGAAGACAGCTGAATTATGCCTTTTCTTTGTCATATATATTTGAGGTACATAGCACTACAGTAATTATAATCTGTGCTCGTTGATTTTGCAAGAGGACTAAAGAGAGATTGCATGTTAAAAAAAATCAAAATTAGCCTTGTCAAATATTGTGTCAGCAGCTGCATCTGTAACCATAAAGGTAATGCATTATGGACATCCCATTCACTCCTATATTCTTTCCCCCATTCTTTCATCTATTATTCATTCACATTCTTAGGCATTGTTATTCACCTTCTCTGTGTGGAAAAAAATGCTAAAAGAATGTTCAGACTCCATTTTGGTATTATTTATTGATTTAAATATTTTATAAGTGACAGTTTGGACACTTTTAAGGTAAATAAATGCATGACTTAACTAGACAATTTTGTAATGAATTATGTAAATATAACACACAACTATCATTTCCACTTTATTTTATAAGAATCCCAAATTTCCATCACTCATTTTTCATATACAAATTCACCTTGTTCTGCAGTCTGTAAATACAAAGACATTTTACATCATGAAACATGCTATTTACATTGTGGATGATTTAGAATAATAACAAAAGAATGAGTAAAAAGTGGTGTTACATGAAAAGCAAGATATTGTGGATATTTATAATTCTATATGAGTTATACTTTTACATGTATTCTTAAAATTCTAGTGAAATGAGGCATATTTTATCATTTCAATCAGAAAAAGTTTCTTTAAACCTGTACTACTAGATACAGAAAAATATTTTAAAATATAATATGAAATACCAAATGAAACTTTTTTAAAATGAATGGTACAGGTTTAAGAGATGCATTCATTTTTTTAAAAAACAAAAAATAGTTTGACATTTCAAAATATATGCAATTTAATCATGCCCTACATATATATTAGTATATTTACCTGGTATTAGTTGATGACATTATAATTTAAGTTTTTGATAACTCAAGTTTTAAAAGATATTATTCACAAAGTAAATCTAATAACAGAGGAGCAGATGTACGATATAATTTACATTGCAAGCCAAACCAAAAATTTAGACCCATGAAATTGCAGCAAACAAATTAGCTAAAATGTTAAAATAATTCAGGTTAAATGAAGACCACCCCATGCAGAGGATGCTAATGAAGGCCGAGCACATTATAACTGTGTGTTTTTATTAAGTGATTTTGGAAACCTATTTATTATTATGTAGTGCCTGAAGACTTGATGGAACTGCCTTGGCTGTTTATTTTGTGCATTGATATGAGTATTAATAGGATTAAGTTAGATATTTAAAGTACTGTTTGGGAAATGAGAGACCCTCTGGTTTTGTAAAATGGCTACACGCATTTGAAGAGTCAGAACTCAGGTAGGTTGATTTTGAAATGAAGAATGATATGTATTATTTCTGGAATGCACTTAATCAGTATTTTAAAAGCATAATGAGACAGTTTTGTCACTTGATTACTGAAGTTATAATGTAGCTACAGGCAGCTGTTATAAAACTTCTGACTTTTTCGAAGGCAAAATTCTCAGGAGGACTTTTTTTTTTTTTTTTTAATGAAGAAAAAGCTTTTCATCCAACTTGAAGAAAAATCAGAAAGTATTGTTCTCCATGGACCATTATTCTATTTGACTCTAACCTGAATTCCCTCATAGTCAAAACCTGCCATGATGATGTGAATCGATTTCCGCATAGTTGGAGTAATTTTTGCTCCAAATTCTTAAAGGAGACAATGAATTAGTAGCTTGTAAATTTTGCAGATCTGGGCCTTCGATAACTCAGTAGAAGGCAATAAAATAGAGGGAAAAATGGGACTGTGGATTACAGCTGTTCAAATTTCATCTTAATTTCTTCTGTTTTTCTCAACCATATTTCTTCTATTTTTGCAATCATTATTAAAATATTTCCCTAAAGAAATAAAAATGGTAAAGGTATTGAAAATCATATTTCTTTATCTGAACAAGTATTAAGATTGTCTATCATTTCAAGACAAAGGTTTTCTTAACATTGAAAATCACAGGAAGAAAGTAATCAGTATTTTCATAGGGACCGATTTATATGGTAACTGCCTGTTTTTTACAATTTCAAAATAAGTCAATATAGGATAAACAAAAGTTAACAGATAAATTCATCGCTTTTGAAGTTTTAATTTTTTTTCAAATATTTTATACCCCTTTCTTTGACTACCTCGTCTGTTAGAATTTAAGACCCCTGAGGTACATAACAAAGTCCAAATACGAAATGAGAACCAAAATTCAAGGGTATTTAACTCACTGAAGCATATCTTTCCACAGAGGAACAAATCATGTTTTTTTCCCTATATAATTTTCTATTAATTAACACAAACTTATGAAGATAATTTGTTAAGTGGTTTGAATATAATCTTAATACCTGAAAATAAAAAACCAGAAAGAATACAATTTTAAGTTTGGGAGATCATAGATTCTTTAAATCTTGTTCAAGATTTGTTCAAATTATTATAAAGCCAATGAGAAGTACCTACAATGGAAGAATACCCTTACTCTTAAAAAGATATTTGACTTATTTTCCCTTAGGAATCAAATACTCTGCGAGAAATGGTTTAATTTTCCCTGAAAAATAATGGCTTTGGATTGAGATTTGTAAATGTTTGATCTCTTGATCCAAGCTGTATTTTTCTTTTTTTGTATTTAATAAAATGGCAATTTGTAAATTCTGGTGAATACTCAAAATTGTAGCTAAAAACAGCTATCTGAATATAGGTTTAAAACCTCAAAGACACAGAGCTAAGAAATATGGAATACACTGTGTATTGCTTTTTCAATAGAGTAGACATAAAATTGATGACAAATGTTTCCAAACCCTCAATAAGAACTCAAAACATCATACTATGCCAAGCTGAATTACAGAGGGGTATCTAAGAAAGAAGACAGTGCATCAGTTATCTCTAGATGAAGAGCCAGGAAAATCAAGTTGCTTTTGATGTATACACCTTATTGGGAGTAGTTTTCAGAAAGCAATTTCCCTACAAATAGAAAAAGCATTTTTTTTCTATTTCAGTCTTTTAGCAGTGTGGTACTCACATAAAAAAAAAATGGCTACTTGAAAATAAGAGGTTTTTCTAACTGAAGACATTTGTAGGGGGTAAAAATAGGAGACTGGCCATACAGATTGACCCTGATACTTCTTGAAAAAGTGTTTAAATTCAATGAAAATGGACACACATAGATTTTTATAGACCCACATTTCTCTTGACTGACAGTCTCTGGAAGTCAAGGTCCCAATTCTCTCTGTCACTTCTATCCTCAACTGATCTATATCTACATGCTCATCTTTCCCCTTCCCTCACAAATCCACAAAGTGCTCAATCATGTGAAAGTGAAAAAGGGAGGCCTCAGCCCCAATAGCAAAGTACTATTGTCATTTATCTTCTAAGAGCTAGAAAGAAAGAAAGCAAAGAGGGGAGGGAAGGAAAGGAAGGAAGGGAAGGAAGGAAGGAAATACAATGGAAAAAAGAGGTGCTAAGCATGCTAACAAGTTTTAAAGCCTAATTTATTTACTGCACATAAAACCTATATATACAACCCATTCATTTTACATTCATCAAGAATTTTATTCAGGAACACCAAACTCAATTGATTCAAGTTATAGCCACACTTGATATTTGGACTCTTGCATGGTTTCTCATTAGCACAAAGACTATACTAATGTTTAATTAGATAATGCAGCAAATATTGATTGAAGACATAATACCAAATTTTCCCAGCAGATAATAAATTCTGCAATGGGGAGACATCTATGATGTGACAAGTTTTTTGTCCCTTTAAATATTCACTCTAATTAGCATATTTATTGTTTGTTTTATCAAAGTTTTGACATGCTGAATTTCATGGCATTCTGTCATTTTTATGACATTCTATTAAATATAAATACTTTGCTTAAAAATCTATTATTTATCCTTATCTATTTTCAGCTTTCTTATAGGTTAACAGGATTAGACTACAGACCTAATTTTGATGTAAGCGAAGTTTGATTTTTCTGTCTCTTTCCATCTTCTCTACTGGTATCCATTCCTTTCTCTAAGTTGCATTCCAGCTGAATCCAGCTAAATATTTCATACATGCTCATAAAATGGGACTCCTCCTATAGCCAGGTAATCATTTACATTTTAGTAGGATAATTTTTTTTAAACAGAATAAAAGTGTTTTTAATGATCAAAAGAAAAAGCAACGAGCACCTATTATTTCGGGTTATTGGGTCATATAACAAATAAATGAATTTTATGAGTGCCTGGTGACACACTTGAAACAAATTTTAAAAGAGGAATAGTAATTTGGGCTGCCATCCATTACTAATAATTTTTATACAAAAAAAGGATTTTTCCTAAAAATCCCCCTGAATTACTTTAGATAATTATACACTCCTCTAGTTATCTAGACCTTCTTGGCTAGAGTTTGATCTACCATCGGAAATAATTTCTTCTTTTTGAGAATACTTTGTAGTCAAAGAATACAAAAGCAATTTATTTGAGAGTCCAAGCCAAGGTTAAGTTTTGGTTTCAGTGTGGTAATTTTTACCAATAAAATTCAGAAGGAGGGTTTCACGTTACTGATAAATCAACTAGGTGTTTTAATATTTTGCTTCATTTTATGGAAATTTTAACTTAAAAGGCTAAAAAAGGAGACAGCCTTTCAAGTGGTTAGAAACATACATATTGATCCAGATCACCCAAACCTCAGAAGAAAGTCATATTCATTTGCTAGCCTTTAAAGAGTCACATTGACCATGAAGAAATACTTCTTGGGAGGCAATAAAAGTAGAATTGCTGTAGAAACTGAGGTTTCATTGGGTATGGAAATGCATAGTTTCTTATTAGTCAGAGGTGATGTAGCAATATTCATATTTATTGTTCAAATGATTTGAACATAAATTGGTTTGAATTAGATTTTATTCCGAGTTTACAATGCATTGTTCTATATTCTAATGTGAACAAGCTGAAAATACAGTATTATTTGACTGTTATCCTCAGTGCTTATATTATTTTAAAAAGTGTAATAGTTTAAGTAAAATAATATTGCCAAATTTGCAAACCCTGGCCTGGCTCAATGCCATGATTTGTAAGTCTGTCATATTTAGGACATTTTTTTTTTTTCTGCAACAAGTGGAAAATATAAAGTAAAAATCACTTAAATGTAATTCACAATTAGATGTTATCATCAGAGGATAAAACTCTAAGGAACCTAGAAACAAAATTAACTGTATTTCTCATTGCTGAAGAACATGATACATTCAGAAAACTTTCAAAAGTCTCTCACATTCTAAGTTTTGGATATGAGCAAGTTGACTCAGGACGATAAATCTTTGTCTTAAATTTTTTTTCTAACTGATAATTTTGATTGAAAATTGCTCAGGTTCGTTCCCTCATTTTAAAGTTTCTGTTCTAAACAAACTCTGCATGAATTAACCAGTTACATGTAAGTGAAAAATCTTTGATGATTAAGGTACTACCCAACCACTTTTAAGTTTAGAAAACTAGAGTCTTCATGTCTCACAGAAAACCATTAAGTGCTATGGGGTGATTCTCTCTCCAGCTCAAATACTCTGGCACATTCTCTAAGGGATGGATGGACATCTTTCTGCTCTAAAGTTCCACACTTGTCTCGCTAGCAGCCAAACCCAATTTGAGAAAAGTGTGAAGAAGAATATGACATAGAGTACAGCTCCCAAAAGAAGTTTACAAATTTCAGAACACAAAATAAATATTTCCTATTTGTGATTAAATTTTCCAACTATAAAGTAATATATAATTTCTTTAATGTCAGAACAACAATTTTTTTTCAAATGATGCATGAGACAAAAGTGTATTCTTCTCACTGAATGCTAGCTCAGCCAGGCATGTTATAAAAGGAAAAAATATAGTTTGTTTTAATATCACTTGCATACTGTTAGTCTGTTTTTCTGTGCTAATTTTAGTAGGGTTTTCTGTGGCATATGGCAGAGCTGGTATTTGGCCTTCTTTGTTCCTTCAACCTAGATGTTCTGACACTTTCATTTACCTTCATCATTGTAAGCAACACTAGTTCTATCTGCCACCTTCAGAAAGTATCTATTTGTAGCTCTGTAAACTTCTATCCCAGCTTCACTGAGATGTGCAGCTGCCTAGAGGTTGGCACTACCTCCTAGGAAAGCTAAAAATGGCTTGTGAAGGGTTTCTCTTTTTTTGTCTTTCTCTTTTCTTTTTAAAAATGAGTGACCGGTAGTCAAATAAATAATTTGGCTTTCATTAAACCAGAAGTGTTTGTTACAGAAATTGCCTCTCCTTTAAGAGTCTCTACATCTTCCTGAAGAAAAAATTAACTCTTTGCTTCATCTCATCTAAAGCTCCTGCCCACCTGACTCACTCCATTTGTCCCTTTGTCCTGAGTCTGATGTGTAAATGTCAGGCAGCAAAATGCAAAGAATTGTCTTCAGAAAGTGAGGTGGTGTGAAGAAACAATTTTGCACATTCCTGATTTTATTCCAGTTATTACTTTCCTGTTAGAGATAGGTTTAATGACATTTAATAGACCACAGTAAAAATATATTAAGTAGAATTCCTTCTTTATCTGCAAATGGCAGAAAGTCCACAAAGGAAGACTGAATATAAAGTGATTTCTTCATTTTAAAAATACGTATCGAAAGAATCAAAAAGAAACTAATACTCAGACCTGCCATTTGGTTTTTCTTTTCTGCTTTTAAATAATAAGCAACAGTACTTAAGTCTAATATAAAGAATAATCTGATCAGCAACTAGATGAATTAACTGGAAGGATAAATTCAGTGTAATTTAATAGATTCAAATTAAATATATTCCATTATTTATTTAACCCAAAACCATTCTTACTAAGGATTTAAGGATCCAGTGATATACAAGAGGATAATTGTCAAAGCCTCAGTGAATCAACAATCCTGCTTGATTTTGACAGGGAAATTTTCCAAACTGTGGGCAGGCGGATGCTAAATTAAGTTTTGCTATGAGTAATAGAAAGTTAAAGACAAAATACTACCAAACACACCCACCATTCAAATGTGTTCATATTCACGTTTAGAGGATTGTTTACCTCACTAGGCAGTTATAGGAGCTGTCATCTTATTTAGATGCTTAGGAATGAATCCTAAGCTTATATGCTAAATAATAATCTGATGTTTAGCTATTGCTCAGTGTAAACATAAATTTACCAGTTGATTTTAGCTGTGATCCTTATATATTATTCTAAATGATGGAAAAGTAAATGTAACTACTAAAGAACTGATTATCATTGAGTATGCCACATTCTATTAAAATTGTATTTTAAGAAGACTAAAAACATGATTTTTTTCATTTCAAAACCTGAAAGCTTTAGTGTTTTTTCAATATTATTGAATAATCATTTTCAGACATTTATTTATTGTAGTACAGGTGACTTTCAGTCAATCATATTCTGAAGTCAAAATACTATCATACTTACCAAACACTTGTGTAGCTATCATTGAAAACAGTAATAATGAGCTCTTTTATCTTTATTCTTTCATCTTCCAAGACCGTATCAAACCAACATTTGAATTAATCTGCCCTGAGACCAATCTATATTTCTGCAAAGCCTACTTTCTCAATCACCTCTTCCAACCTTCCAACCTATGCTCTACTTCCACTCATTTATCCATCCTTAACTTCTTTTTTACTATTATATACTACAAAGATCCAAAAATTGGGCAACATTATAAATAATACACAAATCTCTTTGACAGGAATAGAAATCATATTTTGATAGCCATTTTAAAAATTATGCACCAGAAATAATCTGATGTATATTAATCACTTTGCAGCATGTTTGCAAATGAATAACTTCTGAGATAGATTAAGCATATCATTTGCTCAGATATTTTTAATCTGAGTCATTACGTGCTGTTCATTTTGCTACAGAATAATGAATATCTTTAAAAAGTCCACACCAGCTGTATTATTGCTTGTATAAAACATGTTTCTGTTTTCACAAAGGCTCTATGAAATGCAAAGAAGTGCAAGCTTCATATGGCATCATCACCATGGCTTAAATTATTGCTTGAAAGGTTGTTATAAGGTATTGCTTGGAAATAAATCCCTTTTCAGATAATATACAATTCAATATGAAAAGTACATAGTGAGACTAAGTATTAAGTTGGTGTCTTTCCATAACATAAAAATCAAAGCATTCAGAAGTAAGGCTGTCACTTTGATATTTGCTTCTGTGTCCCAAAGGTCATAGTTTTTACCTCGGTGGTGAGGATTAGCAAATGTTGCAATATACCGCACAGCTCTGGCAGTAACTAAGAAAATAGTACTGCATCTAGTATGCCTAATAGCCCTATAGTGAGCAATATTCATCCCTCATGCTTATCAGTGTTGACATCTGTCTCTAAGTTTGAAGATTTATGCTCAGAAAGAAGACCACAATTTGGAAATCAAATCCAAAACTAAAATTTGTGAAAGAAATAATGGTATGAGGCCTAGAGTATTTAACTTTTCAAAATAACTACAAATGAAATAACATTACTATCCCCGTCAGCTTGTATTTACTCCTAGTAATTGAGATTATTTGAATACTTTTCAATGATTCCCAAGTCTGGCTGTATATTAGCATTACTGATTTTCTAAACACAGATTCCTAGGCCCTCCCCGAGACCTACTGAATTCAAATCTCTGAAGGTAAAGACTAGTCTTCTGTATTCCTAAAACTCCCTACGGAATTCTTATGAAGCCAGCCAGATACTTCCAAGCAGATCAGTTAAACCACTGAACTAGGTCATTCGTTTTTTTGTTTTTTGTTTTTTGTTTTTTGTTTTGAGACGGAGTCTCTCTCTGTTGCCCAGGCTGGAGTGCAGTGGCGCGATCTCAGCTCACTGTAACCTCTGCCTCCTGGGTTCATGCCATTCTCCTGCCTTAGCTTCCCGAGTAGCTGGGACTACAGGCGCCCGCCACCACGCCTGGCTAATTTTTTGTATTTTTTAACAGAGACAGGGTTTCACCATGTTAGCCAGGATGGTCTCGATCTTCTCACCTTGTGATCCGCCCGCCTCAGCCTCCCAAAGTGCTGGGATTACAGGCGTGAGCCACCGTGCCTGGCTGGTCATTTCTTAATAAGGATTGAATGGCAATGAAGTGCTTAACTGAAACCATGATCTGGTTATAACATATTAGAAATAAAGACACAAACTTTACTTCTCTGCATTCCCAAGTCCTTCCAAAGAAACTTATTTCTTTCAATCATGAAACATCTACATTCAATAAACACACATATACATATACACAAACTAAAAATAGTAATCACTTTATAAAACTGTTTTAGAATATGAGATTAGCTGTGATACTTCCTGTGTTATAAATGTATCAATGACTTTTTTTAATTAAAGAAGGAATAAAGGAAGGAAGAAAACAAAGGATGGAAGAACAGTAATATGTAGGTTTCAATTGTTTGGATCAAGTGTGAGGAAGGAATTTTGCACACTATCTCAATATAGCCTGACAAGATTATGTTAATCTGTACATAATATCAGTGTCTGCTCTTCATTCACCACCACGAGGATCTTGAAATTGAGTCCATAGCTGGGGTCAACTTACCCATTTAACGATACATTTTGTTCAATCACGTGAACACAATTTATGTGTATGTTAAACCAGCTGGTTGTGGTTTAGGAATATTCATATCAAGAGCTGCCCATAAATTGTTTAGAAATACGTTAGATCTTAATAATTCAGTCTCTTATGCATCATGATTTTTGGGCTAGATCTATTAGGCTATGCTTATAGAAGCCTCTGAAATGACATAATTTTTGTAGTTGAAGGTCTATAATCTAACAGTAGAAACAACTAAGCTACGATATAGGGCTTGGTTCTTGGACTTGAGTTTCTAGATATTGTCGGCTGAAAGGCATCTGGTACTACCCAAAGCCTATTCAGAGTCATTTATAATTAATTTCAAAGGAACATTCAGTGAAGTTGCATGAAGTGCTTGGAGTCAGACTGGGTTTTGAAGAAAGAGCAGAGGGAGAAGCTGCAGACATAATTAATGCCCCGGCACATCCAGTTCATTACTACACTTCAGAAGTACATTGTTACTCAGGCCTGACTGTGTGTGGTCCTTCCTATCTGCCTGAATGAGGCACCAGCAACCCTTTCTGTAGCCATTCTGGGTTCAGAAGTGAAGAGAGAATGCTGTTTGCTGTGGCCAGACTTGAGGGGGTGAGATGGTTTCTAGGGACAGAATGGAGTAAGAAAGGGTCTAGAATGGGCTGAGTCATTCTCAAAATGACAAGACAGAAACCTGTGTGTAAAAGTTTTACTTTTTGCCTAAACCATCCACAACACTTGCCCTCAGAACGTCTGGAACCCAAGAAGGCTTCCACAAATATATTTAATTATGGTCATAATTTTGAGCTCCTACTTGATGCCTTACGACTTTAGATACACACACCGTTTTGTTCAGCAGCAATATGATTCTGTACAAAACACAATGCCTGGTGGGGTTTTCAGAATTCTCCATGGCTTTGCCTTTTGTTATCTATCAATTTAATTTCGCTTTATATTGCTAGAACTCTTTGGAGGCATTTGCAAAGTTAAAAGTCTTGCTCCCTTTGTGAATGAGATTTTGTTTAAGTTGTTATTCTCTTTTGCTTTGCTTTTCCTGGAGAGACATGCACATTCACACTAAACTACTGTGTCCTGACACCATTGTCACTGGACAAGAGGAAGGAGTGCAAGACTGTGAGAAATAACATTTGAAGTGCTGAACCTACGGACCCACCCTCAAATCTCAGGCATCAATGTCTGTCTCAGAGCCCCAGATCAAAGCTCACTTGATTCCACATAATCAGATATTAAAAGGAAAATCCAAGATTACTTAAAATATAGAGCAAGAGATGAATAAAGGCAGATTGTAGGCAGTTGGGTCCCATGTTACCTGGAAGCTATGTCTTCTTCCCCTTCTCTATATTATATATATAGATAGAGATCCAACTACTATGTTTCTGAGGCATATTATTATTTTTTATTATGGTCAATGATACCTAATTATTAAGGTCCACAAAGAAGATACAGGGTAGTACATTCTGAGTACATATTGGGGGATTCTGATTTTGTTAGATAACTGATTTATTTGCAAATGATGACATTCTCTCCATCAACATAATCCTGATACCAATGTGATTGATGCTTTGGTGCTAATGGCCAGTTATAAGTTGCCTTCTTCCAAATAGCAGCTTAAAAGAACATTAAAATGCAAGAGCTATAGGTGCCAAATTATATTTTAAAGTATCCCTTGTAGAGTGGGTTAAAACCATTTCCCCAATTTAATATCATTTGGTTTCTAAGGAAATATCACATAAATTTCTTTTATCTGCCATACTAAAATGCATGCTGTTGGTAATAGTTTGTAAGTAAGTGAGAATATAGATAAGTCATATGAAATAACAAATGCTACCACATTGTTACAATCACAGTTCCTAAGAGAAGAGATGTAGATGGCATTGTGTAGGACAAATAAAAATATAATTCTTTCTCCATCTTCTAACTTCTGTGATTGAAGTTTGAATGAACAGACATTTTATATAGTACTTCACAAACATATAGTAGAAACATTGTAACTACAATAATCAACTATAATAGATTAGCAAAATGATAACAGATTGGACCATTATCTCAGACTATAGCTTTGAATATACACTTAGATTATAACGTATGAAAAATGTAGTTGACATCCTGTCGGTGACAGATAAGAAATCTCTGGCATGTTCTTCATCGTGACATTTATGGCAATGTAAATGGATACTACTTCTCTAAGTAAAATCATATAAACTAATACAGAATTTGTGATTCTTCTGACAAATTGAGATATATAAATACAATACTTCTCTCCAGGCCTATCACTAGTAATGAGGTGGATTTCCAATGATGCTTTTCAAATATGCTTCCCATAGATATTCTTAAGTATGGAGAGAATAAATATGTGTTTGTAGTTGCTTAGACAAATCTTTACAAAAAGTGAGAGAAATAGATTGGATATTCCTGGAAGTCCCTTTCAGCCTTACGGTTACAGAACTCATTGTTCATCACCAACATGTTTATTGATTTAATATACCATAATAAGTTCTAAGTCACTGAAGACATAATAAACGACATCAGTGAGCTTGTTCTCTCCCCATGCTCCAGTGCTACAAGGAGCCCATCAACATTGCTAAGGCATTTTCTAATATAAGCATGAGGACTGAGGGGCTCCCAGCCTGCTCTGCTCGTACTGACTGTAAACCTCCTCATTGTCCAGAGACACAGGCCCACAGAAGACGGGGTCAGGCAAAGGGTTAGAGTTCAAGGTCTACTTCCTGTCGTCTCCATATAAAGAGTGTTGTACTTGTGCCCACCCCCAGGGCAAGAAAATAACTCAAATTATAAAAGGGATCATGATTATAACAAATATTTGCATATCTACAAATGCCTTCTAGCCACACAAATAGAAAATTTAAAAACATTAAATAAGCCTCATAGACTACATTGGAAATTAGTAAATATGTTCTTTAACTGAGTTATGTCATAACCAAACCATAATGCAGCCAAAATCCCTGAACAGAAAAGAATATTGCATTCAGTTAGACATAAGTTATCAATGAGTAGGAAAATGACCTCTCCAAGGTTTCAAGGAAACAAATGCTTCCAGTTTATTAACCTCAATAGAAACTTAGATTTTATATTTGATCCCAAACAGGAAAACTCTGGACACATGATGCTCCTAATTTTAGTGTGAGCCAGTAATATTTTCATGCAGTATTGATTAATGAGAACAGGTCTTCATTTGAGCAGGACATGCGATGGAATCCTATCTGTAACTATAATGATTACTAGTTCTGAAGATTATAGCTACTTCAGTATTCATGAAAGTGATTCACTGAATTTAAAAGCCGTATCAATCAAACTGCAGAACATTTTTTTAAAACCTCAAAGCCATACAATACAGAGGTTTCCTTGCTTTGTGTTGTACAAGAAGAAACAACGTTCTTGGCAAAATGTCCTGACACTTCTTTGTCACTAATGCCAGTAGCCAGGAATTTGCTCTCAAGAATAGCATTCGGCTCTTAGGAGGCATCAACTGGGGAAAAGGAAGGGGGTAACTAACATGTCATTTAGTTGAATGCTGTTTATTAGAATATAGTTTAGTGTTGCAAAAGCTACCTATATAAGTGCTAAGTTGAAAAGGGTCCAGTGTAGCAAAGCATCTCATTTTAACTGATATTTGTTAGAAGGTGGCAAAAAGACCTTTCTTCAATCTTGGTTACAGATATATCTGGTATTTGGAAATTCCATTTCCTCTGGATTCCATGCTACATTAATTAAATCTAAGATATATTTACTAAGCAGACATAGAATGCTTTCTTGGTATCTGAAATCCTTGGTTATATGTATTCTCAGTCCAAGCACTGATTTCTCTAAATAAGGGAAACTATGTTAGATTAATAGGTTAGTATTATATAATATACTAACAATACAGAAGCAGATTCTGAAAATCTAATAATGTTGTGTGAAATGTAGTTATCTAGAAGAGATATGTATAAAAATAGGTAATATCCCTAAAATATTTTGCCGAGTTACAATTCTTCCAGTTGGGAAGTTTACCACACTGCCATGATACATGTATGAAATGTCTGTTCAGAAAAAGAAACTTAGAAAATATTCCTCACCCACCAACTCACTAAATGTAGGAATATATAATCAAAACTGGCTCTCAAAAGTGGTACAAATATATAGGGAAAGATACTTGTATGTGTGATAAACAAGAAAACATGGAACCTATTTACTGGTTAGTTCTGAAAGGGGACCCACACTTGTAATTAAAATATATGTATATATATATGACCAAAAACACTCATATGAATGGACACATCTTATTTCCTTCATCCTCCGGCTTTGTACTGACAGCGGTCACCTCCACCTTTTAGTAGGATTATTGCCTGACATAATACAGAAATTTTGCTGCTTGTTCTCAACAAAGCAATGAAAGAGACACAATCTCTTTCCACCCCCGCTGTGGTGACCCATGTTCTGGGCTTGTGCTTTTTGGAGGAGTCTTTGTTCTGTAGCAGGTCTCAGAGGCTTGTCTCCCGGAGGAACATGGTGCCGATGTTGTAGGAAACCTTTTTTATTCTCGACGAAGAAAGAGAAGGCTTTGGTGGCTTTGGACCAGTCCTTACCTCCAGGAAATAGCAGATCCCAGGAATTTCCTTTGGAAAGTTGTCTGGAAGCTCTTCACGAGACCGCGGAATGAATGTGAAACTTTCTTCCCGTTTTAATAATCTAAGAAAAAAATACAGAGCACATGAATCAAGTAGGCCAGGGAAATGTAAATACGTGGACAGAAATTTTAAAGGCTCAGGAAGCCTGTCTCTGACTGCTCATGGTGACACCTCTATTTCTTTGTACAGATGTGGCCTTCATCAGATTCCAAATGCTAGGAAATGTTATAATCCAGAAAAGATCCCTTCATGTAATCAAAAAAACAAAACAAAACAAAACAAAACTCAAAGCTAAGTGTGGTACTACCTGAAAATATTTGTTCAAGATTGATTTCTTTCTAAACAGCATTTCTTGAAAATATTTGTTCAAATGTTATTGTTTTCCCTAAACAAAGGTCCGAGGAAACTGCATAATACAGGTTTTATTTCAAGCATACAGGATTTACATTCTCTGTTTTTAAAACCTGCCCAAATTCTAGTGCACTCCTTTTATGTTTGGTAAACCATGTGCTTTAAATGTGTGTCCTGTATGTAAAAAACATTAATCAAGTATTTACCTTTGTAGAACAACATTTCATGACTCCCAATGTCTTTGATACCTGCTTGCTGATTTCTAGCCAAGCATGCTATCCAAACTCGATAGCATTATTGGTTAAACAGCTTGATTCTTCTCTTCCAGTCACACATAAAGACTCTTCTTCAAAACACTAACACTGGAATAAATTTATTCGTTAAACTTGTCCAGTTTCATGTAATGTTCAGTTTCATACTTGTATCTGAAAGTGTGGCCCAACAATTCAATTTAACTCAACAGCTCTTTATAGACTATTTCTTATTGCCCAAGAAAAACCTCCTAGACACTTCTGTGAATATAAGGAGTAGAACACATCTAAAAAGCTCACAGTTTTGTCAACAGATACAGAAACAGAATAAAAGAGTTTTTAAAAACCCTCAACAAATGAACAAAACACAGAGTAATATAAAAGTACAGAACAGAATAGGCTAGATGCCATCCGAAAAGTAGACACGAAAAATTGCAGAAGTCTAGAGGAAAAAAGTATTTGCAGTGGGAGGACCATAGAGCCTTCATGGACTAGATGTTATTTAAAGGCATGTACAGAATGATGTAACCAAAGGGTTAGAAACAAGAAAAATGTAAAGTTTCTAACCCTATGATGACATTCCCCAGTGAGGTCAGAATGAGGGTTAAGACTGGGACAGTAGGTTAGGAAAAAGTTTTAAAGCCCTAAACTCAGAGTTTGGACTTTATTTGGAAAGCACCTCGGATCCAAACCCATTACTTTTTTCTTAAAAACAACCCATCCTCCTAACACAGATTCATGTTAGCAGCAGCTCCAAGTTATGCTGTGTAGGAGACAGGTTGGGGCAAAAGAACCAGTAAGCACAAGCAGAATAAAGGATGTGTGAACATACAAGAACATTGCACAGTCAATTATGAGAATCTCTAAGGAGAAGAAAATATTCCTTCTCGAATGCTATTAATGGATAGGAAATATTACCTAAAACAACAGTTGGTAGTACTAATAAGGTATAATATGAGCAGTCTATATTTAATTTGAAAAACCAGAGCTATAGTATTTTGATTGTTAAAGGATATAATGGCAGTTTTAAAAAAACAAAATGATTATATTCATTTGGTATATAAAAAATGATGTTCCTTCTAACATTTCAAAATTCTTTCAAAAGCCTTATCCTATTTTATTCACAAAATATAGTTGTTTGTAAAAGCTAAAAGTACAAACTATGCATCCAACAAAGGTATAATATGCAGCATGTATGAGAAACATAAATTTACAAGAAAAAAACACAACCCCATTAAAAAGTGAGCAGAGGACATAAACAGGCATTTCTGAAAAGAAGACATACATGAAGCCAACAAGCATATGAAAGAAAGCTCAACATCACTGATCATTAGATAAATGCAAATCAAAACCACAATGAGATACCATTTAACACCAGTCAGAACGGCTGTTATTAAAAAGTCAAGGGTCAGGCATGGTGGCTCTCGCCTGTAATCCCAGCATTTGTGGAGGCTCATGAGGTGGGTGGCTCACGAGGTCAGGAGTTCAAGACCAGCCTGGCCAACATGGTGAAACCCCAGCTCTACTAAAAATACAAATAAGCCAGGCATGTTGGAGTGCCCCTGTAAATCCCAGCTACTTAGGAGGCTGAGGCAGGAGAATCACTTGAACTGGGAGGTGGAGCTTGCAGTGAGCCGACAACATGCCACTGCTCTACAGCCTGGGTGACAGAGCGAGACTCAGTCTCAAACAACAACAACAACAAAAAAAAGCAAAAAAAGTAACAGATGCTGGTGAGGTTTTGGAGAAAAAAGGAACATGTATACAAAGTTGGTGGGACTGTAAATTAATTCAACCATTGTGGAAGACAGTGTGGAGATTCCTCAAAGACCTAAAGACAGAAATACCATTTGATCCAGCAATCCCATTACTGGGAATATACCCAGAGGAATATAAATCATTCCTTTATAAAGACACATGCATGTGTATGTTCATTGCAGCATTATTCACAATAGCAAAGACATGGAATCAACCTAAATGTCCATCAGTGGTAGACAGGATAAAGAAAATGTGGTAAAACACACACTATGGAATACTATGCAGCCATTAAAAAAGAATGAGATGTCATTTCCAGCAACATGGATGGAGCTGGAGGCCATTATCATTAGCAAACTAATGCACGAACAGAAAACCAAATACTGTATGTTCTCATTTATAAGTGGGAGCTAAATGATGAGACTACATGGACGCATAGACAAGAACAACACACACCAGGGCCTTTTGGAGGGTGGAGGGTGAAGGATGGGAGGAGGGAGAGATTCAGGAAAATAACTAATGGGTAGTAGTCTTAATACCTGGGTGATAAAATAATCTGTACAACAAACCCCCATGCATGCACAGGTATGTAACAAACCTGTACTTGTACCCCTGAACTTAAAAGTTGAAAAATGCTAATCTCCACAAAATTTATAGAGGGTGAAAGTGAGTTCAGAGTAAGTTATACTGATTTGCTCAAGGAAACAACATGACAGTAGTGACAATGGAACTGGAACCTAGATCTGTAAACACAGTCAAGTTTAGCCCAACAATAAATAACAAGACTAGGTAAGATAGCTCTCCATCACAAAACAACCAAACTGAGATATCATTAATGACAATAAGAATGGAAGTCAGCAGTAGTGTTTACTTTCTTTTCATTTTCACAAATGTCAATTCTCTTTACTATTGATATATAATCAGTCACTTCAGAAATAAATTGTAAAATGCCCTATACAGTAGTTTAATTTAGCAGTGAATTCCACAACAATTTTGCTAAGCTCAAATAGAAGAGTCATCATTGTGTAATATGTGGGTGTCAATCATTGATGTCAATCAATCAACAAACTTTTTAGTGGTTATGACATTATAAATAGCCCTCTGAATGGAGGCGAGTAAGTGGGGAGTCGCAGAATAAGTTAATATAACTAAAATGACAAGAAATGCTCATTGAAACAAATTAGCAATAAAATGATACAACATCTGATATAATCTAAAGGAAGAAATTTTACAGGAGAAAGGGAGAGGTGACAACTATGGACTTAAGTACAAAAGTTAAGAACCACATATAGCCATAGTTCAGTCTTTCCACAAAGTTTCCTTGAAGCCCATAATCAACAGTTAGGACTCCAAATAAGCTACATTCCCTTCTCCCTATCTTTTAAGTCCTCAAATGTATCTTTTACAGTTTGTTTGTCTCACTAAGATCTTTGTTTTGCTGTAATTGAGATTTTCAACCCCAAACAAAAATGGGGTTATGTCCATGAAAGTACTTGTAAATGACTGAAAGAAGATGGTACCAGCTGCTTCAGATGTCAGAACTTTTAAATAATTCACTGCACGTTGGCTGGGAGGAAACTTTTCACAATGAATTGATCTCTTGACATTTTAAATAGATCTCATATACTTTGCTAGAGATTACAGAGACAACAGCTTTTATGAAATTGTATTTTCTTTTCCCAGTGAACATTTTGGTATCCATAAACTAAATACAGTTTTAAATTTCAATACTAAAAATGAGAACACATAAGGATAAATTGACTCAAGGTCCTATGATATCCAGTATTTATTACAGCAGACTTTGTCGATAAGAACATTGAAGTGCAATGTTCAGTTGAATTCCAATAGGACAATCTTTATGACTTGCTGGGGGGTTTGTGGAGGAGGTCAGGGGAATCATTGCACACAGCGTGCCTGGTGATATGAGTCATGGTGCTGAGTAAGCAATCAAATGTATACAAGGATTAGGAATTATTTAGAACCTGATCATCCCAAAGCCTTGGATCCCCTCTGAAATGCTTTATTAAGTCCAAGTCCCCGGGTTAGCCCTAAAGCTCTACCTAACAATCCATTTCTTTGGCACCCCAGGGCTGATATGGAAGCTTAGATTCTATATAAATCTAAATTAATCCCCAGCTGTAATCCCCAGCAGGTTGTTATACACTCTGGGAGTTTTGGCAACATGTTTAATAAGCATTTGGAAATCACACAAATCCTAGTTTACCTGCCTGTCCTAGTTTACCCTTTCTCTGCTCAACAGTTTTTTCTATAAATTGTTTTTCAAAATAAAAATCCACTGCTGCTTTGCATCAATGGATGGCTCCCAAGCATGTGCAGGAAACTTGATTCCATGGAGGTCCATGGAGCTTCTCCATCACAGCTGCAGAAACGAAGCTGGTCTCTGACTCTCTCACCTCTTGTTTGCATGCTCATTTCCCCCAGTTTTCACCATGCTCTGTGCTCTGTCCTACATCCTACCTTGGGAAAGGGTCTGACACTTATTCATACTGAAGTACAAATGATCTAAATCTAGTTCAAATTTTAACACAAGACTCAGAATTCTTAAAAAGGGTCTGTGAATCAACTGGTCAACAGGTAATCATTAAGTGCCTTCTGTGAGCTAGGCCTGAACCAGTACTTTCTTACCTCTCATCATAATATGTATGGGACAGGAGAAGACTGAGAGGGAAATGAAAGAATTTTGAGTTTTGCTGAAAATATCTTTCCATAAAGTGATTATTTTTATTTGCTAAATTGCCCCATGGAGAACCCCATGGACAGAATAAACCTTGCTGAAATGAATAGATCCAGTTCCAGTCTTTAATAGTGGCAGACTAGTGTATATATAGCTCTCTGACACCTGCACATTTGAAATAATTGTGAGAAATTGGAAAATCTTTTGTTTGTTTCAACAGTTGGAAAGATCTGTGTAACATGCAGAGCTATAAGAGAGCGACATTCTCAGAATGCTGTCTACCAGAGGGTAACCACAAACTTGTCTACTCACTATCCAGCTACTGCTCACCAAGGGATACTTGAAGGGCAAAGGAAGGGGCAGTAGAATCTGATGCATCTTGTAGAGGGGTAGAAAAGATACGATGACAGTGACCTTTTAAAGACATTAGATGTCGGAAATATCTTTAGTTCATTCTTCTCTCAACTTGATTGGTTTAGGCATTAAATTCTTGTTTAGAATTCATTTACTCCTCAGTATTTGGCTGTTAAAAAGTAAGATGTCATTCTGTTTTTTAAACTTCTGCATGTTAATTTTCTTCTAGTCTTTCTTATTGTCATCGTCGTCATCGTCATCATCATCATCATCATCTTTCTATCTCTGGTATTGTGAAAATTAATAATATGACTAAGTGCATCTTTTTTATTTGGCACAATGACAATTAGTGAATCCTTTTGAAGCTTTTGATGAAGCAAACTGTCTTTCAGTTCTAGGAATTTTTTAAAAGTTATTTAATAATTTCGTATGCCTTGTTTTATATGTTTTCTTTTTATGCATTTTGGCTTAGTCAGACATTGGACCTGGTAAATTAATCCTCTAATTTGTTTTCCTTTTTCTCAAATTATTCCCTCATTTTAAAACATTCTGTTTTCTGGAAGATTGCATCCAACATTATTTTCCAACACGTAAATAATTTTAAAATTTCAGATATATCATTTTAATTTCCACTCTTGTATGATTTTATTTTTTCTTGTGTTCTTACTATTTTAAATTTATGAGAATATTCATCTTTTTATAGTTTTCTTTAATTCTCTATATTGTCTCTTTTTCCTCTAGATATTCGTTGACTAGATTTTGTTGCTTGCTTTTTTGTTTTGGTCTCTTTTTTTCATGTCAAGGCATTCAACAAATTACTAATGTCTGTAAATATCTTTCTATTTAAGTGTAAGTCATTACGACATGGTTAGAAGGTTTGTGTGTAGCAAAATATTGTTGAATTGTAGGTTTCCCCTGACCATTTCATTAGGGTTCCCAAATATCGATATATTTACTGTTTTTCCTTTGGTCCAGTTTGTCCAAGTAACAATATTCCGGTCATTCCTATGGTATTACACCTGGCTTTCAGCATTCTGGAAGTTGAATTTAGGAAATAACCTGGGAATCTCACTGTTATGAATGCAGACTTTTATTTAATCCTCCCATATTTACCTTCCTGAATTTAGAATTCCTCTGGTTCAGTGTCTCAGGAGAATAAACCTCTTATATTCTTCTAGAGTTAGCTGTGCCCCAAAACTTGTCCTCCTTTTATTTATTGGTAATAAAGTTCTACAAAAGTACATGGCTACCTAGCTTGAAACTACATTTCCCAATTTCCCTAGCTACTACGGTTCTGAGTAATTATTAGTTTCCTAAAATAAGATTGACCTGACAAAGTTTTGAATGGCAGAAGTGAAGTAGATCCCATTTCCCTTGGCAACTGACCATTAACAGTGACTACTGATGTTGGAGTTTTGCAGAAGCAGGCTCCAGTTTCTAACTTCCTAAGTGTCAAGAAAATGCTCCAGTACTGGTGACATGTTAGTCTAACATCTAACTTCATGATCACCGGAATGCATATTTAGGCATCCATTTTTTAGTTTCCTGATGTATAGAAGCTAGTATGGCTGTGGCCATGCCTCCTGACCTAGACTATTCCAGTTCCCATGGTGAGCACAGGGATAGGAGCTTGTGTACTTGGCCAGTTCTATATTTTATGAGTATCATTTCAAGATATCCAGCTTAGAACCTGATTTTTATCTCTTCTCATGATTCTGTAAGCACATTATTCTCGGTATATCTTCCTACTTAAAATACCCTAGAGTGTTTTCTACCCTTGTACTTTTTCTGGAGTCTATTTTGGTCATATTTTGGATCTTTTAGACTATCCTTCTAATTAGGTTCTCTGTGTGTGTGTGTGCATATGCATGTGTGCATGTAAACAGGCTGATATTTAGATTCAGAGTGAATATACTTGCTTCTTACCCACTCCTTCTTCTGTAGGAGCTGAGACTTCAGCTTTCTTTTAGACATTAAGCCAAATATCACTCAGGCATACACTTTCCACCTTCCTCTTCCATTTCCAAATCCTCTTCCAGTCTTTGTGTGTTTGTATGTGTATATGTCATTTTGTTCCAATATAATGGAAGAGAGGAAGGTGGAAAGTGTATACCTGACTGATATCTGGAAGTCATTTTGTTGTTGCTTCAAAAAAGATTAATGATTAACTTCAGAAAAGGATAATGATAAACTCAGGGGCTCAATTTGCTTAATTAGAAATTTCTCTTGTTACAAATGGTTCACCTGAATATCTTTTTTTGCTAAGGAATGCATTCGGATTTTTTTGGGTGTAGGAGAAGGATGACAGTTCTGAAAATGAAAATAAAAAACATTGAGACACATTATGTTTTCCTAAGTGTTGTAAAGTTCCTGCATTTTTCCTATTTATCTTCTTCTTTCTACTTGAATGGAAGAAAAGAAGGAACTCTGTCCTGTATTTCTGCTTTGTGCTTCCCTGCTCCAAGATCTGATGCAGTCTGAAGATAGGTCCAATGAAACTAGTTATTGAGTCAGCTAGACAGCCTGAAATCCCTTGAAATGCAATGATTCATTCTCTGGAAATACACCTTTCCAAATAAGGAAAGTAAGAATCTAGCTCACGATGAAATAAAACAGAAAAAGGATCCCACCAAATGTTTATGCATTTTAAGGCTGCAAACATTTTTACTTGCAGATGTTGAAGTAATTTTATAATTTGAGGCAATCTGTGGGATCTAAAATTCAGGCTAATAAGTTCTCCAAAAGGGATAGTCTTCCTGTATGTCCCCTGGAAATGATAAGGCAGAGAGTCTCAGAGGCACTTCAGTGACACCCCTGCATATTTTTTCTGCAATCCACTCTGGAGTAAGTACTGATGGCAAAGTGTGCTTAACTATAGGTTTCACACTCTGCATATCTGGTACCTGCTAGAGAGTGTACATCTTCTGGGATGTTCCTATTTGAGTGGCCAAACTAATGCCCTTTACATTCTTAAATTTTAGGATGCTAAAGATCATTCTACCACTGACTTCTTTGGACCCTGTCAGTTTTGACCTTTAACAGCCTAAAAACTCCATTTCTAGTAAATGTCAAGGAATTTAAAATTTAAAACATTCACGCAAAAGTTTAATATGTCTATAGACAGAACTTTTAAAAAGAGATGGTAAGTGAGAGGTTAGAAAAGATAACTGTAACCAGTTCTTGTAAGTTAAATAATCTCCTCGCATTTTTTCACTTCTCTGACCAAAAGTCTTTCTTAAAAACGAGTTCATCATTGTGCTGGTCTTTCTGTATAAAAGATAAAGAAGTGGAAAGAAGAAAATACGCACAATTATTTTAAAAAGTGAATATTAGTTGATTTTATTACTTCAAAATTAGTACCAAATTAGATTCCTAGACTTAAGAATTCTATGTTCTCTATTTTCTGTATTAGTCAACGATCAGAAATAGAGTTAGCCTAAATGTATTCTAAGGAGATCATGCAGAATTGTAATAACCTCAGCCTCCAAGAAGGCAAATCAACCTAGGAAAATATTTGGAGGCAAAAAAAGGTCATACTTTTTTCCTTTAAGAGTTCAGCCGACTTCTTATATGAACAATGTTTTACAGAAAATATTCGTTGCGTACTCCACTAAAATTATGCTTCTCAGAAATACTCATTTTTGTAGAGAGAAATGATGAGAGAGAAGAGGTATAGGTAGGCTCAGTAAATCTGATCTCTTATGTTTTAGAGTTTTTCCTTCCCCCATACAGGTTAAACAGAGACAAATTAGTTGATGGCATTAGTTAAGTCACTTAAATTCTCTGGTTTCTTAATTTCCTTGTGGAAAAAGAAAGATTTTACTCTAATTTATTTCAAAGATTAGTTACAGCTCTAACATTTAGTGAAGCTTGAGAATTTATATAGTGTTCAGTTTATAGAGGATCATACAAAGCAGCATGATCAAACATGTTAGAGTTGCAAATCTGAAAAATTTTCAAGTAAGATCTCCAGAGGAAACGTTGTCATGTTGGCCAATATCACAAAAACTGATTAGAAAGCAATTTTGATTTAGTAATAGGTGACTAATGCATGAGAATCTTTGCACTTTAATAAGAGCCACAGAAAGGATTCTTAACATAGTATTTAGAGCAATCAGATTTTTCCTGATGCACAGTGTTACACACAAAACAACAGTGGGAAGAACTGACTGCTAAAAGATAAGGCCCAATTAAGACTGGTTTCAATTCTCGAGTTTAAAAATGAATACTCCAAACATACTGTGTTTTAATAAATATTAAAATGTATTTAAGTAATACAATTCATGATCAGTTTTTTGGAAAGTAGATTGCCTTGTTTTGAGGGGATTTGAAACAGACATATTTCCTTAATATAACATAGTACCATATACAAACGAACAATATAAAATTTTGCCATTTCCTTCAAAGAACAATGTACACACAATTGGAAAAAAAGGAGAAATTTAAAACGATATAGAGGCTTGATTACATGCTAAACCTAAAAGTAAGAACTTTAAAGTTAAAAATATATTCATAAGGCATTAATTCTGAAAGTGAATAAATATGGCCTTCCAATTTCAAGGCACAGTATTAACCATACAATATATAGAATGGCTATGTGTTTTTGCCCAGTCAGCCCTGTCAATTATTTCTTTAAAGTTTTTTCATGTCTTCTATACCTCTAGTCCCACGATGGCCTTAGTTCATGGCCTTAGTTCATGACTGTACCTTTGGCCTGGAACAATGCTGTTACCTCTTATCTTATGGTCATTTCACCTCTAGGTATTCCCTACTTCACTCCCTGTGGAAGCTCTTCTTTGATCATGTTGTTTCCAGGCTCAAAAACATTCAGTGGGTCTCTAATAGTATATAAGATCCTCTGTTATGTAAGTTGAAAAATGAATTCTCAGCTTTCAGCTTTCACTGAATATTAGATCTTTTTTTATTTTTATTTTCTATTTTTATTTTTTATTTTTATTTTTTAGAGACAGGGTTTCACTCTTGTTGAAGCTGGAGTGCGGTGGTGTGATCACGGCTCATAGCAGCCTCCATCTCCTAGGCTTACATGATCCCCCTGCCTCAGCATCTTGAGCAACTGGGACTTTAGGCACATGCACCATATCTGGGTAATTTTTTTTTTTTTTTTTTAATTTTAGTAGAGACAAGGTCTCACTGTGTTGCCCAGACTGGTCTCAAACTCCTGAACTCAAGTGATCCTCTCCCGTTGGCCTCCCAAAATGCTAGGATTGCAGGCATGAGCCACTGTGCCTGGTCTGGATGTCAGAACTATAATAATTTTTTAAATAAGCATTTTTTGGAATAATGTTAGATTTATAGAAGAATTGCAAAGATACATAGTATAGTTCTGCAAGAAGTGAGTTCTCTTATAGTCTTTACTCAATGTCATCTAATGTTAACATTCCACTTAACCTGGGTACTTCTGTCAAAACTAAGAAATTAACAATGGTATATAACTGTTAAGTAAATTGTGGACTTTATTCAGATTTCACTGATTTCCTATTAATGCTACTTTTTCTGTTCCAGGATTTAGTATAAAATATTTTTAGAATTATCTAGACCTAACCTAGTTTATAATTTATAAGTAAATGAAAGATGAGATCATTTATGTGGCTTATCCAGGGTCATAAACTAATTAGTGGCAGAACAGGAATATGAAATTCACATTCTTTTATTTGGTCATTTATTTAATCTGTCAGTAGTGGTTCTTAATATTTTCTGAATCATGGTCCACTTTGAAATCTGATGAGAATATTTAAAAAAAAAAACTCTCTCCAGAAACAAGCACATGTGAGTATGCGTAGAAAATGCTGCATAAATACAATAATCATAAGGCTTAAATGTAACAGCAAAACCCCCCAAAACCTCAACAGTAGTACTTTTAACTATGTTCCACCTTGGATTTTAAGTCAGATATTACTTGAATTGTTTCCACAGCCAAACATGTTTAACACTTACTTTTCTAAAGAACTTGGCCTTTTTAGCTAAACTGTGGATATCTAAAAGAAACTTCAGAAAAGGATTATTAAACCTGTGTTAATTACAAAATAAATATTGACCTCCAGGCCACTAGACATGGTGCCATTTTTAATGGAGAAAGGGAAAGGAGAATGTAAGGAGTGACTTTTTCTTTTGCTTTAAATCATGCTTAATTATCTTAGTAATTAATTTTCACTTTATAGTATTTTAGATAATGCGTAAAATTTACTTAAGCTTGGCATTATTTGTAAATGTTATTTATGACCAATGAAACAGTATTTATACTTCAAGGAAATTCTTTTTGTGTGTGAAATTAACAGATGTCTCCCATATAAATAGGAATTAACAATATGAATACCAGATTAATGCCTTTAAATTCTGAATCCTAGAACTAGGTAATTAACTTTTTAGCACTGCCATCATGAGAAGAGAGAACCACCAAGCTTTCCCTTCATACTAGTTAGGAATGGGACCTAAAGAAAAACAGCAAAACTTTACTTCTAGATTTAATTTTATGCCTAATCATACAAGCCAAACCTATGCCAAATAATAAACTAAATCATAAAGAAAAACATGTCTAACTTGCCAGGCTACAGGAAAACTACTAGATAAGAATTTCTTGAAGTTTCTTTGGATCTTTCCCCACATTAAGCATCCACAGGAAGAAGAGTAAATATTTATAACACAGAATGTCACCCTTGTATAATAATTATATTGACAAAGGAACAGAAGCAGAGTTTCTAGCTAGTGTTTTTGACTAGTATTACCGATTATTAAACTATATCCCAGGTACAGTTTGATGAAAAAAAACTATAACCAAGAAATGTCATCATTCTTCAGTTATTCCATTCATCTTTCTCTGAATTTACCAGAAAGAAGCATTCCTCCAAATTGTTTATAAAGTAAATTCCTAAAAGCAAGCCTATATTCCCAGTAAATTATCATATACATTCGATAAATGCTTACACAAAATGTTTTTTAGCCTCACAGAGGCAACAGACAATGTTCTTTGTCACTTGGAAGTTTCCACTTGCCACAAGTTTGTCCCATCTACTCATGTTCATTTCAGATCTAGAGATACTTATACAGTTAAAAATACAGACACTCCAAATAACCATTTTAGAAAGAATATCCTTCCTTTTTATTATCCTGAGTATAAAAACTCCAGAATAGCAAAAGTTCAACCTGAGGGCATTATATCTACAAAGAGAAAATGAATCTCCCTTGCTCTAATTCCACTTTGCTCCCCACTGCTCTCCTCACCATTTTCTTGCAGAAGAAATCCTGTCATTGAGGCCAGTAATACTCAGAAATTAATGGGTTTTTTTAAAAAAATAAAATTTGTGCTCATAAAAATAGAGAGTGGAATTGTAGGTATTAAAGGCTAGGGAAGGGTAAGAGGGGAGGAGACGATGTAGAGAGGTTAACAGATACAAAATTTCAGCTAGATAGGAGGAATAATTTCTGGTGTTCTGCAGAACTTGGGGGGAATAGGGTTAATGATAATTCATTGTGTACTTTCAGAAAGCTAGAAGAGCAGAGTTTGAATATTCCTCACACAAAGAAATGATACATGTTTGAAGTGATAGATATGCTAATTATCCTGACTTGATCATTATGCATTGTAAACACTTATCAAAATGTTACTCTGTATCCTATAAACATGTACTGTAATGTGTCAACTCAAATTTTTAAAAAGTAATTATTGTTTTTTTACATGTTATTTCAAGTAGTTATCAACCCAGTGGGACAGCTTGGTCATGGATAAGATCTCAGGCTTTGGAGTAGGGCACCTTTGGGTTTGAATTATGACACCTGCACTAATTTAGCTCAATGTTCTTAGTGACTTATTTAACCTAAGTTTCAGATTTTCCCGTCTGAAAAACAAAGATAATCACAATTCAGAACTCACACTCTTGCTGTAACGATTAAATGATAATATAAATAAATTATAAGTAATCCAATAAATGTTTGCTGTGGCTATAATGAAATGGTGGAGCTAAAAGATGCATGAGAGCTCATCTAGGTTGTCAAATAGCTTAACCAATATTAGATGCAGTTCTCTTAATTCCTAGGGTAGGAATTATGCACTATATTAAACTGTTACACAAAAATGTGGTCTGTGCAATTTTAAACTTGGTGCTAGAGGTCTAAAGATAAATGTAAGTTCTTGAGTTTTGTAAGAGATGATATGTGGGTATCTATGTCTGAGGTTAGGTTATGCAGTGAGAGGACTGTAGTCATCTTTATAAAAATTACTTATGTCTCAGGATAGCTTCTTAGTCTTCTCAAGCCAAGGGCTCTACTGCTTCTTAAATACAGAAATATAATTCAGTCCTGTACTAGATTCCTGTCTTCAGGAATCTATATCTGAAGTCCCAGTAAAAATCCTTTACAAGCCAGAGGTCTCATTTGTGAAAGTTCTTTTTCCTCTCCAGATTTTGCTTACGTAATTTATACGTTGTTGTTGTTTTTTTAAAGTCCTCAAAGAGAGGTATGTAGAAGTAATATTGGGGCTATATTTCCAGGCAGGTTTTAGCATTTAAATTTTCCCTTGTTGTAGGAAGAATAACCCCCACCTCCCAAGATGTCCATATCTCAATCCCTGGAAAATGTGAATATGTTAGGTCTCATGGTGTGATGGTTAATACTGAGTGTCAACTTGATCGAATTGAAGGATGCAAAGTATTGTTCTTGGATGTGTCTGTGAGAGTGTTGCCAAAGGAGATTAACATTTGAGTCAGTGGACTGGGAAAGGCAGACCCACCCTCAAACTGGGTGGACACAATCCAATCTATTCCAGCACAGCCCGAATAAAAACAGGCATAAGAACATGGAGAGATTAGACTAGTTTAGTCTTCTGGCCTACATCTTTCTCTCATGCTGGATGCTTCCTGCCCTTGAACACTGGACTCCAAGTTCTTTGGCTTTGGGACTCAGACTGTCTCCTTGCTGTTCAGCTTACAGACGCCCTATTGTGGGACTTCACCTTGTGATCCTGTGAGTCAATACTTCTTAATAAACTCCCCTTTATACATACATCTATCCTATTAGTTCTGTCCCTCTAGAGAACCCTGACTGATACACATGGCAATGATGAATTAAGGGTGCAGATGGAATTAAGATTGCTAATCAGATGACATTAAAATAGAGAAATTACCATGGATTATCCAGTGGGTCTGACATCATCACAAGAGTCCTTAAAAGTAGAAGAGGGAGGAAGAGTCAGGAAAAGACATGTGATGATGGAAGCAGAATTAGAAAGATGAACTATTACTGGCTGTGATAATGGAAGAAGGAGGTTCTGAACAGAGGAATGAGAGTGGCCTCAAAGCTGGAAAAGGCAAGAAAGCATGTTATCACCTAGAACTTTCAGCAAAGAATGAAGGTCTCATGATGCCCACACTGATTTTAGCTAAGTGAGACCTGTGTCAGACTTGTGCCCTACAGAACTATAAAATAATGTTTGTGTTGTTGGAGCCAACAGTAAGTAAACAATCACATATATATGATTACTTATTAATTACATACTATATGATTACATACTTACATATATATGATTACTTAGTAATCATATATATATAGATATACATACATGATTCCCACATTTAAGCAGAGGTACATAATTCAGTTAATCATGTGATTATGTTATATGCACTGTTTAAAAATATGCACTATTTAAAGTGCATATATTAATTGTGCATATATTATATGCACTATTTAAAATTCATATCCCATAAAAAACTTATCCCATCATTGGGAGGATGGGAACAAAAATGTGTATAAACATATTTATTGAAGAAAAATGAAAATGTCTAATTTGGAAAACTTAAAACTCAATAAAAATTTCTTTTTTGTAATGTCAGGTAAATAATGTTCATAGGAACAAACTTTGTGATAATTAAAAAATAGAAAATATACCTAAGTGTTCATCAACGGCGGAATATATGTATGAAATATTAAAATATGGTGGAGTCATACCATGTATGACTGGAATGTCATACAGCAATTAAAATGATGAGCTAGAGCTGTCTGTGATTTAGACAGTCATCAGTAAGGGACTTGTGTTAATAAAAACACATAGGAATAAACTGATTACTATCTCAGCTCCTAGTTACAACTCAAGATGCACCTTTGACCAAATTATCAAACCCATTCTTTCTTCCAAAGAAAGATGTTCCAACATGGATAGATCTTAAAAGTATTAAATTGTGTTTAAAAGAAACCAAAGTTAGTGAAACAGTCATACAGTAAAATACCATTTATGAAAATTAAAACATGTAAAATAAAATTATATTGTTCATGGATACATATGTAGAAAGTTAATATATAAAACATGGGACTGGGGCAGGGCGCAGTGGCTCAGGCCTATAATCCCAGCACTTAGGGAGGCCAAGGCAGGCGGATGATGAGGTCAGGCAATGGAGACCAACCTGGCTAAAAAGATGAAACCCTGTCTCTACTAAAAATACAAAAAATTAGCCAGGCATGGTGGCACGTGCCTGTAGTCCCAGCTACTCGGGAGGTTAAGGCAGAAGGATCGCTTGAACCTGGGGGGCGGGGTTGCAGTAAGCGGAGAATGTGCCACTGCACTCCATCCTGGGAGACAGTGCGAGACTCGTCTCAAAAAAAAAAAAAAAAGAAAAAACAAAACAAAATGCGGGACTTTGAAACACACCAAACTCATTAGGCTGTCACAATGAAAGATTCAGAAAATTTCAAAGAAAATGTTTTGTTCATTTTTATTAAAAAATATCTGAAGCAAAATATAAAGTGTTTAACTGTGGTGGGATCATGGATATTATATTATCTTTTCAGTAGTCCACAATAGTTATAAAAATATTTTAAAAATTATTTGAATATTTCAGACAAAATGCATTTGGAATGAATCATTCAAAAAATGATTTCAGTTTATCATAATATCAAAACAGTCCACTTCCAAAGTTTATAATCAAATAGTTTTACTAAAAATAAACAGGATAAAAACCTCTCTGAAGATTTCAAGATAAACAGGTAATGTTGGACATTCTACAGAACATAATTCAGGGATAAAATAGAAGATTTCAAACTCTCATGAGCTTAATACTGGGTTTTACTTCATAAATTATATTTATTCTAAGAATCTACCCACCTGTCAGCTCAATGTGTCTATCTATGGCTCTGCTTGATTTTAGAGAGCCTGGGGGTGAAGGTGCAGAACAATAACACAACAGTAAGCTTCAGTGTATGCAGTAGTTGAAATGATTTCATTTCTCAGACCTTGTTAATCACTAAGGATCACCATAAACTAACTGTGAAAAAGACTACAAAAACTCTGAGTCACCACCAAAATGCACAGACTTGTGTGGCTGGCAGAGGTTTTTCTATCCATCACTATGTAAACAAGGCCAGCTACTGTTAATAATGTCTACGCTCAGGGCATGAACTCCTCACACAGGTTGAGCCAATTCTTTTACACATCTTTTTTTTTTTTTTTTTTTTTTTTTTTTTTAAAGTGAAGCTGTCACAGAAGACATAAATCTACACTAAGTTACACAAACATGGAAAATAAGTGTCAGTACCATGATGGGAATAAATGGAACCACGTAACGTAATAGGATATGAGTGAGGTAGCTGATCTTCAGTAGCTTTTTTTCATCGTATAGAGCAGAAAGTATCAGACTCACTGATCTCTACTAGAGAATTTGACAAAATTCAATTTGATACGGTAATTATTGTCAGATCATCTGTAATATGCCCAGAATTGTGCTGGGAAAATTGGGAGAAGTTTAAAAGATGCAAATCCTCTTATAAACATCCTGAAAATAGCAGATAGTTCTCAGATAAGTAATGATTAGATAGAATCCTGTAACTTTGTCCAGAAGTTGTTTGTGAGGCCCTCAAAATCTCTTGGGCTCCTTAAAATTAGTAAGAGATGTGTCTTTATTCAAAAACAATAAAATCAAGGTATTCACTACCTTAATGAGCTTAGCAAGAGCTTTAAATGTATTTGTAAATGTGAACTTTCTCTTGATTTTATATTTGTAATTTCAGTTTTCTTTCTCATCTATTTTGCAGAATCAGGAAGTATTTGCTTTTCATCTAAAACCTTTAAATTCCCTCTCTGAAATTTCTGATACCAAATTACCCTCTAATTTGGTGTCAAAAGTTTGAAAATATCACTTTTATTATTTATTATATTCAACTTTTATTATCTTTATATTCAAATTTTCTGCTTGAGTTTTTTGTAACCATGTCAATAAAAAAATCATTGGCCACTATCCCTACTTTACATTTTTTTCAGTATGATTCAAAGTTACCTAAAACATGAAATTAATTAAATAGCTGTACAGTAATGCCCAGAATAAAGCCAAAGTGTGATAAAGTAAGATATTTTCATGCTTTTCTTTGCTGTTAATTTTGAAGATGTCCATCTTATCAATGTATTTATTCATTAATTTTATAAATATGGAGTGCTTATTATGTGCTAGACATTTTTATAAGTTTGGGGATATAATGTTTGTTTGTTTGTTTTTTTTGAGACGGAGTCTTGCTCTGTCGCCCAGGCTGGAGTGCAGTGGCGCAATCTCGGCTCACTGCAAGCTCCGCCTCCCGGGTTCACGCCATTCTCCTGCCTCAGCCTCCCGAGTAGCTGGGACTACAGGCGCCCGCCACTGTGCCCGGCTAATTTTTTCTATTTTTAGTAGAGACGGGGTTTCACCATGGTCTCGATCTCCTGACCTTGTGATCCGCCCGCCTCGGCCTCCCAAAGTGCTGGGATTACAGGCGTGAGCCACCGCGCCCGGCCATAAGTTTGGGGATATAATGATGAGCCAAACCAGACACAAAATAAGAATGAATTCAGGAGGCAAAAATGTGTAGTGTTGTCAAAGATTACCTTTAAGATAAAAAGAATTTAATGTTTTACTCTGTACCTGGTACAGCAGAGCATTCAAAATCCAGAAGTCCAAAATGCTCCAAAATCTGAAACATTTTGAGAACCAACATGACACTCAAAGGAAATGCTCTTTGGAACATACTGGATTTCAGATTTTCAGATGTGGGATGCTCACCAGGTAATATAATGCACAAATATGCCAAAACTCAAAAAATTTCAAACTGTAAAACACTTGTGGTCCCAAGCATTTTGAGTAAGGGATAATTTATATATATAAAATATATGTACAAAGAGTCCTTATTTATTAAAAAAAATAAAAACAGTCCAACCAGCATTTCTATCATATTTCTTTCATTTTTATAAACAGTTTGAAAATATTGAGATTTCTATTATAATGCAGATCCTTAAGAGCATTTGCTTTCCTGTATTTTAAACAGATATAGTTAAGAAGGACAGAGACTGTGGGAAATGACAAACTTATTTTACCTCTCAGTCATGTCAAATATTTCATGCATTCTCAAAGCGTGCAAGTAAAAGTTTGTGTCACAATTACTATCTTTCGGGTTTGGGTGGTTCTACTCATAATATCTTGGAGAATGACAGGATCAAGAAAAAGAACAGGGTTTCACAAATGACAGACTAGCAGGCCAAAACAAAGCCAAAGACAGGAAGGAGGCGGCCAGGGAACACTTACTGGTAAGTGGTTGGGCTGACATTGATGCGCCGAGGGTGACTTCCTGACTCAAATTTGCTTGCCAGCGTGACATTATTTCCAAACAGGCAATAACGTGGCATTCGCACCCCAACAACTCCAGCCAGCACGGAGCCCGAGTGAATTCCTATCCTCATCTAAAAAAGAATGAAAGAGTAAAAGGAACACATTTGTTTCCATTTGGTATGCAATTATTTTAATGAAAGGCACTGCTAGTTAATAAATTAAGCTATGAGTTCCTCAAAGACAGGAACTGAGTCCTGGTCATTTTTGTGAGCCTAATAGCTGGATCATTATAGTGCTCAAAGAACATAAATGCTATGGAATACACAAAAGAACATAAATGCTATAGAATACACAAATACACAAATGAATAAGTATATGAAAAAATTTATGTTTAATTTGCTACATAAATCTGATTAAGTTACAGGTTAAATCAGATTTCATCTGTATATAATATGGTCTAACTTGAAGAGTGTATTTTTCTCCAGTTTCTCCCTCCAGTTATTCTTAAATAAAACCTCATTTGTTTCTTTCATAGCATTAAACATCATTGTAAATTAAATATTTATATTTCTGTTCATGTCATTTAAATGTTGGATTTTCCCATTAGAGAAAGATATATATATATATATAATTATATGTATTATATACATGTATATAATATATATATTTCTTTACTGCTGAATATTCAACATTTAGTACAGTACCTAGAGCAAAGCAGGTATTCAACATTAAGTGATAAATGTCAAAAAAATTGGCTGAATTCCCCAACGTATTATTAAAATGGAGTTAAAATAGAGAATTTAATCCTTGAGACAGTCAATAGGCATTGATTAAAAATTCTAAAGAGTAAATTAAATGCTGTAAATTTACTCTGATTAATCTGTCTGGTCCATGCCTTGAAAAGGCCCTCAATGTACAGTTGATATATAATTAAACATGATCACAGTAATGTAGTTATATTGACACAGTCTACACCAAAATAGCTGAAGCCAATGGATAACAAGTGGGAGATGATATCCTTAGTTCTAGGGGAATGTAGAATGTTCCTTGGAGGGAGGAAACCTGACCCCTAGATGCCTACCAAGTAGCCAAACTATCACCCCTTCACCACCAGGCTCTCTTTACCACTCTGGTTGTAAGGATAAAAGTCAGTCTGAGAACAACCCTTGTCTTGGGGCTGGGGACTTCTGCATATATCAACTCATAAAAAGATAGGTTGAAACTAATGTGACCTAGCTGCATCCCCTGATAACCTTTTCACTTACTTTTAAAAAACTGACTCTAAAATTTATTTGTAAATTTAGTATGGTAGAAAGACTCAAGATATATCTGAGAAAGATGACAAGTTAGAGTATTTGCCCTACCAGATATCGAATCTTAGTATAAACATATCTAATCAGTGCACAGATACCATCATATAAACAAATAGACTAATGGAACATTTAATCCAGAAAGGCTGCCATGCATATGTAGATGCTAGATTTATAGAAGAGTTGGCATTTCAGATAGGTGAGAAAAAGGGGTCCTTTTTATTAGAATACGCTGGATCAACTTTATGTGGAAAAAAATTCCAAGTAAATTAAAGATCTTGATGTAACAGACATAACTTCACAGCTTTAAAAATAATTGTATTAAGAAACAATTGGTAGTATCAGTAAAAATGCAAAATATAGATACTTTAAAACATAGACTTTTATTTGTCTCTCAATAATAGTTCCTAGATGGGTCATCCAGATTGCCAGGCTGCTCTGTTCCCCTCAGTAATTCAAGGACCTGGTCCTTTTCATTGGTCCTTCTCCATGTCTTGGTGCATATCCAGGGCACCCTCATGTTCCAGCTCACGGGATGTGGAAAGATAACTAATTTATCATTTAAAGTGATCTTCATTACTTTGTGTAGATTCAGATTTGTATCTGGCATCATTTTTCTCCTTCCTACAGGATTTCATAAATATTTCTTATACTGTAGGCTCACTGGTAATAAATTCCCTCTGCTTTTTTATGTTTAAAAGTCTTAATTTTGTCTTCATATGTGAAAGATACATTCACTGCAAATAGAATTCTGGGTTTAAAAAGTTTTTTACCCCCAGTGGTTTAAAGAGGCTGTTCCACTGGCTCCCCTCTTGCATCTTTTTGGATATAAAATCTGCTATCATCTTTATCTTAATTCTTCTATATATAACATATATTTTACTTCTGGTTGCTTTTAAATTTTTATTTTATCATCCGTTTTAGGTAATTTAGTTATGATTTCCCTTGATGTTTTTTTCCCTTGTGTTTTGGGTTTGTTGAGCTCTTGGATCTGTGGGTTTATGGCTTTTATCATATTTGGAAATTTTCTATTTCTTTGAATATTTTATTCTGTCCACCTCTCCCTCTCAGAGATTCTAATTACACATATGTTAGGAACTTGAATTATTTCCAAAGTCCACTGATGATCTACTCATTTGAAATAATTTTCTCCATTTATTTGGGATAATTTCTATTGCTGTGTCTTCAAATTTATAATATTTTCTTTTGCAATGTCTAATTTGTTGTTAATCACATTCAACATATTTTTCATCTCAGACATTGTCATTTTCCTCTACAGAAGTTCAATTTGGAATGTTTAAAAATCTTCCAGGTATCAATTTAGCCTTTGAAAATATGGAATACAGTTAAAAATCACTCTCTTAATGCCCTTGTCTGCTAATTCTAACATCTGTTTCAACTCTGTACTATCCATTTGGATTAATTTTTCTCTTCATTATGAGTCCCATGTCTCAGATTTTCTTTATGTCTAGTAATTTTGGATTGGGTGCCATATATCATAATGTGACTTCTTGAGTGTTGGATATTTTTATAATCTCATAAATATTATTGACCTTTGTTCTGGGATGCAGTTAAATGACTTGGAAACACTTTGTTCCTTTCAAGCTTTGCTTTTAAGATTTGTTAGGCAAGACTGGAGCAGTGTTTCATGAAGGGCTAATTATCCTTCCTTACTAAGGCAAGAACCTTGAGTACTCTCCCTAGTGTCCTTGATTTATGAGGTTTTCCATTCTGCCTGAATGGAAACAGCCATTTTTTTTTTCCAAGTCCTGTGTAAGTGCTAGGTGCTTTTTCATCTAATCTTTTTGGGTATCTCCCTCACACCAGGGCTCAGGTAGTTTCCTCACATATGTGCATGAATCACTACTCTGCAGAATACATAATGAGGATCCTTGGAAGATGTCAGGGGGTCTTTTTGCAACTCTCACTTCTCTGATACTCTGTGACCTTTAGCCTCCTTGGTCTCCCAAGACTCTCAGCTCCATCTCTTCAACTCAAGAAGTTTGTTGGGTATCTCCTGGTTTGTCCCTCCCTGAGCCACACCCTGGATGCCTCTCAAGGCATTTAGGGCAATCATAGGGCTCATTTAATTTTTTTCTTATCTCTCAGGAATCACTATCTTCCATTGTCTAATGTCCACTGTCACAAAAACTGTTCTTTCGTATATTTTGTCCTGATGTAAAAAATTTTTAAGATGGGAGTGTAAATCTAGTCACTGTACCCCATATTGGCTGGAAGCAGAAGTGAGACCTACTTTTTTTTTTTTAAAAAGTAAACTATTTGAAAAACTTAAGCCTGTTTCTCATGAGGGAGTCTCTATTTGGACTTAAAGCAAAACATGCTGAGTATCAGTATTCCTCTTAAACTAAGTATAAAGCACCTTTCTCTAAAATTAGCAAAGCACACTGCAATATTAGTATATTTCTTTGGGTCTGTTTACTTTCAGAAGGCCAATTTATATTGTTATCTTGTACAATGCATGTTTGCTTGAAGTACAACCAAACCTTAGATGTGAAGACTGTCAGTTTGAGATTCTAATAACTATAGAAATCTTTTCAAGCAGGAGGAGAGCAGAAGTGAGTATTACATTGATACATTTTATAGACTCTTTTTACTCTTCTTTCTGTTAAAAAAAAAAAAAAAAGACTCCATACACCATACCAACTATTTGAAAGGCTTATCTAGTTCTGTTTCTGCCTCCTTTCAAAAGACCTGAGGCTTTCTTTTCAGTCTAATTTTTAGAATTATAATTTATTATAACCTGAAAAATGCTGAAGACAAAAACTCTGATATCCTTGAGGGGGCAGAGGGTCATGGAGAGGAATAGTTCATTAAATTTTAAAAAAAAGTCTTGTCTCTTAGAAAATTATCTAAAAGAGGCACAAGAGTATCAACAACCACATAAACCACACTGACCCACTGTCACTACCTATCATGGAACAGGACTCAGAGAATTATTTAGTTTGGGAAGTAAGGCGATGCCACTGGAAACTTACAAGCTGAATCAGCAGACTGTTTTCTTTTGCATTTCTTTTGACAATTTATTGAGATTTCCCAGGAATTATTGCCTATATAAGGAAGTCACTGATTGCCTCATTCAGAATGTGCCAAGAGTATCTAGCAGTAAGACAAACAGTGAGATAATTTAACTATCAGTGAGGGCTTTACATTCATTTAGACAAGATTTAACTTTGTTTAAATGGGTTAACCAAGCAGTCACATTTGCATCCATCTGGCCGGTATGCTGTAGTTAAAGGGGATTACTTTGCACTAAACCAATGGTTCTCACCTGAGGTCATCTGAGCCCCTCAGTGGACATCTGGCAATGTCTGGAAGCATTTTTGTTTTTCACAACTGGGAGGGAGAGGTACTACTGGCATCTATGTGGCAGAGTTAGAAATTTCCTATAACAGCTTCCCAGCCCTGGAAAAGAATTTTCCAGCCCCAAATATCAATAGTGCCAAGACTGAGAAGCTGTACTCAGTAGACCTCTAGCAACCTATTAATCTTAGTAAACGAGGATAAACAAAAATATAAATGTTTTCATCTGATCAAAGCTTTGACAAAGCATACTAGACTTAAGAGAATGTTCATGAAAAAAAAAATGTTTGTCCTAGGGATTTATTGAAAAACACAAAAGCTTCAGGATATATCCTGAGGTTAGGCTATCTATCACCCAATCTTTTATATATTCAATGTACAAAATAATGCAAAACTCTGGGACACGTTAAAGTCCCCAGTTATCAAAAGATTCAGTTATTCTCACAATATTCTGCTTATTACCAGGCTCATAAACAACTGCATTAAAAAAAAAAGTTCCTCTTACAACTTTTAAAAGTAGAATGCTTGTACAGTTCTATCTCAGCAAGCCAAAACTCTCTTTTAGCTTAGTAAAGCAGGAATGTTGGGTTAAGAGGGCAGCACAGATCCTTTAGTCCATCCAGCTCCCTCATTTTACAAATAGACTGAAGCTCAAAAGAGCACAATGAAAACATTACATTAGTGTTAGGGTCAGCTCTAGATCTTAATTCACTTGGCTCTGAGTTCCGCGCATTATAAAAAATGTCCAAATTGCAGTGATGCCTCAGGCTGTTTCTACTAGGCCCATCAGACTTGATCAGATAAAATAAACAAAATCAGATTTAATCTGGTTTTGCCTACTTCATCTACACAGAAGAGTTAGCATATTCCAGTTGAAACCCAGAAAATACTAGTTACACATTTATTAAGTCCAATACCAGAAACCTTCCATCCCTTCTCCATCTTATTGTTCATACTTTTCTACACTAAATATTTCCTGACTGGTCTACTCAGCACACTCCCTAAAATGCTTGCTGCATTCAAGCCTGTGAGCTTTTACTCATATGGATTGCCTCATCTAAAATACATCCAACCTTAATCACAGACTCTGCTCTAAGTGCTCAGAGTATAAACAGAAATAAGTCTTCATTTGTTGTTTTAGAGTTTTCATTTGCTGTAAAAGATACAATAGCTAATTGAAATTAGGATCATTGATACAAAGTTAAAGTATAAGAGAGGGCAGGGCACTGGTGACAGGTGGGTGGGGCTGACCAGGTCTGGAGAATCAGTAGTCTCTCTCAGGAAAATACTCTTTGAGCTCAATGCTTCCCCACCTTTGGCTAGGTTTGGAAAGAGTGATGCAGCTGTAGTCAGAGGGGTGGGAGTAGAACATCCAGGTAAAGTGAAAATAATGTTCGAAGATCCTAAAGCCTGAAGAGCTTTGGCACATTTTTGAAACAGAAAGGAGGCCCCTCAAGGTAGCTGCTGCTTTTTTTTTTTTTTTTTTGAGGCGGAGTCTCGCTCTGTCGCCCAGGCTGGAGTGCAGTGGCGCGATCTCGGCTCACTGCAAGCTCCGCCTCCCGGGTTTACGCCATTCTCCTGCCTCAGCCTCCCGAGTAGCTGGGACTACAGGCGCCCACCACCACCACGCCTGGCTAATTTTTTGTATTTTTAGTAGAGACGGGGTTTCACTGTGTTAGCCAGGGTGGTCTCGATCTCCTGACCTCGTGATCCGCCCGTCTCGGCCTCCCAAAGTGCTGGGATTACAGGCTTGAGCCACCGCGCCCGGCCGGTAGCTGCTTCTTAAAGAAAAGGGGAGGGAGGCAGTTTGTAAGGCTGAGGGAATACACCCCACAGCAGATCATATAGCACAGGGTTTGCCAGTGTTGGCACTACTGACATTTTGGGTTGGATAATGCCTTTTCGTGGGTGGCTTGCACTGTGCATTATAGGACGATTACTGTCCCTGGCCTCTAACCACTAGATGCCAGTTGTAAACAGAAGGAAGAAGTTATGTCCTGTTAGTTCTGTTGCATAACTGACAGGGTGCAGGCTTTATATCCAATCCTGGCTCGACTATCTACTTAATGGTGGTAGAAATTCTCCAGCCAACAGCATTGTGATTTTCTTTGGGCAATTCGCGTTCTGCAGGTTTGGTGGGACTGACTCCACCCCCAGGTCCAGGAACAGACCCAAGCTGGCAAGGGTATGATAGTCTCCCGAGGTTAGCAAATAATTTAAGAAAAGACAAGAGTAAATCTCAGGAGTTGTAAGAGACCTATAAGGAGAGACCCTCTTTTCCCTCAGCTGGTGCAGGGTACGTTTGTGAACACGGTACAGCGTTCCAGTGAACAGCTAGAGCCAATTTGACACCATAGTTGTCGGAGTGAGGGGGACTTGGGCTGTAGCAGACCCTTCTGTAGAGCCTGAGGATGAGGCTAGTGCTGGGAAGGCAAACCAAAGAGAACAACAGAGATGCCAAGTTCATGGCAATATCAATTTTGCAGCTATATCTAGCCTCTTAGAGAGCTAGTCCTACTTCTGGACTTCTGTTATTTGAATCAATGGATTCCTTTAATTGTTTATGCCACCTTATTTTGTCACTTGCAAAAGAAAGACACGTAAAAGATACTCTAGCTGTGTGAATTTTAGGCATGTCAGCTACCTCTGTGAAGTTTTTATTCATAAGATGATAATACCTTCTTGGCACGATTAATACCTTCTTAGGTGGGCTGTTAGCAGAATGAACTGAGAGAAACAATAGGCCCATAGTAGATGTTCAAAAAGATGTAAGCTCCTTTCCCACACTTCCTGATAGCCATTATATTTCTCTTGGTGTCAAGGACAATGCCACACACCCATTTATAATTAAGTAAATAGATTTATTAATTCTGGAATGTGCAAGTCAAACTGAAACCATGATTAACATTACAAGCTAGCAAGTTAAATACAAATTTGTATTGAAACAGTCCTATTTGTACAAGAAAAATATCCAAATTAAAATACATCTATAAGAGAAAAAGAAGAAAGTCTTTTAGTAGAACAGCCAATAAACTCTTCACTCATGTTTGCATTTAAGTATTGCTTTTAGATTTATGTGATTAAGATTTTAGGCTTTGGAAAAGTAATTAACTGCTCTAACAGAAAGGAGCTTAAAATCATTGTGCACATTGTGAGGTAAGGGTGAAACAAATATTTAATCCTTTTGCCAGAATTAGTTAAAATGTGTCATAAACTTTTATCATTAAATACTCCTTTAACCAATAAAATGAGGTAAGTAAAATTTTTTACATTTTTGTCTCGTTCTTTTCTTAATAATATTTTTCTGACAAGAAAGTCAATGTTTTAAATTCAAATTTTGAAAGCTCAAGATTCTTAGGAAGAAAACAATCAGCTCACTCCAGTAGGTTTTACAATTTCTGCTTATTTCCCAAATGTGCAAGGAAACAGGGTGAAATAATCTCTGTGACTATGTGGCATTTTTCTATTTATTAGAGGACTCAGCCTCCAGTCTGATGGTGTCAGAATGTCACATTCTCAAGTAATACACTGGGACAAATAGCACTTTGGGCAAAATATCTTACTGTGTTTACTGTAAACATTACAGAAGCACCATTCATAGATAAATTTAACTTTGCAGACAGTATTTGACCAAATAATTATTCTCATCACTGGTAATTTCAGACCATACAATATGAAGTATTATGACATTTATAAAATAAAACATGGTAAAATTTTAAATAATATTTTGCAGTTGGGGAAGAAAGTGGGTTTGTAATCTTGTTTACATTTTCTGATGAAGAAGGATAAAACCCTACAAACCACTGATTAGGAGGGCATATCTAGAATCATACAACTGATGGCACTGAATAAAATGTCAGATACTGCTGTGGGGATATAGCAATATGGCTCAAATTCACCACTACTTTCTCACAGGGCACTCATTAATGTGTATGTTTTCATTTAAATATATTTGATACCTGATAAGATATTTAAATTTGACTCAGTTTGTAGGAGTGTTATTATTAAGGCCTATAAGCTGAATATGAAATTTACCTCTGTGCAAAAAAAGTCTTAAAAATCTTTTCAAAGAAACGGATTTAAATCAACCGAAATACTTGCATTGAATATGCATGTACTTAGAAATAACCAGCATATAACTTAGTGGTTAAAATATTCCTACCTACTTATCAATTCACTCAGTTAATAAGGAAAATCATTTTCTGTCAAAATGCAGCTCTTAACAACAGATAATCTGGAATGAAATTTCTAGGAAGAAAAAAATTTCATAGCAGCATAAATTAAAAAATGATTTTAAAAACTTTAAATATGTAGAAATGAAATCCTTTGAAAACAGATAAAGGGATTTAGGAAAGGATTCTCATAGTATTACATGTGTGTTTGTCATTAATTCATTCATTTAAATTACTCAGAGAAAAAACATGCATTTGACAGAGGTGTAAGAAGAAAAGGAATTTTAATAATGAATTTGATTGTTAAACATAATAATGCCTATCATCTTTCATAAGCCATAATTTCTTTTAAAAATAAGAATAAATAGCATAGCTAAGTTTATGCTCCAGAATAAAAGTACAGGAACAATATTAAACCCCTGAGTTACAACGTAGAACTCTTGGCTACACACTGGATCAACTGGGGAGCTCTAAAATTGCTGCTTTGAATTTGATTACCGGAGAGTAAGATTTAACTGGTTTGGGATGAGGATTGGGTACTGGGATTTTTAACCCTTCCTAGGGTTTCTAATGTGCATCGAAGGTTGAAATCCATGAGTGTACAAAAATCACTTAATGTTTCACAGATATATTCACAAATAATCAATACTACATGATCCAAGTAATTTATATACCTCTACTCTTTGCCCCGGAAATCATTTTCGCCAGCATTCTGTAAATTCCTTCACATCCATATACACAGATATACTACTACTTCAATTAGGAAACACAATATTCCATTTTGCTCCCAGGACACTGAAGTTATCAACAAAATATTCCCTTATATCTCCTGATGGCTTTTAAAGGGCACAAAAATATGTGTTTAATTAAAATATTAGCAACTAGAACAGAACTGTGAAGCCTCCTCAGACTTAATGCATTCTAGTTGGTGTAAGACAGAGAAGTTTCCTTGAGACCTCAGCACATCTGTTTTCATGGCAAACATGAAACAGTTTGGGTGGCAACCCAGGCTCATTTATAGAGCATTTTATATAAACTTTTTATAGAAAATAAAAAGTGCTTGTGGGGGGCAATGGGACTCCAAAGGGAAACGACTTTGTCTTGGGCGTTGGTCATTCCAGAAGCCCTGGCAGCAGCATGGTGCTGGGGTGGAGGGCATTTTACCGAAAGAGGTGTTACCTTTTTGGAAGGTGTCATAGGCTTTGGAATCTGACCCATCATTTGTTATATTATATTGGCAATCTTGGCAAGTTAAACATTTTGATAATCCTCTTTCTGAACCCTTTTTTTTCATTATTAGAAATGAACAAAGCATAATGATAATGTATGTTTATACAAACCCCTATAAAACTGATTAAATAGTCATAGAGTGTTATCAAGGGAAAAGAACAAGGGAAAGTGTTTTCTGAAAAGTTAAATTGTTTTAAGAGTTTGAAAAATAACAGAAAGCTAAAATAAAATTCAAAGACATACAATATCAAATGTAAATCAAGCTGTCATAACTAAGCCTAAGGAGGTATGACTACCAAATGTCATGTGGTGTCCTAGATGGGACTGTGAAACATAAAAGAACATTAGGGAAAAATTAAGAAAATATGAATAAATTATAGACTTTAGCTAATAATAATGTATCGATACTGGTTTGTTAATTGTAACAATTGTACCATATTAGTTTTGGGTGACTAGGTGTGGGACACTTGGGTGTTCTATGGACTATCTTTGCAAATTATTCTGAAAAACAGAAACAATTCTAACATCAAAAGTTTATTTAAAAATGTAAATCATACGCTTCTCCACCAACAAAAAGGACATATTTACAAAATGTTTCTTTTTTTTTGAGATGGAGTCTCTGTCACCCAGGCTGGAGTACAGTGGCGCCATCTCGGCTCACTGCAGCCTCCACCTCCCATGTTCAAGCAATTCTCCTGCCTCAATCTCCCAAGTAGCTGGGACTACAGGTGTGCGCCACCATGCCCGGCTAATTTTTGTATCTTTAGTAGAGACAGGGTTTTGCCATATTGCCCAGGCTGCTCTTGAACTCCTCCTGGCCTCAGGTGATCTGCCCGCCTCGGCCTCCCAAAGTGCTGGGATTACAGGCGTGAGCCACTGCGCCTGGCCAACAAAATGTTTCTTATTGTTAAAAATGTTTCTTATCTTCAGATTCAGACAGTAAGGGACTGTAATGTGAAATACAGTAATTGAAAATGATAATATCAAAAAATAATTAACAAGTGTTAGAAATGAGTCTACCAACCGATAACCAAGTTAATTCTTTGGTACATACAGCCCATACTCTGTGTATTGATGTTATTACTAACATTTATTCTATTTGGGCATTAGATGGCGCTCATGTTCATTTTACTGAGCAGGCTGGCTCTTTAATGTCAGCAGTAGGTCTCTCAACTGGAGAAATGTCTTTAAGATTTGACGCAATATTACTTTTAGGGGTTAATTATGAAAACGAAATCAACCTCATAAGGCTCAAAGCTTTGGATTGGGTGGCAAAATTCAAACAGTGAACAAAACTGGAAATTAAGAAATTGCTAACCAAAATTCCTAAGTCCCAAGGAATCCAATGGTGGGCTTCAAGACATCCTCCTCAGACCCACTGAAGTTGTGGGCACAGATGTGTCTATGTTGCATCCATAGTATCTGTCACCTTTTCAAAGAAGTTCATAGATTTCTCAAATTTTGAGAACCATTGCCCTAAGTTTCTTTTCAGTTCGAAATCATTGCTGCATCATCAACACCCACCAGTGGATTTTGAATTTAGTAGGGCAATCTTTAAATGCTTGTTGATTGAATGAATAAGTGAATTAATAAGCAGAAGAATAAATGAAAAGGAAAGGAAATGCCATGCCAGGCACAAATGTTCCTCTCTCCCTCTTCTAAATACTTGCAGCATGGTATTTTTGACACCGAAGGCATTGGATGCTCATTCATCTTTGTATTCCTCAAGATTTGCAAACAAAGAATGAGAAGCACCACTTAAACAAGAAATCTTGAATCAGTGCTTTATATCTAGTCCCACTTCTTCTTGTCAGATTATTCCAATAACTGATAAAGTAACCTCAGACTGGACTTTACAAAATTGTATGTTGAAATCCTCCCAAATTTAGCTGGTTTTTAAAAACTAGTTAATGGCTGCAAAAAGAAAACAAAATATTGGTAGTGGGGGCTAAAATCACTACTCAAAACTCAATATTTTTTCTTTTAGTATAGCTGTGCTGTTTTTATTTATTTTGATAGTGCCCTTAGTACAAAATAAAATAATAATAGAACCATGAACTGGTGAGTCTGTGGACTAGAACATGTCATTTGATTTAACTGGGGCTCTTCTTTTAACCTGGACTTTGAGAAAAAGCTCTGAAATTTGAAATAAAAGGCTTGGTAGTATTTATTTGTGATTAGCAAGTCACCAATCCCATTCAAGCAAACAAAAGAAAAAAATACTAGGAAATTTTCCTTTTCAGAAAGGGGAGCTGCTAAATGAAGAACATATACAAAGTAGTCATCAAAGACCAATTGTGTGTGTGTGTGTGTTGCACACAATGTCAATTTTAAGGAATCCCTTTGCATACAGAACATGAATGGTTAGTACTGATTTGTTTTATTTTGACCCCATTCCCCCAGACACATGAAATTCAGAATAAGAAATACGTAGTTTCAACCAAAGCAATATCTTCATTAGCAAATGCACTTATCATTATTATTTATATGTTTACATATGTGTAATTTTATAGGACTATTAAAATACATAGTTATTTTGATATATTTTATTATGATACAAAGTCACCTGCAGATCTTAAAACACACCAAGCTCTTTGTCTCCCCTGATCCTTTATTATTGTTTCCTCTGACTGTGCCCCAACACTTCTCTTGAGAAATTCCCAGCACCACAGAGGCCCAGCTTAGCCATCATCCCTGCTCCAGACTGTGTGTAAGTTGTTTCTTCTGGTTTTCTCCATCCTTCATCCAGCTGGAGAGTTTCTCACTTTTCAGACCACGGCTTTAGAAGTCCCTTACTCTGGGAAGCCTTTCATCAGGAACTTAGGAATCCCTGATATGAACTGTATTCATGATTCTTCTCTCCTAACAACATTTCCTACACTGTATTTTGATTGTTTTGTTTTGTTTTCATTACCTGTCTCCTTTGCTTAGTATTGAGCTCTGGGAAAACAAAGATACAACAACATTTGTCTTACTCACTGTTATATTCCCAGCAACTACCAGAACCTTCCTGGCACATAGCAGTGACTCAATATTTAAGTAAAAAATGGCCAGCCTCAGTGGCTCACGCATGTAATCTCAGCACTTTGGGAGGCTGAGGCGGGCGGATCACCTGAGGCTGAGATCGAGACCAGCCTGGCCAACATGGCAAAGCCCCATCTCTACTAAAGATACAAAAATTAGCTGGGCATGGTGGCGCATGCCTATAGTCCCAGCTACTTGGGAGGCTGACGCAGGAGAATCACTTGAACCTGGGAGGCGGAGGTTGCAGTGAGTCAAGATCATGCCACTGCACTCCAGCCTGGACAAGAGTGAAACTGTCTCAAAAAAAAAAAAAAAAAAAAAAGAAAAGAAACATGAATTTAAACCATTTCTTTAAAAATCTCTGAACATAAATTAATATGTTTTTGAGTTAGATATTTGAAATGTATTTTGTTTTCTTCAACTGTTTCGCCTCCTAAAGGGAGTTTCCTAAAAAAATGTATTTAAGTAAATAATAATTTGAGAGAAACTTGCTTAAGGTATTCCTCCATTCCCTTTCAGTTTACATTTTTCTACCAAGTTAAAAACAACCACATGAATAAATGAAACAAGGTAACTTGGGTCAAATGAGTGTATCCAAGCCATGGCACCTGCCCTGTGGAATTATCTAAGGATGACCTGAGCCTCTTTCAGAGATGTACACCAGGAACCAGTAACACAGCAGAAGGCCAGGACAGCTACTGTGGGCCGCAGTCCTGCAAGCAGTCTAAGGGCAAATGGCAGGCAGAATTGGCCAACACAAGAGTTTATTCAACAGATTCAATTTGTCAGACCCTTCTACTTCCCAAGTTAAAAGGAAGAAGAGTACAAGAACCCAATAAGGAACTTTTGTTGACCTGGGTTCATTTTTCATATTGTCACATAGCTAGATCCACAAAATTGGCTCCAATCCCTGAGTCTAATCACCCTATCCATCCCTCCTGCCCCATCTCACTCTCTCTGGTCACTTGCCCTTAAGTGCCTTTATCCTGTTTACATAGGAGGAAGCTGTGACTCTCTTGCTCTTGAGTGCTTATTCCAACCACACTGGGTAATCAAGGCTTTTTATTCTTCAAATTCTGAGAAGTCCTTGCTCAAATCATGGTTTAAGAGTCTTGGATTTAAGCCTATTTGAAAAATCAGTGTTTCACTCCTGGTTATGCAATATATTATCTACCTGCCCTTACGAGTGAGTCATTGTTACTCTCTCAGCTTTCATATTTCTATGTGTAAAATGAGGATAACATGGCTACCTGACAGTGCAGATGTGAGGATAACTAACTATCCTCATCATCCCTGGCATTTTATTGAGCGCTTAGAGTGCACCACACTCTGTGTCAAGCCCCTCGCATCTATTATCTCATTTGATTTCATTTACTAGATTAGCTTTACCACCAAACCTTATTCTACTCAGATAAGCATATCTCCAAGTATACAGACAGCTTATGTAGATAATGTTTATTAAAAAGAAGCCTCCAACAATCGATGTTGTTACTTTTTAAGAATATTAATTTTCATAATAGAAATTTAATTACACTGTGCAGAAATAATTAGGATTGCAGACTGACTTATTTAAGAAATCCTTTATTTTGGTAGAGAACAACTCAGACATTTATAATATTTCTATGTATCTTCTTATTGACATAAATTCTTATTGGCTAAAATACTATGATATTTATTTTCATAGTGTATATGTGAGAGTATACATATCCTAAAATTATCAGAATTATACCAAGTAGTTCAATTTAAAAATACATTTTTAAAAGTCAATTTAATCAGGTAAAGGCATTATCAAAACAAAAATCAAGCCATGGTAGAATATCGTGTATAGTATACAGTAACATTTAAATATGTAATTATTTTTATCACAATATTAATAAAGTATTCCCATTGATAGGTGTTAGTAATATTTCAAAGTACTTTGAGCCAAATGTTTGAAATGGTCAATTATCTTATGAGCTTAAAAGTAGTCAGTGACAGGCATTTTCATGTTTAATTAAATGCTTGACTCTCCAGTGACCACCACAATGACAGCAATGGACCCTAGTTTCTTACTCCAGATCTTTTTTTTTTCCTCCTTTTATATACCCATCCATGGACTGCGCAGTACTCTGGGGGCCAGGGGAGGGCAAGGAAAAGTAGATCTTACCCATTGCAATACCCCATTTTTCAACTGGTAGGCTGGAACAGACTAAGATTTTATGAACTGTAAGAGCTTTTAACGGATTCTGAAGGGCATCAAGAGTATAAGATTGACTAAGTATATTTTATTTATTGTGATAACACTGCATCCTTCTACAGTGCCTGACATATAAAAAGCAGATCAGTTCAGGCGCAGTGGCTCATGCCTGTAATCCCAGCACTTTGGGAGGCCGAAGCGGGTGGACTGCCTGAGGTTAGGAGTTTGAGACCAGCCTGACTAGCATGGTGAAACCTTGTCTCTACTAAAAATACAAAAATTAGCTAGTCATGGTGGCGGGTGCCTGTAATCCCAGCTACTTGGGGAGCTGAGGCAGGAGAATCCCTTGAACCTGGGAGGCGGAGGTTGCAGCAAGCCGAGACCAGGACATTGCACTCCAGCCTGGGCAACAAGAGTGAAACTCTGTCTCAAAACTAAAAAAAAACAAAAAAACCCACAGAAAAACAGATCAATAAATGTATATATATGGGGTAAGCAAGCAAAAATTAAGTAGTACATTGACAGATTGTATTTCTGTTTTAGAATATTAATATGGGCTACAGGATGGAGAATGGCCTTAGTGGGGCGGGCAGGAAACACTACAGGCTAAAAGTTTTTAGTGACGTTTAAGTGGTAATGATAATGAAAAGAAGGAGACTGACTGGAAACACATGTAGGAGAAAAATTGATAAGACTTGGTGACTGACTGGATACAAACGATAAGAGAGAGCATTATAAAGAATGGTGTCCCAAACCTGGCTTAGTGGGTTGGTGTTATCGATTGGAATAAGACCTAAAGGAAAACTAACAAGTTCCCTTTGGGTGGGATAAAGGTGGTGGCAGATTGTGAAATAATTTTGAACGAGAGAGTTAAATCTGAACCGAGAGATACCAGCTTTGAGGTGGTTCTAAATGTTCTGGCTATGGCGGACTTACCAAAGAGTATGTGGCATGGGAATCAAAAAGAGCTGGATGAATAATTTTGGAACATGAATATTTAAAAGATCCATAATCAGGGGTAAAACAAAGGACCTGAAGCCAAGCGGAGAGTGTGAAATTTTAGAGCCAACAGGTTGGGACAGTTGGTCAGAACAAAATGGCGTAACAAAACTAGGAAGTAAGAGATGCACGAGAAGTCAAGTGTTGAAGTACGAGGTAAAGTGTGAAAAAAAAAAAAAAGGAGTCCATGATATCAACGCAAATCTGTTAGGACAAGAGCCATTCCCATAGCAGGGCCTGAATAAGGTCTGGAGAAAGAAGGAAGCTGCAAAGAAGGACATCCACATTGTGGTGAGCCAAGTCAGGGGCCCATCCTGACAACATGAGACCAGATTCAAGAGCTGTCCAAATTCTAGAGCTATCCTGTGGGACACAGCCCACTTTGAGAGTTTCCTGGCTCAGAGTCCTCTGAAGGAGGCTCACTGAATCTGTCAAACACAAGCCAGCCACTGGCATTTTTCCACGTCTGCAAGATGAGAACATGCGATGGATGACATGAACTTCTCCATTACATGACCTTAGTCTCTTGATCTTGGAAGAAAACCACATTCTTAATTTCTTATGCCCCTGAAGAATTTTCAATCTACTAAACACAGTACTCAGGACACATTTTTCAAGGGCTCCTTTGCTCCAGTCATTTAAAAAGAATTCACTGAAAAAGTATATATACATTTATGGAAAAAAAAATCACAGTTTCTTAAAAATAAAAGGAAAAACAACTTACATTCAGAAACTAGACTTTGGACACTAAAATCGCTTAGGAAGTGTCTTGCCAATTCTGCCTCCTAAATGTCTCTCATATTTCTTTTCTCCATTCCTACTGTTCCTACTTTAGCAGGGATTTTCCTCCTCTTACCTGGGTCGATCACACTAATCTAATTTCTCCACCTGACTCCAGCCAATGTCCCCTTCAAACTTCCAATACACAGCTACCAAATGGTTCTCTGTAAAACATTCTAAGACATTCATCTGAACAGGTTTCTCCCAAATTAGAATCTCCCAATGGCTCCCAACTTCCCACTAATAATATTGAGAGATCCTTGTGTAAGGAAGTCATAATGCCTAATGGCCTGGCTCCTCATAAATGTCCCATTTCATCTGATGCTCCTCCTGCCTTTATAATTGTTTCTCTTAAAACACCACATGCCTTGTTGTTTACTAAATTCCCCAAATAATTTCGTATTTCTGGGATTTTATACATGCTATTTCTTCTTCTGGCACCATCCTACTACCTTAATTACCTGACAATTTCCTATTCGATCTGTTAATCTTCAATAATCATGTCATATAACTTCTCAGCAAAGGCTCTCCTGATTTCTTGCCCTTCTTTCTCTCACCCTTTACTAGCCACAGTTTATCATCCCATCCTCTCTGCTATCCCGGTTTCTTGTACCATTCCTGTATTTTTGTACATAGATATCATAGTAGACTCTGAGAGTTCTACTGAAGAGAAAGAGAAGACATCTCTTTGGAAATCCAAACAAATATTTGGAAATCCCTGAATTCATGATGCCACAGCATCAAATCATTTTTCCCAAAAAATGTTTATCTAAGAATGAGACAGAACACAAGCCATGTGGATGTGCAGATGGTGAACAGTAATCTAAAATCACTGACTAGCTCTCTACTCAAGCCTTGCAGCATGGGTGATTTAAATGCATGCATGCTTAGGCAAAAATATATTTACTATATATAACTACTCTGAGATCACTTTTGAATAGTTAAAACTGAAGATGTAAATTTTATAATTACTAAAGATCAATATTATGACACTTATTTGTTTGCATATTTGCAACCCCATCTAAATCTACACTCAGAGTAGGGACTATGTCTGTTTATCTTTATGTAAGAAGTAGTAGATGTTCAATAAGTGTTGATTGCAATGTTTAAACAATCACAAAATGCTCATTTCCCTCTCCCTTACTTTTGAGAAGAATGACAGTGTGACAATGTCTTCATATTTATGAAAAATATGATTGCCAAGGAGATTTACTTCATTCAATATTGATTTATTTCACTTATTCATTCATTCACCAAATATTTGTTGAGTTTGTAATACATGCTTTACATTGTTCCATGCACTAGATATAGAGGAATAAATAAGAGAGATGAGATGTCTGCTTTTATGGTATTTAAAGTAATGGAGACATGCTATAAGCAAATAAATAAAAATCCCATACTGTCACAAATTCATTTTTTAAAGTCTTTTATTATTTTTAAAACCTGGGAAGGAATTAGATGGGAGGAAGATAAGGGGATTGAAGCTAGAAGGAAGAATTGGTGGGGACTGCTGTCTTACTGCCATTATCCAATACAAATTCTGAGCGTTATCACTTCAGATTCTGAGGATCTTTTAAGTCTTTTCAGTGTTCCTAATTACCTGTTTGTGTAAAAAGCCTTGCCAAATGAATGACTAAAATATGTTGTTTTTTTTTTTTTTTAAATTTCTGTGGGCTGGGTGTGTGACTTTGCAAATGAGCAACTTTGCCAGGAAACTGAGAAATATATTCAAAAAATCTTACTTTTGTCATAGGGACTATGTCTTGCTGAGAAAACGGAAAGGAAATGAGAAGATACAGCCATTTTGTGGAAACTGCTCTTTAGAAGTTCAGGAAGATTTAATTAGAGACCATTTTCTGCAATGACACAAGCCAGCTTATTATTGTAGTATCAGCACAGCAAAAAAATGACTCCCTCAATGACAAAATTTTGTAAATTTAGAAGATGTCATACTTGCCAGAGTCATCACAATTAATTATGCCAGGCTATAAAGAGTGAAAATATCTTGATATTGTTTCTTACAACTGCTATCTCATTTGGAATAATTTCCCCTCTACATGTCTTTCAAGGTCTAGCTAAGGGATCACATTGTATTTTAATTATTTTTTATAAACCTGTTTCCTCTCTTGATTGTAATCTTCTTGTGTCTATGTACATTTCTAACCCCCAGGAATTATCTTTCTGGAATGCATAGATTGAGTGAAAAATTATAGTCTATTTTGCATATTGGCATAAACAGGCATATTATTCTCAAGTGATAAGCAAAAATGTCATTCTTTAATGACAAAACTGCTTTCTTTAATCAGTATGGAATATATATAATATATACATATATAATATACATAATATATATAACATATATTACATATATATATACATACTGTTTTTAAAACTTTTATTTTAGATTTGGGGTACATGTGCAGGTTTGTCATATAGGTAAACTGCATGTCATGGGTGTTTGTTGTACAGATAATTTCATCACCCAGGTAACAAGCATAGTACCTGATAGGTAGTTTTTTGATCCTCACTCTCCTCCCGCCCCCTGCCCTAAAGTAGGCCCTGGTGTCTGTTGTCCCCTTCTTTGTGTCCATATGTACATGATGTTTACCTCACACTTAAAAGTGAGAGTGAATGTGTGATATTTGGTTTTCTATTCCTGTGTTAGTTCACTTACAATAATGGCTTCACTCCATCCACGTTGCTGCAAAGAACAAGCTCTCATTCTTTTTTATGGCTGTGTAGTATTCCATGGTATATATGAACATTTTCTTTATCCAGTCTACCATTGATGGACTGGATCAAGATATGGGTGATTCCATATCTTGCTATTCTGAATAGTGCTGCAATGAACATACATATGCATGTGTCTTTATAATGGAATGATTTATATTCCTTTGGGTATACACCCAGTAATGGATTGCTGGGCTGAAGGATATTTTTGTCTTTAGGTCTCTGAGGAATCACTACGCTGTCTTCCATAATGGCTGAACTAATTTACACTCCCACCAACAGTGTATAAGCATTCCTTTTTCTCCACAACCTTGCCAGCATCTGTTATTTTTTTTTTTTTTTTTTGACATTTTAGTAATAGCCATTCTGACTGGTGTTAAGTGGTATCTCACTGTGCTTTTGCTTTGAATTTCTCTGATTAGTGGTGTTGAGCATTTTTTCATATGCTTATTGGCCATGTGTATGTTTTCTTTTGAAAAGTGTCTGTTTGTGTCCTTTGCCCGCTTTTTAATGAGGTTGTGTGTTTTGGCCTTGAAAATATGTTTAAGTTCCTTATGGATTACAGATATTAGACCTTATATTTTCTCCCATTCTGGAGCTTATCTGTTTACTCTGCTGATAGTTTCTTTTGGTGTGCAGATCTTTAGTTTAATTAGATCTCCTTTGTCAATTCTTGGTTTTCGTTGCAATTGTTTTTGGCATCTTCCTCATAAAATCTTTGCCCATTCTTATGTCTAGAATGGTATTTCCTAGGTTATCCCCCAGGGTATTTTATAGTTTTAGGTTGTACATTTAAGCCTTTAATGTGATTCATCACCCAAACAGAACTAAAAACAAAAACCACATGGTTAACTCAAAAGATGCAGAAAGGGCTTTTGATAAAGTCCAACATCCTTTCATGTTAAAAAACTCAATAAGCTAGGCATTGAATGAACATATTTCAAAATAATAAGAGCTGTCTATGAAAAATCCACAACCAACATCATACTGCATGGGCAAAAGCTGGAAGCATTTCCCTTGAAAACTGGAACAAGACAAGGATGCCCTCTCTCAACACTCCTATTCAAGATAGTAGTAGAAGTCCTGGCCAGGATAATCAGGCAAGAAAAAGAAATAAGAGGCATTCAAATAGGAAACAGGATGTCAGACTAACCCTGTTTTCAGACAATATGATTCTATACCAAGAAAACCCCATAGTCTCTACCCTAAAACTCCTTGATCTGATAAACAACTTCAGCAAAGTTTCAGGGTACAAAATTAATATTTAAAAATCAATAGTATTCCTATACACCAACAACATCCAATCTGAGACCCAAATCAAGAATGTAGTCCCATTCACAGTAGCCACCAAATAAATAAATAAACAAACAAATTACCTAGGAATACAATTAACCAGGGAGGTAAAAGATCTCTGCAATGAGATTTATAAAACACTGCTCAAAGAAATCAGAGCTGACACAAACAAATGGAAAAACATTCTATGTTCATGGATAGGAAAAATCAATATTGTTAAAATAGCCATACTGCTCAAAGCAATTTATAGATTAAGTGCTATTCCTATCAAACTAACAATGACACTCTTCACTGAATTATAAAAAACTATTTTAAAATTCATATGGAACCAGAAAGAGCCCAAATAGCCAAGGAAGTCCTAAGCAAACAGAGCCAAGCTGGAGGAATCACACCACCTGACTTTATACTATAAGGCTATAGTAACCAAAACAGCATGGTACTGGTACAAAAACAGACACATAGACCAGTGGAACAGATAGGAGAGCCCAGAAATCAGGCCACAAACCTACAACCATCTGATCTTTGACAAAGTCGACAGAAACAAGCAATGGAGAAAGGACCCCCTATTTAATAAATGGTGTTGGGATAACTGGCTAGCCATATGCAGAAGACTTAAACTAGACCTCTTCCTTACAAAAATTAACTCAAGATGGATTAAATATAGCATATTTTTATATTCATATTCTTCAATTTTAAGTACATAAAGTTAGCTTCATAAGACATTTAGCCACATTTATTGAATTTGTTTACTATGACAAAATGGAATATTTAATGAATCTTTAACATACTAGAAAATATTTAAATGTTAAAGATTGTTGTTGCCTTTCCATACTGCCAACAATGCATTTAGATGGTGGTAATGATGATGATGAAGCATTTCCTTGAAATAAAACAAAACAAAATGTTATTTCTAACAACGAAATGTTTAGTAGAATTGGATTTAGTGAAAAACCACTAGGAGAGCAAGAAATTCTTCAAGTTCTGTCTTTAGGATGGATAGTTTTTCTCACTACAGAAATTAAGGAATGAAATATGACTGACTCATTTGTGAACATATACACACAAGGCAAATGGATGCAGAAGTCATTTCTTAATGAAAGCTGAATGATAACATCATTTTAAGAGAAAAGTACCAGAAACAAGATTGGAATAAAATGTAGCCTACATTTCATAAAAATAATATCCTTACTTTCTCTGTCTCAGTCATCTGCTACAAAATCACATTTAGAAATTTAGTCCCTGAGAAAAATAACACAGGAATGGAAAATTCAGATTTGGAAGAATCACAGACAACTGTAATCTAAGATTATTTGTTATACTTTCTTTCAACACTATAATGGTTTCAAAACGCATGTTTTCCAGCAAAGTAACACAAACCACCAAACATATTCCTGTTCAAGCTTGCCAAAAGGACATGTTACATGTCACGGTCTTTTAAACTGCTGGTTGCAATCTTTTAGTGAGTTGTAAGGCTAGGAGTTTTATTTTTTAAATGAATCTTTTGTTTTAATTAGATGTACTTTGCATATACATGTACACAAACATATATGTGTGCTCTGGGTCAGGATGTAAAATATATTTATTATGAGTTGTAGTCAAAGTATTTGGAAGTTTTGAGTATCAATGAATATTACTGCCAATAATATGTTGATACCGGACTGTAAGCAGTATTTTCTCAAGAAGTTAACTCCTCAAACGCTGGCCAAGGCATCATTCTCTCTTCTTCCCTTACCAGAAAGTCTCACCATTTAGTACCTCTTTAAGGTTAAGAGAATAGCTGCTTAAAGATCATATATAAGGTAATACTTTTTATTAAAACGAGATGAAATTTTAAGTCTAGTTTATGAAAGCAGCATTTACTAGACTGAAGACACAGGAAGACTGGCTCTGAAGAACAGAGATACGGAGCATACAAACGAGGTTTAGAAGTACTGAGTGAGCCAACCAAGTGGTGGGGACAGGCCAGGGGCACCGATTGGAACTAATTTGGAAAGGAGGAGGAGGTTGGACAGAGAAACCAGTCCTCAACAGCTGGGAGGAAAGACTGAGGAAGCAGGCCAGGAGAAGGAACCTTGGCAATGAGATGCCCAAACTTGGAAATCAAAGGCAATCAGGGACTCTCTCTTAGAAATATTATCAGTCCTCTCTTGAAAATGCATTCATTAACTCCTCCTAGGGGAGCATTCCTCTGTCTCCTAGAGACTCTGAAACATTTGGCCACATGTAGACTGTAGGTTATAATTGGTCAGTCACAGTGTATGACTGTGGATGTGAATAGGTAACAATATAGTAATCTCCCTTGAGACAAATTATACTGAGTTTCTTTTCTGTCTGTAAAACAGGCAAAAGAGGAAGAACGATTTAATAATATTTTATGGCACCTTTCAAATACACTTTTAATGAACCTTATCAGTATCCCCAGAGAAAATACAGAGTTGACCTGACCCCCACACATCCACATACCAGCAACCGTTGGAGCAAGAACTAAAACCTGAGTCTGCACTCCAAATTCTTTGCCCTTTACTTACACTGACCTGCTTCTCTACTTGAGAGAGAACAGACAGAGTCTAAATCAAAGATATTTTGCTTACCTCATGGCTCTGCCCTTAGCCTGCCTTGGTCTAAGGATATATAAGAATATCGTATAAACTTGAGGGTGTTGCTCTGTCCTGTCTTTTATGTACTCTTTTACAACAGATTTGAAAAAAATAAATGTATTTCATATAATCTAAGGCTCCATCAATAGCAAAAGGTATGAATATTTTGTGTACCACCAAGAAAAAATACAACCAATGAAACCACGACATGTTTTCATATCTTCGTATTTCCTTTAACAACTACTAAAATATTTCTTTTAGATTGATTTAGATACAGTTATCATATTCTATTCACACATAAAAAGAAAATATAAGCGCAATAATTCTGTGAAGTTATTGCCAAAGTTCTTCATTTTCAGGGTCTAACTCTTCTGAATCACTTTTCAAGTTGGAGGTATTGTTGTCCATGTTTTCCCACCTGTTTCATTCTCTGGGATCTCAAGAATATTTCTTAAGAAGTTTCGCTCTTCAGGCTTTGAGGTTGGAACATCTCGATTTTGCCAGAAGATGAACAAAAGAATGTTTGCAATCGCTAGGACCCATGGTCTTTCTTCAAATATGGTAAGACATATCCTGGGTTCAGTGATTTTAAATAGGAAGGAAAAAAGTGTGTTTTAGAATTGATGAAATCAAATACTCTCCTAGTATTTTAATTTTTTAATTTTTGATTTTTATGGGTATATAGTAGGTATATATATTTATGGGGTACATAAGGTATTTTGATACAGGCATACAATGTATAATAATCACATCAGGGTAAATGAGATATCCATCACTGCAAACATTAATCATTTATTTGAGTTATAAAGATTCTAGTTGTATTCCCTCAGTTATTCTAAAATGTACAAAAAATTATTCCTGACTAGTCACCCTGTTGTGCTATCATATACTATATCTTATTCATTGTATCTAAGTGTATTTTTGAACCGATTAGCCAACCCCATTTTCCTCTCTCCTTGCCAGTACCCTTTCCAGTCTCTGGTAACCATCATTCTACCCTCTATCCCCATGAGTTCAACTGTTCTAGTTTTTAGCTCCCACAAATGAGTGAGAACATGTAATTGTCATCCTTCTGGGCAGGGCTTATTTGACTTAGCATAATGTCCTCCAGTTCCATTCATGTTGTTGCAAATAACAGGATCTCATTCTCATGGCTGAATAGTATTCCATGTGCATATGTACCACATTTTCTTTATTATCTGTCTGTGGACAGGTTGAATGCAAATCTTGGCTATTGTGACTAGTGCTACAATAAACATGGGAGTGCAGTTACCTCTTCAATATACTGATTTCCTTTCTGTGGAGTATATAACTAGCAGTGGGATTGCTGGATCATAGGGTAGTTTTATTTTTAGATTTTTGGGGAACCTCCATACTCCTCTCCATCAGAACTGTACTAATTTATTTTCCCACCAACAGCATATGAAGGTTCTCCTTTCTCCAGATCCTCAACAGGATTCATCATCGTCTGGCCTTTGGATAAAAGCCATTTTTATCTAGGTTGAGATGCTATCTCATTGTAGTTTTGTTTTGCAATTCTCTGATGATTAAGGATGTTTAGCACCTTTTCATATACCTGTTTTCCATTTATGTGTCTTCTTTTGAGTAGTGTCTATTCAGATTTTTTACTCATTTTTTTTAATCAAGTTATTAGTTTTTTCCTATTGAGTTGCTTGAGCTCCCTACATATTCTGGTTTTTAATCCCTTGTCAGATAGATAGTTTGCAAATATTTTCTCCCATTCTGTGGGTTGTGTCTTCACTCTTTTGATTGTTTCCTTTGATGTACAGAAGCGTTTTAAGTGGATGTGATCCTATTGGTCCGTTTTTGCTTTGGTCACCTGTGCTTCTGAGCTACTGCTAATTGAATCCTTTCCTGCTCCAAGGTCCTGCAGAGTTTCTATAATGTTTCCTTTTAGTAGTTTCATAGTTGGAGGTCTAACACTTAAATCTTTAATCTATTTTGATTTGATTTGCATATGGTGAGAGACAGTAGTCTAGTTCATTTTTCTACATATGGATATCCAGTCTTCCCAGAACCATTTGAAGAGATGATCCTTTCCTCAATCCATGTTCTTGGCACCCTTGGCAAAAATGAGTTAACTATAGATGTATAAATTTATTTCTGAGTTCTCTGTATGTTTTATTCTTTTTGCTTGTGATGGATTTGGCTACTTTGGGTCTTTTGTGGTTCCATATATATTTCAGGATTATTTTTTCTATTTCTCTGAAGAATGTCATTAGTATTTTGATGGGGATTGCATTGAATCTGTACATTGCTTTGGGTAGTATGAACATTTTAACAATATTGATTCTTCCAATCCATTAATATTAAACATCTTGCCATTTTTGTGTGTCTTCAATTTTTTTAAAGTTTATAGTTTTTAAAGGTGCTACCCTTCCCCTAGCTCCCTGCCCCCAACAGGCCCCAGTGTGTGATGTTCCCCTCCCTGTGTCCCTGTGTTCTCATTGTTCAACTCCCACTTATGAGTAAGAACATGCGGTGTTAGGTTTTCTGTTCTTGTGTTAGTTTGTTGAGAATGATGGTTTCCAGCTTCATCCATGTCCCTGCAAAGGACATGAACTCATCCTTTTTATGGCTGCATAGTATTCCATGGTATATATGTCCCACATTTTCTTTATCCAGTCTATGATTGATGGGCATCTGGGTTAGTTCCAAGACTTTACTATTGTGAACAGTGCTATAATAAACATATGTGTGCATCTGTTTACCCAGAATGATTTATAATCCTTTGGGTATATACCCAGTAATGGGACTGCTGGGTCAAATGGTAATTCTGATTCTAGATCCTTGAGGAATCGCTACACTGTCTTCCACAATGCGTGAACTAATTTACACTCCCACCAACAGTGTAAAAGCGTTCCTATTTCTCCACATCCTCTCCAGTAACTGTTGTTTCCTGACTTTTTAATGATCGCCATTCTAACTGGTGTGAGATGGTATCTCATTGTGGTTTTGATTTGCATTTCTCTAATGACAAGTGATGATGAGCATTTTTTCATATGTTTGTTGGCTGCATACATGTCTTCATTTGAAAAGTGTCTGTTCATATCCTTCGCCCACTTTTGATGGGGTTGTTTGTATTTTTCTTGTAAATTTGTTGAAGTTCTTTGTAGATTCTGGATACTAGCCCTTTGTCAGATGGATAGATTGCAAAATTTTTCTCCCATTCTGTAGGTTTCTCCCACTCTGCTGATAGTTTAGTTGTGCAGAAGCTCTTTAGTTTAATTAGATCCCATTTGTCAATTTTGGCTTTTGTTGCAATTGCTTTTAGTGTTTTAGTCATGAAGTCCTTGCCCATGCCTATGTCCTGAATGGTACTGCCTAGGTTTTCTTCTAGGGATTTTATGGTTTTAGGTCTTACATTTAAGTCTTTAATCCATCTTGAGTTAATTTTGTATAATGTATAAGGAAGCGGTCCAGTTTCAGTTTTTTTGCATCTGGCTAGCCAGTTTTCCCCACACCATTCATTAAATAGGGAATCTTTTCCCCATTGCTTGTTTTTGTCAGCTTTGTCAAAGATCAGATGGTGGTAGATGTGTGGCGTTATTATATATCTGTTTTGCTACCAGTACCATGCTGTTTTGGTTACTGTAGCCTTGTAGTATAGCTTGAAGTCAGGTAGTGTGATGCCTCCAGCTTTGTTCTTTTGGCTTAGGATTGTCTTGGCTATAAGGGGACGTTTTTGGTTCCATGTGAAATTTAAAGTAGTTTTTTCTAATTCTGTGAAGAAAGTCAATGGGAGCTTGATGGGGATAGCACTGAATCTATAAAACTTTGGGCAGTTTGGCCATTTTCATGATACTGATTCTTCCTATCCACGAGCATGGAATGTTTTTCCATTTGTTTGTGCTCTCTCTTATTTCCTTGAGTAGTGGTTTGTAGTTCTCCTTGCAAAGGTCCTTCACATCCCTTGTAAGTTGGATTCCTAGGTATTTTATTCTCTTTGTAGCAGATGTGAATGGGAGTTCACTCATGATTTGGCTCTCTGTTTGTCTACTATTGGTGTATAGGAATGCTTGTGATTTTTGCATATTGATTTTGTATCCTGAGACTTTGCTTAAGTTGCTTATCAGCTTAAGGAGATTTGGGGCTGAGAGTATTGTAAATATACAATCATGTAATCTGCAAACAGAGATAATTTGATTCCTCTCTTCCTAATTGAATTTCCAGGGAATCAACCTAAAAAGGATACATTACAAAATTATTTAGCCAAGAGTGGTCAAACATAAAACTAACATTTATTTAACACTTAGAGAGTGCCAGACAAATTCTTAGACCTTACTTTTTACAGATCAGGGGATTGAAACTCAGTGAGGGTAAGCAACTTGCCTACAACCTAAAGGCAGCACAGGCCAGTGTCTAAATTTAAACCTTTGGAGGATACTGCACTGCCTGGGCTATAACTTCAATTCTCTCTTATGCTCCTACTTTCTTATTATCTATAGAACATGTCTTTTAGAATTGATTTTCCCTACTTTGTTCATTTCTTTCTGCCTCTTTTTCCTTTGTTCATTTTTCCTTACTCAACAGATACTTTATGGTGAACCATAAGATATCCCAATTCTCAGGAGACATACTACTGGAAGTGTTACTCTTGTGTTTCCCCTCCCTCCTGGAGTTATGCATGGGTACAGGTGAGCTACTGCTTTCCCATTTCAGTAGCTAAAACCAGAGTTTAGCTCCTCAGAGGTCCCAGCAGCATGACTGACATAACATCCTTCTAGTCTGCCATAAGTAGCACTTCCTTTACACCCTCATTGAGAGGAACTTTTTTTTTTGAGATGGAGTCTTGCTCTGTCACCCCAGCTGGAGTGCAATGGCACATCTCCGCTCACTGCAACCTCTGTTTCCCAGGTTCAAGTGATTCTCTTGCCACAGCCTCCCAAGTAGCTGGGATTACAAGCGCCGACCACCATGTCTGGCTAATTTTTGTATTTTTTAGTAGAGACGGAGTTTTACCATGTTGGTCTGGCGGGTCTCAAACTCCTGACCTCAGGTGATCCACATGCCTCGGCCTCCCAACGTGCTGGGATTTCAGGCGTGAGCCACCACGCCCGGCCTGAGAGGAACCCTTTTTTCTCAGTGAGAGTAGAAACAGATGCTTTTAAGAGAAACTAGTAAGAAGCTTAAAATATTTTCTGGATAGATTTTTATTTTTCTATGGTTGGCCATAGAGCAGTGATATGATAAAATGATATTTGAGGTGACTGTTTCAGCAGCCTGTTTCTTGTCACCAAGCCTTAACTTACATTGTTTTCTGTACTTGAAATGCTAACACCACTGCCCTCCTTCTATGATGATTCAATATCACTTCTTCCATGGATCTTTCCTCAAATGCCCTGTTAGAAATGTTTACTTACTCTTCTCTTTACACCCTCCTATGAACCTTATCACTGTACGTATGTATATATGTATGTATGTATGTACGTATGTACATATATATGTATTTAGAGACGGAGTTTAGCTCGTTGCCCAGGCTGGAATGCAATGGTGTGATCTCGGCTTACTGCAACCTGTCTCCTGGGTTCAAGCAATTCTCCCACCTCAGCCTTCTGAGTAGCGGGGATTACAGGCCTGTGCCACCACGCCCAGCTAATTTTGTATTTTTAGTAGAGATGGGGTTTCTCCATTTTGGTCAGGCTGGTCTCGTACTCCCAACCTCAGGTGATCCGCCTGTCTTGGCCTCCCAAAGTGCTGGGATTACAAACATGAATCACTGTGCCCGGCTCCACTTTATGGTATTATAGTTAGTCTAGCTGCCCAATCTTGGAGCAGATGGCATGCCCTCTTTAACTCAGTCTAGCTGCCCAATCTTGGAGGAGATGGCATGCCCTCTTTAACTCTAGTGTCCTTTCCTGCAATGTTGTCCAATAGAAATACAATGTAGGCCACAGATGTAGGAGATGTACACAATTTTAAAATTTCTAATAGCCATATTAAAAACAAAAAAGTCAAACTAATTAAATGGCATTTTATTTAATACATTCAAAATATTATCAGTTCAAACTGTAATCAAATTAAAAATCATTAATGACTTTTTAAATATTATTTTTTGTAGAATATCTTCAAGTCTGGTATGTAGTTTTTATTTACAGCACATCTCAATTTTCACTAGTCACATCTACTCTAAAGTATTCAATAGCCACATGTGGCTAGGGGCTACCATAATGGACAGCAGCTCTGGAGCTGCACACTGAAGCGTACATGTGGGCTGGGGACCTTACATTTGTATTGAACAAAAAAGGCAGTGCAGTGGAAAGATCAGCAATGTGTGATGGCATTGTGTATCAAAGGAGAAGGAAGAAGGAAAAGGAGAAAATAACCACAGAAATGGCGCTTGGGAGAATAGGTTATGATATTGCATTAGTAGACACCAATAAATTACTGAAAATAGAGGATGTAAGGGACCAAAATAAAAGGTTATAAGTTTTGTACTACTGTTGTCAAAATTATCCTGGAGAAAGCAAACGTAATGCTTTTAACAAAAGTGTGGTGCTTCTACTAGCACCATCCACATATGGATAATTAGAAAAAAGTTTACAATGATGATAGTGATGAGAAGACAAATACATGTAACCTTTCCTCATTTTGCAATCACAAGCAATTACCATGAAGATGATAGATTTCACCATTAAATAAAATGTCAACAAGTGCACTGAATCCTTTTAGTTCCTAATCTAGATAATTGCTTCATGAATTTGACTCACATTCACTTCTACATAGTGTATATAGCTAAATAGATAAAACCGAATGAAGTTATGACATGTGCATGTATAACAAGGCTGTTCATTTTCGTTCTCTCCAACTAATATATTTATCACTTGATTAAAAAGATGACCCCACTATGCCTACTTAGTATTACTTACCCAGCAATTACTGCCTTTCAGTTGCATGCCATTTTATTCACAGTTCATGTTGTTAACAAAATACACTCAACAAAATCAAATAATAAGTGGGGAGAAAAAAGTAGCACATGAATTTCAAATGGATTAATTTTCTTTTTTTTTCTTTCCAACTTTCATGTGCAGGAAGTGCAGGTTTGTTACATAGATAAACGTGTGCTATGGTGTTTTGCTGCACAGATCATCCCATCACCTTGATATTAAGCCCAGTATCCATTAGCCATTACCTATTCTTCCTGATGCTCTCCCTCATTCCACTCACTACCTGCTGAAGGGCCCCAGTGTGGGTTGTTCCCCTCATGTGTCCATGTGTTCTCATCATTCAGCTCCCACTTATGAGTAAGAACATGTAGTATTTGGTTTTCTGTTCCTGCGTTAGTTTACTGAGGATAATGGCTTCCAGGCACCATCTGTGTCCCTGCAAAGGACATGATCTTATTCCTTTTTATGGCTGCATAGTATTCCATGGAGTATATGTACCACATTTTCTTTATCAGCCTATCACTGTTGGCCATTTAGGTTGGTTACATGTCTTTGCTATTGTGAACAGTACTGCAATGAACATATGTGTGCATGTATCTTTATAATAGAATTATTTATATTCCTTTGGGTACATATCCAGTAATGGGATTTCTGGGTCAAATGGTATTTCTGCCTCTAGGTCTTTAAAGAATTGCCACACTGTCTTCCACAATGGTTGAACTAATTTACCGTACCACCAACAGTGTAAAAGCTTTCAAATGGATGAATTTTCAATAAGTAAACAGATATTTAAGAAGTTTGAACTTCTGATGTACCCTTTTCATTTTTTGTTTGGTATTTGCCTATTAATCTGAGTCTTCTTTAGGTTTTGCTAATATGGAAAAGTATAAATATATTCTTTTGATGTTCAGTAGATTCCCATTAATGTCATAGTACCACACCACTAAATTGCTACTACCCAAGCTATAATCAAGAGTAGTCTTTTATTCCTTCATGTACTTCATCTAATCAAGTAAGTTTATGTTCATATATATTTTTGAATCCTGCTCCATCTCTTCTTCTCTATCTGTAACACTACTGCCTGAGTTCAGGCTTTTGTCAGCTTTCACATGACTCTTATAGTTACCTCCTAACTGATCTTTCTGTTCCCAAGCTTGTCCCTTCAAATTCATAATACATAAAGCTACCAGAGAGGTACCTTCACTGCTTGAAAAAGGTCACGCTTCTCAGCTGACCACAATGGTTCTAACAAAAATGTGGGGCTTCTATTAGCTCCACCCACATATGGGTATTTAGAAAAAAGTTTACAGTGGTGACGATGAGAAGACAAATACATGTAACCTTTCCTCATTTTGCAGTCACAGGCAATTACCATGAATATGATAGAATTTACCATTAAATAAAATGTCACAAGTGCACTGATATAGTTTCTGTCCAGCACCTGTCTTTCTTCCTGTCACTCAGTTACCCTCCATAGACTTTGTATTAATAATGAACTCGTGGTTTCCATGACTATAAGGTGGGATTGGGACCTCCTTTACCTTTCATATGCTATCTGTATACTAATTTTGTATTTATTTTAATTATATGTTTCTGTATCTGTCTCTTCTACCAGTTTGCAAATTCACTGAGGTCAGGGAAAGCCATAAGTTTGTAAAAAGTCTAGTTATTTGCATAATATAGAATGTGCTAGGATCTTGGACAACCAAAGTCCTAGGGCACTGGTTTACATGTAAAGTGGCACTGAGTAAATGTTTGTTGACATGAATTAAATCTATGGACATGCCCAGAACTGGACACAAGATTCCAGAGTTGAATACAATATTCAAAAAACTAAAAGGTTGCCTTTTTCTATAAGTCTCTAGTTTAAGAATCCACCCCATTTTTAGATTAATCATGTTCTAATTTAGAAACTAGCTCAGAAATGAACTACCAAGAAGACCATGGATGTATAATATACATCATTATTAAATGAGGAGTATTCCTATCACCATTCATTACTCCATCAAGGAAAAGAAATAGTTTCCTATCATTCATAATTGAAAAGAGTACTGAAAACAAGAAAGCTGAGGATATGAGAAACTCTGTAAACTTCCATTATAGCAAATATCTTTCTATGTCCTTTCTATGTCTCATCAACATAAATGCTTTTTTTTTTTTTTTTTTTTTTTTGAGGTGGAGTCTCGCTCTTTTGCTCAGGCTGGAGTGCAGTGGCATAATCTTGACTCACTGCATGCTCCGCCTCCTGGGTTCACACCAGTCTCCTGCATCAGCCTCCCGAGTAGCTGGGACTAAAGGCACCCACCACCATGCCCGGCTAATTTTATTGTATTTTTAGTAGAAACCGGGTTTCACTGTGTTACATAAATGTTTTTTAAATCATTGGAATGGATGCCTTCCGAAAGAATTTAACTTTTATCTTATACAAGCTTTCCCCACTCTTATCCTTTTGACTTTACATTTTTGCAGATGTGCTTATGAAAAAATAACAAGCAGGAAGGTTTCCTTGTCATGTCTTATAATAAGTTTGTTTTCAGAGTTATTTGAAGAGCAATATAAAACTTTTTTTACTGAGTGAACAAAAAAAGAGCTTGCTAGGACTTCCCTAACTTTCAAAAACAGTAATTTGTCATCATAGAATGATGGAGTGGGGAATAGGGGCAGAACTTATTTTATGGTCCATATAAAAGCAGCTAAGTATGTGCCTCATTAAAAATTATATTTTGGTGGGTACTTATGTTGTCAACATGCATAATGATTAACTTCTCTTTGTCCTTAAACTGCTGTGTACTTTAGTTAAGCATTACTACTTTGACATTTCTGAAAAGGCTGCCTAACCAAATATTTTGATTAAAAAAAATTTTTGTGAGTAAACTGCTTTGTATAAAATTATTTAAAATACTATATAAAACATTCTTGATTAATTTTGAAGGAAAATAATAAAAATTATTAGATTTAAGAGAGAAAAACAGGTTAAATTTACCATGAGTTAACAAAATATAGAAAAAAGGAAAGGATTGAACTGTTTGTCATGGTTTATCCTCTGAAATATTCACAGTAAGTGCAATGAGCAGTTACTATATTACTATATTTAGACTGAAAATTAATTAGTTTCTGTATTTTTATTTGATGACATCTATATTTAAAAGAGTCTTACTAAACCCCACAGTGTTCTAGGGTAACTTGTAGTGACATGTGTGAACAGACACACAGACATACACACACACTCTCTGTCTCTTAAAAAATAAATGAGAAATACTTTGCCTAATTGGTTCTCCACTTCTTAAAAAACAGTGAAATTTACTAGCCATTTTATTATACCACTGTGTATTATAACTCTCATTAAATTGCCTCCCATTTTTAAACGATAAAAACCTATCAAATATTTATTTTAATTACCATTTGCTGCCACATACCAGCATTTAGTGAACTGAGATTTTAATATTCAAATGCTTTTTGGGCATGGTGTAAACACTGATCAATGTTTATTCTGTAGCAACAGGAGCTAAAGAATATTTCCTTCTTAACTACCAACGCATCTGTACACAATAGATATTCCATAAATAATGACTAACCATACGTAGTGAATGTCCTAATATGCACACACAACTGTTCTCAGAATGAACTATACTTGCAAATGTGATCCCTCGTGGTCTCTATGATGTCTTGCATCTGGATAACACATTTCATCTTTTGCCGTGAATTCTTCAAACATTTCTTAAATCCTACTATAGTTTTGTGCTAATGACAGTCAGAGGGATATATTTTGAGCCCATCAAATCTGTGCTATCTAATGTAACTTCTTCAGTTTATACTTCCTTTTAGTAGGCTTTTGCTGTCAAACTTGCACATTTTCAATCATTTTGGTGGTCCTTATCAGTATCTGTTACAGAAACAAATGGCAAATTTCCATCTTTAGCCCCACTACTAGGACAAAAAAACTGGGGCAGAACCAAAAGTATTTTCTCTTTGGCTAAAGGTCAGGCACTGCCTGGTGAAGCAGAAGCAGTGAATGAAACCACTGGAATCTGGGGAGCATGTCAGTGCCTCGCACCTAAGAGATGATCAAGCCTGGAGAGCAGTAGCTCATAGTGGAGGTGGGAGGAGGAAAAAAAAAAAAAAGCTTTGAACTAAAATGACCTAAGTTTGATTTTTGGTTCTGCCATATATTACCGTGTGACTGGGGCAAAGTCTCTTCATTTTTCTTGGCCTGTTTTATTTGTAGAGTGGAGAATGTGAGACATACTTGTTTCTGTGAGGACTAAAAATAATTAACATTTACATATGCTCTAAATAATATTTGGGACAAAGTAGAGTCTCAACAAACTACCAGTACTACTACAAATAAAAGGATGATGATGATATTTGAATAAATGAATAAAGATTATACTCAGCGAAGTAAGTAATAACCAATATGCGTAGCCATATCCTCTGTTTTCCTTCTCCCTGTAAGTGAAGCTCATTACCTTTTCAGTACCCAACTCCATTCTACTTTAACACTGATCCGGAACCAGCTGGATGGAAAGAGGAAAGGACAAAAGGAGTTCATTCCTCTGGGGCTTGAAAAGTCACACTGAGACACCAAGTGAATCAAGGGACAAAAAAAAAAAAAACAATACTGTGACATTTTTAATTTTCATATACATATAGCCATGATTTTGTAGTTTATGGGCACTGTCACTGAGGTTGACATTGGTGGTATAATAAAAAAATTAACTGGCATAGGAAGCTATGTCATTTGAAGGGATGAGAGAATATTCCAAGGGAACTTAGAGGGATAAAGCATCGTAGAAAAAGGAATGTAAAGGCATCCATGTGATACAGTGGCACTCTGGGAAAAACCTTATTTTCCATACTGAGTTGTGCAAATAGTCACTATCCTTTAAGAATCAAAAGATGTTTATTTGTTTGTTTGTTTTTGAGATGGAGTCTTGCTCTGTTGCCCAGGCTGGAGTGCAGTGGCACAATCTCGGCTCACTGCAAGCTCCGCCTCCTGGGTTCACACCATTCTCCTGCCTCAGCCTCCTGAGTAGCTAGGACTACAGGCGCCTGCCACTAAGCCCGGCTAATTTTTTTGTATTTTTAGTAAAGACGGGGTTTCACCATGTTAGCCAGGATGGTCTCCATCTCCTGACCTCCATCTCCTGACCGCCTTGGCTTCCCAAAATGCTGGGATTACAGGCATGAGCCACCGCGCCCGGCCCATGAAATAATAAATGTGAGAAATTCTAGGTTTGAAAAGTTAAATACATTTTTTAACTTTGATTCTTTTCAGAATCATTAAAGTGCTAATGTACTTTGCAAATCTTCATGTAGTAGGCAACACTTTCCAAAAGTTACTTCACCACCAAATTGTCATTTCACAAGACACCAACTGACCTCACAATCAGGTGTTTTTCATATGGCTCTACTGGAGGATCTACTGCAATGAGGAGAAGGCAATAACTGCTTAAGGATTAACACTCATAGTACTTATTAGAAACAGTTGTGTACTCAGTTGTAGAACACATCCAGCAGCAGCTGGCAAAAGGCACATGACATTCTGGGTTTTTACATTTTTTCCCTTTATCCATCCCTTTTGGGTTTTATTCTCCAGTAACTGGAAGATAATCAATTACAGCTGAGATTTGGTGAAATATTGATATTGATTGGTAACCTGTGAGCACACACTCCTGTGTTATCTTTCCCATGAGACAGATTTACAGGAGTGCTGGGGTGGGGTGGGGAGTTCGGGCTTCCAGGAGGAGCTGTTACACAACAGCAAAGGTGGAGCTTGTAAGCATGAGGGATCTGATGAAACGTTATGGCTGGTGCGAGGGTTACTATTCCCTTACTTGTTCACTTACTCTTTAAACTGTACTCTTTTGAGACAAGTCTTACAACAGCAGTGTTTGTAGATCCCTGTGGCTGTGATATCCTTAAACACAACAGCAGACAGTAGAGTCAGCAAAGCTCATAGAAACTTAATGGGATTTCCCAAATTCTTAAGCTCTCATTTCCTCCAAAGAAAATGAAGAAATAAGAAAGAATAAAGAAGTTTCTTTAAAAAACTCCATTTGATTTTGAGGGTAATGTGGGTGGCTGAATTATGATGACACACCTTCAGAGCATAAAAATTACAGATAATTTTCTCTTTTCTAAAAGGTGATTATGATAATAGAGCTCTCCTCTTAGGAGACTGAAAGCTCTTTCTCTATGAAAAGAGAAAAGAAGCTTAAAAGTGACAACTGTCAAAACAATAAACCTGAAACAAACATAAGATGCAAAAGCATCCTGAGATAGGGCACTAGGCAGCTCCACCTATAGGGTAACATCTAGCTGGCTGTGTATATGTGTACATACTTACACAGGGTGTATATACGAATCCTCCTCACTATATATATATGAATTGGGATAGCAGGAATCACAGCAGCTGAGGTAAAACAAGAAGACACAGCGCCTCATTTTTCAGCCCTTCTGTGTTCCCTCCCTGTTAGTTCTCTTGGGGAGCTAGATGTTCTTTATCCATTTGTAGATTCTGAAACACTGACAGATGAAATCCAGAGTCATGGTACATTAAACCATGCTACTCTATTTTCTAATTTCTTAAGAATTTAGTCTTTCTTAATTGACCTTAATACTAAGACATTTATTTCTAAAAATTTCACTGTATATGGTTCCAGGTTACATGATTTTCATTATTTTTCATATGCTAACATTTACCTTCTTAGGTAAATTAATTTAATTATCTTTTTGGCCAGTGTTTTCCAAACCATGGATTTAAAAATTACTTTAGGGAGTTATGAAGAGCAGTGTTTAATTAAATAGAATAAAACAGAATAACACAGCATAGAACAGAATAGAAAACATCAGACCTCATTTTGCATAGTAAGGGTATTATTTCATAAATTTTCGTCTCTGTATGCCCAGTAGAATCATATACAGTCATGTGTCACATAATGACATTTTGGATAATGATGGGCTCACATATACAATGGCAATCCCTTAAGATTATGATACTGTATTTTCGCAATATCTTTTCTTGTTTGGATACACAAATACTTACCATCATGTTACAGTTGTCTACAGTATTCAGTACAGTCACATGCTGTACAGGTCAAGTAGCCTAGGAGCACTAGGATATACCAGATAGCCTAACTTTGTAGCAGGCAGTTCCATCTAGGTTTGTGTAAGTGTACTCTGTGACATTTGCATAATGATGAAATCATTTAATGATGCATTTCTCAGATCATATCCCTGTCATTAAGCAACAGAAAAATAAATGTATATGTTGTCCATAAGACAAAATATTTGAAATCTATTGTTTTAGGTGCTATTTAGGTGTCAAGTTTTCCTTTGGGCTGTGGAATCAATCATATTACATACTCCCTGCCTAACGGAATCCTTCTGCTGCTTCACTTAACAGCCTTTGGACCCACCTCTGAGTTCAGTCATAGCTGCTGGACTATTCTTAGGAGGTTTTAGGTTTGTTCTACACTGATCACCTTTTGCCTTGAGGTAAGTTAATGCAGGCTGTAAGTGAGAAGGAGTTGATGTCTTTGGGGTGTTAACCAATATAGGAGAATCAGTGGATATATGTTCTGGCCTGCTCTTCCCTAGACAGATAATAAGTATTCTCTATGCTTCTTAGAAGCAATCCCCAGCAGAATCTAGTCCACATTGCTCACAGGGGCATGACCTTGAAAACGTACCTGTACACTGCTCTTTCCTCCTTCTCCGTCTTACTCTTTGCTCTCATTCCTGACCCTAGGATCTCCTTCCAAATAAACTACCTACACCCAAGACCTTATCTCAGATTCTTGAGAACTCACACCATGATACCATGTAAACACCTAACACTAAATATACCAGTAATATGATTGTATTAGGGTTCTCCAGAAGGGCAGAACCAATTGGATCTATGTATGTAGAAGAGAGAGTTTATTAGGGAGAACTGGATCACATGATTACAAGGTGAAGTCCTATGATAGGCTGTCTGCAAGTTGGGGAGAGAAGCCTGTAATTTCTCAGTCCAAGTCAGAAAGACTCAAAACCAGAAAAGCTGACAGTGCAGCCTTCAGTCTGCTGCAGAAGGCCTGAGAGCCCTGGGGAAGCCACTGGTGCAAGTTGCAGATTCCAAAAACCATTGAACGTGGAGTCTGGTATCTATGGGCAGAGGAGTGGAAGCAGGTGTCCAAAACAGGCAAAAGAAAAAGAGCCAGAAGATTTAGCAAGCTAGTTTATCGCGTCTTCTTACCCCTGCTTTATTCTAGCCATGCTGGCAGCTGATTGGATGGTGCTCACCCACATTGAGGGTGAGTCTTCCTCTCCTAGCTCACTGAGGCAAATGTCAATCTCCTTCAGCAATACCCTCCCAAACATGCCCAGAAACAATACTTCATGAACCATCTAGGCATCCCACGGTCCAATCCAGTTGACACCTAATATTAACCATCACAACAACATAACAAAATATTGAATATTTTCATGAACTATTACAAATCTAAAATTTTAAATTATGCAGTAGAGATAAGTCCTTGCTGCAATTAGAAAAAGTACCAATTCAAACTGCATAAAAATACAAAGTGACACTACTATAAATTAAATGAATTTAGCACAATAAATGGTTGCGAAATAAGAAAGATATTTGATTTATACCAATTACCCCATAACTAAGGCATTTTTCCAGTGTAGTGGTTTTAGCACCACAGTGGATTTAAAAATATTCTGTATTTTCATCACAAATTAAGCTCTTAATCAGAAATGCAGTTTCCTTTTTTTTCTATAATATTTCTTTCTTTTCTCTTGGGAAATCTTTTCAAGGTGTCCCTGGATTACAAGAATAGAAACACCCTTGATGGATCCTACTTGTCAATCAAACTGACAGCTATAAAATAAAATCAGTCATTCTGCTAAAGTATAACTTTTAAGGATGAATTTTTAGCTCAGAAATTTAATCATATGAGTGCTTCTGAAATTCTGAAATAAAATGATGCCTGGTTAATTCTATGTACCACTGCATATTAATTCACACATCTCCTCTTTAAGAATACCATTTTAATGGGATATTGTCACTGTGTAAAATGTATGACTAGCCCAACGGTTGGTGCAGTTTGTATTTTTTCTACTTTTCACTGCAAAGGTTGATAATGATAAATCTAATAACTAGTAAAGGGCAGAAATAGCTAATTATTCAACCTTTGGTAACTTCACTGAATTCTATAAGTAGTCATCTATATTCACGACATTAAAATGTACACATATCAAAAGGAAGAATCTGTTCTATTTCTAGTTCTGGAGTCTTGCCAGCTAAGGCAGTAAATGATATACAGTAGAATTGGAAATGATCAGTTTCATTAAACCCAGCTTATAAAGACTCTCTTTCGAAGTTTTATTCTTCTGTGGTTACTATCATGCATTAAATCATTAAATAGCATCCTCTTCTCTATTCCCTTAGTGATTCCCTTCATGGGACTTGACACAGGACCAGGTTTTCAATGTGTCTGAGTAGTACTGATATATGAATGGTACTGTATCATATCCCAGGGTTCTGAGCTATGGTTCTTAAGAGACCACATGCAAAAACATTTGCCAGTATTTTCTAATTTACATTTTAAAATAAACTTTCGTATTTTTCTTTTAAAATATAAAGTCAATATTATATTCCCGAAATGCTACCAGAGTGATTTGTAGAATTGAATTATAAAATAAATTTCAGTTTATTTAGTACCTTGTATCATGTACATGGTAGTGTCTTGATAAATATTTTATATGTAAAACCAATGTATGAAAAATGAATAAAGAATTAACAAATATATATAGGATACAATTTTCCATATTATGCTGCAGAATTTTGTATCATTCTACATTGGTAAATCTGTTTAATTTAATTCACAAACAACAAATTCCTTGCACTATGATATACAAAGATGAACAGGACATAGTCCCAAACAGGAAAGCTCTCACAGCCTAGTACATACAACACAGGAATTTACACACAAAATTTATTTGCAAGTTACGATATGTTAAATACCAACAGTAAATTGTGACAAAGTTATCAATTTCCTAAGGAAGAAGCAAGTAATTGCTACTAAAGAGATTGTGAGTGTTGGAGATGACTTCTTAGGATTTGAGCTGGCCAAGAAAGATGGATAGAATACGAAAACAAACAAAATATAAATATAACAAACCCAAATATAAATATAACAAACCAATTAACAACATGGCTAAGATAAACTTGGTGAATATGGTAAAGAGATAGCAATGTACAGAATGGCAATGACCTGGAATGTTTAATGCCATAGTATTATGGTTCAAAAATATTTATTCAATAGAATATAGTTTTATTATACTTTAAGTTCTGGGGAACATGTGCACAACATGCAGGTTTGTTACATAGGTATACATGTGCCATGTTGGTTTGCTGCACCCATCAACTCATCATTTACATTAGGTATTTCTCCTAATGCTATTCCTCCCCCAGGCCCCCACCCCCCGATAGGCCCTGGTGTGTGATGTTCCCCTCCGTGTCCATGTGTTCTCATTGTTCAACTCCCACTTATGAGTGAGAATATGTGGTGTTGGTTTTCTGTCCTTGTGATAGTTTGCTGGGAATGATGGTTTCCAGCTTCATCCATGTCCCTGCAAAGGACATGAACTCATCCTCTTTTATGGCTGCATAGTATTCCATGGTGTATATGTACTACATTTCCTTTATGCAGTCTATTACTGATGGACATTTGGGTTGGTTCCAAGACTTTGCTATTGTGAACAATGCCGCAATAAACGTATGTGTGCATGTATCTTTACAGTAGCATGATTTATAATCCTTTGGGTATATAGCCAGTAATGGGATTGCTGGATCACATGGTATTTCTACTTCTAGATCCTTGAGGAATCACCACACTGTCTTCCACAGTGGTTGAACTAATTTACACTCCTATCAACAGTGTAAAAGTGTTCCTATTTCTCTACATCTTCTCCAGCATCTGTTGTTTCCTGACTTTTAATGATCACCATTCTAACGGGTGTGGGTTTTGATTTACATTTCTCTAATGACAAGTGATGATGAGCATTTTTTCGTATGTCTGTTGGCTGCATAAATGCCTTCTTTTGAGAAGTGTCTGTTCATATCCTTTGCCTACTTTTTGATGGGGTTGTATTTTTCTTGTAAATTTGTTGAAGCTCTTTGTAGATTCTGGATATTAGCCCTTTGTCAGATGGATAGTTTGCAAAAATTTTCTCCCATTCTGTAGGTTGCCTGTCCACTCTGATGGTAGTTTCTTTTGCTGTGCAGAAGCTTTTTAGTTTAATTAGATTCCATTAGTCAATTTTGGCTTTTGTTGCCATTGCTTTTGGTGTTTTAGTCATGAAGTCTTTGCCCATGCCTACGTCTGAATGGTGTTGCCTAGGTTTTCTTCCAGGGTTTTTATGGTTTTAGGTCTTACATTTAAGTGTTTAATCCATCTTGAATTAATTTTTGTATGAGGTGTAAAGAAGGGATCCAGTTTCAGCTTTCTACATATAGCTAGTCAGTTTTCCCAACACTGTTTATTAAATAGGGAATCCTTTTCCCATTGCTTGTTTTTGTCAGGTTTGTCAAAGATCAGATGGTTGTAGATGTGTGGTGTTATTTCTGAGGGCTCTGTTCTGTTCCACTGGTCTATACATCTGTTTTGCTACCAGTACCATGCTGTTTTGGTTACTGTAGCCTTGTAGTGTAGTTTGAAGTCAGGTAGTGTGATGCCTCCAGCTTTGTTCTTTTTGCTTAGGATTGTCTTGGCTATGTGGGCTCTTTTTTGGTTCCATATGAAATTTAAAGTAGTTTTTTCCAATTCTGTGAAGAAAGTCAGTGGTAGCTTGATGGGGATAACATTGAATCTATAAATTACTTTGGGCAGTTTGGCCATTTTCATGATATTGAGTCTTCCTATCCATGAGCATGGAATATTCTTCCATTTGTTTGTGTCCTCTTTTATTTCGTTAAACAGTGATTTGTAGTTCTCCTTGCAAAGGTCCTTCACATCCCTTGTAAGTTGGATTCCTAGGTATTTTATTCTCTTTGTAGCAATTGTGAATGGGAGTTCATTCATGATTTGGCTCTCTGTTCTTGGTGTAAAGGAATGCTTGTGATTTTTGCACTTTGATCCTGAGACTATGCTGAAGTAGCTTATCAGCTTAAGGAGATTTTGAGCTGAGATGATGGGGTTTTCTAAATATACAATCATGTCATCTGCAAACAGAGACAATTTGACTTCCTCTCTTCCTAACTGAATACCCTTTATTTCTTTCTCTTGCCTGATTGCCCTGGCCAGAACTTCCAATACTATGTTGAATACGAGTGGTGAGAGAGGGCATCCTTGTCTTGTGCCGGTTTTCAAAGGGAATGCTTCCAGTTTTTGCCTATTCAGTATGATATTGGCTGTGGGTTTGTCATAAATAGCTCTTATTATTCTGAGATATGATCCATCAATACCTAGTTTATTGAGAGTTTTTAGCATGAAGCATTACCAAATTTCATCGAAGTTCTTTTCTGCATCTATTGAGATGATCATGTGGTTTTTGTCTTTGGTTCTGTTTATGTGATGGATTACATTTATTGATTTGCATATGTTGAACCAGCCTTGCATCCCAGGGATGAAGCTGACTTAATCATGGTGGATAAGCTTTTTGATGTGCTGCTGAATTCAGTTTGCCAGTATTTACTGCTGATTTTCACATCGATGTTCATCAGGGATATTGGCCTAAAAATCTCTCTCTCTTTTTTTTTTTTTTTTTTTTTTGGTTGTGTTTTTGCCAGACTTTGGTATCAGGATGATGCTGGCCTCATAAAATGAGTTAGGAAGGATTCCCTCTTTTTCTATTGATTGGAATATTTTCAGAAAGAATGGTACCAGCTCCTCTTCATACTCTGGTGAATTTGACTGTAAATCCATCTGGTCCTGGACTTTTTTTGGTTGGTAGGCTATTAATTATTGCCTCAATTTCAGAACCTGTTATTAGTCTATTAAGAAATTTGACTTCTGCCTGGTTTAGTCGTGGGAGGGTATATGTGTCCAGGAATTTATCAATTTCTTCCAGATTTTCTAATTTGCTTAGGGGTGTTTATGGTATTCTCTGATAGTAGTTTGTATTTCTGTGGGATCGGTGGTGATACCCCCTTTATCATTTTTTAATTATTTATTATTTGATTCTTCTCTCTTTTCTTCTTTATTAGTCTTGCTAGCAGTCTATCTACTTTGTTGATCTTTTCAGAAAATCAGCTCCTGGATTCATTAATTTTTTGAAGGGTTTTTTGTGTCTCTGTCTCCTTCAGTTCTGCTCTCATCTTAGTTATGTCTTGTCTTCTGCTAGCTTTTTAATTTGTTTGCTCTTGCTTCTCTAGCTCTTTTAATTGTGATGTTAGGGTGTCGATTTTGGATCTTTCCTCTTTCTTTTGTGGGTATTTAGTGCTATAAATTTCCCTCTACACACTGCTTTAAATGTATCCCAGAGATTCTGGTACATTGTGTCTTTGTTCTCATTGGTTTCAAAGAACATCTTTATTTCTGCCGTCATTTTGTTATTTACTCAGTAGTCATTCAGGAGCAGGTTGTTCAGTTTCCATGTAGTTGTGTGGTTTTGAGTGAGTTTCTTAATCCTGAGTTCTAATTTGATTGCACTGTGGTCTGAGAGACAGTTTGTTGTGATTTCTGTTCTTTCACATTTGCTGAGGAGTGTTTTACTTCCAATTATGTGATCAATTTTAGAATAAGTACAATGTGGTATTGAGAAGAATGTATATTCTGTTAATTTGGGGTGGAGAATTCTGTAAATGTCTATTAAGTCTGCTCGGTCCAGAGCAGAGTTCAAGTCCTAGATATCCTTGTTAATTTTCTGTCTGGTTAATCTAATGTTGACAGTAGAGTGTTAAATTCTCTGATTATTAATGTGTGGGAGTCTAAGTTTCTTTGTAGGTTTCTAAGAACTTGCTTTATGAATCTGGGTGCTCCTGTATTGGGTGTATATATATTTAGGATAGTTAGCTCTTCTAGTTGCATTGATCCCTTTACCATTATGTAATGGCCTTTTTGACTCTTTTGATCTTTGTTGGTTTAAAGTCTGTTTTATCACAGACTAGGATTGCAACCCCTGCCTTTCTTTGCTTTCCACTTCCTTGGTAGATTTTCTTCCATCCCTTTACTTTGAGCCTATGTGTGTCTTTGCACGTGAGATCAGTCTCCTGAATACAGCACACTGATGGGTCTTGACTCTTCATCCAATTTGCTAGTCTCTGTCTTTTATTTGGGTCATTTACCCCGTTTACATTTAAGGTTAATACTGTTATGTGTGAATTTGATCTTGTCCTTATGATGCTAACTGGTTGTTTTGCCTGTTCATTGCTGCAGTTTCTTCCTAGCATCAATGGTCTTTACAATTTGGCATTTTTTTTGGCAGTGGCTGGTACTGATTGTTCCTTTCCATGTTTAGTGCTTCCTTCAGGGGCTCTTGAAGGCAGGCCTGGTGGTGACAAAATCTCTCAGCATTTGCTTGTCTGTAAAGGATTTTATTTCTCCTTCACTTATAAAGCTTAGTTTGGCTGGGTATGAAATTCCGGGTTGAAAATTCTTTTCTTTAAGAATGTTGAATATTAAGCCCCCACTCTCTTCTGGCTTGTAGGGTTTTTGTCAAGAGATCTGCTGTTAGTCTGATGGGCTTCCCTTTGTGGGTAACCCAACTTTTCTCTCTGGCTGCCCTTAACATTTTTTTGTTCATTTCAATCATGCTGAATCTGATGATTATGTTTCTTGGGGTTGCTCTTCTTGAGGAGTATCTTTATGGAGTTCTCTGTATTTCCTGAATTTGAACGTTGGCCTGCCTTGCTATGTTGGAGAAGTTCTCCTAAATAATATCTGAGGAATGTTTTCTAACTTAGTTCCATTCTCCCTGTCACTTTCAGGTACACCAATAAAACATAGATTTGTTCATGTCACATAGTCCTATATTTCTTGGAGGCTTTGTTTCTTTCTTTTCACTGTTTTTTCTCTAATCTTGTATTCTCACTTTATTTCATCAATCACTGATATACTTTCTTCTGTTTGATCTTCAATCACTGATATCCTTTCTTCTGTTTGATAGATTTGGCTATTGAAGCTTGTGTATGCTTCATGAAGTTCTTGTGCTGTGTTTTTATCACCATCAGGTCATTTATGTTCTTCTGTAAACTGGTTATTCTAGTTAGCCATTCCTCTAACCGTTTTTCAAGGCTTTTAGCTTCCTTGCATTGAGTGCGAACATGTTCCTTTGGCTCAGAGAAGTTTGTTATTACCCACCTTCTGAAACCTACGTCTGTCAAGTCGTCAAACTCATTCTCCATCCAGTTTTGATCCCTTGCTGGCAAGGAGTTGTGATCCTCTGGAGGAGAAGAGGCATTCTGATTTTTGGAATTTTCAGCCTTTTTGCGCTGGTTTCTCCCCATGTTTATGGATTTATCTACCTTTGGTCTTTGATGGTGACTATGGATGGGGTTTTGGTGTGGGTGTCCTTTTTTTTGATGTTGATCCTATTCCTTTCTGTTCGTTATTTTTCCTTATAACAGTCAGGCCCCTCAACTGCAGGTCTGTTGGAGTTTGCTGAAGGTCCACTCCAGACCCTGTTTGCCTGGGTATCACCAGCAGAGGCTGCATAACAGCAAACATTGCTGCCTGATCCTTCCTCTAGAAGCTTTGTCCCAGAGGGGCACCCACCAGATGCCAGCCAGAGCTCTCCTGTATGAGGTGTCTGTCAGCCCCTACTGGGTGGTGTCTCCCAGTGAGGCTACATGGGGGCCATGGACCCACTTGAGGAGGCAGTCTGTCTGTCATCAGAGCTTGAATGTGGTGTTGGGAAAACCACTGCTCTCTTTAGAGGCATCAGGCAGGGATGTTTAAGTCTGCAGAAGCTGTGCCCACAGCTGCCCCTTTCCCCAGGTGCTCTGTCCCAGGGAGATGAGGATTTTACCTATAAGTCTCTGACTGGGGCTGCTGCCTTTTGTTCAGATATACTCTGCCACAGAGGTGGACTCTAGAGAGACAGTCGCCTTGCTGAGCTGCAGTGGGCTCCACCCAGTCTGAGCTTACTGGCAGCTTTGTTTACACTGTGGGCATAGTACCACCTACTCAAGCCTCAGCAATGATGGACACCCCTCCCCACACCAAGCTCCAGCATTCCAGGTCAATCACGGACTGCTGCACTAGCAGCAGGAATTTCAAGCCCATGGATCTTAGCTTGCTGGGCTCCGTGGGTGTGGGACCCACTGAACCAGGCACCAGAGGGAATCTCTTGGTCTGCTGGTTGCAAAGACAGTGGGAAAAGTGCAGTATTTGGGTAGGAGTGTATCATTCCTCCCGGTACAGACTCTCATGGCTTCCCTTGGCTAGGAAAGGGAAATCCCCTGACCCATTGCACTTCACACGTGAGGCAACACCCTGCCCTGCTTTGGCTCACCCTCCATGGGCTGCAACCACTGTCTAACCAGTCTCAATTAGATGAACCAGGTATCTCAATTGGAAATGCAGAAATTACCCGTCTTCTACGTCGATCTCGCTGGGAGTTGCAGACCAGAGCTGTTGCTGTTTGGCCGTCTTGAAAGCTCACCAGAATATAGGTTTCAACAACTAGCTTGAGAACACATTAAAGGTACTTACTGATTAGGATTTAGTTCTTATTTCCTAGTCAATGAAGAGTCAACAGAGTGACTTTCCATTATTGTTTGATCATAAACAAAGAAGCAGCATGTAGCATAGAGAGGGAAGCTTTCAAAGAAAATGATACTTTTTGCATTAATTAAAGGGGAGATTTTGTTGACACACTAGGGCCAGTAGAAGGAGAGAGATGAAAGGCAGAGAAGATATTTGAAGAAAGAATAGTGTTGGGGAGGAGTGTGGAAAGAATGTCGAGTTTATTCATATTGATATCTTCTAGCATTTCATTTAGTTAGGAAAAGAGGGGTCTGTTTGGAGTAAGAGTAGCAAAGTTAAAAGTCAAACAAATGCAGTGACTATGCTCACTACCTAGACGATGGGATCATTTGTATCCCAAACCTCAGCATCACACAACATGCCCATGTAACAAACATGCACATGTACCCTTTAATCTAAAAGTTGAAATTATGTTTTTTAAAAAAGCAAATATTTGCAACAGTCACAGCTATGAGATAGTGAAACAAGATCCCTACAGATTTAAGGCCCAGTTGAATTCAAAACGTATGCATTCTTAATGTGTATTTAATTACCATGATTATGTAATTTTCACCAGTAATGTCCATAAATTCCAGAGCAAGAATTTTCTACTTAGGTACAGACTGTATGATGGAAGACAAAGAAGAATAAAATTAGAGGGGTGATAGGAACCATGTTGAGATAGGAGATAATGGGATTCTTCTTTTCTAGATAAGAAGGTATTATGGATGGAATTGTGCCCTCCCTCCTTAAATTCATATAGTAAGTCCCTAATCCTCAGTATTTCAGAATTTAACCTTAATTAGAAATAGGGTAATTGCTGATATAATATGAGTTCCTACCAGAGTAGGGGAGACCCCCTAATCCAATATGACTAGTATCCTTATAAAAAGGAGACATGGCTAGGCGTGATGGCTCACACCTGTAATCCCAGCACTTTGGGAGGCCGAGGGGGGCAGATCACCTGAAGTCAGGAGTTCGAGACTGGCCTGCCCAACATGGCGAAACCCTGTCTCTACTACAAATAATTAGCCAGTCATGGGGGCAGGCATCTGTAATCCCATCTACTCGGGAGGCTGAGATAGGAGAACCGCTTTAACCTGGGAGGTGAAGCTTGCAGTGAGCAGACATCACGCCACTGCATTCCAGCCTAGGTGACAAGAGCGAAACTCTGTCTCAAAAAAAAAAAAGACATTTGGACACAGATACATACATGCCCGCAGGGAGAGTGCCATGTAAAAACTGGAGCTATGCTGTCAAGGAACTACCAGAATCTAGTAATAGCAGAGAGATCTGGAACAGCTCCTTCCCTAGTGTCTTCAAATAAAACATGGTGCGGCCAACATGTTGATCTTGGGGTTCTAGCCTCCAGAACGGTAAGACAACAAATTTCTGTTGTTCTAAGCCACTTAGTTTGTTGGTTCTTTGTTATGTCAGACTTAGAAAACTAATATACTCAAAATAGACTGGAAACCTAAGAACAGATAAAGGCTTATACATCACTGTGATGAGTCAGAATGGTAGAATAGACAGTGGCAGAAGAACAAGTAATGTGACTATGAAAAGACATTTGGAGTTGAGATTCTATAGTTGGAATAATTATAAGCTATGATGAGTTTGAAGGCATGGCTATATGTGAATTTCTAAAGTGGGCCGAACTTCAAGGAATGATACATAAAACGATCATTTATGTGAGCATATATTTTTATAAGTCATAGTTTTTCACTTTTTAATACATGAATAGTATTTATAACTTGATATTTGGACAAAGTAGGTAAAATAATTTTATTCTAATTTCTTTGACATACTTGAGGATGGTAACAAATAGAAGAAATGATGAAAAAATAAATATTCCTGAAGATGCACCACTATTTTTAAAGATCTGGTATTTTCAAAAAATTAATATGTTGTGAGAGATAATACAGAAGAGGTGTGGGGACATAAAGGTACACATTTATTGTTTTTTCCTCTTTTTACAAGCTAGCAAATAACTGGCCCATCATTTCCATAGAAAATGCTAAAGGTTAAAAGGAGAAAAAATATCCATGTCAACTTTGGCGAAATTCTATGTGAATAATTGCCCCATATTCATAACGAGAGGCTCTCACAGAAGGAAGACAGGAACTGGGGAAAGAATTAATAGTTTTAAAAGATTAAAAATGAAACAGTAAAAATAGTAATACTCTGATAATAGAGAAATGACACTCAAGAGGTCAAGATATTTGGACCCTCTGCCACAGATTTGTGCAATTTTCCACCTCTTTCATGAAATAATCTCAAAAACACACTTTCCAAATTATATTTCTTCTATCATGATGAACAGTTGCCAGAAAAAGAAAAACTACAAAATTATTTCTCCTTCTTCTGGCCTTATCTTCTTCATTAGCTTCCCTGGTGAATTTCACATGTTCTGATCCTATTGCTAACTAGTTAGATAACTTAAGTATAATCAAATACTTTTTTGCTCTCTTTTTATCAAGTATGAAATGAGAGTTGATCTTCAAATTTCTAACTAACTTTTAAAAGCTTACAAAATGTTAGCTATTCACAGCTAAATTTCCTAAGCTACTACATCATTATCATTTTGTAAATTATCTCTGGTGCATTTCTGGCTAAACTAAACCACAAGAAAAGAAGGATGGGTGTCTTAGCCCCAGTTCAGTAAAGCGAAAAGGCTGAATTTACAGCCATAGTTGCAGTGTTTCTTCAGACACCAGCAGCAAATCGGAAAACATCTGGAGACCTCAGGCAAATACATTTGGCTCTAGAATCTGGCATAAATTGGCCATCAAAACAATGCCATAGAGCTGGATAGAAATATGTTTGCCTGAGATAATTTTTAAATATAAATATCAACCTACTTGAACATACTAATAACTAATAAAATAGGAATTATTAATTTTGGAGCAAATGTTTGAAGGCATAAACAACCCTTGAAGCACCAAGTTTAAAAGGGAAGCTTTGCCATGATTGTCTGTGGCTGACACATTATGCTTAGATTTCTGATAAACTGTATAGTTTTAAAATATGGTAGGACTCTCACTTCCCTGGACAAGCCTTCCTAACCACAAAGTAAGAGTTTTCACAAACTAGAGTTAAAATGAGGAGAAAAATAACACAGAACAATGTTTGGATATAGTGTGCTGCAGTACCATAACTAACTAGTAAAGAGATTTTTATATAGTACAGGATGCTGCACTGCATAGAACACAGTGTGATCACTGTATCATAACCACATGATAGGTATTCTCACTGGTATAACAAGGCAGGTCTACTTTACTTCATTATACTTTGGGTAGCAAAATTACTAATTTATATTTTGAGTGCTAGGATAAAATATGAGCATGAGAAAAGTTTAGTACTTTTCAAAAGGACATGATTATGAATATGCAATTTAGAGTAAGAGAAAGATGAGAAAACAATAAAAGAAATGGAGAATACTGTAAGTTTATTAAAAACCTGGAAGTCAATGTATTTACTTATTTATATATGAGGTAAAGACATGGCAAAAAGTTGCAAATATAAAAGAATATTTACTTGTGCAGCAAAGGATCAAAGAGATAAAACTATAATCAGACAAAGATATAATAGCTATCACTGCCGCAACTAAATAAAATACTTTTTCCTATCAGTTGGTAACATTTAATTCAGTTTATTGAGCATGAATGTCTAGAACCATGACACAGCTTCTGTTAATTCATCAAATAATTCCATAGGCTAATAAAAACAGTTATAGTTCAAGACATTTGTACCTCAACAAAGAAGTACAAAGATTGAATGAATAAATTTAATACTGAAGAATTCTTATGAAGAAAATTATTTTCTGGACTAAACGCTATAAGTCAATTTAATTCCTTGATCTGTTTTCTATATACTACATATAAATTGATTCTAATATTTTACATTTCCAGTTGTATCTGAAAGTATTTTAATTGACATGAATTCTTTCCCACTGAAACTTTACAGTGATGATTTTGTGACTCATTAAGCAGTACGTTGCTCATATTAATTTCTGCCAGTATAGTTTTCTTTTATGGTCATTATTTCTATAAACCCTCATTAGGCTGGCCAAATGTTTCACAGTGTAATTTTGTCAAAGACATTTGATGCTCCCACCAATTTTTAGCCAATAAGATTTTTTATTCTGTGCAGTTTTAGGCATTGCCTGCTGATTATTCCTATGAACCAAATATATAAGTGAGAATTTGTGCTTACTTCATTTAGAAATTATATTTATGAGTTATTTTGAGTATAGGAAACTTTAAAGAAGGAAAGAAAAATGGTCTATGATGTCATCTCCCATATAATTTCTATAGATACTAAAAGTGAATAAATAATTCATACATATATTTGGAAAATGTGAACAGATATAAAACTGTAAGATTAAAAATGGAAAAAGCTCTTTCCCCTAAATTAACCAGTATCAACAGTTTTACGCACATTATTCATAACAATGTAATTTTTGTTAGTAAGTCATTATTAGGTAATTCATGGAAAATTGATGTCACTTTTGGGGAACTGAGAGAGAAATGGAGACCGAGGGGTCCTAAGAGTGGGGGGCAGTGAGAGATGGGTGAGACCAACTCAAAGAGGAAGGCAAACAGTATAGGAGGCAGAAAACAACACCAAATCTGTTAAAAGCTTGATGGAGGTGGGAGGAATAGAATCTGTGTTTTTCTTCCCTCCATAACTGTACCTTGTCATAGGTAAGATGCCAAGTACTATTGAAATAACTAAACATAGGCTATTGCCTATTTGACATAGCTTTCAGATAAACTAATTAATTAAGGCAAACAAGTTGAATGGAATCCAAATCTGGGCGGTCAATTGAAGTTGTGACTGAATGGATTTAAGTGACCAGATGTTTGGGTATTGTGTAGACAGAATTTTGACTTGAGAGCCAAGAAAAAAAGCAGATTAGTATTTGGCACTCATGCAGTTCAGTCTGCAACTCAATTATGTGGTTTTGCACATGAGAGACATTCAGTAAAGGCTTGCAGGCTGACTGATCAAACTATTCGACTACATTTTTCATTTTCAATCAGTGCTTTTCATTATTGTAAATAAAAAATAATCTTAGATAACTTAATATCCAAAAGGATCAACTGATACCATCTGGAAAATAGTATGTCCAAAAGAGTAAATATGCCTTTTGGATTCTCTGATACAGTTTTAAACCTCTGCTTTCCTAGTTTTTGGATTATTATGTTTCCACAAAAAGATCATTTCTTCTATTTTTTTTTATAAAAAGCTAATATTACAGAAGTGTATATTTCAATATTATTCCCAACTTAATTTTTCTTCAGATATTTTGAAATTCTATAGAACTATCAATTTTCAACTCATTCTGTTAAATGTCGACATAATTGTCCTCATTATTTCAACATCTTGATGTAGAGTTATAGTCAATAGTTTACTTCGAGTTAGAGTGCCTTCGAGACATTGCACTGCTATTACATCTTCACACTTCTTTCTTAAGGAACAGGGAAAAGCAATAATTTTTTAAGGAAGATTAAAGTTATTAGCTTAGTCATAAGATTAGAAATCATATTAAATACATTCTAATTATATTTTGAGTGGCAGTATAGGGTAATGGTTAAGAGGATGGACTTTGAAGTCAAACAGATTTGAATTCCAATTCTGAATCAGTTCTCATTTAGTATTATTATTTACTTTTATTTGACAAAAAGTCCTTTAACCTTTGAGTCTTGGTTTTCCCATTTATAAATAGAGATAACATCTAATTTGTGGTTCATGATTGTTGTAATGATTATGTATACACAGTATAGGCATATTTCACAAATATGAAAATATGCCTAAAACATATGCATACATGTTAATAAATTAATTATACAGGTGTATGTGTATATGTATATATATTAGGGAGAGGACATGTAAGAGAGAGAGCGCTCACGCACCCTAGCTTGGCATAATGCTGAGCATGTAGTAAGCACTAGGTGAGAAGTACCTCTTGTTATTAAGTACTCAGGTAGTAAAATTCTACTCTGGGCATTCTCCAGTTTGCTGTAATGAAAAACAGCAAAGCTTTTTTCTTTTTTCTAAACAGATATATCTGGATTCAAATTTAGTTCGGCAATTGGCTAGCTACAAAACCTTGATCAAATTATATAAACTTTCTAAATCTCAAATTCTTTACATGTAAAATAAGATTAATGAAACTTTGCAGAGTTTTTTGGGGGCAGGAATAAAAAGGTGCATAAACACATGGTACAAGTCTGGTCCAATATGCATTTTTCCTCCATAATCTTATACATATTTTTAACCCCAATGTCTTTTATCTTTTAAGTATATAAAAATTGCATATATGCCCTTCATAGTCGTTGTGTAGATTGAGATAATATGTAAACTGTCAAGGTAACCACTACCATACAGTTGGTTTTTAATGCCTTTCAACCCCATTTCCCTAAGAACATATGAAATCTACAAAAACACCAAAATAATGTAGGTCTGAATGTAAATGACATCTTGAATATTTGCTCTACAAAGAATTTAAAGACTTTGACAGATATTTCTAAAAGGCTAACCCAAACCTCTCGATATTACGGTGGAAAGGGTATTGAGACAAAACTGTGTCTATTTCTCCTTCCTCACCAAGTTAGGAATGTGTAGTTGTTGGTTCCACAGACTGTAATTCTTGGGAGGATCAGGGACGTATCTGGTTTGCTTATCTCACATTCCTAATACCTCACCAATTATTTAGAAAACAGTAAGCATTCAAAAAACATTTGTTGAATAAATGAGTAAAAGTTGCTGCCAGCAAGAATCCAGCCAGATTCATGTGGAATCAGGCTTCATGTGAGTTGAAACAGCAAGCCTCCAAAGTAAGCCTTTTCTCCCTTGGGACACCCCATGCATACTCTGGACCTGTGTTTCTAACAACCTCCTGATTACATGGTCATTTGACCATCAAAATTACTCTGTGTCTTCAACTTCACAGGGTCCCCCACTAAGAACTATTTGCATGCATTTTGGAATTGTTGTCAAAATTACCATATTTCCCTGAAGAGTCTGAATTAATGAGATTTTCTAAATTCATTTTTTATGATTGGTTTAACCTCTGAACAAACACATTAAAGGCAAGTGATAAAGCAAAATAATTTCTTAAAATTGAATCTACATGTACATTTGGTCTTGTAACATTTATACACAAGGTTACAATTTCTGATGCAGTAGGAAGCATTACAAATGTGCAGAAATCAATTCAGCTATTAGGAAAAAGCAAGAGTTGCTAGGAAACCACATTCCAAATAAGGAATATTATAGTGGTGACCCAGACAATTGCCATATGCCTGACATGACATCAACAAAAAGCTTAACATACTTTGAAAAGCACCTGTGACACTGAATTGTTAGTACCACATTTGCAACTCAGGTGACTAAAGAGTTACCTTCCAGTGTCTCAAAAATTCAATTGTAGGAACAGAAAAATACAAAACCAAAGTGAGTTAGTAATAATGAAAGATTCTTCCTAGGGCTAACCAAGGTTTTTCTGCATATTTTTCTGCATCTTTGGTACACTGTGTGTCATGACATTACCAAGTTGAATGAAGCTTATTCCGTTTTTAAAAGAATCTACTTTTTAAGTCCATACCTTCTATGTGTTTGTATTGAATATATGTATATAAAAAGACTTTGAAGATGATATATAACAATGTAAACTATGGCTATAATTAGTTGGTAAATTATAGGTGATTTTAACTATCTTCTGTAATACTAATTTTCAGAGATCATTTTATGTTTTGTAATTTTAGAAAACTAAAGAGATTAAATAATTTTTAAACTTATTTGAAACAAGATATGAGATCTCAAAAGGTCAAAAATGTAAAAGCTAACTAAATCAACAGTGTGATTAGCATGCAGATAGCACATTGCTGTCTTATGTATTGTATCTTGCTATTTTCATGTCATTTTTCATATTGTAAGAGTCAGGCTACTAATGTTGGCCTATATGCATATAGCCTTAAAAGAAACTAAGTAAAAGATTAAAAACCCATTCAAAAACACCTAAGAAAGGGACCATATGCTAAAGATAATGGGCTAACCTACTAAATGGGTTGATGAAATCACATTTACTGTCTCTACAGGAGAAAAACAATTGGCAGATGGAGATTCCTATTCTTTACATAAAAATCAAATAAATAAAAACATGAGCTTCCTAAATGCTTGGAAGTTTCACACTTCTTAAGCACACCACACAAAAATCAAATTAAAAATGAGTGACTTTGCTAATATAACTTTTAGCCTCTTCTATGGACATTGTATCAGTAGTCTTAGTGGGACACTGGAGACAAGAAGCAGGATAAAATACATGAAATAGATGATAACTTATTTAGAAGTAGTTATCCTCGTAGTGGTAATATTTAACTAACAAAAAATACGTAAACCATGTCTCCACTAAAGAATATATTTTTCTTCCAAAAATGTGAAAGTCAAAAGACTGCTGCACAAAATTAAACTAAGCAATTTTGTGCTTTGCATGCACAGTATCATGTGAATCAGTTTAGCTTTTATTTCCATCACTCGGTTTTATTTTTCCTTTCACTAACTTATTATTACTATTTTTTCTTGTACCATCAATATGCAAATATCTTCACAGAAGGACTGCTTGGGAAATCTGTTTGACAAATATCATAATAAAACTTTTCAGTAAGACTAGCATTTTTAGAAATGTATGCCTGATCAACTATTTCATGGTCTGAAAATATGATTAAAATTCTGTGATTATATAAAATTGGAATCTTTCATGATTACAGATAAAAGCTAAAATAAACTAGCAGTGGAATTCTGTCTCATTGACATACATATTGCAGATGCAATATTGTGTTTTAAATCATTATGCCGATATCTTATGGAGGAATTGTAAGGCATTAAGGATGCTCTGTCTATTAAATTTCAGCACTACAGCATCATGTCAGAAGAGTAATTCCATAATTAAAACAAATAATGTGCTCAATAAATAGATTTGTCTATAAATACGTTTGTCTATTAAAGTTCAGCATTATAGCATCGTGCCAGAAGAGTAATTCTATGATTAAAACAAACGTGCTCAATAAATAAAAATAAATAGAATATGACCTAATATTTAAATTCAATGACTACCCTATGAAATAATGTTAATATAAAACATTTAAATATATAACCTCTGCATTACAATCCACAACAAACAATAAACAAGGGGAAAATACAGAAAAAAAACAGGGCATCATGAATAATACATCTCCTACCCAATCTGGCCAGTGACTGCAGTTTTCAAAACGATAGAATAACACTCTTTTTTTTTCACATAACTGAATTTAATCAATCCCTCTCTTTCTAGACAAGGTATTGTTATGCTGTCCAGCACAGGCTGGTATCAAACTCCTGGATTAAAGCCATCCTCCCTCCTCAGCTTCTCGAGTATCTGGGACTACAGGTATGCCTCTCCACCACTGTCACATGCAGCTAGAATCTCTCTTACTTTCTAATTTAAAAATTAATTGTTTTATTTTTGAATGGAATACCTTTAAAATAGGGAACTGACTTCTTCTTTTTCAAAGAGGACATCTAACACACATTTAAATTTCTTGTAGACTAAAGCCATGAAAAGTCTAACTTTAATGGAATATTCAAGGCAATAGGAAGATTTGACAATATAAATGTTATTTAACATCATTTTATTTAATGTATACACAGTATATACATTAGAAGCTCTGGTTAACTATTTTTTTATTCTTATTTTCTTCATTTACAAACTGGAAATAATAGCAATACTTCCTTCACAGAATTATTGTGAAACTTACCATATATACATATAAAATAGCAGGTTATATCATTTGAATTACCCTATCCTGGTCAGCTAACAAGGTAATGAAAAATTATTGTGCCAAGATATGGCAGAAGATAAACCTGAGAAGTGAACAGCAAACTTGGGAATGCTTTTATCCTATGGGCATCTTCTGGCTCCAGAAAAGGTAATGGAAAGGTTGAGAAGCTGAGCAGCATTTTTGACAGCCAGGGCTAAGGGAACATAAACTGGAATCTAAGAATTGCTAGGGCAAAGATGTTAGAAAGCCCTCCCCACTTTGAGATGGGACCATGATCACAGGTATAAGGGTAATACCAAAACACAGAGGTGAACCAGAAGTAGACAGGTCCTCACAGAGATCAAAACCCAGCTTTAAATCCCCTGACCCTGACTGCTAGGACCCCTAGTCTCTTTCAAGAAGCACACTAAAATTTCCCTGCAAAATCATCCTAAGTCTTAAATTATTTCTGTAATATTTTATATACAATCTCCAGCATTCAAAAAAAGTAGTAATTAGCCACACAGGAAACAAGTAACATGACTGAAAATTAAGTGAAAGAACAGACGATGTAATAGAATGCAGGAGTTCTAGAGACTGACTTGCCAGGAGAAGCGTTTACAACCATTACAGATGATTTATTTAAGAAAATAAATAAAAACAGTATGAAAAATTTTGTCAGATAAATGGAACTGCAAAACACTATAAACTGCTATAATCAACATTTAAGCATCAAGTGGATGAGTTTAATAAGTAATTTTTACAACCAACTGAGGGAAGTATTGGCAAGTTAGAAAATAGATCTAAAGAGTATATAGAATGAGGCATTGATTATTAAAAGGAAGCAAACTACAGAAGAGACTCACAACTTTGCTGGTAAATTCACAAATATTAATACTTTAAATAAATACTTTTTAAAAACAAACAAATTTCTAGTTCCAAATAAATTTACTATGCAGAATGATGAATCTATCGGAAAATATATCTATATAGTCATAAGTTTCACCAGTAATATTATATAGTATTTTTACATACTATTGTTACAACAGAACAGTGACTTATGAAAACTGCCACTGTATGCATTATCTAGGCGATTAAAAGCAAATTTAAATACTCCTAATTGATAAACATGAGAAATGAGGATAACTGGGATCAGTATCTTAACAGTAATTTTATATAATGCCTATGTAGTTTTTTCTGATCCCTTAGGTTTTTCTCCTTATATGTATATAGTTTCTAGAAGTAGAACATTTCAAATAAGTATACACACATTGAGATTAAAAAGTACTAATTTGTGTTTTATAAATAAATATCAAAGAATCTTAGAAAATTAATTAGGTTATCAAATACAGTCAACCCTCTGTATCCACAGGTTCCACATCTGCATGTTCAACCAACCGTAGACTGAAAATATGACATTAAAAAAATTAAAATATAAACAATTCAACAATTAAAAAAATACAAACAAAATGATATAGTATTACAATGACTTAATAGCATTTACTTTTTATTAGGTATTATAAGTAATATAAGAGACTTGCAGCCCTTATATTAAGTAGTGATGTATATGCATATAACCTATGCACATCCTCCCACATACTTTAAATACTCTGTAGATTACTTATAATATGTACTGTGTTGTAATGAGTAAATACTTGTTATGCTGTATTATATAGAGAATGACAAGAAAAAAAGTCTATATATGTTCAGTACAGATGCAACTATCATTGGCCTAACTACATTTTTGACCCACAGTTGGCTGAATCGGAGGATGCAGAACTCATGGATATGGAGTGCCAACTGTAATTAGTTTTTCTTTTTTCTAAATACAGTCTCAGGCTGAAATCTGATAGGGTTAACTAAATATTGCAATATTTCTAAAAACCAAATCCCTCCAAATATTAAAATAACATCAGGTTTCCTTTGCAAATAGCAATGACTATTTAAAAATTAAAAATTAATTACAGAATAATTATTGCATAATCTCAAAAAATCCTGTAAGCTCATTAAAAGTTGAAGCTTAAGGAGCTGTAATCTAATGTGTTACAATTACATGTAAATTGTACATTAATATTTCTGCTTTCGCACCAGTCTGTAATACTAATGTGTTTAGCGATCTCAATTGCAAATCAGGGAAATGCTATGAGTCTTTTTCTCATAGCATTTCCCTGATTTGCAATTGAGATCGCTAAACACATTAGTATTACAACATGATTACACATTGTTTAACTCTAGTTCACAATGTCTCCTCCATACTTGCCTCATTATATAAAATGTACTGTTCTTTGAACTAATGAAGAAAATTTGAATTTGTATGCCTATGAGATAAAATTTAATGAAAATAGTTTTTAAACTAGTTTTTAAACTAAGTACAGAATTAAAAGACATTTGGACATACTTAATATTCTTCAAAAGCCTTAAATTGTGAAAATGCTCTTTGTTTTTCTAATATGCTCTAGGCACATTCTCTAGTTAATCCTTGACCCAACTTCCCTTTCCCTATCAACAGTGTTTTTTAAAGAAAGAATAAATCATAGGCAGTAATAAATATTTGATTATTTTAATCAAAGTGTGGTTAAACTATTACTATCAGTTAGCCAGTCGGCACTAAAAACTATTCAAAATACCTTTAGGTTCACAAGATCAGAGAACAGTGTAAAGTAATACATTTTTCTAGTGAATTCACAATATAGCTAGTGTAAACAAGAAAGAGAGAATAGAAATATAATTTTAGTTTTCAATTGTCTATTGTTGAAAATTTAAAAATTCAGGCCTGGCATGGTAACTTGACTCATGCCTGTAATCCCAACATTTTGGGAAGCCGAGGCAGGAGGATTGCTTGAGATCAGGAGTTCACGACCAGTCTGGGCAACATAGGGAGACCCCCCATCTCTACTAAAATTTTTTTTTTTTAGTCAGGTGTGGTTCCACATGTTTGTGGTCCCAGCTACTCCAGAGACTGAGTTGGGAGGATCCCTTGAGCACAGGAGGTTGAGGCTGTAGTAAGCTGTGATGGTGCCACTGCACTCCAGCCTGGACAACAGAGCAAGACCCTGTGTCTCGGTGGGTGGGGGGAAAGAAAATCAGATTCTCCCTTGGGAAGAATAAAAAGGAAATAGTCATAATGCTGTTCTTCCATATTTTCAGCCAGCAGAAGAAATATCATAGTGACCCAGGGTGAAAAATTTCTAATCACTCTTTCTAAAAGCAGTCCTAATTAAAGTCAACATGAACTGATTTTTCAGAATTTATTGTATATATAGATAGACCATATTTATAGATGCTTTATATAGTCTAGCAGTAGCCTCTGAGTTTCATTAGAGTACTTACTGAGCAATAATTTGCTTGAGTATTTATAGACTGAAAAACAAAACGCTACATTCTCCGGTTATTTTCAAAATTAAAAAAAATCAGGCAGTTTTACAATTAGTCAAGAGCATTACTCAATCATTTTCAAGCTACTGTATATGACAATTTTGGCTCCTATTTCCCATCATTACAGGATGCCTCAAAGGTTCATAAAACCATATACAAATTATCAATTTACTTTTCAAAACCTGGTTTGCATTTTGGTCAATTATTGCAATTTTAATAACTTGTAATTTAAATCACCTAAAAACTTACATAATTTGAGGTAAACACTAAGCTGTCACATATCAACTCTACTACACCATGCCAGCAGTTTTATAATAAAAGATTATCTCAATAAGCTTGGAAATGTTCCCATAGCACCAAGCTAGAAGGCAATTTAAAACCAAATTAATATTCTGAAAAATAATCTCAAATCATGCAAATACTATAAATTAGTAATGAAGCTAAAATTATTAAGGTGGTTTATTATTTTGAATTCTCTTTCTGCATTCTTATTAAATCTTTATGGATACTTCCTCTTCTGATTTAATAAGACTATCTGAAAGAGCTAGTATTAAATCCCACAAATGAAAATATTGATGAACACATTGTAAAACACAGTTCCCTGGTTTTGTTCTCGGGTAATTTAACTGTGTAATGACATTGCTAAATTCAATACAAACATATTCTCCATAAAAGAAAATGCAACATCAAAAACAATCCCAAATGAGGAGCCTGCCCAGCTGGTAGGCTTGAAAATTTAAGAACTGATTAGTTCAATCTGGAATGTCTATATTTGCAGTGTGCGGCAAATCTGAGACAGGATTCCTTTTGTTTGTTTTCCTGGCAGTGGTAGAAGTACCATTCATATGTTTGAATAACTCAATAATTATGCCCTGAGGGAACTTAACCTAGATTTTTATTTTTCATGCTCCATATTTTCCCAGTTTAGGAGTGGTTAGAAAACTCTCTTTCCACTTTTAAATGGTTGAATATAAACATATATATGCATATTAAAGAAGAATAATACAATAAAACATTTTATACTATGTTTATTTTCCCTATTGTACCCTCTTACTTCCCATCATCTTTCCCTCAGACATAAGCACCAGCTTGAATTTTGTGTTAATCATTCCCTTTTTTTTTTTACACTTTTTGCCATCAGTGCAGGTATTTTTAAATAGAATTTTTTCCAGTTTTAAACTTTAGTTAAGTGGAATAATACTACAGCATTTTTTAATGACTTAATTCTTCTGCTCGAGATTATGTTTTTCACATTGATCCATGTTGATGTCAGTAGCTGAGGTCATTCATATTCCCAACTATATGGTATACCAAGGTATAAATATATCCCAGTTTATCCTGTGATGTATATTTGAATTAGCTAGAATTTGAGACTATTAAAAAACTATTCTTGCGTGTGACTTTTGCTACACGTGCACAAGTACTTCACTTGTACATGTGTAAACATCTAGGAGAGGAAATGCTGGGTTGTAGGATATGCAGAAGTTAAACTTTATCAGGTAATGCCAAGTAAATTGCACCATTTACACTTGCATTAGTTATGGGTGAGATTTCCTGCTGCTCCAGATCCTCACAAACAGTGGCACTGTCAGACTTTCAAAGTTGTGTCAAACTAGATATGATAGTGTTATAAATTTATATTAATTTCATTACTGACAAAGTTAACTAGATACTTATTGATTACATGTGTAGCAAAAAATACTCTCCTAGTTTGTGGTTGTATTTTTATTTTTTAGTTCTTCTTAACAACAGGAAGGTTTTAATTTTAATGTTCCAAACTTTTATTTTATGATTTGCAAATTTTTTGACCTGATGAGTTCACAAAAAATCCTTCCCTACTTGTCAAAATTTTCTAATGATAAATTTATAGTTTTATAATATGAATTTTTACATTTACCTCCCCACACCAAGAATTGATTTGTATAAAGATGCATAAAGTACAAAAGCAATTTCAATTAGTTTTCTTCATGAATAGCCAATAGTCCCCCAAGCATTTATTGAATACCTTGTCCTTTTCACACTGATCAATGTCACTTTTATAATTTTTTTTTTTGAGATGGAGTCTCGCTCTGTTACCCAGGCTGGAGTACAGTGGCGCATCTCAGTTCACCACAACCTCTGCCTCCTGGGTTCAAGCAATTCTCTGCCTCAGCCTCCAGAGTAGCTGGGATTACAGACGCCCACCATCACACCCGGCTAATTTTGTGTATTTTTAGTACAGACAGGGTTTCACCATATTGGCCAGGCTGGTCTTGAACCCCTGACCTTGTGATCCACCCCCATCAGCCTCCCTAAGTGCTGGGATTACAGGCGTGAGCCACCGCACCCAGCCTGTCACTTTTATAATTTATCAATTACTCTTTTTCTCTGATGCCCTGCAGTCTCATTAAGATGGGTTTAGTTTTGGATTCCCATGACTTAACTGTTGCAGAATTCTTTGGAATTACTGTGTCTGGGTACTGATGGACATCTTTTAATAGTTCCTGAAAATAATTCTCTTTTTGTATTTAGTCTATTACCTCCATTTGGAACCTCAATTGAATACATATTACATCTTTCCACTCTCTCCTCCCTGTCTCCCACATATTTTATATTTTACATTCTCTTATTCATATTTCCCATTTTTAAATATCTCAACTTAGTTATTGATAATTTCTTCAGTTCTTTTAGTGAACAAATTCTTGCTTCATCTATGTCTAATCTGCTTTTAAACTTACCCACTTTGTTCTCTCTTCTTTTCTTAAGCATTATGTTGATTGCTTAGAAGTTCTCTGGTTCCTTCCCAAGTCTTGTCCCTTTCTCACAGTTTTCAGCTTATCTTTTTATTTCTTATAGTTACGTTAAAAATTGTCATTTTAATTCTGTCTGATAAGTGTGATATCTGAAAACATCCCAGATCTGTGTTTTTACATCTATAATTTCCCCTGGATCTTCCCCATAGTACTTTGTTTTCGTGTGTGTGTATGTGTGTGTGGCTTTTTTCTTTTGTTTTTGGTATTAGGTTATTACACATTTTAATAACCTTCATCTTCCAGGTGGGTTAAATGTAAAAACCCATACTATAAAACTGCAAATTTATCATTAGGAAATTAAGTTGGGAAGGATTTTTGTGAACTAGTCAGGTCAAAAATTTACAAATTATAAAATAAAATATGTTTCATTTAAAACATTAAAATTAAACCTTCCAGCTTATCAAGAACAACTAAAAGATAAAAATACAACCACAAACTCTAGAACCTTATTTTTTATAACACACAGAATCTGTGAAAATTATTTGAGGATAGGATTGAAGTTGGCATATTCTGGGGGAATAATATTTCCTAGATTCCTTCTATCATTGCTAACAACAGGGCTCTTAAGTTAAATTCGCCAATTACATTTTTTTTTCAGTATACACACATAGTGTAATTGTCATGTTTTTCCCTTTCCTATGAGCTCAGAGAAGTGCCTAATAGTTTTTTAAAAAACATTTTTTAATATATTTAACCCAATATTTTCATAATTTTAATCAGATGGATTGTTCAGGGTCCCCAATCTGCTATAATGCCAGAACTAGGATGGTACTCACATTTTTAGCCATTTCCATCCCCCGCCCCGTGTTTTCTTAACTCTTAGCTGGTGAGCTGTTATGAAAGGGTGGACTTGAATACAAGTTTACTTCCCCAAATATAAGATTTCTGATTTCAAAGTAATGACACTTCTGGGATCCATCATTGGGCTCTAGCAGAAATACGGTAGATGACCTAATTCATTCCCAGAGGTAGACCTCAGATTGCAGAAGACCATCAGAACCAAGAGTACAACACACCAGGATCTGGACTTTCCACTGTTTTTAAAGTTTTTACAGTTACTAGGCTGCAATCTTCAAACTCTGCCACAAGAAAAACTCCAGAAGTAACTCTGAGCTCTGAAGTTTCAGCTGTATATTACCTACAGGAAGTTGTGCAGGTCCTCCATTTTCTTGCTTTTTTTGTATTTTACTTCTTGGGTTACCTCTAAAACTCTGACTCTCACCATCATTCTTGCTTGGATTTGATGACCTGGTCACTGACAGTAAGTTCTTCCCTTGGGTCTTTTAGCTCTTTCTTTCCTCTACAGTAATTTGCCTTCCACAAACCTTTTCCTATCTTGGACCTATTCCATTTATTCTTTTCCTGGATTTATGAGTTATCTCTAGTCACTCCTTGTCCTCCTTAAGCACCCAACTTGTCTAGATCTATAAATTACAAAAAGTAGAACTCAGAAGGGAGTTACTTGCCTCCTCCAGTTAATGGTGCACTTACTACTCAAACCAGATTGTTAGGAGGGTTACCTGAATCGGTCTTCCATCAGGTGTCAGCACCTCTTCTGAAAGTTCCATCATCTTCAAGGCCATCAGAGCAATGGGTTTAGCATGGCAGAGGCTTTTTCTGTGGAGCCCTGCTGCAACACAGTAGGCATCACCTATTGTTTCCACCTGCAGCAATCAGACAAATCAAATGCAAACGTATGATAATGAGCCCGAAGAGAAATGATTAGTTATCTGCAATCACAAATGTTGCTGAAAAACATGTCGGCAAAACATCAATAAATTAAGCAATTAGACAACTGTGTATAATCACAGCAGAGTTTGCAAACAGCCACAGTCAAATACTGATATCTCACTCCAGGGTTGTTCATTAACACTATCACTAGAGATGATCATTGAAATTAGGAACAACTATAATATAAAATAATTATCCCCCACGAAAATAGAACTGTCAGTATTTTGCCTAGATAATTTCCAAATGATCGCCTTTTCCAGAGCCATCTCTTCATCTCCTTCCAACTTTCAAGTATTCCTTTGGAAAGTATTTTTTTCCCCAATTTTTCCACCTGAAGAAAATTGTTCCACACTTTTAGATATATCTGTAATTTTTCATCAGGTCTGTTCTTTCTTACTCTTAAAAATTGTAATGCCTAATGTTTCTTAAATATTCATACTGCATACCGTTAATTGTGTCAACTACTTTATGTACATGGTCCCATTTTATCTTCACAAATATCCTACATCAAAGAAACAAGTATTAGGCCAGGTGTGGTGGCTCACGCCTGTGAGTACTTTGGGAGGCCGAGGCAGCGGGTCACGAGGTCAGGAGATCGAGACCATCCTGGCCAACATGGTAAAACCCCATCTCTACTAAATATACAAAAATTAACTGGGCGTAATGGTGCATGCCTGCCCAGCTACTAGGGAGGCTGAGGCAGGAGAACTGCTTGAACCCGCGAGGCGGAGGTTGCAGTGAGCCAAGATCACGCCACTGTACTCTAGCCTGGTGACAGAGTAAGACTTGGTCTCAAAAAAAAAAAAAAAAAAAAAGTGGCACATATACACCATGGAATACTATTCAGCCATTAAAAAGATGAGTTCATGTCCTTTGCAGGGACATGGATGAAGCTGGAAACCATTGTTTTCAGCCAACACAGGAACAGAAAACCAAACACTGCATGTTCTCACTCATAAGCAGGAGTTGAACAATGAGAACACACGGACACAGGGAGAGGAACATCACATGCCGGGGCCTGTCAGGGGGTGGGGGACTAGGGGAGGGGTAGCATTAGGAGAAATACCTAATGTAGATGATGGTTGATGGGTGCAGCAAACCACCATGGCACGTGTATACCTATGTAACAAACCTGCATGTTCTGCACATGTATCCCAGAACTTAAAGTATAATTTTAAAAAAAGAAATAAGCATTAGTGATATTTGAAAGATGAAAAATTGAGGTGCAGAGGCCCATCCATAACCACATAATTGAGAGTCAACAGCTACTGTATGGGTCTACTCTCTTCTAATTCTGTTGTCAGCATCCATTCTGAATGGCCATTGCTGTTGATAAATATTTTAAATATTTACCCCATTTCCACAGCATAGAACATGGAATAAAAGTTCTAGTACTTTAGATAAAAGCTCTCTAATTATCCACAATAGAGATGGTGGTTTAATGGCAAAAACTGCAATTACTTTTGCACCAACCTAATAAAATCCTCAATAGTTTTAATATTATTAATTAGGCTGAAGTGATGAAAAATTGTACTAAATGCACAATTCCAGTGTCACTTTTTCTGTGATGTGCTCCATGTTCCTTCCTTTAGTTTTTATCAAATTATTTCTCAAAGAACTAATCCTTTCTTTATTCTGTTTTGACAGCACTTCCACGTATCTCTGCTTTAACATTCAGCACAAGCTATAATCAATATGTATCTATATAAAGTCAATACGTATCCCTGGCTACGATGTGAGCTTTTAAGAAATGGGACTATGTTTTTTTCATCTCTGTATTCACAGAACTTAGCGTAATGTCTATGATATAGCTATTTATTAAATAATATTTATTGAATATTTGCTAAATGAATAAATAAGTCAATCAACCATGCTAACCATAATTACAGTAAGTAATTTTCACTCTTGGCTTATTTTCATCATTCATTTTATGAGCGCCACCTAGATCTGTGTGCTATGTAGATCTGTATAGGAAAAGGCATCAGTGATGGAGATGCTTCCAGCATAAATATACCAAGAATTATAAAATATTCTATTATTTTTAATATCAAAAATTAAATTTCCATGTAAAAGCATTCCAACACTACAATATTAAAAAGATATACTGCATGAAATTATATGAACACTAATTTAGGGAATATTATGAGAATACTTAAGAAGCTCATGGGACCAACACTGCAAAACTTATCACTTGATCATCAGGAAATATGCATCAAAACTGATTCAAATACCCCCAGAGCTATCATTATATTCAAAAATTTCACTTTAAGACCTGTTTTCTGATGCCAGAAAAATGAAAATAAAATTATACTGTAAGAATAGAAAGACAATGCAGTATGAGTTGGCAAAAGTTTTATTCCAAAGACTAAAATATACTTCCTAGAAATAATTCTCACTAAGGAAGACACCCATCAAAGAATAAACATCTAAAATGTGGCTATTTACTATTTTTCCCCTAATAAGACAATGTTCTTTGCTAATCCTCATATTATCCCACCCTGTCATATTTATTTCTGGTTTTCAGATACCAGAACATATAGTCAGTAAATTGCCTGCACAAATCAAAATGCTTTGCAGTCGCTCTGAACATGCAAGTTCCTAGAGCACAATCACTTCCTGAAATGTCTATCGTCATCCTCATCAACATCTCAATTATCTTTTCAGAAAAAGATGCACTGAATTCCATTAAATGTGTATTCTAGAATTTGCACATGAATACACAGATTAGTTATATGTTGCATTTTCTCCTTAAAAAGTTGGACCAATATGTTACCAACTGATATAACATATAAATGAATGAAGTACAAAATAAATATGGGCACATTGTAAATACAGCAAATTCATATTACAATTCATACATGATTGTATAAAACTTTAAGACTAGGCGTGGTGGCTGACACCTGGAATCCCAACATTTTGGGAGACCAAGGCAGGAGGGCTGCTTGAGTCCCGGAGTTCAAGACCAGCCTGGGCAACATAGTGAGACCTCAATCTCCTCTACAAAAAAATAAAAAATAAAATTATCCAGGTAAAGTGGCCCTTACCTATAGTCCCAGCTACTTGGGATCACTAGAGCCCAGGAGATCAAGGCTGCAGAGGAAAAAAGGTTCTGACTAATTGTACAGGAACTCTTAAAGCTTCCTCCCAGATGTGACATATATATCTTCTTTTCATGATTTATTGACCAGAGCAAGTTACATGGTTATGCTTAACATATAGAGAATGGGAAATGGCAAACTACCTTGTGCACAGAAGAGAAGAGTCAGAAATATTTAGTAGACAGCATTAATGAAGACATGAATGAATAAATAATCACACATTCTCTAATATCAAAATGTCTGGAAAGGTTAAGTAATTGGCATATACATTAAGTAAAGTCTAATATATCTTTGTGATTTTTTTTTTTCTTTCCAGATATATTCAGCCCCTGAAGAATACTGGCAGAAACACAACTGTCTTAATGCAGCTTTCCAGGAATGCTCCATTTTTTTCTCTCTTCTTCCTTCCTCTAAGGCAGCTCTATACGAGTTTAGCAAAATTAAATATATGTGGAAGTGTTAGCAGATTCCTTCGAAGTAATTAGTGGGTTTTGCTTCATGAGGAGCAGGAAAAGTGAAAGTGACATGTATCAATTCCATTGCTCCTGAGTTTATTTCCTTGAGCTAAACCAAAATGAAACAAGGGGGCATTGTAAATAGACTACAAAAACAAAAAACAAAAAACCTGTCCAAAAAGTTGACTTTGTTCTGAATTCCTTTATAATTGCCTCAGTGTTTTTATACAGTTTTAAATACAACAGACACAGTTTAAAATAGTGCATTTCATTTATTTTCACCATCTCCCACCTGTTCGTGAATGGCACTGGATAAGAATAAAGATGGCTAAACTGAGCATGGAGATGGGGAAAAGATAATGCTTATGCAAATGTCTGAAAAACTTACATTATTTTCTAAACATAGAAGAGGAGGCTTAAGTACTAAAAATATATACAACTGCTCCCTTACATATTACTATAGCTGCTTTTATAAAACTTTAAAGAATTTGCCTATCTCAGTTTATATTTTCTCAAAACTTTAGAATCAAAGTCCTTACATTATTCCAGAAATAAAGGTGGTATAAATAAATATATTAGAGTTATGCATTCATCTTGTTTGATTTTTAAGACAGGGTCTCACTCTGCCACCCAGACTGGAATACAGTGGCATGATCTGGGCTCTCTGCAACCTCTCCATCCCGGGCTCAAGCAATCCTCCCACCTCAGCCTCCCATGTAGCTGGGACTACAGGCACATGTCACCATGCCTGGCTATTTTTTTTTTTTAAATTTTTTTAGAGACAGGGTTTCGCCATGTTGCCCAGGCTAGTCTCGAACTCCTGGACTCAAGATATTTGCCCACCTTAGCCTCTCAAAGTGCTGGGATTACAGGCATGAGCCCCTGCGTCCATCCCATTTACCTAGTTTGTTTATTTTAGTTTTAGATCATTTAAAAGAATTTCTTTTAGTTACTAATAGAATTTCATTCCCATAACAGTTTTCTCCTTGCCCTCTAGGTTAATACTCAAGAAATACCTGGGAATTTCTTGGATATTTGGGCACAGATGGAAGAAAGGAGTGGGGGTGAGGGGGTCGGTATTGAGGATAAGATTAGCCAAAAGAACAATGTACACAATTAGGCAATTAACCATCCCTGTTCCATGGGACTCGTGACCACCTCAGTCCTTCAATCGCACAGTCTTAGATCTGTCCCTCTTTGAATTTTCTATGGGGCATAAGAGCAGAGGGTCAGAGAGCTCTGGTAATCTACTTTACTGAACAATCTTCCCTGGATACAATCAAGAGAAGCAGCAAATTAGAAAGTCTGCTTTCCAGCCATTTTGTGTTCCAGGGGACTCTAGTTCCTTAAAAAGAGACAGGGAGAGAAGAGATATTGGAATGAGATGTAGGCAGACAGATATAGATAAACTTTAAAGATGAGAAACGCCTTCTTTTCCCTCCTAGTATCTCACAGAGCACCTGGACATCTCATCATGCTCAGGTGGGTGAAAGGGGACTGGTAAATGTCCCATATTCTTCATGGTCTTATTGGCTGTCACCAAGAATGCTTGGTTCTTAGAAAGGACGCCATATTTCCCTTACTGGGCCATACCTGCTAGCCCAATCAGCTGACATTTGGTCTGGGTCCTGGGTGACAGGGAGGATGGGGCATAGTAGATGGCTTCTCCAATGGTTGGCCAAGAGCCTGAGTCCACAAGCAGTTGTGGAGGTCCTTGGTGACTAGAAACTGAACAATGAGGTCAATGGCGGTCTGCATAAGAATATCCAAAAGGCTGGCCAGGAAACACACACACACACAAACAAAAACTATGGCCCAGGCCTTCATGGATACTTACTAGTAACAGAAGAGTAGGAAAAACTATGGTCTTGGGGTAGATTAAGAGGCTCTCTACTTTTTGTCCTTCACTTCAGACATAGACAGCAACTTGCCACTGTTTATGTCCCTGTTTTGCCAGATACTCAATAGGGTGGCTGGAATGAACTCCTAACCAAAGATGAAAATCTGTATGATTGTGGTCAAGCAAAGGTATCAGGTCCATGGAATACTCACTGGACATACTCGAAGATAAGCAGCTTGCCACCAGCCTTGAACCCAGTCTTTCATTGTTCCTGAGGTTGCAGTTCTTTAAGATACACTGACCGTCTTTGAAGATAACTCATAAAGATCCACATCAAAAAGAGACAGGAAGGCCCTGACACAGATAAGGGTTCAAGCCATGTAGATGAAAGAATGCAGTTTTCATCATTTTCCTGGCTTAGACAAAGTGATAGGCATGTTCATAGAAGCCACATTCTTGAAGTTGGGAGCACTAAAAGTCCAGAACCAAGATGCAAGGAGGTCAGCACACAGACATCACTGTTGGCCAAGCACAGGTCCAACAATAGATGGCAGATGATCTGGAGCAGAGGCAACTTCCAAAAGTAGGAGTTAGCTACACTGATACCAGAACAGCCTGAGTATCTCCATGGGCTGCCCTGCTGAAGGTAACCTGGCTTTTCCTCCACATAACAGTTGGTATTTCAGGAGTTGGGCTAGAGATCCCTTTAAAAATAACAGCAATCTTAGGTTCTGGAAGGCTGTAGTCTCAGGACCAGGTGAAGAACCTACAGTTGACATTCTGCTCCTACAGGACTGGGACATGGGATCCTTGCCATGTGACTGGAGTGAAAGGAAATGCCACTTGTCCAGAGGATCTGACCCCATATTGTTTAATGATTACCTTGCTTCTGAAGTAGAGGTTTGTTCAAAAAAGAATTTGAACGTGTAGCATGTCCTTAGATGTCTGAACTCTTTTTACCTCTTAATTGAGATGGCCCTCAGCAAATCTGCATCTTAGCCCCTATGCATGACCTTTGGGTGGGGGTGGTTTCAAAAGGCGGCATCTCAGAAGGTGAGTCTATTTTCTTTGATGAATCTGTGGTCTCATCTCAGTGTCACCGTATCCACCCAAACTTGGGCTCCAGCTGGAGGAAGGCCCTGTTAGCCTGTGCATGTACTGTCTCCAGCTGCAGCCTTCAGAAAGTCCTTGGCATTCAGAGGCCAGGGCTTTGCCGCCTCCTCTATCTCTGTCACTTTATTTTCCTTCATCATTTCCTCTCTTCTCTACATGGATATCACTTCATCAACTCTTCTTCAACCTACATTTCTTCCTCCACCAGCCCCTCTCTACCTTCTTTTTACCCACCACCTCCTCTGCTTTCCTCACCTCTCCTGCTGCTATTGAGAAAATGGCACACTCCTCACTTATCACTTTTTTAGCAAACTCACCCTACCAGCTATTGCCTGAGTCCCAGTCACAACCCTGTAGGTTATTCTCCCAAAATTTATGGGGGTTGAGAGGGCACTCCTTCCTGAAAGCAGGATGCTCACCAAGACCAGTGGTGCCAGTAGAAAACTAAGTCATCACAGGCAATGACTGGCAGGGTGGGGTGACCTGAAAATTGCCATACTTCTGGCTTCTAGCTCTAGAGGATGGAGTGCCCTCCTCTAAACAAAAGAGATAAACAAAACTGAGGAAGAAGAGGCTCCACCTCCCAGAGGGAATGAAGAAACAGCCTCTACCTCTTTGGCAGTTGGGCATAAGCATACGCATTTTAATCAGACATTATATTGTGAATCTACCTCCACATTTTAATTTTATCCTTCCCTATAAATGTGATTACCAAAAAGGAAAGTTATTAAGATGGTCTTTTGAGTTTCTGTAAGTAATCTTGTAGTCATTCAATATGAAGATCTGTATTATAGGATCTTATTTTATGATGCTAAAGGTTAATATTCTAGCAATAATTTTTGCATATTAATGAAATTAATGTTGTAGAGGCTGGAGCTCCGTACTTGTTCTCCATGTGAAGTCATGGGTAATATCTACAGAACTGAGGTGTAATAAAGAGTCATTAACCTCATAATACCTCGAACTTTCTATGGACATTACTATCTGTCATATGAAGAACTGAAAGTCCTCAGCGGGTACTGTCATTAACCTACAGTGGCACTTCAGAGAGAAAAATCTGTGTACACAGGTACCCACTCCTTGCATAGGCTCAGGGAAATAAGAGGTCATCTGCTCCTAAAGCCCACCATCATTTTTAGATGTGGATAGCTTTTTTCTCCAGTACAGCTTTAAATTCAAAGCCTGATTCTCAGAGACCCTAACAGAGAGGATGGATTGAAACTAGGCTTATTTACTCTTTCTAAAGGCCCCTGAAAGGCTCCTGGATGCACATATTACTTTTAAAGGAGAAGATGCAAAAAGAGAAGAAAAACCATTTCCACTTCACTGAGTACATGACTTTTTTAGGGCACATCCCAAACAAAACTGCAAACTAGGCAAAGTCTATCTCAGGACTCTGCCCTCAGTATTTTCAAGTTTTCTTTCCTGATTTCTGGATCCGTAATTTTCTTCCTTTTTGTTTGGCAAGGAGGGATCTGTAACTTTCTTACAACCATACCTGATGATGGACAAATTTCTATCACTCTCGCAGTATGTATCATGTTAATCTGTGTGTGTGTGTTTATACTCCTCTCTGCCTACTATATATTTACTTAACTTTATATCCCTGGACCTGAGTATAGTATCAGGATGCCCATAAGAGTTCTATTAAATGCTTTAAATTGCATCCAATTTCTACATTTTAGGGGCAGAACTGGCCCTTAAGCAAGTTTTCAGTTGCAAAATTCAGGACAACCTGCATAAGAATCACCTAGAAGGTATTTGTTAAAAATTAGATTCCCATGCTCCACTTGGATTTACTGGATCAAAATATGGATATAAGGGCCAGCTATCTGCATTCATAAGCTTCAGTTGTTTTATAAGATTCCCTAAGTCTGAAGACTTCTGTACATGAAGTGAGTTAAAAATAGTATAATATTCACCTGGATATTCACCTTTTTTTTTTTTTTTTTAAAAGAGCAGTGGCTTTCAGAAAGGAGAAAAGCACTTCTAACCTGATCCCAGCTATTCCCATGTACTCCTTCTCTGTATTCCACTCTATCCATAGGGGTACAAACTTTTCCAGATATTTCCTTGTTTGTTGAAAGTGCAGACTACAACGACCAGTCCAAATGTGCACATGCACACGCATACACACCACACATGCTGAGAATCTAGCACAGTAGGCATTCAGTGATCCAAAGAAAGTTTGTTGGGCTCAATTAAACACACCCAAGCTCATTGTACATAATGATTTAGCAATTCAAATGGAAACAAGTTTAAGGTTTTACTGACAAGGCTACTTTAAAAAAGACCCTCTTCATTCTTTCTTTACAAAAAAAAAATCTGTCTCCTTACACTCATTTTAGTTGAGATTTTTGACCCAAATACGGCTGCTTTTAAGGATGTCTCTACAGTGCTCAGCTGGTACAGTGTTGAAAAGGAGGTCATGGATATAAATAGAACAGTGATTTGGCCTGGGAACTACTCCCAAATGAAGGAAAATGGATTCCAAATGACTGCCTATCACAGAAAGCTCTCCGCCTGATAAAACTCTCAGTAGGTCTTTCAATGTGCCTTCCGGTTCCTGCACAGGAATCTCCATCGTGTGGAAAATACTGTTTCTACCTCCCAGGTTGTTTATCATAAAGGATACTGAATACTGAAGCATGTTAGGAAAGAGAAACACATTAAAATACCCAGTCAAAATTTCATTCTAAATCATTGTTAGATGTGGGCAATTCTAAATTTCTTTCTGATAGTCCTGTGAGATCTTCAACAACAGAGCTCCAGTTTCCCAGGTTCATCCACCTCAGCCACTGTAATTTACTCCATGTCCCAATCAAAATGGATAACTCAATCTTCTTTGCAAACTTTCTGTACCTCCCACCACCATATTAATATTCAAAGTTATTGCTCTACCTAGAGTTCATCCACTCACTCTTTATAAAATAATATCGAGTCTATTATTTTTCAAGGATTTCTGATACAAGAACTTTAAATATATCCCCAGAGAATGGTGAACGTCTGCTATATTTTGAATAAACACATAAGGAGTGCTAAATAATGTTAATTGATGTCACAAAAGTAAATTCTGTGACCCAACTTAGCATATCAAGTGAAAATAAGAATTCATTTTTTAGTATTTTTTGTGTGGTGGTTTCTTATTTTTTATTTTTAATTGTGGGTATACAGTATATATTACATATATAATATATATAATTATCCTCAGTTATTTTTAAATGTACAATTAAAATATTTTTTACTATAGACATCCTGTTGTGCCAGCAAATACTAGGTCTTATTCGTTCTTTCTCTTTTTTTGTGCCCATTAACCATCCCAACTTCCCTAAGTCGACCCTACTACCCTTCCCACTGTCTAGTAACCACCCTTCTGCTGTCTATCTCCATGAATTCAATTTTTTATATTTTAGCTTCCACAAGTGAGAATGTAGGAAGTTCTTTTTTTTTTGCTTTAAAACTTTATTAAAATAAAGATTAAACCTGAAAAAAGAACAATCAGAATGCCAGCCCTTTGCATAAAATCAGCAAGAAAGAAGAAAGAGAAAGGGAGATAGAAAGGGAGAGAGAAGGAGAGAGAGAGAGAAAGAAAAAGGGAGGGAGGGAGAGAAGGAAGGAAGGAAGGAAAGAGAGAGAAAGAAGGAAGTTTGTCTTTGTGCCTGGCTTGTTTCAATTAATAATGACTTCCAGGTCCATCCATCTTATTGCAGATGACAGGATCTCATTCTTTTTATGGCTGAATAGTACCCCATTGTGTATATATATCACATTTTCTTTATTCATTTGTCTGTTAATGGACACTTAGGTTTCTTCCAAATCTTGGCTATTGTGAATGGTACTACAATAAACATGGGAGTGCAGGTATCTCTTCCATATATTTATTTCCCTTCTTTTGGACATATACCTAGGAGTAGGATTGCTGGGTTGTAGGGTAGCTCTATTTTTAGTTTTCTGAGGAACCTACAAACTGTTCTCCATATTGGTTGTACTAATTTACATTCCCATCAACAATGTACAAGGGTTCCCTTTGCTCCAGATTTTCTCCAGTATTTATTATTGCCTGTCTCTTGGGATAAAAGCCACTTTAACTGAGGTGAGATGCTATCATATTGTACGTTTGATTTGCGTTTCTCTGTTGATCAAAGATATTAAGCACTTTTTCATATACCTGTTTGCCATTTCTCTTCTTGTGAGAAATATCTACTCGGACCTTTTGTCCATTTTAAAATCAGATTATTAGATTTTTTTTTCCTATTGAGTTGTTTGAGCTCCTTATATATTCTGGTTATTAATCTCTTGTTAGATGGGTAGTTTGCAAATATTTTCTCCCATTCTGTGGGTTGTCTCTTCACTTTGTTAATTGTTTCCTTTGCTGTGCAGAAGATTTTTAACTTGATGTGATCCCATTTGTCCGTTTTCACTTTCATTCCCTGTGCTTGTGGGATGTTACTCAAGAAATCTTTGCCCACTCCAATGTCCTGAAGAGTTTCCCTGATGTTTTCTTTTAGTGGTTTCATCGTTTGAGGTCTTAGATTTAAGTCTTTAATCCATTTTAATTTGATTTTTCTATATGGTAAGACATAGTGGTTTAGTTTCTTTCTTCTGCATATACATATCCAGTTTTCCCAGCATCATTTATTGAAGAGACTGTCCTTTCCCAAATGTATGTTCTTGGCACCTTTGTCAAAAATGAGTTAACTGTAGATATATGGCTATATTATGGGTTCTTTGTTCTGTTCCACTGGTCAATGTGTCTGTCTTTATGCCGGTACCACGGTATTTTGGTTACTATAGCTCTGTATTATAATTTGAAGTCAGGTAATGTGATTCCTCAAGTTTTGTTCATTTTGCTGCATAGTTTTAGCTATTCTGGGTCTTTTGTGATTCCGTATATATTTTAAGGTTATGTTTTATATTTCTGTGAAGAATATCATTGGTATTTTGACAGGAATTGCACTGAATCTGTAGTTTGCTTTGGGTAGTATAGACATTTTAACAATATTGATTCTTCCAATCCACGAACATGAAATATATTTCCATTTTTTATGTCTTCTTCAATTTCTTGAATCAATGTTGTATACCTTTCATTGTAGAGATCTTCCACTTATTTGGTCAAGTTCATTCCTAGGTATTTAATTTTATTCCTCTGACTGTGTATTTTTAAATAGCTTGTCTTCATGCTCACTAATTCTTTCTTCTGCTTAATCAATTCTACTATTAAAGAGACTGATGCATTCTTCAGTATGTCAACTGCATTTTTCAACTTTAGAATTTCTGCTTGAGGTTTTTTAATTATTTCAATTTCTTTGTTAAATGTACCTGATAGAATTCTGAATTCCTTCTCTGTGTTATGTTAGTTTTCTTAGTTTCCTCAAAACAGGAATTTTCAGTTCTCTGAAAGGTCACATATCTCTGTTTCTCCAGGATTAGTCTCTGGTGTTTTATTTAGTTCATTTGGTGAAGTCACGTTTTCCTGAATGATCTTGATGCTAGTTGATGTTCACCTGTGTCTGTGCATGAAGAATTCAGAATTTATTGTGGTCTTCACAGTTTGGGCTTGTTTGTACTTGTCCTTCTTGGGAAGGCTTTCCAGGTATTTGAAAGGACCTGGGTGTTGTTATCTAAGCCCTAGATCTAATGCCACGTGCATTAGCTCTGCATTAGGGGGCACCCAAGCCCAGTAATGCTGTGGTTTTTACACACTCATAGAGGCACCACCTTGGTGGTCTTGGATAAGACCCAGAATAATTATCTGGATTACAGGCAGAGACTCTTTTTTTCTCTTTCCTCACTTTCTCCCAAACAATGGGAGTCTCTCTGTCTGTGCTGAGCCACCCGGGGCTTGGGATAGAGGGACACAAACAACCCTGTGGCCACCAACACTGGGACAGTGCTGGGTCAGACCTAAAGCCAATATAACACTGGGTCTTGCTCAAGACCTGCTGTAACCACTACCTGGCTACTGCCTTTGTTTTCGTAAGGCCCTTGGGCTCTAACGGCAGCAGGTGGCAAAGTTAGCCAGGCTTGTGTCCTTTGCTTCATTGCAGTGAGTCACCCCAAGGCCCAGGGAGGTCCAGAGATGCCATCTGAGAGCTAAGGATTGGAATAAAAACATTTGGAAGTCTACCTGGTTTTCTATTCTAGTGTGGTTGAGCTGGCCCTGAAACCATGAGATACCTTCCTACTCCTCCCTCCCCTTTCCACAGGCAGAGGAGCCTCACCCTGTGGCCACCACCACCACAGGCCACAGGGACACTGGACAGGCTACTGCTGATGTCCACTTAAGTCCCAAGCGCTCTTCAGTCAGCTTGTGTGAATGCTGCCAGGCCTGGGACTTATCCTTCAGGGCAATGGGCTTCCCTCTGGCCCACAGCAGGTCCAGAAATGCTATTCAAGAGCAAGGTCTAGAATCAATGGCCTACTTGTTGTTCTGCCTCCCTGGGGCTGAGCTGGTACATAAGGTGTAAGACAAAGGCCCCTTTACTTTCCCCTCTGCTTTTCTCAACCAGATGAAGTCGCTCACTGTAGCCTCCACAACTGGGATTGCTGAGTCCCACTTGAAGCCAGTGCCATCTTAGAGTCTTGCTCAAGGCCCACAGAATAGTAGCTGAGTATCGCTGGTGGTTATTCAGGGCCCAAGGGCTCTTTAGGTGATGGGTCCAGCTAGGACTGGATCCTTCCCTTCAATACAGTAGGTTCCCTTGTGGCCCATGGTGCATCTAGAAATGTCTGGGAACTAGTGCCTGGAATGGGGCCTCATGACTCTGACCAGTGCCCTATCCTGCTGTGGCTGAGCTGGTATCCAAAATGCAAGACAAAGCCCTCTTTACTTTTCCCTCTCTTCTCCTTAAGCGAAAGGAAGAAGTCTCTTTTGGAGATATAAGTTGCACTGCCTGGGGCTGAGGGAGGGGTGCTGCAAGCATTCCCTTAGCTGCCCAAGTTGGTATCTCAATAAGTTGTGTCTCCCACAAGTCCACTGGCTCCAGGCCCAGCTCAGCACTAAAACTTGCAGTACTTGTGGCCTGGACTGACTTTCAAGTCTATTTAAGATCCCAGAGCACTTTAGTCCATGGTGGCAAGGTTTGGCAGAACTCAAGTTCTGACCGCTGGCATGCGTGATTCCTCTCTGCCTAATGCTGGTCTAAATGCTCCCTCTGTGTGAGGGTGTCAGCTGAGTTCAGCCTGGTTTTGCTTTCTGCTGTGACAGGACAGCACTGAGTTCAATGCAAAGTCTCACAATCACTGCAGTCTCAAGTACACAAATTTCTCCATGCTTTGCAGCTACTACAGGGGGAATTGAGAAGGTGTAGTGTTAACAATTGAGGACTGTCTTTCCCACACTCTTCAGTGTCTCTTTCAGTGATATGAAGTTTAAATCAGATACTGTGAGTATTCACCTGATTTTGGTTCTTACGAAGTTATTTGCGTGTGTGTGTGTGCACGCACACATGCAAGATGGTTGCTGAATTTGGTGTCCCTGTGAAGGAGACAATCAGTGGAAACTTCTGTTGTGCCATCTTGATCCGCCCCTCAATAATTCATGCTTTAAAGGAGACCATCTTAACCCATAAATCCTACAATTTTTATATATCTACGGAATTACTATCTTTTATTTTCTCAGAATATAGATTTACAAAAAAGCCTCCCCTAGTCCCTCTTCCAGAAGTCAAATTTGTCACATGCTTCCAAGTCCACCTTTCATACCATATCTTTGCTGAAAGTATCTCCAGTCCTCAGTAGAATAATATATTTGATTCCTTCAGAACACCAATAAAATTTGTTTTTTATATATCTTATACTGAACTCATTTATATTTCATACCAGAAGAGCTGGTACCATTCCTACTAAAACTATTCCAAAAAATTGAGGAGGGACTCCTCCCTAACTCATTCCGTAAGGGCAGTATCATCCTGATACCAAAACCTGGCATAGATACAACAACAACAACAAAAAGATACAACATCAGCATCCTTGATGACCACTGAGGCAAAAATCCTCAACAAAACACTGGCAAACTGAATCCAGCAACAAATCAAAAAGCTTACCCACTATCAGTCAGGCACAGTGGCTTATGTCTGTAATCCCAGCACTTTGAGAGGCCAAGGCAGGCAGATCACGAGGTCAGGAGTTCGAGACCAGCTTGGACAACACAGTGAAACCCCATCTCTACTAAAAATACAAAAATTAGCCAGGCGCGGTGGCAGGCGCATGTAATCCCAGCTACTCACAAGGCTGAATCAGAACAATCACTTGAACCCAGGAGGCAGAGGTTGGAGTGAGCTGAGATCGCACCATTGCACTCCAGCCTGGGCAACAGAGTGAGACTCCATCTCAGGGAAAAAAAAAAAAATATATATATATATATATATATCCCACTACCATCAAGTAGGCATTATCCCTGGGTTTCAAGATTGATTCAACATACGCACATCAATAAATGTGATTCATCACAGAAACAGAACTGAAGACAAAAACCGCATGATTATATCAATAGATGCAGAAAAAGGCTTTCAATAAAATTCAACATCCATTCATGTTAAAAACTCCCAATAAAATAGATATTGAAGGAACATACCTCAAAATAATAAGCGCCATAAATGACAAGCCCAAAGCCAACATCATACCCAATGGGCAAACGCTGGAAGCATTCTTGAAAACCAGCACAAGACAAGGATGCCCTCTCTTGCCTATCCTATTCAACACAGTATTGAAAAAGAAATTAAGAAAACAATCCCACTTAAAGTAGCAACAAAAAGAATAAACTATTTAAAATTAATCAAGGATGTGAATGATCTGTACATTGAAAACTGTAATATATTGATTAAAGAAATTAAAGAAGACACATCAGTAGAAGAATATCTGTTCATGGAATGGAAAAAATATTGTAAAAATGTCCATAAAACCCAAAGTGACCACAGATTCAATGCAATCCCTATAAAAATTCCAATGGCATTTTTCACAGAAATAGAAAAAATAATCCTAAAATTCATATATAACTGCAATATCCAAAATAATCTTGAGAATGAAGAACAAAGCTGGAGCCATCAGATTTACTGATTTCAAGCTAATCACTACGGAATTCTAATGAAAATGGTATGGTGTTGGTATAAAAACAGACACATAAACCAATGACACAGAATGAGATCCCAGAACTAAATCTACACAATCTTTTACAAGGACACCAAGAAAACACAATGAAAGAAGAATTTTCTCTTCAATAAATTGGTTGGGAAGCTAGATTGGGTTGGGAAAATGAAATTAGATCCTTCTCTTATGACATACAGAAAAATCAACTCAAAATGTAATAAAGACGCAAATGTAAGTCCCAAAACTGTAAAACTCTTAGCTAAAAACATAAGGACAAAGCTCTGTGACACTGGCCTTAGCAATGAGTTTTTTGGATACACCAACACAGTCACCAAAAGCAAAAATAAGCAAGTGGGATTACATCAAACTAAAAATATTCTGCATAGCAAAAAAAAGAATCAACATAATGAAAAAGGTAACCTACAGAAGGGGAGAAAATATTTGCAAACCACATGTCTGATGAGGGGTTAATATCCAAAATATTCAAAGAACTGATACAACATGGTAGCAAAAACACCAAACAGCCCCATTAAAAAATGAACAAAGGACCTGAATAAACAGTTTCAAGAGAATACACAAAAATGGCCAACAGGTATATGAAAGGGCTCAAAATTAGTAATCATAAGGGAAGTGCAAATTAAAGCCACAATGAGATATCACCTCACACCTGTTAGAATGATGATTATCAAAAATCTGAGATAACAAATGCCGATGAGGGTATGGAGAAAAGGGAACATTTGTACACAGTTTTTGAGGGTGTAAATTGGTACAGCTATTATGGAAAACACAATAGAGGTTCCTAAAATATAAAAGCAAAACTATAATTTTCATGAACCCCACTTCTGGATACATATCCGAAGGAAATGAAATCAGGATATTGAAGAGATATCTGCACTTCCATGTTCACTGCAGCATTATTCAAAATAGCCAAGATGTGAAATCAACCTATCAACAGAAAAATGAATAAAGAAAATGTGACACACACACACACACACATACGCATACACAGATATATGTAATGAAATATTATTCAGCCATAATAAAGAACAAAATCCTGCCATTTGTGGGTGAATCCAGAGGACATTACGCTAAGTGAAATAAGCCAGACACAGAAAGACAAATACTGTATGATCTCATAAGTAGAATCTAAATAACTCTCTGTGTTTCTCATATGAATAGAGAGTAGAATGGTGGTTGCCAAGGGGTGAGGGTGGAAGAAATGGGAAGATATTAGTCAAATGGCAGAATTTTTCAGTTATAGAGTGACTACATTCTGGGGATCTACCATATAGCATGCCGACTATAGTTAATAATGCTGTATTTCTGCTAAGAGACTAGATCTTAAAGTGTCCTCACTATACACACACACAAACACACACAAAGGGTAATTATGTCTGATAATAGATCAACTATATATTAATTAATTTGATTGTGATAATCATTGCACAATCTATACATATATCAGACCATCACATTGTAAACCTTAAATTTATACAGTTTTATTTAATTATTAATATAACTCAAAATAGCTGGATAAATACATAAAATCCAATAAATAAAATCCAAATCAAATAAAATAAATACCTCAATAGTGTTATTACCCAATGCCTAGGTTAGTCCTTAAACACAGTATGTGATCAATTAATTATTGAAAATGAAATTAATGAATAAACGTACATTAAAAATTTAGCATGGTACCTGGCACATATTAGGCATTCAGCCAGTATCAGTCCCTGTCCCTTCTTTCATAGCAAATTCTTCAAGACATTCTCTCTGATCTTGGTCTTCTTTCATATGAATAACTCCAGATGGAGTCAATTGCTGCTACTGTTGATTAATTTACAACAATTTTCCACATACATGTCATGATTTTGAATTATGAATAGACAAATTCCAAACAATAATCATTTGCTGAACAAGTTTTTTGTGTCAACTGCAACAAATACGTGAGATCTCTAATACTGCTCCCATTTTATAGATGCAGAAGCTGAACACAGATAAGTTATGTGACTTACCCAATTAGGTGACAAAGATATAATTAAAATCAGGTTTTCAGACTTTATCTTCAATACCCTTTCCCCTACATTTAGCTGTCATTGCACTGTCATAGGCAACTACAACAGTCCTCATCTGGGCTCTCTCTGATGGTCAAACAACCTTATAGTAAGCAGAGGGCTGAAACATGCCCCATCGGATATGAGGCAGTGACACTACTTATGGAATTTGGTAAGGGAAAAACAGAGGGGCACAAAGTTGCCCTTTGATGACAGCATAAAAAGCTATCCAATATTAAACTTTGACTATCATAGGAAAATATAACATTAAAAAATGCTTTGGACAATCTTAAGAACAGCATTGTCTTAACAGACAGCTTTCACAGACTCCAACACATGTGCACATATGCATGTACATGTGCACGCCCTCCACCTCAACACATACAGCTAGATCAGCAGTCTCACAGGGATTTTGCTTCAACTGATTTCTTATATTTTTCCAACTTGAAAGCCATGTTACCCATTTCAAAGCTTGAAAAATGCATCAAAACTTATTTATATCCATTTTAACCCAAATTTAAGATGACAGAGTTAAATTCTCATCTTTCTACTCTAAAAGATGTTTGCAAAAATAAACACAAATCATTTAAAACTTGCCATGGGTGAATAACTTATTGATAGGGAGGCAGCAGCATTGATTTGCAGTTTGAAAACATTTTCCTAGCAAACTACATACAGCTCCAACACTAAGAATTTAGAATCTGAGAATCTCATAGAATCAGGGGACCAACTGAGAGCTGTTCCCACCTGCCCCACCAAAAGGTTGTGGTATATCACTCCTGTGATCAGTGCATATGCTTCAGCCAGTCTATGTCATTGTTAGGAACATGGATTTTCATAGGGATCTTCTGTGCTGAAATTATTCTTTTAACTTTTGTACAAAGATCCTCTTTAACCTCCGGGAGCCAAAGAGAACAAGTGTTTATGATATTCAACACATATTCAAAAATAGTGCACATTTGTTGAATACCTTAAAAAAAGGAAACCTAGTTATATTTTTACCTCTAGGCTAGAATTCAAATTGCAATTTACAAAGTCATGCTCATCCTCTAATTACTACATTGAGGGCCTCATGTTTGTAATAAGGACTTTTGGCTGATGGTTCTTTTCAGCCTCAGAACAGTCCTGTGCCATACTATTGTTTTCATTTTACAAAGATGAACTCTGGTAATTTGTCAAAGTTTCTGGAGAGATCATACCAATTTATAAATAAATAAATATTCCATTTTATGTATTAAAAGTAATAGCAAAACCCACAATTACTTTTGCACTAACCTATAGTATATAAGTGCCAGAACAATTTTTTTTCCTGGTTCTGCATCTAGGTAATTGGAAACACTAGCTCTCTGACACATGAATGGTTTAAACCGTTGCTTTCTAAAATATGAGCTTTTAACGAAATCAGAACTAAATTCAAGTAACATCTGCAACTTAGTAAACTCATCTTCAAAAGGGACACTTAGTATTTGATAGCACAACAGAGCAATCATAATAATAATTTAATTGTACATTTTAAAAGGGTCTAACTGGATTGTTTGTAATACAAAAAGTAAATACTTGAGGGAATGGGTACCCCATTTTCCATGATGTGATTATCACACATTGCATGCCTGTATCAAAACATCTCACATACTCCATAAATACGTACACCTACTATGTACCCACAAACATTGAAATAAAAAATTTAAAAAGACAAAAGGGACATCATAACACCTATTCCACAGGATTGTTTTGGAAAATAAGTGAAATATCACAACTTAAGCACTTAACACTGAGACTGGAACACAGTTTGTATTCAGTAAATGTGAATTCTATTAGTTTCATTTCGCTTTCAGAAATTTTCACTTTTGAAATCACTGTTATTAAATGATAAATAGGGGGAGAAGTACTTACAGCATTTCTGCTACATAAAAGCATTAATTAAATGTTTGTTAAAAAAAGGTAATAGAAACACCTCAATTCAGTGAGATTTGCACATCGCATTAAGGCTATCCTATGAGATAAGTGAGATAGCGGTCCTGCCTAGAAAATCAATTTCCATTTTAGTAAACTCACCCTATGTACAAACTAAAAGCAAGCTGTTCATGCTGTTCTGTTGAAATGGTTAGTGGCAAAAATAAATGAGCAGTTTGAGCTTAGAGCTTAACTTCTTTACAGTTTATTGATATACAAAAGAGAGATACTGTGTAATAACACAATTAACTCTATAAGGCTAATGAAAATCTTTTATTTACATCATGGGGTAGCATTTATTCTTATTAGAAATAGGAAATCCTGGCAACATGGACTAATCTACTAAGAGAACTTACTAGAGACTTATATCATGAAGAAATATCCACACTGCCTGTAGAAATGATATACCTTCCCTTGGGATTTCAGTCTGCTCAGGCTGCTATACCAAAATACCATAGACTGGGTGGCTTAAACAACAGGAATTTATTCCTCATAGTTCTGGAGGCCGGAAAGTCCAAGATCAAGATGCCAGCCAATTCACTTCCCAGGTGAGGGCTCTCTTCCTAGCTTACAGGTGGCTGCCTTCTTACTGCGTCCTCACAAAGAGGAGAGAAAGCAAGCTCAAGTCTCTTCTTCTTATAATGATTCTAATTCCATCATTGATGACCCCACATTCAAGACCTCATCTAAACTTAATTAACTCCAAAATACTCTACCTCTAAATAATATCACATTAAGTAGGGCTTCAACATATGAATTTTGGGGGGTCACAAATATTCAGTTCATACTGCTTGTAAAAATCAAAAACATCAATCTCTTTTCAGTTGCCACCACTCTTTAGAAATAAAATATCAATAGGGACAAAAATAACCCCAAAACACTTTGAAAAATTCAGCGAGACACTTCATTAATATTAACTTCTGCTTAGCAATTGAAAGTATTTTAGCCTTCTAACTGTCTTCAGAATATGCCACAACACTAAAAGAAATGTTCTCTGAATATAGAAGAAAAATAATTCAGGCTGTCATATTAGAATATAAAAAATAGACATTTGGGGTTCAGTTTCATAGTATTGGTCAGACATCCCACGAGTCATTATGGCTTTAAGAAAACTGTCATCTTTATAAATTCCACATTGTAATTCAGAGTATGCAGATGGAACCATCTTTAAGAATCTTTGAGGCCCCGTGAAGATGACACAAATAATGCATTTCGAAAAGCTATTTATCTCCCTCCCTCCTTATCTTTTATTTCTCTCTACCCTTCCTTCACGGTCTTTGGCATACAATGCAATTCTAATAACCTAAAACAATAAATCCAATAAATAAGCATTTTATCTATTTCTAGTAAGCGTTGGATACACAATGTTTATGTACATAAAAATGCTTGCACAAATACAACACACACACTCACACAGACACACACGCTTCCCTTATAGGACCAGATATACCTGTTTGAATAATATGTACATTTACTACCATGAAGCAGACACTGTTCTAAGCACTTTACATAAATCTCATTTAAAAGCTCACTAAATAAAACTATAAAGTGGTAAAATTACTCTCTTATTTACAGATGATAAAACTGAGGCAGAGAGATTAAATAAGCTATGAAAGGTGGAAAGATGAGAACTCCAACTAGTGCACTCAAGATAGCACTGAGATTCCACAGCCTTGGTTGAATGAATTGAAAGAAACGTATCTTACCCTTGCCTCTTCCTTATCTCCAACTAAAGTGCTCGCCAAAGGCAAACATATAAATGAGGTTAAACCCTCTTCAGGTAATTTTTACAGCATTATGGTATTTTGAAACTGGCAATATAACTCCCCCCATAGAAAGCTATCAGAACAGAATGCTTATCTGTGACTTTCACCTTACTTCCTAAAGCATATAAATGAGTTCTTTTCTATTCACTAAAATTTTTCTAAAAATACATTCTAATTTCCATAACATTTTAAAGGTTCTATGGAAGTCATGGCTCCTTATCAAGTGAGTTACAAATGTTTATTGAGTGAATGAATGAGTTTAATAAATTTTTGACTTAAGAAATTCTTATTTTCCAACTTACTAAAAAACATTATTGCCTTGTTTCCAACAAAATATCAGCAAAAGCAAATGATGTTGATGTTGATGGAGACTACTGAAGAGAATTAACATAAATCTTAAACAATGCTCAATTTTAAAAGTGTGTGCACTGATCATTAAAAGAGAAAATATGTAAATTTGGGGGAAAATGAAGCAGTTACTCTTTACTAAATGGAACTGGCATTTCACGCTGCAAATGAAGTAAAATGGCATATACATATTTATAAAATTCCAACAATAACCTAAGTACCTAAGTACTTTAAAAGGCTTTCTGTTTTACAACAAAACAAGGTGGAAGTGAAGCAATTCCTTTTTCTGTGAAATCTAATTCATGCTGAAGTGATATCCTTGAGAATCTGTTGCATTTTCTAAAGGCTGGCTTAAGGTCCGGTGAAGTAGCTTCGCATCAAGTGGCAAGACAACTCAAAATTCTTGAAGCATAAAGTTGTGTGGCCCTAAAACTCTCTGTCAGAAACATCTGTTTTCAGCTTTTACAAGGGAGGTTAAAGATGGGGATTTATGTCTGCTATAGCTCCTTAGCCAATGTACAAACTCAGGTGCTGTGAGTATTATCAGTGCAAAGCCCCGGCAGTCTTCACCGAGATACCCAGACTAAAAGGGCTTGCCTGACTCTCAGATTCCCTGGGATATTAACATGCACACTCAAAAGCGAACACTGATCACTTATATATAAGCTTATGTACAAGCATCTCTATCATAGATGTTTATCACTATTAACTTTTGCATTTTGTATTTATTTTTAGAACGTGCCATGGTTTGAATGTGTTCCTCAAAATTCTTAATCCCCAATACAAAAGTATTGAGGGTGGGACCTAATGGGAGGTCATGAAGATGGAGCCACTATTTGAAGAGCTTGTAGGAATAAGTTCACTCTGCTCTCTCTTGCCCTTTGGCATTCATCCATGTTGGGATACAGAAAGGAGACCCACACCAGATGCCAGCACCTTCATCTTGACCTTCCCAGACTTAAGAACTGTGAGAGATTAAATTTCTGTTCTTTATAAATAACCCAGTCTCAGGTATTCTATTATGACAGCACAAAATGTATTAATTAAGACAGAATGTCTAGATTTTTTTTTCCCACAAAGTGGTTAAGGAATTATAGTTAACAGGAGTCTATAGTTAATAGAAGACTAAAGCATAATAATATGTTGGCATAAATTAAATGAAATGTACATGATCTTAATGGCTTTTCTGACCCCTTTAATTGGTATTCATGGAGTTTGCAATTTATAAAGTTAACACAGTGTTTTCATTGGCCTTAAAAGACTTTTAGAAGAACTCAATGTATCTAGTAATTTTCACACTGTATTAATTCCAAGAGAGTCCCCAAGCACATTTTCTGCATTTTCAAGGAGGGATATAACCAACCTCCTAACTCTAGTATTTCAGTGATTCTAATCCTGTTTTAGTATTTAAAAGCTCAGTGGATATCTCTATATCCTTTGATGAGGTTGCCATATTCAGTTCCCCTTTGACATTGTAGACTTGTCCTATGTACCCCCTGATTCTAAGCTTACTTCTGTCCAGGGAAAAGACTCTGCTTCTTTATCAAAGTTTGTACTTATACCCATATTTATACTTTCTACCTAGACATGCTGCCTGGTTTTCAGCTTCTGTCATCTAGTTCCTTTGGGCCCAGTCCCAAGGTCTTGTATTCCCCAAGAGTTTGCCTGGATTTCCTCCTACTTTGCTAATTGGCCTGAACTCTGCTTTTCCAGCTAGACTTATAATACTTGCATTCCTTTGCCAATATGAACTTTGTGTTGTTGTTTTTCAGATTTTCAATATCAGATTCCCTAATGTAATAGAATTTTGGTCCTGGTATTTCCTGGTTGCACTATCTTGTCTTACTGTGGACTTCTTCCCAATCTAAACCTGACAATGTTTAATGCCATGGACATTTGCAAACCACACTTGAAAGCTGTGATGGGAATACTCCCTCTATCTTTACTCTGACAGAGAAAAGTATTTTATCACTAATTTTTTTTTTTTTTCAGATGGAGTCTCACTCTGTTGCCCAGGCTGGAGTGTAGTGGCGAGATCTCAGCTCACTGCAACCTCAACCTCCTGGGTTCAATCAATTCTCCTGCCTCAGCCTTCCGACTAGCTGGGATGACAGGCGCCCACTACCACGCCTGGCTAATTTTTGTATTTTTAGTAGAAACGGTTTCAGCAGGTTGGCCAGGTTGGTCTTGAACTCCTGACCTCAGGTGATACACCCACCTTGGCCTCCCAAAGTGCTGGGATTACAGGTGTGAGCCACTGCATCCGGCCATCACTAACATTTTTAGAGTTACCTGGGCAAGGTGATTTTTAAAACCACATCAACTTTTATTCCATTTCACTGTTTTAAAAATATACCTCTTATTGCCTGCACCTGGGACCACTGCTCCCACAATACCTCTTTTGGTATGCTACTTTCCATAGGAGGAATGAAGACGGAGGTGCTGGCTGGTTTCTAACAAAGAGAAAAGATGGCAGATGGGAGAATCTCCAACTTGACAGTATAACTACAGTTACTGATTCTGTAACATCGTTTTTAAACAGTTTCCACTTGGTTTGTCATTTGATCTTTGTCTAGATCACAGCCTAAATTGTATAAAAACTATAGGCTTTAGAATCAGGCAAGTCTCAGTTCAAATTCTGACTTATGAGCCATGTTATCTGTATTTAACCTTTCCAAAACTCAGTTTTCTTATCTGAAAATATACATAATGCCACATGTTATTCAAGGAGGGATTAAATGAGATCATATTTTATTCTTTTCTAAAAAGCTCTGTGTGTGTATATATCTATATACACACACACACACACACAAAAACATAATCACATAACACACATCCCTGTATGTCTAGATAGATACACCTGTCTGAGAAGTTCCAATGGCAGCTAATATTTACATTTACTACTATGCACCAGATGCTATTCTAAGTTCTTTGAGTATAGGAAAGCTCACTGAAATGCTTATGATGTAACTATGAGATTGATTCACTGAGTATCTTTATTTTATGGGGCACAGAACTGGAGAAAAGTCAAGTTAAAGTGCTTAAAGGTGAAAAGATGGGAATGCTAAAGATTATATTTAAAATAGCACTGGAACACTTTAACTGTGGCAGAACAGAATCAGAGAAAGTGGAGAAGTCTTTCTCCCTGTTTATCTGAAATCAAAGGTTTTCCCAAAGACAAATGTAAAATAAAGCAAAATGTACATTAATTTGCTTCAATAGTCAATGCATTATTTATTATTATTATTTATATGCCATTGATTTACAAAATTAGATACTGGTTCCTTATGTTCGTGAGAGAACAATCTGAGAAGCAAAATATTACATATGTTGTTTATGTCGACTTTTACTGAAAATTTGCCTTTCTAATTACAAGAGAAACAAAATTATAATCTAGACTTTCTTCAATTTGCCTAGCTCTTACTTAGTATTCATACACCTGTAACATCTTGGCAGTTAAGTATTGTAAAGGCTTTCATTTTCTCAGTGCTTGATATGAGCACAGCAAAATCCACAGCTTCTTCCTCAACTCTCTACTTTATAGAAAGCTTGATTATTTTAGCAGAATGGTCTTATTATGTCTTAATTTATCTGGATTCTACCACTGAAATTATAATTATTCACTCTATCATCTCTCTAATGATAGGAAAACATGGAGTAATGACATGAAGAAGAGAGGGGCAACCACAAATTTAGAGACTAGTATCTCATGTCATAGCACACTATGAAAGCCCCATGTGGGTCACCCCATCTAGTTCTTTTCTCTTGGCATTTAGTTTTACCTGGCTTCCTTTCACATTTCTAAAAACATAAAAGGTGGGCTGTACCTTATTTTTCTCTGTGGTATCGTTATTCTACATAATTACCGAAATCCTATACACACTTTCAATTTAGCAAAACTCTTTTCATTTCATAAAATAAGAAGATTTGTGATCCTTACAAAAAATTCTACCACCTCTGGGATTTTTTGATTCAATAGCAATTAAAAATTTAGCAAATAGTTCATGGTTTAAAATAGCACTGTGTATATTTTCTAGAAAATACACTAGAATGTTTATGAAGATTACAAATCAGGCTGGTCAAATAGAAGTTTTCTAATTTATATCCCTCCTAACGCATTTCTTCCAATGTACTTTTTAAATCCTATACAGGACCAATATCTCTTTATTTGTCTTTCCTTCTCTGGCCAAACCATTACTGCTATAGATTTAGCATATATTGTATTTCCAGTCTGGATTTCCCAAACTCAACCTCCCTAATCCTGAATAAGCAGCCAAAGCAGCCCTATACACCTATCCTACATACATATACTTACTAGCTGAGATGGTTGAGTGTCAACTTCATTGGATTGAAGGGTAAAAAATATTGTTCCTGGGTGTGTCTATGAGGGTGTTGCCAAAGGAGATTAACACTTGAGTCAGTGGACTGGGAGAGGCAGACCTACCCTCAATCCAGGTGGGTACCATCTAATCAGTTGCCACCATGACTAGGATAAAAGCAGGCAGAGGAATGTGGAAGGACTAAACTGGCCTGAGTCTACTGGCCTCCATTTTTCTCCTGTGATAGGTGCTTTCTGCCGTCAAACATTGGACTCCAAGTTCTTTAGCTTTTGGACTCTTGGACCTACACTAGTGGTTTGCTCGGGGTTTTCAGGCCTTCGACCACAGACTGAAGGCTGCACTGTTTTTGAGGTTTGGGGACTCCAACTGGCTTCCTTGCTCCTCAACTTGTAGACAGCCTATGGTGGGATTTCACCTTATGATCGTGTGAGTCAATACCCCTTAATAACCTCCCTTTCATATATACATCTATCCTATTAGTCCCATCCCTCTAGAGAACCCTGGCTAATACACTAGCACTGAAGATATGTTGAGAACACCAAGCCCTGGAATCTTACTTATAATTCATTGCAAACTTTCCTAAGCAAGTTTAGTTTAAGAAAAGTTGTGAACTAGAATTATTATGTGTGTGTGTGTAAACATTTTGTAAGTTAAAACTTGTTGATTATTATTATGACTAGATGAAACTGTCCATGGTTTAAAAATATATAGGAAAATTTGAAGATCATACAGAATATTTCTACTGTTTTTCTGTGAGATGTCCTAGCTTATATCAAGGGAAGGAATGCTTGATGTCTAAGAAATCAAGTTGTATTTTAAAACCTTGAGCCTGCTTTGGTATACTCAGAAGCATCACATTTCTTCTTTTCTCAAAATCTAACTGATACTTATGTTTGTCAGGGATTCCCATGTTTTTTCCAAAGAATAATTTATTTATCTATTATCATTCTCATTTAGTTGTATGAACTTAGGGCTAAAAAAAACAAAACAAAACAAACAAAAAAAACCATGACTGCTTTAACTGGAGGAAGCAAACACCGCAAATCAGTAGTTTAGAGGGAAAAGACTGGTTGTTGCAGAGATTGGTGTAATAGTGCCCCAAGTATGGAGGAAGGAAAGTGTTGCCAAATTCAGCTGATCTCCTCTGTCCTGAAAATGACAGTATAACATTATAGTATCTCTCTGGTTTAGAATCAGACATTTGGCTACCACTGCTGTAAATTATATACCAATAAATTATAAGGGAGTTAAAGATAATTTATAAGAACTTAATTTTCTATAACAAGGAAAATCCCTCATACATACTTCATACTGAATTTTACCACTCAGAAGAAATTCAAGTAAAATATTTAACATTGGCTATATAGTCTACATAATGAAACTAAAGAGCTCCTTTCCCCAAGACACACCTTCATAAAAATGCCCTCTGGATGATAATATAAAATGTACAAAGTGAATCAGACAGGTTCTTTCTAAATCTGCTTATGTGAAGATCATACTATAAAAGTAAGTAGCTGGTCAATATGTAGTAGTAAAGAAGAAAATAAAACCTGCAGTTCACAACTTTTATACTAAAAGGACTTGATTCCCTTTATATAAAAAAAGCCCTGCACCCTGACAAATTGTGCAATCCATGTAAGATTCTAGGTAAAGTTGTAGAGTTATCCATTAGGTAGATATGGAGCTAAATGGCTCAAAATATTGCTATGATCTTAATAAGAAATTAATAAGGAATTCACCAAATCAAACCAACAAATGGTGGTTGGCACCAATTTTGGGAGTTTTTCCATTATGTAGCTTGGAAAATTAAGGTACTTCCTCAAAAACCCATTAGTCATTTGAGCAATAGCTGGGGTATTTATATATAGGTCTTTTTTTTTTTTTTTTTTTTTTAGAATTATAGAGATCTCAGTTAATAATGCAGTACAAAATCCTGATTAGCCATATTTGATAATACAATGCATATTTTAACTTGCTATTTCTTTTTAACTGTAAAAATAAAATTCTTAGTTTATATTGGAATCCCATTTTCTAGGCAAGAATAATTCTGTGGTAAAAAGTCGCCGAAAATTCAACAAGTTTAATTTTTTAATTAAAAAAAAACCGTAGAGGAGTAGCTATACAGAATTTTTCCTTACTGAGCAATATCATGATTCTTCACAGTTATCTATGTTATTACAAATCAACTCATATTGAAAGTTTACTCATAAAGAAGAAACACCTGTATTCTCTATAAAGATTTCTAAATTAAAGAGTTGTCAATTATTTAGTATTAAGTTTAAGTTAAAAAATCAGTTTAAGATGACAAGTTACTATTAAAAAACATTTATATATAAGTAACTAAACTCCCTTACCTTATAAATATCCAAAAATCCACACTGGTGGTCAAATCTGGTGTACAGTTCATTCAGCATGCTGATTACTTGCATGGGAGTACACTGGGCACATATGGCTGTGAAGCCAACAATGTCTGAAAAGAGCATGGTGACATCATCAAACTTTCTGGCCTGTACTTGCTGCCCTTGCCACAATTGCTGGGCTACATCGCCAGGGAAAATAGAATATAGAAGATCCACTGTCTTCTTTTTCTCTTCTTCCAGGGCCTGGTGAGTTCTTTCTAAAGTTGCCTTTAATTTATCCATCCTTTTCTTCAAGCCATCTTGGGCCTTTGCCTGCTCACCAACCAAAATGACATCTCGGGTGGCATCATGGATAGGGATGTCTGAGAGATGTAGCCCTCGGCCCATGAGTTCATCCAACTTGTCCACACATGGAGAGCCCAAAAATAAAATGGAATTTGATTCTGGAACATGGATCATTTGTCCTTTGACTTCCATCACCTGTGAAATTAACATGGAATTTTGATCAGTACTTTTCACATAGTAGGTTCACAAAATTTAATATATTATCTGATGAATAGAAAGAAAAAAATGTTTTATTAGCAATACTCGGTTACTGCATCCACATAAGCAAATTTAAATCTGATTTTCAGCCAGTTTAAAATTCATGGTTCTGAAGAGAAACAATTGTTTTATATCTCACTCAGCTACTTTCTAAAGACAATAATGAAATGGAAAGTGAGATCAGTGAAAAGTGAACCAGGAAAACATTTTTTATTTAAGATGATACTCTCAGGTACATCATGAAACTGGTTTATGAGCCAATTCAAAAGCTTTCAGCCTGCTAAATAATAATAAAATTATGGTAAATCCATCAGTCAAAATAACTATATTTAACTGTCGTTAAAATAATACTCCTTTCAGAAAATAAATCCAGGAGGTTAAAATGAATCAAAGTAATTGTTTGGCCTTAAGTAAATCATTTCTCAACCATTATAGTACTTTGAAAACGTCCCAATTATTGCGCTGGTTAGATTAGTGGACAGTTCTCTTATTCTTAAAGATAAAAATATAAACCAGATATCATTAAGCTAACATTATCAGAAAATATCACTCAACTAGCATGTTCATATAAGCTAAAAATAAATGAAAAAATAATAATTATAATACTAAAGGAATTTGGGTCATATGATAAAGAATCTGAGGGTACAATAATTTAAATCTATTCCTCTTTTCTATGCCCTTTCACTGGAGAATTTAGGGAACTGAGATTTAACGGGAAACTTAGTGAACACAAGCTTACACCCGGTAGCCTAACGAACACCTTCAGAGGGCACGAACAATGAGCACCAGTAGAAAAGGAAGGTGAAGGTGGGGTATGGCTACAACTATAGCTATTTGGATTGGACTAAGGTGAAACTAAGAACACCTGGAGAAGAAGCTAGTTGCAATTACTTAGAAAGAATAGGCTAAAAGTCGACCAATTGGGACTGTGCAGCAGTTTCATCTATGTTCCACTATCACACAGAATGTGCTCAATACGTGTATCTTCCTTCTTCTTTATAGCTAAATAGTTAAGCTAGTTGATAAAAACTGGTGGCACTGAACAAACATGGAATAAACTGTAGGGATTTGGATTTTTAAGTCCGTTAATATTTTTACTTTGCTCCCTTGTATCATTCACCAAGATCTTATTTATATAAGAAAATAAAATGGAATCTTGCTTGATGTTATAATTTTTATGGAATTAAATGCTCACTTTACCTTATGTAAAATTTCTGCTAAAGTTCAGTATTTCATCCTTTTATTTATATTACTCTCATTTATTCACTAAAATATTTATTGAGTATCTTTTGTTTACTAATAATGCTCTGCTCTGGATGATAAGGATAGAAAGATAAAATATGGTTCCCCTTTTCAAACATATCACAGTATGGTGGAGAACCAAATCTATATTGGGCCAGAGAATAGGAGGAGGAAGACATTCTAAATTCACCACCTAAAATAGACTCTCAAAATACTGCAGGCTATGGTTTGAGTAAAAAGAAAATAATTGTCCTGTAAAATATTTACAGATTGTTTTGTATATGTTTTGTATGTTTTTTGGGGGAAGAGTGTTGTTAATAATACATACTATCTTGTTAACAGGATCTTAAGGGCATGGTAAGGAAGATACACATAATGTACAATCCCAGAGTTTAAAAATTATTATTATTATTATTATTATTATTATTATTTTGAGATGGAGTCTCGCTCTGTCACCCAGGTTGGAGTGCAGTGGCGCGATCTCGGCTCACTGCAAGCTCCGCCTCCCGGGTTTACACCATTCTCCTGTCTCAGCCTCCTGAGTAGCTGGGACTACAGGCGCCCGCCACCACACCCGGCTGATTTTTTGTATTTTTAGTAGAGACGGGGTTTCACCGTGTTAGCCAGGATGGTCTCAATCTCCTGACCTCGTGATCCACCCGCCTCGGCCTCCCAAATTGCTGGGATTACAGGAGTGAGCCACTGCGCCCGGCCTAAAAATTATTATATCCATATTTTTACAATTGACATAAGCGCAAAAACCTTGATAAGCTTAATAGAGTTAATCATATTTTTAAATGGCAATGATAACATCTGATACTCATATATTTAAACTTCTATGTAGTCTCTCTCTCTCTGTCTTCACATTTCTTTCCAATTACTTCTTTTTTCTTCTCCCTCTTGCTTCCTTCTTTCTTCGCTCTTGCTTCCTGGAGTTGCACTTTTTTCACCCTCCTCTCTTCATTTGGTGTTTGTCTCTCCTTCTGCTGGTCTCTCTTCCTCATCGCTTGGACCCCACTCTCTCATTTTTTTCCATTGGTTCCTGTTTTCTTTTTTTTTCTCTTTTCTTCTTAGGTATCAACTTTAACATTACCATCACAACTAAACCTTATTCTCTTTTGCCTTTATCATCTCCATCTTCATTTTAAATACGGAATCAGTGTATGTATGTATGCATAAATTTATATTGTTGCCTCTATATAATACATTTTAAAGATTTCTTTAATTTATAAAAGTTTGAATCGAATACTTCACATTCCTGTCTCAAAAATATAAAACAGTAAATATGTCCTTGATTTATATGTGGCCATTAGTTTGTTTTCTGAAATCTCTACATAAACAGACCCTGAAAGAAGAAAAAGTTGCTGATTGCCTACACTACAGAAAAACAATTCATAGAAGAGAAGCCCAAACAAATAAAGTAAATAACTTCCTTTTCAATATTTTCTCAGTGAATTTTTTTTTAATAAATGGGCAGATTCAATGGCACCATTTGTATCTCTGTCACCAATGTATTTTTACTTTAATTGGAAAATAATATAAATTATCCTTCTTGAATTATTTTTCTCATTATAAATTCAGAAATTCATCATTATCTGAATTTATTAACTTAGCATTAAGTAAAACTACTATAAGAACTACATATTTGTATGTAAAAGAATTGTGGAAAATTGCTTAAAATAGAAACATCTATCTAAGGTTTTATTGCATCTTACATCATATTGAAGTTTCAATGAGATAGCACAGAAGACATCAGAAAAATAAACTGTCATAACATTTGACAGATTTCAGAAATTGGTAAGCATAACAAAGGGGGGTATTTTGCTTTGAGCTATAATAAAGGGTTAAATGTCATACTATCACAAACTTTGGTTGTCAGGTTCTGTTAAAGTGTCTGCTTTATTTCTTTTTTCATTTTACTTTTATACTTGGTTGGGGGATACATGTGCAGGTTTGTTATATAGGTTATTTCATGTCATGGGGATTTGTTGTATGTTAATACACAGATATTTCGATGAAAATATTTACCAGTGTTATCAATAAGTAATCAGAATTGAGTAAGTCCAGGTCATATAACTGCACATTACATGTTTTATATTTTTGCATATCTTGAGCATGGCCTAATCCATGCCCTCATGAAGCTTCAAGTTTTATAAGAAAATCATTTGAGGCAGTGTTACATAATAGTTTGAAAAGAAGGATTTAGAAGAAGTCAGGCCTGAATTTGAACTTCAACTCTCCTGACAATTAAGTGGGAAAACTGACCTAGGTTCAGTTCCTTATCCTTTCAAAGCCTCGGTTTCCTTATCTATAAACTGGAAAAGATTATAGTGATGTTGAAGATGATGATGCCTGTAGCTAACTCAACACATCTCTGAGTACTTGCTATTGCCCATGTACTATGCTGAGTAACTTAATTAATATGTAATTTATACTTTATTACTGAATTTTACTCTTTTGCTAGCTATTACTATCCTCAGTTTTAAGATTTAGGGAGGTTAAGAGATTTGTTAAGAATACACAGCTAATAAGCAGTAAGACCAACACTCAAACCCAAACTGGACTGACTCCAAAGTAAGCACTCTTAACCACTGTGGAAGCCTGATGGTGAAGGAGAGAGAAGCGAAGAAATTACAATTTTAAATATAAATCAATGTGATGGCAAAACAACCTTAAAGAGATGTTCACAATGGGCAGTTGAAAAGAGAGAAATTGTTGCTACACACATAGATGTAGTTGCTATTTCCATGCCTATTCTTTAAAATTCAGTTCAGTAACAAAAACTGGGCACTTCTAGATTTAGTTTCTGGTCTTTCAGATCCCTGCAATGTAATCTATGAAAGCACAAACACAATGATATGTCCCCGGTGCTTCAACAATTAAAGGGGCTTCCAGAAGGGCTATTGCTCTCACAGAGCAACATTTGCTTTCAAAGAACTAGCTCTAGCTAAAAAAGCAGGAGACAGTGCCCAGCCTGAGAAGCTTCAATGTCCTTAATGTCCTGATATTCTCCCTCTCAAACCCACCATCACTCACTACCCAAGAAAGTATATGGCTAGAGTCACCAGCAAGAGAAATTTTGCACAACAAATGCCCAGCTAGGAATTACTCTTCATCCACATGGGCTGAAAATCCCCTCCATATAGAGACATAAGAATATCTGACCTGGAGAAGCTTGCTCTGCACCCTCAAGCAGCATTACCAAGGACAGTAGGAGCCATGAGGCATGAAATAAACCAAGATGAAAATAGCACCATATAACCTCTGAAAATTACACAGTCATTGCAACTAAAAACCACAAAAATAGGCCAGGACCTACATGCCAAGCCTAAACAGAGGAATTGACTGTTAAAATAAAAAATTTAAATAGAATCTAGAGTCTCCTAACACAATACCCAAATTGTCAAAAATATAATAGACAGTCAACCATCATAATAAGAATCATAATAAGAACCAAGAAAATCACAACTTGAGTGAGAAAAGACAATCGATTGACGCCAACACTAAAATGAATCAGATGTTGGAATTATCTGTCAAGAATTTTAAAGAGGGCATAAGAAAATATTTCAACAAGCAATTATAAATTCTTTTTTAAATGAATTTAAAAAACACAAAATCTCAGTAAAGCAATAGGAATATAAAAATAACCAATGGAAATTATGGAACTGAAAAATACAGCAACAAAAATAGAAAACATGCTGGGTGGGCTCAAAATTAGAATGGAGATGACAGAGGATAGAATCAGTGAATTGAGGACAGCTTAATAGAATTTACTGAATCTGAACAACAGAGAGAAAATAGGCTCAAAAAACAAAACTTTTAGGGATCTTTAGGACAATAAAAAAGAAATCCACATTCATATCCTAAGAGTTCCAAAAGTATAAGGGAAAGTAAGGTTGAAATAGTATTTGAATAAACTATAGATGAAAATGTCTTAAATTTGGTGAAAGACATAAACCCACAGATTCAACTATATGGATTCTAAATACGGATAAACTGAAAGGAATTCACTCCAAGATACATCACAGTTAAACTTCTGAAAATTAAATACAAAGAAAAAATTCTGAAAGCAGCCAGAGAAACATGACACATTACTTATAGGCAACACCAATTTGAATGGCAGCTGATTTGTCATCTAAAATTATAGAGGCCAGAAGAAAGTAGCACATTATTTTTCAAATTGAAAAAGAACTGTCAACTGTGAATTCTACATCTGGGGAAACTATCCTCCAATAATTAAGTGGGGTAAAAGGACATCTGCAGACAAACAAAAACTAAAAATCTTTGTCCTAGCAGATCTGCTCTTAAAGAATGGCTAAAGAAAGGTCTTCAAATGAAAGAAAAAGAGAAAAAAAATATTTGAGCACCAGGAAGGAAGAAAAGGAACAGAAGGACTAGAAATATGGGTAAATACATAAAATATCTTCTCCTCATGAGTTGTCTAAATCATATGCGATGACTGAGACAAATATGATAATATTATATATTCTGATACTTTGATCATCATGAGTGGCCTTACAGGAGGAAGGCAGAGGGAGGCCACACATGCACACACACACACTACACACAAAGGAGAAGGTGACATGAACAAAGAGACATAGATTGGAGTGATGTGACCTCAAGACCTGCCAGCAGCCACAAAAAGCTAGAAGAAGCATGAAACAGATTCTACCTCGGAGCCTCTGGTCCTTTTGACACTTTGGCTTCTGGCATGCAGCACTATGAAAGAATAAACTTGTGTTGTTTTAAGCTACCAAGTTTGTGGTAGTTTGCTCCAGTAGCCACAGAAAACTAATACCTTAACAACAAAATCTACAAAAATAACAAAATCTACAAATACTATCTAATATCTAAAATAATTTGACAATCCAACAACAGCAGAATACTCTTTCTTAAAAAAAAACAAACAAACAAACAAAAAAAACAAGGACATCATGGAACATATACTGACCAAATCCTAAGCCATAAAAAAAACCACCAGAATAAATTTCAAAAGTTGAAATTGTACAGCATATGTTAACTAGATGAAATAATACTAGAAATCAGTAACGGAAAGACAACAGAAAAATTCCTAACAATGTGAAAAGGAAACAACACTTTTCTACACAAAAATGGAAATACAGCATATTAAAATAAGTAGCACGCAGCCAAGGCAGTGAAGAGAGTGCTTATAATCAAGGTGAGAACAAATCACAAATCAATAATCCAAGTGTCTACCTCAGAGAACGAAAAATATAAGAGCAAAATAAACCCAAAGCAAGCAGAAGGTAGGAAACGAAAACCATAAGAGAGGTAATCAATGAAATTACAAACAAGAAAACAATAAAGAAAATGAGCAAAAAAATGGTTTCTTTGAAAAAACATCAATAAAATCAGTAAAGTCTAGCAACACTGATGAAAATGACAGGTAAGTAAAGAAAAATCGACATAAGGAACAAGATAGGGGTTATCACTATAGCTAATATAGCCATTAAAAGAATAATAAGGGAATATCACAAACAGCTTCACATTAAAAAATCTGACAGTTTAAAAGAACCAACCGCTTGAAAAAACACAAGCTACCAGAACTCAACCAAGATGAAACTGATAATCTGAATCTTTTTATAACCATTAAAAACATTAAATGTATAATTTAAATTTTTTTGAAAAAAAAATATTCAGGACAAATAGTTTTGCTGGAAAATTCTAACAACTATTTGAAAACGAATTAACACAATTTTTTCAGTCTCTTCCAGAAAATAAAAGGGGAGGGAACATTTAAATGTGGTGCAGTTCCACCCCTTCCTAAAGATTACATGAGCTAGGTTAATGAAGAAATAATTCATTTGTCCTCTAACATTCATCTTCTAGCTAGGATATGATGAGGCATATGAAATGACATTTATATCTGGCCCAAATTAAACAATTACAATATGAATTTTCCTTAAAATATATTGATAGGTGTCATCTTGCCCCAAAGATTTATCATTATGCAAAGTTTATCATTTAAGCTTGGAGTATTTGCACTAGGACCTCCAGCAAAAATAGCTCCTATAACTTTAGTTCCAAAGCTCCTATTTAAGACTAGAAACTAACTACTAAAAGAAAACATAGAGAAGCTCCTTGACATTGCTCTGAACAGCGACTTTTTGGACATGACCCCAAAAGCACAGACAATAAAAATGAGAATAGATCAATGAGATTCTATCAAATTAAAAAGCTTCAGCACAGCAAAGGAAACGTCAACAAAGAAACAACATACAGAATAGGGGAAAATGTTTGCAAACCATATGTCTTACAAGGGTTTAGTATCCAAAATATACAAAGAACTCAAACAACTGACTAAGAAGAAAACAACAGATTAAATGGGCAAAAGGTCTGAATACAGACATTTCTCAAAAGAAGACACACAAATAGCCAAGAGAAATATGAAAAAAAAAAAAATGCTCAACATCACTAATCAATGATAAATGCAAGTTAAAAGATAAATGCAAATTAAAACCACAATGAGTTATCACCTGATACCTGTTAGAATGGCTATTACCAAAATGATGAAAAATAATGAGTACCAGCAAAATGCGGAGAAAAGAGAACCCTTGTAGACTGTTGGTGGGAGTGGAAATTATTTCAGCCATGATGAAAAACAGTATTGACATTCTTCAAAAAAGTAAAAATAGAATTACTATATGATCCAGCAATCTCAATACTGAGTATATATTTAAAAATGAAATCAAATGACAGTTATCTGCACCCCCATGTTCACTGCAGCATTATACACTATAGCCAAAATATGGAATAAACCTAAGTGTCCATCAACAGATGAATGGATACTTGTGGTATGGAATGTGGTCTATACAAGCATACTTCATTTTATTGTGCTTCACTTTATTGCCCTTTGCAGATATTGCACAGTTTTACAATCAAAAATCTGTGACAACCTACTGCCACCAAATCTACTGGTGACATTTTTCCAACAGCATATGCTCATCTCATGTTTCTGTGTCATATTTTGGCAATTCTCATAATATTTCAAGCTCTTTCATTATTACATGTGTTATGGTAATCTGTGATCAGTGATCCTTGATGTTACTATGGTAATTGTTTTGTGGCACCACAAACCACCCATATAAGACAGTGAACTTAATCAACATCGTGTGTGTTCTGACTGCCCCACCAACCAGCTGTTCCCCAGTTCTTCTCCCTCTCCTCAGAGCTCCCTATTCCATGAGAACAACAATATTGAAATTAGACCAATGAATAACCCTACAATGACCTCTAAGTGTTCAAGTGAAAAGAAAACTTGCAGGGCTCTCACTTTAAATCAAATGCTGGAAATGATTAAGCTTAGTGAGAAAGGCAGGTCAAAAGCTGAGACCAGTGGAAAACTACACCTCTTAAGCCAGTTAGCCAAGTTGCGAATGAAAATGAAAGGTTCTTGAAGGAAATTTCAAAAAATGCTACTCCGGTGAACACACAAGTGATAAGAAAGTGAAACAGCATTATTGCTGATCTGGAGAAAGTTTTAATGGTAAGCATGGAAGATCAAATCAGCCATAACATTCTGTTTAGCCAAAGCCTCATCCAGAAAAAGGCCTTAGATCTCTGTAATTCTATGAAGGCTGAGGGAGGTGAGGAAGCTGCAGAAAAAAGCTTGAAGCTAGCAGAGGACGGTTCATGAGGTTTAAGGAAAGAAGCCATCTTAAGCATTAACAGTTTGGAAGAAGTTTATTTCAACCCTCAGTGATGACTTTGAGAGCTTCAAGACTTCAGTTGAGGATATCACTGCAGATATGGTAGAAATGGCAAAAAGCACTAGAATTAGATATAGAGCCTGAAGATGTGGCTGAATTGCTTCAATCTCATGATAAAACTTAAATGAATAAGTTACTTCTCACGGATGGGCAAAGAAAGTGATTTCTTGAGAAGCAATCTACTCCTGGTGAAGACGCAGTGAACACTGTTGAAATGACAACAAAATATTTAGAATATTACCGAAAATTAGTTGATAAAGCAGCACAGAGTTTGAGAAAACATATTCAAATTTTGAAAGCAGTACTACCATGAATACAATGCTATCAAACAGCATTGCAAGCTATAAGGAAATGTTTTGTGATAGGACGAGTCAATCGATACAGCGAACTTCATTGTTGTCTTATTTTAAGAAATTGTTAGAGCCACCACAACCTTCAGCAACCACCACCCTGATGAGTCAGTTGCCATCTACATCAAGGTAAGACCTTCCACCAGCGGAAAGATTATGACTTGATGAAGGCACAGATAATCGTTAGCATTTTTAGCAATAAAGTTTGTTTTTTATTAAGGAATATACATTTTTCAGACATAATGCTATTGCAAACTTAACAGACTACAGTCTAGTGTGAAAAGAACTGAAAATGCACTGGAAAGCAAAAAATATTGTGTGATTTGCCTTTTTGTAATATTTGTTTTATTGGAGTGGTTGTAACCAAACCCACAGTATCTCTGAGGTGTGCCTGGATATACAAGAGAATACCATTCAGTCTTACAAAAGAAAAAAAGACTATCTTTTGAGATACCATGTTTGAACATGAAGAACATTATGTAAAGTGAAATAAGTACAGAAAGACAAGTACCTAAATACTGCATGGCGTCACCTATATTTGAAGTATAAAATTCAAACTCATAGACAGAGATTAAAATGGTGGTTACCAGAGGCTGGGATATGGAAGGATTGAGGAGATGTTGATCAAAGAACACAAACTGTCAGCTAAAACATAAATAAATAAAAATAATGTAGAAGAGGTTTGTTTTTCTTGCTTATTTGTTTTCATCATTTGATGTGTATTTGTGTTTTGATTCTTAACACACAATTATTCCAAAAAAATAAGGTGCTTTGACACAAAACCAACTTTCCCCCATAGGGCTATTTATTTTTTTCAAAACATATCATCCTAAAGTCTGCATTTATAATAATGATTCATTTATTTGTTTTCAAAATATTTACTTAATATCTAAAACCTACCAATATTATGGTCTTCCTTAAGAAATTGTCACAGTCACCGCAGCCTTCAGCACACACCACCTTGATTAGTGAGCAGCCAATACTAGGCTAAGCACTTTTTAAAAAAAATATTATTCATTTAGAGACAGTCTCACTCTATCATCCAGGCTGGAGTGCAGTGGCATGATATTGGCTCACTGCAACCTCTGCCTCCCAGATTCAAGTGATTTTCCTGCCTCAGCCTCCCAAGTAGCTGGAACTACAGGTACACGCCACCATGCCTGGCTAATTTTTGTATTTTTAGTACAGACAGGGTTTAAACATGTTGGCCAGACTGGTCTCAAAGTCCTGCTTCAAATGATCCACCTGCCTCAGCCTCCCAAAGTGCCAGGATTATAGGCATGACCCATGCACCCGGCCTAGCCTAAGCACTCTAAATACGCAGGAACTAAAGCAGAAAATATTTGCCTTTTTACTGAAGTGAACCATAGAAAAGTATATGTGTGAGGAGAGGATATTAACTCAAGGCGAATTCTGCTACTGTTTATTCAATAGATTGAAACGTTGCCTTTGTTGACATGAGATACTATATAATTCATATTGTTTATTCATTAAACAAAAATACCAAAAATATAGCCCTTCAGACAATTTATCTTTCTGTGTTTATTTTCTTGTGTGTTTGCATTTAGTTTCATTTCTGTTCTTTAAATCTCAGAAATTCATTCTAAAAATGGATTTGAATTCTTTTTTGATAAATAAGCCGTAAACTACATAACCAAGTTGATTTAACGTTCCACGATTAGATGTCACTTTTCTTTTTAAATCACAGCAGGATTCATATAATATTTAAAGGAAATAGGTCTGTGCTTTATAGTTGAAAGAACATCATCAACAAATATTTTGGCATTCTGTTGTGCAAATTTTCCAAATATGAAATGTTTATGTTTTGCTTTTAGATTTATTCAATTTTACTTAAGCATTAAATTTAATGCTATGTGGATAATATTAAATTTATATGCAGTCTTTAATACCTTACACAAGCTGCCTTTTTTCCCAAAGGATGAAAACGATTTTATTTTTCAGCACATTCACACAATCAGTAAATCATACACATTAAAGGCACAGAACTAAAAGTTTTCCTTGCTTTAAAACCAGCAGTTAGCCTGAACCCCTGGGGTGCTTTTGTCACCACACTGTCATTCACACATCCCATGGGAGATGTGGGTTCTATTTCTATATCTCTGGTTTATATAACTACACTTCAAGAAGCTATAAGAAATATTTAGCACCACTATTCAATGTTCTGCAAAGACAGAAAATTCTCTACTTTTTTCAAGGAAATAGTACAAAAATGATTCTGCACAAAGCACTAACACAGTGTTACACAGGAATGAATGACACCTCCACAGCATAATAGAGAGCCATTTGGATGTGTAAAGTCTTACTGGCCATTCTGGCCCAGCCAATTTAACACAAAATATTCTGATAAAGCCTTAAAAAAGACTAACATCCAATTACTATTATTTATGTGTTTGTGTATTATTTTATATTATTAAATTATTATTTTATGTTAAAATTTATTTGTTCTTCCATTCCTCATTTCAATTCTGTGGATTAAGCGTGAGGAACAAGTCAGGGGTGTTTATTTAACATATTACTTAGTAATAAGGATAGTGTTTTGGCATTCTGGGTGAATTGCATTCAATATTTAAAAGAAATAACTAGAATTTATGCTGGGACCCAAGCTGGCAAAACCCAGTGTTACATACTGAGAATCCTGGCTGTTGCATAAGCAGAATTAAGAAAATTTGAGTACAAAAGGAACTTTCTAAAGGAATACTAGAACAGTTGCTTAGTCTATGGCTAAAGAAATACAGAGGACTGCTAAATTTAGTATTTATTTATTTTTCAAATTTTAGGATTTACGTAGAAATTCAAGACTTACCTTTTTACATTACCATATGAACAATTTGGTTTTTTCCTTGCTTTGCTAAATATTAACATTTTAATTGACCATGACACAAAAGTAAAATTATGAAATTTTCCACTATCATTGTTTCTTTTTATTTTCTTTTCTCAACTTTTATTTTAGGTCCAATGAACACATGTGCAGGTTTGTTACATGGGTAAATTGTGTGTTGCTGGGGTTTGGTGTACAAATGATTTTATTACTCAGGTAGACAGCATAGTACCCAACAGGTAGTTTTTTGACCCTCACCCTCCTCTCAGCCTCCTCCCCCAAGCAGGGCCCAGTTTCTATTGTTCCCACTTTTGCATCCATATGTACTCAACGTTTAGCTCCTACTTATAAGTGAGAACGTGCAGTATTTGGTTTTCCGTTCCTGTGTTAATTCACTTAGGATAATAGCCTCCAGCTGAACAATTTGAACAAGTAATACAAATTCCAAGAGTTTTGGTCTCAAAAAGGTCTAGAGTTTAAGAATATTTTTTAACTCCTGTACTCATCATTGTCCCTTATCAAAGTAAAGCATTTCTTTCACAGGTTATACAGTATAATGTATATTAATGAAAAAAAGATACATTGGAACATCACAATTTGTCATCAACAATTTTATGATTAAAATAATAGTTGAAGGCATTGGAATGTATTCTAGGAAGAGGGAGAATAGGAAATAAGACACAGAAGATATTAATATTTGTAATTGTTATTTTAAAAAATGTAGATTCGGGGGAACATGTACATGTTTGTCACATGGGTATTTTGAATAATGGTGGGGATTGGGCTTCTGGTGTACCCATCACTCAAATATTGAACATTGTACCCAAGAGGTAATTTTTCATTCCTCAGAGCCCTCCTGAGTTCCCTGCTTTTGGAGTCCCCACTGTCTACTATTTCCATCTTTATGTCCGTGTGTACCCATTGTTACTGTAGACTTATAAATGAGAACAGGGGATATTTGATTTTCTGTTTCTGAGTTAGTTCACTTAAGATAATGGTCTCCAGCTCCATCTATGTGGCTGCAAAGGATATGATTTCATTCTTTTTCATGGCTACATAGTATTCTTTGGCATGTATATACCACATTTTTAAAATAAAATCAACAGGTGGTAAACACTTAGGTTGGTTCCATGACTTTCTTATTGTGAAGTACTGTGATGAACATTCAAGTGCAGGTGTCATTTTTAATATAATGATACCCAGCAGTGGGACTGCTGGGTCAAACATTTGTTCTATTTTTAGCCCTTTGAGATATTTCCATACTGTTTTCCATAGAGGTTGAACTAATTTACATTCCCACCAACAGTGTGTTCCTTTTCTCTGCATCCACACCAACATCTATTGTTTTTTGACTTTTTAGTAATAGCCATTCTGATTGGTGTATGATAATATTTTAGTGTGGTTTTAATTTGCATTTCTCCAAAGATTAGTGATGCTGATCATTATTTCATGTTTGTTGGCTGCTTGTATTTCTTCTTTTGAGAAATGTCTGTTCACGTCCTTTGCCTACTTTTAATGTAGCTGTTTTGTTTTTTTTGTTTTGTTTTGTTTTTTGTTTTTTCTTGTTGAGTTGTTTGAGTTTCTTGTGAATTCTGGCTATTAGTTCTTTGTTGGAGGCATAATTCGCAAATATTTTCTCCCATTCTGTATGTTGTCTGTTTACTCTGTTGATTTTTTTCTTTTGCTGTGCAGAAGCTTTTCAGTTTAATAAAGTCACATTTGTCTATTTTTGGTTTTGTTGCATTTGCTTTTCGGGTCTTCATCATAAATTATTTGACTAGACTCATGTTCAGAAAAGGTTTTCCTAGATTTTATTTTTAGGATTTTTGTAGTTGCAAGTATTATGTTTAGGTATGTGATCCATCTTGAGTTGATTTTTGTATATGATGAGAGATAGGAGTTCAATTTTATTCTTATGTGTATGACTAGCCAATTTTCCCAGCACCCCTTATTAACTGGGTTGTCGTTTCCCTACTGTTTATTTTTGTCGACTTTGTCAAAGATCAGTTGATTGCAGCTATGCGGCCTTATTTCAGATTTTTTTTTAATTTTAACAACTACACGTGATTCAAAATATCCACTAGACTGGGGAACTATTGTCTCAAATATCATTTTGTCCATCCAATCCATCCACTCAATGGTATAAATGAAAACAAGACATGGAGAGGAGGACAACTTGCATGACATCACAAGGCAAACTGGCAAGAAGGCAAGGATTGAACCCTGACCTCTTGACCTACACAGCCCACCATAGACGACTCTGTGCCAGAATATATTTTCACAAGAGTGAAGACTAGAATGTGGAGTTCAGTGGAATCCCAGAGCTAAGACATGAACAAGGCCATCAAGTAGCCTGTAAATATATTAATCAAAGATGAATCATAGAACTATTTCAACAAATGCTCCAGAGAGTATTTGTTTTAACAACTTTATTAATGATTTTCCTCCACATTCATGAAAACATTAAAGATGTAAAGGGGCCCTTACATTTTCAGTCGCACTGCTATATTTTATAAGAGGAATTATATGTTTGCTTTGTTTCCAATTTGGAGATTTGAGTGCTCTGGGCATATCCTTAATATTTGCCAAGAGTCTGCTTGATGAACAAAGTCAATCTGTGACTTAATAATAATCTTCTAATTAACCCTCGGATTTGTATAGCATGTTGGAATTTTCAAAGTTTCCACATACCTTGTTGCATTTTGTCTTCCTGCAGTTGTGTGGAACACACAATCACAATTACTGTAATCAGAGAAGCTAAGATGAGGGAGGTTTGGGTGAGTTGCCAGAGATCATACAAGTTTATAAGTTAGGGAGCCCTGATTGGGGCCTGGACCGCCTGTCTCACTCAGTATTCTTTCCATACATGGTGTGGAAAGATGAAAAGAGTGAGACTTTTGAAACTAAAAATGGCCTGACTTTAAAGCCTAGTTCCACCACTTGCTGGCTGAGTGACGACAGACAGATCACATGGCCTCTCAGGGTCTTAGCATCCTCATCTGTAAGACTGGGATAATGATAATTTTAACAGGACAGGGTTAGGATGAATATGATGGTTAATATTGAATGTCAACTTGATTGGATTGAAGAATGCAAAGTATTGAAGAATGCAACAATTCTATTAAGCTGGAAGTTAAGATTGCCACCTGGATACTTTGAGCTCCTCCTACCTTTAAGTCAACAGGCTAAGAAGGGAGTTACAGTGTTGGTTGGGGTGACTGACCTGGACTATCAAGATGAAATCAGTCTACTATGTCAAAATGGAGGTAAGGAAGAATATGTGTGGAATACAGGAGATCCCTTAGGGTGTCTTTTAGTATTACCATGCCCTGTGATGTTATTAATGTCAATGGAAAACTAGAACAGCACAATCCAGGCAGGTCTACAAATAGCCCAGATCCTTCAGGACTGAAGGTTTGGGTCACTCCACCAAGTAAAAAACCACGACCTGCTGAGGGGCTTGGTGAAGGCAAAGGGAATACAGAATGGGTAGTAGAAGAAGGTGTCATCAATACCAGCTACGATCACATGACCAGTTGCAGAAATGAGGAGTATAATTGTCATGAGTATTTCCTCTGTGTTTTGTTAAGAACATGTTTCTGCATGTATACACTTGTTCTAAGAAAATATATTTCATTTCTCCTTTATCATATGACATAAGATTTATTGACTTCATGTCAGCATTTAAGTGTTATTAACTTTATGTGAAAGCATTTGGATTGGGGATTGGTGCATTTCTGCTTGTACAAAGGATAGTTGTATTATGTTAGGAGTAATTATGAACTTATTATTGTCTTTATTTGAAAATTATGTGTGATTTCAGGAGATGTGTATGGGTTCAAGTTGACAAGGGGTAGACTTGTGATGGTTATTACTGAGTGTCAACTTGATTGGATTGAAGGATGCAAAGTATTGTTCCTGGGTGTGTCTGTGAGGGTGTTGCCAAAGGAGATTAACATTTGAGTCAGTGGACTGGGAAAGGCAGACCTACCCTCAATCCAGGTGGGCACAATCTAATCAGCTGCCAGCACTGCCAGAATAAAAGCAGGCAGAAGAAAGTTGAAATATTAAACTGGCTTAGCCTCTAAGCCTACATCTTTCTCCTGTGCTAGATGCCTCCTACCCTCGAACAACAGACTCCAAGTTCTTCAGCTTTGGGACTCAGACTGGCTTCCTTGCTCCTCAGCTTGCAGACGTCCTAATGTGGGACCTCACCTTATGATCATGTGAGTTAATACTTCTTAATAAACTCTCCCTTATATATACATTTATCCTATTAGTTCTGTCCCTCTAGAGAACCCCGACTAATACAATGGAGTTTAAATGAAATAATACATATCAAAAGCATAGGCCAGTACCCACATACACATGCATGCAACAACTACTATCAATTATTACTGTTGTTATTAAGCATTATGACAATGATAATGATAATTTAGCTGGCATATGAAAGATACTACCAACAGGAACTATTAATAATGAAATTATGTTGAAGAATTTATAATACATTTTATGAAGCTATATTGAATAAGCATGGAATACAGATTAAAAATACATCCTTATTCAGTACAGCATTTTCAATAATAGTGAAACTCTGGAAACAACTAAAATGTCCACAAATAGATTTCTGCTTAGTTTTATCAATTAAAAACAGTTTCACAAAGCATAAAATTACCACATAAATTATAATATCATGATGAAGGTTGACTTTGCACTAGCAAAATGTCTCAGACACAGATCAGAATTTGTCTTTCTAGACATTCCCGTGAACATGAACAACATGTCAAAAACTTCTTGACAAGATAATAGAGTTCAACTGAAGAAGTGTTCCTTGGAGGCTTGCTGTGATGGTGAAAAGCACGTGGGTTATTGGGATATGGCAAGGAAGTGCCCCAAGATGGGTAAAGGAAATTTCAAAGTCCCAGAGGGAAAAGAAAAATTGCATATTTAGAGCACTGAAGAAAGGCCCATATAATGACAGCAGAAAGCAAAAGGTTATTGGTCAGTGTCTTGTCAGGTTACAGAGATAATGACTGAGTTATGGCCATTGGAATGTGAGTTTAGCCCATGTGATTCTCCACTTCTTTCTCTACTCTTTCCCCAGTAACCATGGAGGCCACTTGTCTAAAGATGGTAAAATCACAAGATAGGAGATTGGATCCCACAGTCTCTCTTGCAGCAGGGCTGCTCAGTAGAGACACCTGACCTGCCTCAGAACTATGATGTGAGCAAGAAATAAATGTTTCCTGTTTTAAGGGACTGGGATTTCAAGATTGTTTGTTATAGCAGCTAGCAATATTTACCCTGACTAATACACCAGGTCTTGGTAAGAAATCATTTTCCCCCAACTCCATCATACACTTGAGATGTGATCTAGACTCGCACCTCCTCCATACTAAGACTGTGGTGAAAAGAATCCATAAAGATTCTTTCCCAACCCAGTCTGACTATATTCACTCTCATTTTAATTAATATACTTCCCATTTTTAGGTTCCATGCCATAAATTAATTAAAGGCAGGTCCTGAGATTAACACACATTTTAATCTGTAATTCTGAGTCCAAAGCTTTGCTCAAAGGACTAACATGCAGTTGGTTTTATGCTCATTCAACATTAATCATCATGAATTATAATTTCATATCAATTTTTATCTCTTTGAAAGTAATTGTATGTGTAGTCTGCATTCCAGTCAGATGGTTTTAAAGCCTTTCAAGTATTCTCTAAATAATTTAAATGGTTTCTTAAATCTCAGTGTTCACAAGTAGTTTATAAATTAATACATTATTTGGGAAAATATTGAGGGTAATAATCCCTCTAAAAATGAAAATCTCTAGGGCAAACTATGTATTAGAGACTTTATTCCTTTTTGATGTTTATTTTAACATTTAAAATTATCATCTGATTTAATTTTATAGTAACCTAGTTAGTATTATTAGAAGGTATAACACAGAGACTGAATGAAGTGACATGTCCAGGGTCTATGGCTCAGGAAACAGAGGTGCGGGACTAGGATACAGGTATTCTTGTCTGCAGCATGTCCTTTGCCTATGTCTTTCACTGTCACTAGAGAATGGGCTTTTTAAAAACTTGCATATGTGTACCCTCAGGAAAATCCCCTATATAAGGTCTAAGAATGTCTGCCCTGCCATGTAATGTTTGCCTGAAAAATATTATTTCTTTAAAATGGAAATAATAAATGAACCTATATAACACAATTGTTATTTGGATGCACATTGGTTAATATTTACAAATTTTCTAGAATAGTCCCTAGTATATCATAAACATCATATATTTGTTAAATTAATGAAAGCAGCTATATAGTAGACTAGAAGTAATTTTAGAGCCCTTAGCTCAGCATCTACTATTGTCCTACATACTATTAAGCTGGCTACATAAGTTTGCTAGGCTGTTGAGTGGCTTACACCACAGAAATTCACTGCCATATGTATTGGAGGCTATGAGTCTGAGATCATGGTGTTGACAGAGCTCCATTCTCTCTCCTAGGTTCTGGTAGTTCCTTGGCTTGCAGTAGCATAACTCTAATTTTCACATGACATTCTCCCTGTGTTTGTGTCTGTGTCCACATGTTCCCCCTTTTGTAAGGACAGAGGTCATACCGGATTAGGGTCCACCCTACTGGCCTCATTGGAACTTGATTATTTCTGTAAAGAAGTAATGGAGAAGCTTATCTGTAAAGAAACGTATCTCCAAATAAGATTACATTCAGAGATACTGGGGGTTAGGACTTCAACGTATCTTCGGAAGAGATACACAGTTAACCCATAACACTCACTGTCCTAAACAATCTGTTCACTAGATCATGGGAGTGATCCGCCTCTGATCTAACAGTCCACAGAATGCATTAAGAAAATGCTCAGAAGCATTGAATCCATCTACCCATCTAGTATTACAACAACTTTCACCATTCTTGACTCCTTTTCCAAGCTTTATTTTTCTCCTTAGTCTACCGTACTATTTATTTTACTACCTTTTCTCATTTATGTCTATCATGATTGGATACTAGATCCATAAGAGTGGAGATTTCTGTCTATATGTTCCTTGCTATGTTTTCTATCATGTGGAAGAGTACATGCCATGTAGGCACTCTATAGATATTAATGGAATGGCTAATTTATATGAAAAAAAAAAAAACAACCATAAGTAAAGATTATTAACTACTGGAAAAATAGACAAAATATCTTTTAATGTCTTAGACTTCTTATTGAGTCAATTCTCCATTTTCCCTTTAATTTTCTATTGCAAATCATATTAAAATAAAAAATAAGTTTTAAGAAAAGCTAGGCAGTAGTAGTCACTGAGTGGCCCAGTCACCACTCTGTAAAAGAGAAATTTTTTTCAGCCTTATTAAGGTACAATTGATAAATTAAAAATTTTATATATTCAATGTATACAAAAACATGTTTTGATGCATGTATACATTGTGAATTGATTACCATAATCAAGCTAATTAACATATCCATCATTTCACATATTTATTTTTTGTGGTGAGAATATTTAAGATCTACTTTTTTAGCCTATTTCAGATATATAGTACATTAACTATAGTCATCATGCTGTACATTAGGTCCCTAGAACTTGGTCATCTTATACCTGAAAATGTGCACCCTTTGACCAACACCTGCCCATTTCTCCCATACCCCAACCCCTTGTAACCATTATTCTAATATTTGCTTCTATGTATTAGCCTTTTTGCAGTTTCCACATATAAATCAGATCATGCAGTAATTGTCTTTCTATGCCTGATTTATTTCACTTAGCATATTATCCTCTGGGTTCATTTTAAGTATTTTACTAATACAATATTTTAGATTGCAATCAAATAGCACAAACTAGAAAGAATCAGTAGAGACTACTAAACTGGACAAATCAGATGCCAAGTTCATTTTTATTTGTTTATTCTAAAGTATTCCAGTTTGGCTTACCTATATTGATCAAAAAAACTTGATAATTTCCAGACTGATACTGTGCTATAGGCAAAAAATAGCTATCATTCAGCTTCTGGCAACAGGCTGGAAGGAGCCTCATGAAAAACAAACAAAAAAAGTAGATTTTGCATAAAATATAATTTGTATAACACTGCTGGGCTTAAAATAGGTGAGAAAAATCTCCAAGGGGCCTAAGCAAAAATAAAAGCAAAAATGTTGAGCTAAAAGCTTAACTATGTGCTGTAAGTACAAACTTAAGATGGGATAGCTTGAGGGTAAATGCCAATCTCTGCACTGCATTTCGGAGATTTAGCTTACTTTAGCAGCAAGGAAGAGAAGCTGAAAATGAGATTCTTGGATTATACCTGAAACCTTGGAAGGGACTAAATTGGTTCTAGGGTTGTAATACCTCCAAGATCCCTGTGGAAACACGTGAACCTTCTCTTACATGGAATATATCTTTAAATTAGGCATCATAGTTTTCCTCAGAATAAAATAAAGTCAAATACAAGGTAACAATCAACAATCACCAAATTTACAATAAAACTCACCACCAGAAATGAGAGTAGGTAGGAAAAAACACAATAGATTTAGCTCACCAAGGGCATCAAATACTAGATTCTAAGACTTGGAATACAAAATATACATAGGACATTTAAAGAAGTAAAGAATGACATCACAAAAATACAATGAGAGACAATTAAAAACTGACGAGGGAGATTTGAAAAGAAAATAGAACTTTTATAAATTTTTTGAAAAATGGTTGAAAGTAAAACAAAACAGCAGATGGGTTAAATAAAATATTAGATGCCACTAAAGAAAATAAATGAACTATAACTGGAAGATAGATCTAAAAATACTATAACATGTAGCACAAATACCTAAAGAGTAGAAAATATAAGGAGATCAAGTGATATAGGATATAGAATGTGAAAATCTAAATTAATCAGAGTACCTGAGGGAGAGAATAAAGAGAGTAGGGGAAAGGTAAAATTTGAAGTACCAGGCTGGAAGCTCCCTGAAGTAATGAAAAATATGAACGCACAATATCAAGCACAGCATCCACCAAGAAATATAAATAAAATGAAATCCAGAATTAGACACTTAGTCATGAATCCACAGATACTCAGTATAGAGATCATAAAAGCAGAGAGAGAAGACTGACACCAGATAGCAGTAATAGAAATCAGAACATAATGGAATAATATTTTCGATGGATTGAGAAATAGTGACTGTCATCCTAGAGTGGTACACTCAGAAAAGCTATATTTTTATAATGTTAATGAGATCAACACAAACCAAGAGACCTTTCCATGAATAATCTAACACAAAAGAAAATTCTAAAAATGCATTATTGAGATAAAGAAAAATGAACCCAGAATAGTCTAGGATTTAAAAAAAAAAACAGGAAACAAATAATTGGACAAATGTAGGTAAATCTAAGCAAAAATTTTCTATGGAATATAACCAAATAATTATATTAATAACAATCATAGTATGCTATCTTTTACAAGCATCCCAAATGGTTCTTTGTATTGAGTGAGTTTAAGAAACAATTATGTAATTGAAAAGTTTTAGAAACCATATAGAGATTAAAAAGCATAAATATTAAGAATGAAAAAAGTGCAGTTGACCCTTGAACAACACGAGGATTAGTAGCACTGGTGCCCCATGCAGTTAAAATTCCATGTATAACTTTTGACTCCCCCAAAACCTAACTACTAATAGCCTACTGCTGACCAGAAGCCTTACCAATATGATAAATAGTTAACACATATTTTGTATTTTATATTATGCATTATATTCTTAAAATAAAGTAAGCTAGAGAAAAATCAAATGTTATTAAGAAAATCATAAGAGAAAATACATATACAGTACTCTACTGTATTCATCAATACCATAAGTTTACATTGTCTGTTTACAAGATGAATCATCTGTCTGAAATCACAGGCAACTGCAGCTGCAGGCCTCAACATATAGTACATATAAAGTAATTCAACTTTTTCTTGTAATATCATGACTTTTCTCTGCCTCAAGGAGGCACATTCAGCATCACTAGTGGGACTTCATGTGGGCCCCATGGTGTTATTCAAGAATTACATTATTGCACTAAACACAATAAAAAAATACACAAAAACCGAGAGGTAACTTTTTACTGTAATATGCAATTTACTGGAGAAATGAACTGCTCCTGCAGATCTGATTAGCATCACATGCCATTTTAAGGGGATGTAATAGGACTTCAATAGCAACAAGAGGTGTTTATGAAATTATTGCAACAGTACAGTATGTACTATGGATAATTTTATGCAGTTATGATGTAATACTACATCTTTACATTTGTTTACATTTCTCTCAACTGCAAGTGGTAGTACCCGGCAGAGTCAGTGTTTGTGTGCATAAGTTTTTATAAATTTCAACTTTTTGGAATATATTTGTATATATTTTATAGTAGTAAATGATGAATTAGACTAGTATCTACATTTTTTAAACTTTTATTTTAGGTTCAGGGCTACATGTGCAGGTTTGTTATATAGGTAAACTTTTGTAACAGGGGTTTGTTGTACAGATTATTTCATCACTCAGGTACTAATCCTAGTACCCAGTAGTTATTTTTTTCTGATCCTCTCCCACCTCCCAACCTACACACTCAAGGAGGCCCCAGTGTCTATTTTTTCCTTCTTTGTGTCCATGAGTCCTCATTATTTAGCTCACACTTACAAGTAACAACATGCAATATTTGCTTTTCTTTTCTTGTACTAGTCTGCTAAGGATAATGACCTCCAGCACCATCCATGTCCCTTGCAAAGGATGTGATGTTGTTCTTTTTTATGGCTGCATAGTATTCCATGGTGTATATGTGCCACATTTCTTTATCCAATCTGTCATTGCTGAGCATTTAAGTTGTTTCCATGTCTTTGCTGTTGTGAAGAGTGCTGCAGTGAACATTTTGCGTGCCGGTATCTTTATAGTAGAATTATTTATATTCCTTTGGGTATATACCCAGTAATAGGATTGCTGGGTCAAGTGGTAGTTCTGTTCCTAGCTCTTTGAAGAACATTGCTTTCCACATAACTTTTAAATTATTTCAATATATCTAGGCCACACAGTTCATCTGCAAGTTTTTTCAAATTGTCGCAAATCTCCAAAACATCTTCCAATGTATTTACTGAAAAAAGAATCTGTACATAAGTGAACCCACACAGTTCAAATCTGTGTTGCTTAAGGGTCTACTGTATACTGAAAAATAGGTACATATAAATTTATAGTCACCACTGTATTGCAACTGTTCCTGCAAACAAATGAATCCCCAGCGTATTATTAGTTTCTTCCTGAGAAGAATCACCTTGCTACTTATGTTTAATAATAGTTTTTGGTTATTTTTCCATTTGTAGAACATGCAGTCTGATCACCATTCCAAGCCTTTCCAAGATCCAGTCTTACTCCATGCTTTGCATCTTCTCTATTCTGAGAGCACTCTCTATGCTAATACTTTCCTCACAGGCTGGAAAAATGTGCTTTTCTCCAATCCTGCTATATCTCTGTCCTATTCATTCTGGGAGATGCTTTCCCAATTTCACCTCCAGTATAAAATTGTCCCTCGTGTATGACCCTACCCTCTCAAGTAGAAATAACCTCACTTACCTCAGATGTAGAATGGCTTTGCACAAGTCTTTCTTTTGGTGCTTAGCACATTCTCTCTTGTATGTCTTCGTGTCTTACCCTCTTTCTAAACTGAAAGCTTTTTCAAAGCAGAATCTGTTTAGAAGTCAACTTTAAAAATAGAGTCTAGCATGGGACCTAACACACAGTAGTGTTTCAGTTGATACTTGTAGAGTCAATCAATGTATGAATGAATAAATGAAAATATATAAAGTTGAAGTTGAAAACATCTTGGAAACAAGTAGAATTCATTTAATTTCAGAAGGATCAAATATTTGCAAATTTATGTACATATATTCATAATTGTATTCATATCTGTTAACTAATAACTAATAGACAAACAAAATTTCATCTTTATAAGCAACCGCAGACCATGAGCAATTGGTGTAATTTATCATAAACTATGTCTCAGAATAATCCCACATTTGGCAAGATCAGAGCCTACTGTATACAAATTTTCCGAGTTTCTTCATGATTTGAAAAATGTCTACTGTAAAATAATTTAACATGAGCCACTGAATTCATAAAGTTTGAAAATATGACACTGTAAGCTGGTTAAGAAATCATTCCTTCAATTGTGTCCATCATCTATACATTCACCTAAGAAATAAGGTACTTCTCATCTGTGCCAAAAATGACGGTATTGTTACCGGAAGAAAAGAAGCACTATTGATTGCACTATTCTTTTTTCTGTGTTAATATCCATCAGGGCTACGGTAGTGGTGAAAGAAGATACTTGGAAAAATAATAACATGGAGAAACATATGATTGACAGGATCTCAGTAATTCTGACAATGATCTTATGATAGGTTTTGACAATACATGTTTGTATGAAATGATACTGTCTGCATAAATGCTTCTAGCTCAAGAGGGACTCTGCATGTCCTTTTTGCTTGGCTAGAATTCAAAGAAATACATATTGATTGTGATTTACCTTCTACAGAAAGGCAAAAAAACTATATTGATATAGAAGTATCAGTAAGCTGAGGAGGTAGATGAAGAAGTTAGAAAGTAAGTGCTATTGCTGACAAAGAGATTAAGAAATTCCAGCAGTAAGAATACACACATACATACACACAAAGAGGCATAAAATTTATTTCCTAATTACTGACATAATTCTGTGATTTTTTTTTTTGTATCCTACTTTTGGCAATAATTAATTTAAAATGGTTCTATCTTTACAAAATTGCTAATAAAGAACACTTAACCAAATTCCTTTTAAAAGATGTTATTACTTTAATATACAGCAAAACATGACAGAAAATTCAGAACAGTTCAGCTATTTTCTTAAATCATAAGTAAAAAATAAACTTTGGAAAAATTTTTTAGAAAAATTCATTCTTGTGCTTATTTCTCAGAAAAACTTCAGAAATAAACAATGTCAACATAAAGTTTTAATTCAAAATGGTAATAATAGAAGTCCAAATTTTATATTCATAATTTTTCCATTTGATAGAGTGATTCATTTACTTACAGTATTTTTTAATACCTTTCTAGTGCTGTAGGATAAAGGACAAACACCACACTCCCTTTACTTTCTGCTCCAGTTATAATAGATTACTTTCACTTTGTTAAATATGCCATGATCTCTTTTCTCCCTGGGCCTTTTGAACACATGATCTTCTCTGCCCTTCTGCTATTACGCCCCTGCAAATACGCTCATCCACTGACCCCCAGCTGCCCTTCACCTTACTATCCTCTATAAACTTCCTATTTATACTTCTTAAATGCTTCAGGGAGGCGTTTTTGGCTCCCCAATATAAGTTAGGTGTATTTGATATAAATTACTAAAAAAACTCCGTATTTCTCTTTTCAAAACACTTATCATGCTTGAATTGTGTAATTAAAGTTCGTCTTTCAAACAAGATTACACATTCCCTGTGGACAGGGACCAAATCATTTTTGATTCATTATTTGTTTTGAATTTCCGACTGGACTCAAAGGCATGGCCTGGTAGATAGCAGGTACTTAATATTGGCTGAACAAATGAAATAAACCATTCCATTCCATGTGCATATTAGAAACGTATTTTATATTTTTGCCCTTCAACCAAGATCATAGCTCTCTGAGGAAGGGACCATGTTTGATACTTTAGTGTCCTTAGCAGAGACTACAAAAGGGTATGTGCTAGATAAATACAGATTAACAACATTCTCTTATCTAAAACTTTCCACAGCAGAAGAAAGTATAAAGTCTCTTCAAAGCACACACTTTCTGCTACATCTCACTATTTCTTAGAAACTCCTCCTTGTGCTTAATACACATACATACATAAGTGTATGAACACATATGTAAACAAGCAAATGAAACCTTTCCATTAGAATTTTACTGTTTTATCTTTTTTTTTTTTTTCCTATTTACAAATCCAACTATTTATCACGTTAGATATTCTGAATTTCCTCTTTAGCATCACCTTCCACCTTCTGTACCCTGCTCTGTACCCCAGGAAGATAACTTTTCGGGACTGCGTCAAATCATTCCCCTGCACTCTAGTTTCCAGTTGGGTTTGGCCAGTGGTAGACAATGGCAGGTGACTAGAGTGGGAGAGGAGAAAGTCTGGTTTATTCATCCTCTTGGTTTGCTCTCTGCTGATCTGTGATCTGGCAGTGGCTATATTCTTCCACCTAAAGCAAGAGCTCCCACAGTTCCCTTCCCACCATTAAAGCTTTTCCTAGATTCCATCCCTTCCCTTGCTCCATCAAGATTCACAGTGTTAGTGGTTCCCACCATTGCTAGTCCCTAGGGGCTTCACCAACCCTTAGTGGTTTCCTTAAGATTGCCCACAACTTTGTTAAAAAGTTCCCCATTGAGTGTGCCATTAAGTTCCTGCTGGGTCCCTGACTGATATGCTAATATACACAAAGGCCACTATGTAGTCCCTTTCTTTGAGTCAATGTAGTAGAATAAACAGAGCACTGGACTGTCTACTAAATAAAATAAAACCCTGCATTCTATATTCCTGTATTTCTAGAAGACTCTAAAAATGGCATTAGTGCCACTATTTCTTGTTCTTCTTGTGCACTGGGCTTCCAGCTGAGAATCAGTCAGTGTGGTATGTGAAAGGACAAAATGAACATCATTCATCTCTATGAGTTAACTAGTCCAGTAGTTACTTTTCAAATGGAGTTGCATCTATATCTAAAGTGGAACTTCTCAAACGTTACTGTGAAACAGATCATGGTGGTGGGTAAAACGGGAGTGGGGAGGAACAAAGGTGGGTGGTGGGTGGAAGGGGCCTGTTAGAATGTAGATTTTGATTTAGTAGGTTCTACTGGAGCTTGAGATTGTCTAAGAAGCTTCTGAGATTCTGCATCCCTAACCAGCTGATGCAGCTGATTCCTGGACCACACTTTGAGTAGCAAGGCCCTTGGGTGTCTGGGGCAGTGCCATGTCAGTCTCATAAGGATGGGAAAGGCCGAAAGGGTAGGACTCAAGGACTTCTCCTGCATCTTTGCCTTCATCTGTTTTACATATTATGATTCCAAGTAAAAGTTCATTCAAGGGAGAAAAAGGTTCTATTTATTTTTAAAAGTGAAACCATCAGCAAATTCGAAATTTATTATGTTCTTCCACACATGTACAAATTCCAGTAAGGCTCTGCTTGTGAAAACAATTGCAATGATTTTGAAAAGTTTATAAGGAAAACATGGAGAGCTATGGATGAGTAGCTTAAAGGAGTAATAAGATGCAATATCTGAATATTATTAAGAAAGTAATGAAACAAAATGATATATTGGACTTTGGGGATTCAGGGGAAAGGGTGGGGGGTTGTGAGGAATAGAAGACTACACATTGGGTACAGTGTACACTGCTTGGATGATGGGTGCACCAAAATCTACTCATGTAACCAAACACCACCTGTTTCCCAAAAACCTATTGAAATAAAAAAAATAAAAATTAAAAAGTGGATGAACATAGAGGGCTACTGAAAGGCAGGGAAATACACCTGTAGAGATGTATTAGATACATTGGGGTGTAACAGCAAGTGGGAGAAGCTGAAATTAAAAGCATGTGAAAGTAAAGAATAGGAAAAGGGTCAGAACTTCAGGAACAGTTTAACTGTAAAAGTAGAGGAAAGAAAGTTTTCTATACTTCACTGATAAAGGTTCTATTTCTTCAAACATTTGGAAATTACTGAAATACTAGCATAATGTCCATTTTGCAAGTGAAGTCAATAGGTAAGATGGTTTACCCAAAGTCTCTAGCTAGTTGCTGACAGAGACATAACTAGAATTTAGTTCTCCTGACACGATACTAATTATTCTTATTACTTTACTGATTCTTTGAATTTACTTTTCTCCTTCCTATCCTTATTTTTTAATGTCACATTACTTTGAAAATTGTGAGAAAAATCTCCTATTGATTATTACAAAGCTTGTTGACTCTCAGCACGATAGGATCCATCATAGAGCACCTAGAAACTTTCAGGAAATGAGGTGTAACATTGGTCAGCATCTTATATCATTGGAGGGCACTCTTAAAGAAGTCATTATATGAAAAAGACACTTGCACATGCATGTTTATGAAGTAAGTATCTTCTTATACAGAGCTCCAAAGCAACATTTTCAAATACAAAGAAAACTTGTAGTTGTTTATATTTCAGATTTGGCTGGCATTACTTTTCCTTTGTATTCTGGAATCTGTGGACATAAGTATTTTTAACCTCAGGTACTAATTTAGATTTTTAATTTACTTTTGACATGGAAATATGGCCCATGTCGTCTGCCATTCTGCTTACATGATTTCTCTAAAACTTGTGCCTTTCTGAAAATATAGGAAAACATTTCCGAAGGGTTTTTTCCATGTTTTTACATAGTATATGTATTTATGAATTCGGAATATGTGCAATACCTAAGAAACATTTATCCCCAGACAAATTCAGTAGTATGGATCAACAATATTTACTCATATTCATCTTCAATTTGGCTCTTCACAGTGGATATCAAAATTGAAACCTTACTCTGATCCGAAGCCCTGACAAAGTTGAGTTTATTCTTTTCATCTGGTAGCTATCTGTGACTCACTGCTCTTAATGACTGTTCCTTCAAAATATTTATATTATGTTTCTTGTGTCTCACAATCAATATTTACAGGCTTGAAATACACGTTTTAAGCCTGTGGTCAAAGCAGAAACATAAAAACCAGGATTGTACTGTTTTGCTCTTTTTCAATAACATTGCTATTATCACACATGTTTTCAATAAACCCTGTTTTGTTTAATATCTTGCCACGGATGGGCCTGTCTAACAGAATCAGAGTGAAAGGGCTTATTGTGCCACAAATGATAAGTTGCAGGCTGTTATCAAGAACAGTATCTTACTCTTCTCTAATATCACAGAAATGCTTCTGTCTGTGATTCTCACAAATGAGTGAACTTTAAGGCACCGTTTTTCCAGTTACCTTTCAGGTAAACGTAACAGGAAAAAAAGGCTTCATTTGTGGAAAAGAATGGTAAATCCTTGCCATCAGTAGGTTAATCTTTGCTTGTGTTATTCTCTTCACCTAAAGTTACCTCCCACAATCTCTACATGTCCTAATTCTATCCATCTTTCAAGCTGGAGTTCCCTGTACTTCTAAAATTTCTCAATTCTGGCTGCACATTAGAATCACCTGGAAATGCTGTGAAATATTATCAATGTCCAGCGTCCACCTCAGGCCAAGTATATGAGAAGGCAAATGGCTTATGTTTCATAGAAGTAGTGCTTTCTTCTTATTTAAAATAAAACAAAAAACTAACAAAAATCCGTGAGGCCAATTAAAAAAAAAATACTCCATTTTCCAATAATAGAGTAGGAAATTTGAAGTCCTTACAGTATTGCTCCCCCTCTTCTTTCAGAATGAGTTTCATATTTGCAATTGGGTGTTTCTTAACTGTTTACTTGAAGGAAAGGAGACATAACCAAGAATGAGTGCTAGAGACAAACATTTTACATGGATTTTCTTTGCTTTCCTGAAAGATCACTTAGGTGCTCATTGACTTTCTCTTCCATATTGGAAGAAGTTAAACAGCAGGTCAACGTAGGTTCACATTTTTTGTGTTCCTGATGCTCACTAGACATTTAATTCTGTACTTACTTCTTTTTTGTAAAAGAGATCTCACTGTATCTACCAGACAGTAAAAAAAAATAATAATAATAAAAAAGAAGCCCAGAAAATTTAGGATAGCTACCTTAATGAGGTCATAGTTGTGCCTAAGAAGATTAGGGGGTAGAATTAGAAAATCACCATTTTGCCACCACTAATATAATTGATTCTGGCAAGGATCATTAATGATTGCTAAATCCATTCAATGAAAAGTTGTTGGAAAACAGGGTATGTTCACATGGTCTAAAGTGTCACCCTACAGATAACTTGTTAATTACCAAAGAAAAGTTGTCCTTTCAATGAAAAGATTTACAGTCAACACCTTAACTAGGTAATTTAAGATAACACTAAAAAGAATAGGATAAACTACTATTTTGTACCACTTAATGTGATATGGTTCTTGTCAAAAACATTTAACCTAATCTAATCATGAGGAAACAGAAAAATTCAGATTGTAGAACTCTAAAAAATGTTAACATCATAAAAACAAGAAGGGGACATTATTTAGAATAAAGGATGTTAAAGAAACATGAAAACTAAATCCAATGTGTAATACTCAGTTGGATCCTAGGAGAGACAATTTACAAATAAAATTGTTGAGAAAATTGGGAAAATGTGAATATAAATTACACTTTTGGTAATATACTTTCAAAGTTAATTTTTCGGCGTATTGTGACTGTGTAGATGAATCATCTGCTTTAGAGATACATGCTGAAATTTTGAAGTAAGATGATGGAATTTAATTTTAAAGAGTAATTAGTGAATCGAGATTTGTTTTAACATTTTGCTAGTTTCCAAATTCTCTGGAAGCTTAAAACTTTGTAAAATCAAAAGTTGGTTGAAAAAAATCTATTATTTTAAACTAAAGCATTAATATCTTTTGTCTTTACAGGACTTAGCACACCGTAAATACACACTAAACGAGGGTTAAATACTAACTTAAAAAACAATTAAGAAGGAGCAGTGCTCTATTTGTACTATTGTAGGGAGTCTATGATGGCTGATACAATACGGAGATCTTTGGGGGAAACATTTTGATTGAGTTTCCCAGACATTCTGACCTCTTCAACTTGTGTTGAATTGTACATCTGATACCTTTCCTTAATCTTTGCTTCTTATAATGTTTAATATCTACTTAGCCTCTAACCATTTCATATTTTCCTCTTATTTTCCTAAAGTAGAGAACTGAACAAATGAAATAGAAAATTATTCAAAGATATAATACAGGAACTTTTCTGTGAAATAGAGAATTCAATATTAAGATAGAAATGGCACAGCATGTATCAGGGGAAAAGGTTATTAAACTTCAATATTAAATTAAAAATTCTATAGGCACCAAGCAGAAATAAAGTAAGTCTCAAGGGACCAAAAAGAGGCCAATTTCAAATGTCCCTAACAAGAGGATTAGATATAAGAAAATAAAAGGTTCTGAGGGGGAAAATGTAACCCAGGTTTATTTTGCACAGAATAATTTGCTCAAATTCTCATTATGAGCAGAAACAATCCTTATAAAAACCATATATATATAACTGAAAAATTATATAAATCCATTCATTCATTCCACCAATATTTAATTGGATACTCAACATGTGCCTGGCAGTAAACCAAGACACACATTTGTTATAGTGATATTGCAAAGCTCTCTCTATATATTATATATATATACATATATATATCAAATTGTGGTTTTTATAAGGATTGTTTCTGCTTATATACTCACATACGTATTTGTATGATTCTACATGTGATAAAATGATATATGATAAAATGAAGACGATAATAATACCTTTGCTGTAAGATAGTTGTAAGAAATAAATAGGATCTTATACATCAAGTGTCTGACCCAAAGGAAATGCTTAATCAATAGTAATCATGGCTATTATTATTATTGTTTAAGACAACTAAGAACTATACACAAATTGCTGCAAGACGAGGCAAAATAAACAAAGCCACAAAACCCTGGGAACCCAAAGGAAGGAGAGGGCATTTCAGCAGAGCCCCACTAGTGGAAGCTTCCTGAAAAGGTGATATTTCATTACATATGCCCATAGTAAATTTCAGCAACACACACAAAAAGTAAACTATTAATTAAAATTTGAGTCTGTAGAGGCTGAGCCCTAGAAATTTTTGAAAGGTGTATAAATTCATTGTATTTCCTTATTTTTCAACATATGTACTTATTCATTCATGGGATAAGAGGCTTAAGGACAGACCAAAAAATTAATAAAAAGCAAGTTTTGAAAAACACTAAAAGAAATAAGAAATGCTTTTTTAAAATTAGAAATGTAACCCAATGTATTAAATGGGGAGAGCAAGAATATTATAAATGACTCCAGAAAAATCTCTGTTTCTACAAAGGACCAGAAAAGCAGATACTGCAATAAGAGTGCAAAATACCATGACCAAATAAGGAAGGATCTGGACACTGATTACTTCAGGTAACTTAACGGATTGAAATCTGTGGGCCCAATGATGTTTATTATGCAGAAATTTCAAAATAGGCTGAAGACATCACAGAGCTCTACCAATCAAAACAGAGAAGGCATGGAAAGCTGGTGAAAATGCTGGAGCAAGTTTCCTTTTACATGTTGTTCAATTTTTATTTTTGCAATTAGGCAGAGGTATATAAAAATCAACAGAATGTATGTCAATATAAATAGGTCAAAAGTCATGCACAAAAAAAAAACAGTTCAAACAGCAAGCATAAGCACATGATCAGTATGGGCAAACTGTGAATATAAAATAATTGATTTTTCAGAAACATATACAGATATTGCTAAAGATGTACTCTCTTTAAAGTAACAGAAAAATTATATTAATTCATTCATTAAACCAACATTTGATTGGATACTCAACATGTGCCTGGCGGTGAACCAAGATACACATTTGTTATAGTGTATTGCAAAGCTCAAAATCCATTTTAAAAACTGTAAATGGTAGCATATCTTCTTGTGTTAACAGTAGATATAATTTTGGAAGCACCCCAAAGTGAGCTAACCCTAGAATGAAGTGGTTGACTAACTGGAGTATTATAATTTTTGTTATAAACAATTATGATGGAAAAGTACCAAAATTGTTTATTCATATAATTTGTACACTGGCTTTGAGAGAAGGACAGACGTTCCAAAAGAACAGCTCCAAAAATGATTTTATAACAGCAGCATTAGTGGGAAAAGTGTGCTGCCTGCCAAGGACCTCCTATGAAAGATGCTTATTTGAATGTTTAGTCATTTATTGAAAATTCCATCTTACTGCTATATCGCATCTTGCACATGTGGAATACTTGTACCCAGTGAAGTATTTTCATCAGCATTTGTTTTTAACTTTATAAAAATGTGTGAGAGGAAAAGTCATGTTTTGGATTTTATTTAGAATTCCAGTAAGTCAAAGTCTTCTAAGCCAATTCTATTTCACAGAGCTACCATTTTCTGTACAAAAATGAGTTACGAACTGATGAGCCCTGTAAGACCGTATAAAGTGTCCTTAATCTTTGCAAACTATTTATCCAACAAGGGACTAATATGCAGACTATACAAGGTGTCATTCTATAATTTTCTGGATTGCTGGTAAAAGCCACTCACATTAATGTTCAACCCCTTCTCTCTGGTGTAGAGACAGGCATTATTTCCTATCCAACTAGAAACATTTATTAATTAGCTCATATATGTAGTGAACTGTGTTAGGTCTTTAGGAAACTTTAAAAAGCTTTCTTCTATTGACTTACAATTTATAAATTAAGCTAAATATATATAATATGCAAATTATTTTACATATATGTTAAATATAAATATATATATTTCACCTCATACAAGCCTGCATATGGTAATTATAAGCAAATTATAGAAAAAGAAGTATTACAAAGGTTCAAAGGAGGTAGCAATTAGTGTTTTGTGGTTTAAGCTGTTGGATTTGTAAGCTAGTACATAGTTATTATGGTAAATATATTCGACTGAGTGTATTTTGAGGAATAATGTAGAAAAATAGGAGCTACAAAATGTAATTTGAGCTGTCTCCCAGCTCCATAACTGAATTTTAAATCTTTTATCATATATCTATAGCTCTGTTTACATAAACATTTTACAATGTTCCAAAGGAAAAGGTAACCCCCATTTAAGATACTTTTTTGAAAAATATCTAATGGAAAACCACCAAACCTACCTGAAAATTTCAGCAAAAGGAGAACTAATAATCCTCCAAACTGAGCATTATCTTGGAAAGAATTTAGGGAAAACAGTCACAGGAAGGAGAACATAACTGAGGTGAAGAGGACCCTTTGTCTTTATTTTTAATAGTTTTATTTAGATATAATTCACATACCATAGAATTAACCTACTCAAAGTATACAATTCAGTGGATTTTACAGATGAATCAGAGAATTACAGAATCATCATCACAAACCCTTTTAGAATAGTTTCATTACCCCACGAAGAAACTTTGCATCCATTAGCAGTCAGTCTTCATCTCTCTCTCCCTGCCTGCCTCAGTCATAGGCAAACTACTAATCTAATCTTCACAGATTGGCCCATTCTGATGTTTCATATAAATGGAACCATATTCCCATATTTCCTTCTAAGAGATTTATTAATATCATTTGAACTCTTCCATTTAGGTCTACAATCCATTTTTTCCCTTTTTCTAATTGACATATAATAATTGTATATATTTATGGGATGTAGAATGGTATTTCAATATGTGTGTACAATGGGTAATGATCAAATCAGGGTAACAAGCATATCAGTCACCTCAAACATTTATTATTACTTTGTGTTGTGAACATTCAAAATCCTCTCGTCTAGCCTTTCGAAAAGACATAATAAATTACAGTTATTCATATTCACCGTAAGGTGCGCAGAACACCAGAACCCATTTCACCTATCTAGCTGTAATTTTTGTATCTAACTAACCTCATCGCGTCTTTCTCTATCCCCTACTCTTCCCAACCTCACCCACAATTCTAGTCTCCATTTCCATGAGCTCAAAATGTTTTTTAGCACTCACATATGTGTGACAACATGTGGTTATTAATCTTTCTATGCCTGATTAGTTGTGTTTAATATAACGTCCTCCAGGCTCATTCATATTGCTGCAAATGACACGGTTGCATTTTTTTATGGTGGAAAACTATTTCATTGTGTATATGTACTGCATTTTCTTTAACCATTCATCCATTGATTGACATTTAGGTTGATTCTATATATTAGCTATTGTAAATCATGCTGTAATAAACATGAAGGTGTCAGTATCTTTTTAACATCCTGACTTCCCTAGCTTTGGATAAATACTCAGCAGTGGGATTACTAAACTGTATGGTATTTCTATTTATAGTTTTCGGAGAAACCTCCATGATGTTTTCCGTAATGGCTGTACTAATTTACATCCTACCAACAGTGTATAGGAGTTTCCTTTTCTCTGCATCCTTGCCAGCATTTGTTATTTTTTGTCTTTTTGATAATAGCCATTCTAACTGAGGTGACATATCTCATTGTGGTTTTGATTTGCATTTCCCTAACAATCAGTGATGTTGAATGTTTTATTCATATATTTGTTGGCCATTTGTATGTCTTCCTTTGAGAAATTTCTTTTTAGTTTGTTTGCACGCTTTTTAATTGGGTTATTTGGTATTTTGTTTTGTTTTGTTTTGTTTTGTTTTGGCTGTTGAGTTGTCTGATCCTTGCATAGTCTGTGTATTAGTCCCATGATGGATGAATAGTTTGCAAATATTTTCTCCCATTCTACAGGTTGTCTCATCACTGTTGATTGCTTCCTTTGCTGTGCAGAGGCTTCTTAGTTTAATATAATCCCATTTATCTATATTTCCTTTTTGTCACCTGTGCTTTTAAAGTCTTACCCATAAAATATTTGCAAACACTAATGTCCTAAGTGTTTCCCCTATAACTTTCTTCTAGTGGTTTTACCATTTTCATTTTACATTTAAGCCTTTACTCCATCTTAAGTTGGTTTCTATCTGTGGTGAGAGAGAAAGGTCTACTTTCATTCTTCTGCATATGGATATCCAGTTTTCCCTTAAATATTTATTGAAGAGTGTATTCTTTACCCAATGTATGTTCTTGGATCCTTTATTGAAAGTCAGTTGGCTGTAAATATGTGGATTTACTTCTCTATTCTGTTCCATTGATCTATGTGTCTGTTTTTATACAAATAGCATGTTATTTTGATTACTATTGCTTTGTAGTATACTTTGAATCACACCATGCCAGGTGGTGAGATGCCTACAGCTTTGATCTTTTGCTCAGTATTTCTTTTGCAATTAGGGTCTTTGAGGGTCCCATACAAACTTTAGGACATTTTTTCAAAATCTGTAAAGAATGTCATTAATATTTTTGATAGAGATTGCATTCAATCTGAAAATTTTGGGGGGTAGTATGGCCATTTTAGCAATATTAATTATTCCAGTCATGAGCAAGGGATGTCATTCCATTTGTTTGAGTCCTCTTCAATTTCTTTAATCAGTGTTTTATAGTCTTCATCATAGCAATCTTTTACTCCTTTGGTTTAATTTATTCCTGAGTACTTTTTGTAGCTATTGTAAATGGCATAGTTTTCTTGATTTCTTTTTCAGCTGGTTCATTATTGGTGCATAGAAATGCAATTTTACTGAACTTGTGTATCACTTCTAAGAGATTTTTTATGGAGTCTTTAGGTTTTCCTATATGCAAGATCATGTTATTTGCAAAGAGGGACAATTTGACTTGCTCTTCTCCAATTTTGATACATTTCATTTTTTCTCTTTCCTGATTTATCTGACTAGGACTTCCAGTACTATGTTGAATAAGAGTGCTGAAAGCAGGCATCCTTGTCTTGTCTCAATCCTTATAGGAAAGGCTTTCAGCTTTTCCCGATTCAGTATGTATGTTAGCCTTGGGTTGGTCATACATGACCCTTATTATATGGTCATACATCTATGATGTATGCTCTTTCTGTGCCTAATTTGTTGAGTCTTTAACACGAAGCAATGCTGAATTTTATCAAGTGCTTTTTCTGCATCTAGTAAAATGAACATTTGCCTTTTGTCCTTCATTCTATTGATGTAACATATCATATTTCTTGAGTTGTGTATGTTGAACAATCATTGAATCTCTGGGATTCCTATTTGATCATGGTAAATGATCATTTTGATATGAAATCGGGTTTGGTTTGCTAGATTTTGTTGAGGAGTTTTGCATCTTTGTCCGTCGGGAATATCGGCCTGTACTTTTCTTTGCTCTTGTGTCCTTGCCTGCTTTTGGCATAAGGGTAGTGTTGGTCTCATATAATGAGTTAGGAAGAATTTCCTTCTATTTGATTCTTTGGAATTGTTTGACAGATTTATTTCTCCCTCATGTTTGAAATATAGCTTTGCTGGATACAGGAGTTTTGGCTGACAGTATTTTTCTTTCAGCACTTTGAATAGATCACTCTGTTTTCTCCTGGACTGTCAGACTTCTGTTGGAAAATCTGCTGTTAAGTCTGATGTGGCTTCCCTTACATGTAACTGGACTCTTTTCTCTTGCTGTTTGTAGAATTCCCTTTTACTGTTGACTGACTATAACATGCATCAGAAAAGATCTTCTTAGATGAAATATGTTTAGGAATTTTTCACCTTTCTGTATCTGGATGTCTATATCTTTCAAAACACTTGGGAAATTTTCAGTTATTATTTCATTAAATAGGTTTTCTATAGCTTTGTCCATCTCTTCTCTTTCTGAAAATCCAAAGAATTTTTTTTTTTTTAACTTTATAGCATCCCATGTGTCACATGGATGTTCTTCATTCCTTTTATTTTCTTTTGGCTTTAAAATTTTTTGGGGGGTTTTTGTTTTTATTGGGGCTGGGTTATTTTGGAAGATCTATCTTCAAGTTTAATTATTTCTTCTGCTTGATCTAGTCTATTATTGAAGATATCAATTGTATTTTTAAAAATTCACTGAATTCCTCAGTTCTACAATTTCTGTTTGGCTCTTTTTTACATCTATCTCTGTCAAATTTCTCATTCAGATCCCAAATTATTTTTCTTATTTCTTTATATTGCTTATCTGTATTGTCTTGTATCTCACTAAGTTTCCTTAAGATCATTATTTTACATTTTTTTCATTTAATAGACCTTTCTTTCTGTAGGATCTGTCACTGAAAAAGTATGTTCCTTTGTAAGTGTCACGTTTCCTTGCTTTTTCATGATTCTTATGTCCTTACGTTGATATCTCTGCATCTGTCTTAATAGTCACTTGTTACAATTTTATGGACTGGCTTTAGTAGGGAAAGATTTTTCCCTGTAAGTAGATCTTTATTAGTTTGTTAAGTAGGGTGTTTTGGCTTTGACTCTCAGAAGGTGCAGTAATGTAGTCTCCATATGATTTATTTGGCTGTAATATATGTGAGCAGTATCAGTGAGTTCTTCAGTGACACTGGCTGCCGTTGTTACTGGCAGCTGTGACAAGGACTTGCTAGGGACAAGGTCACCAGGTGGGCTGGTCCTTGGGCATGAGTGATGTTGCCGGTAAACTAGGCACGCCAGTCCTTGGGACCTTGGATAGTATACACTGGCACCAGTAATGGCTGTGGAGTGACCCAGGTAGGCTGATCCTCAAGCCCCAGGAAGCATGCTTGGACATTAGTGGTAGCTGAGGAGGGCCAGGTTGGTGTGTCTTTGGGTCCCTGGACAGTGTGCATAGCACTGGCAGTGACAATAGCAGTGGCAGGACAGCCTTGGGCCCGTGGAAGTGAAGACACCAGAAGTAGTGTTTGTAGGCTGGGCAGACCAGTCCCTAGGATCTTGGATGGAATGCCTAGATGAGGAGTACAGCAGCAGGCTAAGTGGCGTGTCTCTGGGGGGCTGGGAAGTGCACATGTGCAGTGGCAGTGACCATGACAGCAGATGGCAGTAGGTAGGTATACGCCAGTGGCAATGAACATGGTAGGCCTGTCCTCAGTCTTCTGGCTAGTGGACAAGGGTGCATGTGGTGGTGAGAAGGATGGGCTGATCCTCAGGCTTCAAAATAGTGCCTGCAGGCAAAGAGGGGTAGTACTATGTAAGGCGGACGTACCCTCAGGCTCCTGGACAACATGCACAAGCATCAACAGTGGTGATCATGTGGTAGCGGTGGCAGCTATGAGTGGGGCAGGCCAATATGCAGTTATCCGTAGGGTGTATGTGGGCACTGGAGACAGTACTGCCTAGGGAAGTCCTGTCCTAAGGCCCTATGTAGGTGTACGCAGGTGTGAAGTTGGAGTTGGGGGAGGAGGTTGCTCTCAGTTGCAGCAGCCCAGGACAGGCAGCTCTAAAGCTCTAGGGATTATCACTTCCCTTTGTATTGGGGGCAGCCAACCTGGTGTGGTATACCACCTGTTCCCCAGGATGTAGTGCACCACATTGGCCAGAATCCTGGGGACCAAGCCACAGTGCCAGATTTAGCTATCATTGTGATGTTGCAGCTTTTTGGATGAATACAGGGGATATAAGTGGGACTTTGGGGATTTGAAAATGCAAGGGCTGTTGGGCCTCAGGGAATAATGTAGTCTGGTGGGAGGTGGGTTCTCAAAGTGGCTCCATGCTGCAGCTGCTTTGGTCTCGGGGAGTGAGTGGGAGCCAGTGCGAGTTCCCTCTCTGGAACAACTCACTTGCACAGACCCTAGGCAGCTCCCTATACTAGGCTAAGGGCCTGTGAGTGCTGAGTGGCTCGTATTACCAGCATCTGTGGTGGGAAAAGTGGACAGCTGGGGATCTCTCACCTACCTTTTCCCCATAATGAAGACATCTTCCTCATTCCAAACTGATCCTGGCCAGGTCAGCTGCTTGGCTGCCCTCTACCTCTATGCCTCAGAAGGTCCCTGCCACTTCCTTGCTGAATTTCAGTGTTCTCTCTTAGATACTCTATTCAATGTGTGGTTATCCCCTTGCTGTTTTGGTCCTTTTTTTGTGGAGGAAGTGAGTGCTAAACACTTCTAGTCAGTCACCTTGATCTTTCTCCCAGGTCTACAACCCATTTTGAGTTAATTTTTGCATATGTTTTAAGGTAGCAGCCCAAATTTATTTTTCACATGGAAATAGACACTTGTACTGAAAACATTTGTTGAACAAAGACTATTCTTTCCTTGCTGAATTATCTTGGCATCCTTGTCAACAATTAATTGACCATAAAGGTAAGGGTTTATTTTTGAATACTCAATGTTATTACACTGACCTGTATGTCTCTCTTTCTAGCAGTACCACTGTCCAATTAAGACCACTGTCTTAATTACTGTAGTTTTAAAATAAATTTTGGAATCAGAAAGTATTAGTCCTTCATACTTCAAGGGTGTTTTATCTGTTTGAGTCTCTTGTACTTTTTTATTATTATTTATTTATTTTTGGTGACAGGGTCTCATTCTGTCACCCAGGCTGGAGTGCAGTGGTGTGACCTCAGCTTACTGTAGCCTCGACTTCCTGGGTTCAGGTGATCCTTCCACTTCAGCCTCCCAAGTAGCTGGGACTACAGTCATGTGCCACCACACCTGGTTAATTTTTTTTTTTTGTATTTTTTTTAGAGACAGCGTTAAAACTACAAAAATTAGCCAGGCATTGTGGTGGGTGCCTATAATCCCAGCCACCTGGGAGCCTGAGGCAGGAAAATTGCTTGAGCCCGGGAAGCAGAGGTTGCAGTGAGCTGAGATCATGCCTCTGCCCTCCAGCCTGGGCAACAGATTAAGACTCCATCTCAACAAAGGAAAAAACACGTTAGCTAGAAGAAAATTATTCCTTCTTTACGTGTCCAAAAGCCTGGGCGTTTTGTTTCATCGTCATTTTATATAAGTAATATGACAGAAAGAACCACAGAGAATAGAAAAGATCTGCCTTTTTTCTGAATCCGAAGCTATATGCGTTTTGGCAATCTTATTTTCCTCATGTAACTCAGAGATAAGACCATAAGTTCTATCTGTTTTCAAGGATTAATTCTGAAGATAAAGTGAAATTATGTATGTAAAGTCTTTCTGTAACTAGAAAGTTTCATTCCTATATATCCTGTTACATTTATTATTTCTTGAATGTAATACAAAAAATTATATCTGCAGACAGTCAAAATTTCCATTAAGTGTCTGAGAAGCAAGCCTGGCACCTTAATCTATGTCCCTGGGGTAAGTATTACAGCACCACACAGTGTGCATTGTACTGAAATGAGTACCCATGGTGATGTGTACCCAATTCCTTTTTCTTTCCATTACTCTTTCTTCTAAACTCTATAGCGCCACAAGTAGAAGTCAGAGCTCTGCCAACTTCCCTACTTGGTGTCTTTATAAGAAATGCAGACATCATCTGGACATTCTTTTCACCTAAACTGAACAGTTTATACTAGTCCCCATAGTGCTTTTCACTGCTAAGAAAACAAAGCTAACCTCCAAATAACTGGTATGTTCCCTTAAAATGGACTATATATCCTACCTACAGAATTACCTAAATGAGTTATTACATATCTGCTTCTATGTCCAAACCTAGCATTAAGTGAATTAACTTCCTCATTTCTATAACCTTGAGAAAAAATTTAGTCCTTTTCTTAGATAGGGCTGCTATAACAAAATACCACAAACTGTATGGCTTAAACAGCATTTATTTCTCACAGTTTTGGAGGTTGGAGGTCTGAAATCAGGGTGCCAGAAGGGTCAAGTTCTTGGTGAGGACCCTCTTCCAGGTTTTAGACTGCTGACTTTTCACTGTATCCTCACATAACAGAAAGCTAGCTAGCTAGCTCTGTTTTTCTTACATGGGCACTAATCTCATTCCTGAGGGCTCCACCCTCATGACCTAATTACCTCCCAAAGGCTCCACCTCCAAATACCATCACATTTGGATTAGAATTTCAATATATGGATTTTGGGGGAACATAAACATCCCATCAGTTGCAGTCCCCTACTTACACATAGCTTTATATAAAACCAGTCATTGCTGCTTCTTACATCTTACTTTCTCAACCTTCAGCTGACCTGACCTTTATCCTAACTCCTCCCTCTATTGTAGGTCACCTTGCCTTTGCCAAACGATTCACAGTTTTTCAAGAATGTACGGTCAGCCCTCTGTATCTGTGAGTTCCACATCTGTGGATTCAACCAATTGTGAATTTAAACTACTTGAAAATAAATTGCATCTGTACTGAACATGCATAGACTTTTTTCTTGTCATTATTTCCTTAAAAATACAGTATAACAACTATTTACAAAGCATTTACATTGTATTATGTATTCCAAGTAATCTATAGATAATTTAAAATATACAGAAGGATATGCAAATGTTATATGCAAAGGTTACATGCAAATACTATACCATTTTATATCAGGAACTTGAGCATCTTTAGATTTTGGTATCTGCCAGGGATCCTGGAACCAATCCAGGACTTTACGAAGGAAAAGTGCAAAAGAAAAAAAAAATGTATGACAGAAAGATTAAACTTCTGCAAGCTAAACCCAAGACAGGCCTCTCAGCAATGACAACCAACCTGAAAGACAATGTGCCCCAAATGTACCTTTCACCTATACTGTCTAAAGCTTTCACTTCAATTCATTGTCATGCCTACATTTTCAATACTTAACAGATTTCAAAAAATAGGTATCTCTTAACACAAATAAGTCTTAGACAGTTATGATTACCAGTGACTCACATCTTAGGAAAATTAATGTAACTAGATTGTTTGCCTTTTAACATCTATTTAAATTCTATCAGTTATATAAAGAAATGAATTATTTGTCAGGGAAAAAGTAGATTAGATCATCTTGAACGAGAAGCAATTTGTAAAGCTGCAAAGCTTTCGCTGTGTACCACATTAAAGGACTTAGGGCACTATAATGGTAACACTCATCATATATTTAGTGAGTTATCTCATGTAATCTTCTTGACAAGTCTGTGAAATAGGTACTACTGTTATCTCTGTTTTATAGATTAGAAAATTGAGACTATGGGGAATTAAGAAACTTGGCTAGGATTACATCATCAAGAGGTAGAGGCAGAAGGATTTAAACACAGGTCCATCTAAACTCAGAACCAGAGTTCTAGGCCTCTATGATGACTGGCACATATAGACCCAAGACCAGAAGTATTATAACTTATAAGGCAGATAAAGATGGATTACAAATATGGGAAACAAATTCCTTTGACAACCTTTGTTGGTATCAAATATTGTTCTAGGCCTAAATCTAGAAGACAAGGAGAAAAATCACTATGTTGCCAGCCCACTCCCAGCTTTCTTCAGGCCAAAATCTTAGATGAGTACAATTCCAGGCCACTCTATTTAGACAACAGGTTTTCAGAAAGTATACTGAGAACATAATAAGAAATAATGTCATATAAGCAGATAATTGTTGTTTTGATTACAAATAGCTGATTCAAAATTGAAACTTTGGAGCAGGGACCATTAATAGTTCAGGATTCCTTGATCACATATAAGATACATAGGTTATAAAATCTAAAAACTCTAAATTAAAATTAACCCTGGCCTCCTTTTGTCATAATTTTTAGGGACTGTATTTCATTGTTACAATAATTTGACCTACTACTGACATTATGTAAAATTAATGAAGTCAGATTAAAATGAAGGGTAAGAGTGCGGTAATTATAAATAATCTTACATCTACAATTCAATTATCAGGCACCAAATGGTGAACCAAGATTGTCAGTGAACTGATAACTTTAAATCTGAATCCAATCCTGTGTTAAGACTTGGTATTTCTGTATGAATATTTGAACTTCCCTGAAAAATCAGTACTTTATTACCAATAGGAGATAACAGATATTGTCTCATACTTAAATTGAGCTGGCCATCCATGCTTAATTCATGTATTTATTCTGCTGAACCTCATCTATATCTATTTTCCCTACCCTGTTAAAAAATAAATTACAAGAAAGGTATAGTGCTAATGGAATTGTACAACAGATTTAATTAATTGACTTCATAAAAGTTTACTAAGCATCTATTATTCAAAAGGCATGATCAAAAATTTAAGTACTAGTCAGACAGATTCCCATTCTCAAGAAAAGTGCATTTTTAAAAGTGAAATAAGAGCCTAAGAAAAATAATGACAATACAAATACCATGTAAAAGTACAGTCATACATCACCTAACAATGTTCCAGTCAATGACTGACCACTTATACAACAGTGGTCCCATAAGATAATACCATATTTTTACTGTACCTTTTCTATGTTTAGATATGTTTAGATACACAAATACCATCATGTTACAATTGCCTCCATTACTCAGCACAGTATCATTCTGTACAGGTTTGCAGCTTCAGAGCAATAGGTTATATATAGCCTAGGTGTACAGTAGGCTCTACCATCTAGATTTGTGTAAGTATACTCTATGATATTTGCACAATGATGAAATCACCTAAAAATGCATTTCTCAGCAATTATCCCCATTGTTAAGTAATGGACGACTGTACTGTAATCTAGCATTAATGGCAGGAGTTTCATCTAATTCAGCATAAATAAATGAAATTACATGAACTAATATGTGTAAAGTGTTTTTAATTGCTATTTTACTCTTACTACTCAACATATTTAAATTTTATACATTACTTAAGTTTATGTTTTAAAATACCAAAATATGTTTCAGTTTTAACATATTGGGTTAAAAAGAGCAAATAATGTACACAAACAGTGCTCCCCTGTTTTACAGAGTACCCAGACATAAACATTTCTCAAAACTAAGAGTAATAGTATCAACATTGATTTTTTTTTTTTTTTTTTTTTTTTTTTTTTTTGCTGTGATGTAATACAGTAATACTTGCAGAGGAAAAAAGGAAAACACGTGACATGAACTAAGTGTCCAGTATTTATCAAACACTTTACATATTAAATGTGTACTAAAATGTATATTTTAATATTCATTAGAGTTTCTGTCTTTCAAATTATAGGTCATTTTCCCTTATAGCTCCATTGACATCAGGTTTTCCACTGTCACATTTGCTGCCATTACAGGCAACTCTACCCAACCATAGTGTATTTTACCATATTGTATCTAATCTGTTGTGGACTGGGAAACCAGACAACCATGCATATTCAACTATGTATAGAGAGAGTAAGTGAGAGCATAATGAACTCTTATTACATGCCTGGTGACCCAGATTTTGTGGTCTATATTTTAGCTTTTCAGAGCTTTCTATACATACTTAGCTGAGTTCATAAAACTTGAAGCTATCAGATAATGCAACTCCATATAAACAAAATGCCAATGACTATCCTTTCACTTATTGTTCTAATGGCTGAATTAACTCACAAAAATTAAGACAGTGTATCTTCTGTTGCTGCCACTGAATATGCAATGCCATCACAAATAGCTAAAGCATACCCTCCCCAACCCTCATTTCAGCTTGACTCCAGTCCAAGTGATGAATCACAGATAAGAAAGGGAAAAGCTCCACTCTTCCTGTTATAAAGATAAATTTTAAGGAGGAGGAGGAGGAGGAAGACGAGAAGAAGGAAATTATTTGCTAATAAAGAGAAAGGAGGCAACTTCCTTCTCTTCTCCTCTTGAAAGAGTCTCCTTGAAAACACAATGTGCTTGAGTCCTCGTTGTAACCTATTAGATATAAATGGTCTCCACAGGTCTAGATAAACCCAGTTTCAGTTTCACATTGCAAAGATGTCTCCAAGGTTGCAGGCCTCATAACCCCTTGAAATATAAACATACACTCTTAGAGCTAATCCAGGAGCCTATCTTGAGATGTAACTGAGGAAACAAGAGAAATGTTATTTCATTTTCTTATTCTTTGCTGTATAAATTGTGTGAAATGTCATTCTGACTTCATAGGATTTGTGGGCTGTCTACATGCATGTAGTCTATTGTGTTTAGTCAATAACAAATCAGTATTATTTTTTTCCCATAGTGATGTGGATAGGTCTCTCTTTGTTGCTAGGACTTTTTACTTATAAACTTCCCATTTATCAGTCATGTTCCCATCAACTTTCAGTCCTGAAATAATCATCTTCCTAAAGCACCAAGCGTCTGCAACAAGTTTGGGCTCTATCACCCAAGAGTCATCATAGCTATGGTTAGCAAGTTAAAGGGTTGTTCTTAGGGTAAGAAATACATCCCTAATTCTGAAGGCAGAGATGTGTATAAAAGCATTTAAAATTAGGATTTCCTTTTATATATTATATACTCAAGCATACAATATGGTAATGCAATTTTTTCTTGAACAAACAAGCTATTAAAAATGAAATGGTCAAAATCAAATATGGGGAAATTACTCATTTAAAAAAACACTTTTACCTCATTTTTCTATATTTTATTCCCTTAACACTTGTCATTATCTAACATTCGTTTTTATTCAACAAACCATTTCTTTATATCAAATTTTCTGTAAAGTAACAAAACTCTGATAAACTAATGGTGAAAAGAGGAAACTTTTAAAAGCAAATGTTAAGTGCAGTTTTGGTTTCCTCTTCATTAAACGCTGTAGAAAAATCTGTACCTAAAGACATAATAAATGAAAAATGCAAAATTATGTAGTTGGTCCCCTTCTTCAACACAGATGACCTTAAGTGCCCTAAGAATGCAACGCATAGCATCTATTGTCCTGCCCACCCCACTAATAGGTTTAGAATGCTGTTTTCTTCACCAGAGGCTGTGTTAATAGTGGAAAGACTGTATAGGCTTTGAGGTCACAGAAGATCTGTGTTTAAATAAAATATCTATTACTCACTGACCTTAAACAAGTTCCTTAGCTTCTCATTGGTAAAATGAAGATAATACTACTGCTTTCATATAATTGTTATGAGGATTGAATGAGATATAAAAAATCACATCAATAGATTTGTTTCTAGTACAAACAAGGAGGTTAAATGATAGCTGATATTATTATCATCATCATCATTTAACCATCCTCAGCATCCCAGCCAGAAGCATCTTGCTCCTGAACAGCTCCTGGATTTTATGTAACTCTGTGGGAGAAAAAAAAAAAAAAGTCTTTTCTACTGTGAAAACTGAAAGAAGCAGCACCTCACTGAAGGGGCAAACACACATTTAAGACCTTTGTGGGCACTCTAGGTAAATACCCAGAGAAGAGTGATAATTACTGTCTTCCTTAGGCAAGTAATGCTATACTGAACCGTTTTTGCTAGATTAATGGGAGATTCTATTCCAATTCTTGCCCTGACCAGAAACTGGAATGAGGAGAAAATTCTCCGCGGATTGAATTTAAGAAAAGGGAAGCAAGGAAGGGGCTCTGTAAATGACTCTGTTCTAACAGATCCCTGGCTGGATTTTCAGGTACATTAGGACAAAAATCCTGGGAAGTGCAAACAGTTCTTTGTTTCTATGCTTTTACACTTCTCTCTTTCATTGAGATGCCTAGAGATTTCTTTTGAAAAATGCTATGCTTTGTAAACTAAGAGGAAGAAAGATCTGCCAACTTTAGGGCATTTGTGAATAATCTGTGACCTGGGACAGAGGTGCCTGGGGCTGTCCCTGACTATGCTGCCCCCTCTCACTGCTTAGGCCTCAAAGATGAACTTGTAAGAGATTTGTATTGAGGCTAAACACAGAGGGAGAGTAAAAGATAATCCCTTTTGCTGTGCAGAAGCTCTTTAGTTTAATTAGAACCCATTTGTCAATTTTGGGTTTTGTTGCCATTGCTTTTGGTGTTTTACTCATGAAGTCTTTGCCCATGCCTATTTCCTGAATGGTATTGCCTAGGTTTTCTTCTATGGTTTTTTGGTTTTCAGTCTTACGTTTAAGTCATTAACCCACCTTGAATTAATTTTTGTATAAGGTGTAAGGAAGGGGTCCAGTTTCAGTTTTCTGCATATAGCTAGCCAATTTTCCCAACATTTATTAAAAAGAGAATCCTTTCCCCATTGTTTTTGTCAGGTTTGTCGAAGATCAGATGGTTGTAGATGTGTGTGGTGTTATTTCTGAGGCCTCTGTTCTGTTCCATTGGTCTATATATCTTGTTTAGGTACCAATACCACGTTGTTTTGGTTGCCATAGCTTTGTAGTATAGTTTGATGTCAGGTAGCACACCTCCAGCTTTGTTCTTTTTGCTTAGGATTGTCTTGGCTATATGGGCTCTTTTTTGGTTCCATATGAAATTTAGAGTAGCTTTTTCTAATTCTGTGAAGAAAGTCAATGGTAACTTAATGGGGATAGCATTGAATCTATAATTACTTTGGGCAGTATGGCCATTTTCACGATATTGATTCTTCCTATCCACGAGCATGAAATATTTTTCCAGTTATTTGTGTCCTCTCTTATTTCCTTGAGCAGTGGTTTGTAGTTCTCCTTGAAAAGGTCCTTCACATCCCTTGTAAGTTGTATTCCTAGGTATTTTATTCTCTTTGTAGCAATTGTGAATGGGAGTTCACTCATGATTTGGCTCTCTGTTTGTCTATTATTGGTGTATAGGAATGCTTGTGATTTTTGCACATTGATTTTGTATCCTGAGACTGCTGAAATTGTTTATCAGCTTAAGGAGATTTGGGGCATCTTTGAGGCAGGGCATCACACACCCGGCCTGTCAGGGGGTGGGAGCAATAAGGGAGGGATACCATTAGGAGAAACACCTAATGTAGATGACAGGTTGTTGGGTGCAGCAAACCACCATGGTACATGTATACCTATGTAACAAACCTGCACATTGTGCACATGTATGGCAGAACTTAAAGTATAATAATAATAATAATAATAATAATAACAAAGGTAATCCCAGACTTGAATTCTTTCTACCCAGGATTTTTTTTAAAAACTCATATGGCAATTATTATATAATTATATAAAAATGGGGTTTTCTAAATATACAATCATGTCATCTTCCAACAGAGACAATTTGACTTCCTCGCTTGCTATTTGAATACCCTTTATTTCTTTTTCTTGCCTGATTGCCCTGGCCAGAACTTTAAACACTGTCTTGAATAGGAGTGGTGAGAGAGGGCATCCCTGTCTTGTGCCAGTTTTCAAAGGGAATGCTTCCAGCTTTTGCCCATTCTGTAAGATATGGGTGGTGGGTTTGTCATAAATAGCTCTTACTATTTTGAGATACATTCCATCAGTACCTAGTTGAGAGTTTTTAGTATGAAGGGCTATTGAATTTTATCAAAAGCCTTTTCTGCATCTATTGAGACAATCATGTGGTTTTTGTCATTGGTTCTGTTTATGTGATAGATTATGTTTATTGAGCTGCATATGGTGAACTAGCCTTGCATCCCAAGGATGAAGCTGACTTGATCGTGGTGGATAAGATTTTTGATGCGCTGCTGGATTCGGTTTGCCAGTATTTTATCGAGAATTTTCGCAGCAATGTTCATCAGGGATACTGGACTGAGGTTTTCTTTTTTTGTTGTGTCTCTGCCAGGTTTTGGTATCAGGATGATGCTGGCCTCATAAAATGAATTAGGGAGGAGTCCCTCTTTTTCTACTGTTTGGAATAGTTTCAGAAGGAATGGTACCAGCTCCTCTTTGTACCTCTGGTAGAATCTACCTGTGAATCTGTCTGGTCGGCTATTGATTACTGCCTCAATTTCAGAACTTGTTATTGGTCTATTTAGGGATCTGACTTCTTCCTGGTTTAGTCTTGGGAGGGTGTATGTGTCCAGGAATTTATCCACTTCTTCTGGATTTTCTAGTTTATTTGCGTAGAGGGGTTTATAGTATTCTCTGATGGTAGTTTGCATTTCTCTGGGATCAATGGTGATATCCCCTTTATCATTTTTTTTTTTTTACTGTGTCTGATTCTTCTCTCTTTTCTTCTATATTAATCTGACTAGTGGTCTGTTTGTTAATCCTTTCAAAAAACCAGATTCTGGATTCACTGATTTTTTGAAGGTTTTTTTTTGTGTCTCTATCTCCTTCAGTTCTACTCTGATCTTATTTTTTGCCTTCTGCTAGCTTTTGAAATGTGGCACATATACACCATGGAATACTATGCAGCCATAAAATAGGATGAGTTCATGTCCTTTGCAGGGACATGGATGAAGCTGGAAACCATCATTCTCAGTAAACTAACACAGGAACAGAAGACCAAACACTGCATGTTCTCACTCATCAGTGGGAGTTGAACAATGAGAACACATGGACACAGAGAGGGGAACATCACACATCCTGCCTGTCAGGGGGTGAGGGTGATAGGGGAGGATACCATTAGGAGAAACACCTAATGTAGATGACGGGTTGTTGGGTGCAGCAAAACACCATGGCATATGTATACCTATGTAACAAACCTGCACATTGTGCATATGTATGGCAGAACTTAAAGAATAATAATAATAATAATAATAATAAAGGTAATCCCAGACTTGAATTCTTTCTACCCAGGATTTAAAAAAACACCTCGTATGGCAATTATTATATAATTTATATATAATTATATAAAAATGCATATGGAAATTTTTTCCTTCGGTACAATGTAAACTTCTTGAGAAAATAACCATTGTCTTTTGCTTTGGTTTTCTCCACAACATCTATCATAGCACCTTGCACACAGTAAATGCTCAATACATATGTGTTCAGGCTTATAATATTCACTTATGCTTTTATTTTACTATGCATATTATAAAGAAGTAGTGTATGTGGTGCAAAAAGAACTAGATCAGGAATATCTAGGAGCTTGTTCTGGCTCTGGCAGTAATGAACCTGCTTGGGCCTTAGTTTCCTCAAATGAAAAAGTTAAACTGGATTATCTCTAATTTAACTTCAAGCTCTTAAATTAAAAAAAGTAATAATAAAGGGAAGAAGGAAAGGAGGATAGGAGGAAGAAATGGGGGAGGTTAGGAGACAGAGAGGGAAGTAGAGAAACGGTGCTTCTCCTATTAGCCTAACGAACCACAAAACATTTCCTAAGGAAGCATACTTGTCATTGAATGACTTCAATGCATGACTTGAGACAGTGTGGAAGTCGCTGCTGCTATTCAACTCAAAACAAATTTTAGTAAATTGAAAGAGATCTGGAGAGAGAATGAACTATTCTGTGCTCAGCTAGATGCAAGGAAGAGAATGTGGATGAGCCACTGAAAATGGCCAGTTCCCAAGGTCATTCCGCAAGTTGGTCCTTCTGCATTGAGTTAGCATATTTGTACTTTTTATTTGGTCTGTGGTAATAACGACATTTCTCCCTTAGTTTGCTAAAGCCTGAGCATTCAGTCAGCTCCTCATCTTTGTAATTCAAAAGGTGAAGGAGGCAAATCAGTCAGTTAAAATGCACAGTAACTGTGGTGTGTACCTCAGTGGCTCAGAATTGCTATCTGCTGCTCCATGGAATAACACAGAGAGAGTCTTTTCTGAAATGCAGACAATGAGAATCTTATCTTGTAGTAACAACCTCCAGTAATGAATTATGTTGCCATTAGTTGATACTAGTAAAACCTTTTCTAATACAAAAAAATATATATTTTAAAAGACAGCACAGGTCATAGCTGCTCACCAAATTTCCACAAGCCCTAGGTACTGCCTTCCCTTAAGTATAAATAGTAACCAAACTTTCTTTAAAATACTATCTATGCACTTAACAGATCATACCAAGTTTCCCCAAAATTAATTAATTAATAAGTCAGTTAATTAAAAATAAAGTGCTACTGGACTCACTCCTTTAGGAAGCTAAAATATCTGATGGTTCTCGAAGAGAGGCAATCATCTATGTTTATTATAAACATAGTTTGGTTTTCTATAAAAATGTACAATTTATTTTTAAAACATTGTCCAAAGTATATTGTGATAAACACTACACAGGGAAATAAAAGAGACATAAAGACATTTATCAGCTTGCTGTTACAATCGCAATCTTATTTTCCACCATTCTGAAGACACCACAGTGTCTGGGAGACAGACACACATATCAGACAACAACACAAACTATAAGCAATAGAGACTCCCCAGTTAGGAAGAGAAGACAGAGCACACACTAAAACAGAATTATTTTCTAGTTGAGACTAGTTGAAAAGCCATCTTAAGTTTTCAGTCTGTAGAGAATCCTCTAGAATTAAAATTTACTTAGACTGGCTAAGTTTTAGTACTTTCTCATCCAAGATCCAAAATATCTAATCAGCATCTTATAACATATTTAATATAAGATGGAATAAATTAAATCCATGTTCAAGGTCACAACATGAATGCTAAGGACCATTATAACACTTTAAGAACAAAATTCAAGCTAAATGGACTCCTCTGAATAAGTTAAAAATTTCAAAATAAAACAGGCCAAATGAATTTTTGGTGCAAATCACTGAATAGTTGATTTTATATCAAAGACTAGAATATCAATATTTAGGACACAAAATAAAAAAGAGGAATGGAATAGAATTAAGAGATTTTTAGTGGCCAAGGTGTGGTAGCTCAGTGCTAGTAAGCACAGGATTATTTATAAACTAATCTGCATATGGAATAACATTTGTCCCAAATTTATTCTTGAATCTATGTGAGAATTTCTTCTCCCACCTTAAATACACACTCCCACCCCCAAAAAACCCTCTGGTCTGGTTACAGATAGGCAGAACAAACTAAAAGTAAATCCTGAATGTTCTATTCCTAAAGTGAGTCAATAGTATGTAGACTTTGGTTTCATGAAGTTCAAGATAAAATACTGAATAAAACTACATAAAACCCAGATTAGGGAACATAATCTAAAATTTGGTAGCTATAAAGTTATGCCTGTACCTAGAAAAGGCAAGATTGAGTAGGCGAAGAGATAAGTAGTCATAACATGGAATGATAATTTACAATTAAGGAAAAGTGTGTCTCATATATTCAACCTAATAAGCAATGCAGTTTTGGTCACAAATCTATCATAAATATTGCTTGTTTGAGAGTAAGTAGAGGTTCCACAGGAATACACTGATGCTGAAACATAAATGAGATGACCATAAACACAGTCCTTAAAATTCTGTGTGAACATAGCATAATGTTGACAGATGGCTCTTAGAACATCTTTATAGTAATTGTAAATATTAAGTGATAGACACATAAACACAAGCTTATTAAGTACCCAGCTCTGTGCAAATTAAGGGGGTTAAAGCAAAAGTTCTACTGCTTTTAAGTTACTTTTTAAAAAATATTAATTCAGCATTTCCAATATTGCCTTAATTCCATCCTGTTACTTAAAAAGCCTACAACACTAATTCACTATGGAAGAATTTGAAAGTACTATCAACTAAGTAGCCAATTTCTGAACGACAGTTTTCTGAAACAGCTTGTACATTGTAATGATATTTTATATTGTGTTTTAAGAAAGATTTTCATTAAAATAGATGTGTTTACCTTTGAATCTCTTCATCTAATAAAGTAAATGCCCACTGATATTTACAAATAATATATTTTTGAAATGAATCTCTTTAAAAAATCTGAAATCTAATTTATAATATCAAAACTGTAATTGTTCAGTGTCTTGAAAAACAAAAATAAACAAGAGTCATCATTAACCAAAGCATGGAATATAAATAGCATAATTTAGAAACATATTAATACATAGTATACTTTAATTTCAAATAGAACTCATTTTTGTATCAATGAAAATAAACAAATTATAAGAATTAAACTGTTCAACAGTAAGTATTTTATCCAGCTACAACCTTGCAATGTTTTATCAAGTCTAAGATATCACTGCCATCCCATATGGTAGGGGCTACTGAACACTTGAAATGTGGCTTGTGTGAATGAGGAACTGAATTTTCAATTCTATTTAATTTTAAATGATTTACATCTAAATAACCCCCTTTGGCCAATGGCTACTATATAGGACAGTGCAGATCCGTATAGTAAAAAGTTATTATGCAATTCAGTGTCTGTAAACTCTGCTCTCCAAATATAATAGCTAAGCTCAGTCCTGGAAATGATTGTCTCACTACCTATAAAAGACTTAAAACTCCATGAGGAAAATAATCTGGTATTTTTAATCCAACTCTACATCATCAGTACTTGCCACAATACCTCAGTAACTATTGCATAAATAAATACAAATATATATATACATACATACATACTTTTGAATGAGAAAATAAAACAGAATATCCTTCTTTCCATGATGTTGTACTAAGTCTTTATTACCCATGTGAATAAGGTACAAACTGAAAAAACAAACAAACCTGATAGGAGAAAGGCAAGACCAGTCCAATCTCTTGCCTTAAAATGTTTTAATGTAACACTTTTTCAAAGTGGAATCAATCCACAACATTTCTAATAAAATTTTAACTTGTGCTGACGAGTTGATGGGTGCAGCACACCAACATGGCACAAGTATACATATGTAACAAACCTGCACGTTATGCACATGTACCCTAGAACTTAAAGTATAATAATAATAATCATAAATAAAAAATAAAAATAAAAAAATAAAATAAAATAAAGAAAAAAAAGTTTTAACTTGTTATAGAATACATTTAGTATAACAAAATATTTTGAGTTATCTCTATGTATTATTACACAATTTAAGTGATTTTTTGTTTGAATTTAGGTTATCTTTCGGTTTAAATAGTACAATTTTTATTGTCATAGATTAATGAGAAAAAAATAGGTTGTGTTTGCACTAAGTGTAAATGTAAGAATATCAGGATGCAACAGAGAATATTTTTCAAAGGAAAAGGTTAGCACCAGAACTGAGTTATTACCTAGTACATGGGAGTAAAACCTATTTTATAAAACAGCTGCTGATAATGCTAATCTATGAGTTTGGCTACAGTCTCTAAAGCAGTCAACTGGAAAAAAGAATATACGATTTTTGTTAAATTATCAAACTTTGCTAAATTGTTCTGTTAAACAGTCAAGCTTTGCCTTGGACAGTATTACTTTTTATTCCTTCTTGTGTGGTTGCAAATGTTTTAATGCCAAATATGTATATTTCTGTCATTAAATTTCATAATATTTTATTAAATTGCTAAATATTTGCTCACAGCTTTTGGTAAGCTGGAAAATCTTAGAGAAGAAATTGCATATTTTCATCCAAAGTTTCAAAGTACTATGCTGTTTTAATTAATGGTACATGGACAGGATAAAAACATGTTACTAAAATAAGGAACCAAATCTGGAAATTTTTTTTAAAACTACACTATAGCAGGTGCAACTTATTTTCAGCAAACGTTTACATTCACATAATTTAACATTGTTAAATTGAACTTGATTAGTTTTGTGGGAGATTTTTGGTATTTAGTTTATAAATATATTTTATTTTATAGTTGTATGTAAATTATACGTACAAGAATTCCAAATTACTTTTAGGTTTGAACATAACTAATTAACATTAACATAAAAATAATTTAAGTAAATACTGGGGATCAACAAGAAATTATTTTGTTTGTTTTTGTTGTTATTCTTACTTGTTTGTTTCCTTTCCTTTGAAAGAGCTTGCTATACAACTAAAGTTTGTAGCAGTGGGAGTTATTATAATGGCTGCCTATGACCTTCAGAAAGAAATCTAAGATCTCTCATGAAATAGCTCTGGCCAACTTTTCCAGCCTTCTCTCTTCCCTGCCACTGACTGTATTCCAAACAAATCTACTTACCTAGATTTCCAGAGAGCTTCTTGTTCTCTCACATCTCCATGCTATGCAATGTTCTTTCATTCTTTTATTTTTAATTAATTGATTTCTTTGGCTTAGCCTAAAGCCATACATCATATTGCATTCAACCTTAAATTCAATGCTCTGGAAAACTTCCCAGGTTTCTTCCCCCTATTCTTGCTTTCTCCTAGGACTACAGGTATCCTCTTTCATTACACTCATTGCTCCAGATTACAGTGATATTTTCATTGGCTTATTACGACAAGCTTCTCAATTCCAAGGACCATGTCCATATTTCCAGTGTCTAGCTTAGCCCCAAGTGCATAATTAGCAACTAATAAACACATTTAAACGAGTACATAGTGGAGTAAGTGAGCATCTGACTAACTGAAATTTGTATAAATTTACAGGAACATTAAAATATCCTGATCATGTGATGATTAATCAACCTTCAGTAATCTTCAGAGAAACACAGAAAACCAAAATATTGCCAGAAGAATTAAGATGAGTATATATTGATCTACTTTCAAAAAGGGGGTAAAAATGAAATGTTGACACTAGCATTATGTCGAGATTTATTAATTTTCTACAAACTGGCAGTCTTAAAATAATAAACATTTATTATCTCACAGTTTTGGAGGCTAGACGTCCAAAAATCAAGGTATTGACAGGGTGGTGCTCTTTCTATGAGCTTTAGGAAGAATCTGTTCCATACAGCTCTCTTAACTTCCGGTACTGTCAGCAATCCTTGCTGTCCCTATGCTTTCAGACATGTGACTCCCATCTCTGCCTCCATCGTCACAAGGAATTCTCCCTGTGTATCTGTCTTTGTGTTTCTTCTCTTCTTACAAGGACACCAGTTATACTGTATTAGAGACCCATCGTAATGACATCATCTTAAGGTCATTTCATTATATCCGCCAAAACCTTTTTTCCAAATAAAGTCACATTCACATGGAAAATGAAATGGACATATTTCTGGGACTCAACAAATGTATATTAAAAGAAAAAGTATGTCAAATTAATGCAATTTCTATTTGCTTTAAGGTTATTATACTATTTGATCTGGGTAATGTCAAAGATGTAGCGTACTTTGATTTAGAAGACGTTTAACAGACTCAGTATGAATTAGGAGTACAGACAGGGAAATATTAGCTGGTTTAGGTGAATTAAGCTAATTAGTCAAATCCTCGAAGTATCTGATATTGCTTATTCTGCATATTACCAGCCTTGATGTGTGTTCTGTAGTGTTCTGCCGTAGATGTTGTCATGTATCCTTTGAAATTCGACATTTTTATCAAAAGTTAGAATGAAAGTGTATTTATCTAAGTTACACAGGATTAAAAAACATAAACTGTTGATAACACAGAGAAACAGAATAAAGACTTAAGTATCTCTACAGGCAATTATGCTAGATCAAAATTAATTGTAATTAAATTGAACAAGAATAAATGTAAAACCTTGTACATAGGGATCATCTGCACGATTACAGGACTGGGCAGAAATAACCCAGGAATGAGTCTTGGAAAACTAATCTATGGGTTTTAAAGTCAATATATACAAATATTAGAATGTAGCTGACAATTATAGCAATAAAAATACTAATACTATCATAAATGACACTCATATTCCTACTCGCAGAATCCAGAGAAAGGTCACAACATTGCTACATACCACTCGAGCTGCTTATTTATTAGACTATCTACATTCTGAGGCTGGAATGTTCTAAGAAGAGCATGATAGTTTGAATGACTGGAACTTTAATTTTGAAGACTAGAAGATAAGGAAGAGACACTTTTAAATATCTGAGGGATAGTCATATAAAAGAGCATGATACTCATTTTAATTTATGGAGTTGAGAACAGGACCAGTGAATACAAATCAGAAACAGAAGATCTCAGCAAAATATACAGGCAAACATGTCTGGCAATTAGTACTATTCAAAAGTGTAATTGCTACTTTGCCAACTCTGGATATGCGCATGCTGTCTGGATGACCAATTTAAGTCCCAGTTCTTCAGAATGGTGCATGTGCGCATACACACATACACACACACAAGCTGTTCTTTTCTTTTTTAAAATTTTACTTTAAGTTCCGGTATACACGTGCAGAACATGCAGGTTTATTACATAGGCATACGTGTGCCGTGGTGGTTTGCTGCACCCATTGACCCATCCTCTGAAGTTTCCTCCCCTCGCCTCCCACTCCCAAACAGGCCTTGGTGTGTGCTGTTCCCCTTCCTGTGTCAATGTGTTCTTACTGTTCAACTCCCACTTATGTTTGAGAAACGTAGTGTTTGGTTTTCTGTTCCCGTGTTAGTTTGCTGAGAATGATGGCTTATAGCTTCATCCATGACCTTGCAAAGGACATGATCTCATCCCTTTTTATGGCTGCACAGTATTCCATGGTGTGTATGTACCACATTTTCTTTATCCAGTCTATCATTGATGGGCATTTGGGTTGGTTCCACGACTTTGCTATCGTAAACAGTGCTGCAATAAACATACATGTGCATGTGTCTTTATAGTAGAATGATTTCTATTCCTTTGCGTATATTCCCAGTAATGGGATTGCTGGGTCAAATGGTACTTCTGGTTCTAGATCCTTGAGGAATCGCCATACTGTCTTCCACAATGGTTGAACTAATTTACATTCCCACCAACAGCGTAAAAGCATTCCTATTTCTCCACAGCCTCACCAGCACCTAATGTTTCTTCACTTTTTAATAATCACCCTTCTGACTGGCATGAGATAGTATCTCAGTGTGGTTTTGATTTGCATTTCTCTGATGATCAGTGACACTGAGCTTTTTTTTCCATATGTTTGTTGGCCATGTACATGTCTTCTTTTGAGAAATGTCTGTTCATATCCTTTGCCCACTTTTTCAAGGAGTTGTTCATTTTTTTTTCTCGTAAATTTGTTTAATTCCTTGTAAATTCTGGATATTAGACCTTTGTCAGATGGGTAGATTGCAAAACTTTTCTCCCATTCTGTAGGTTGCCTGTTCACTCTGATGATAGTTCCCTCTGCTGTGCAGAAGCTCTTTAATTAGATCCCATTTGCCAATTTTGGCTTTTGTTGCAATTGTTACAAAAGGTTTTCTTAATACAGTCTTTACCAATAGGCCAGTTTCATTTCATCTCATGTCTATCTGTTAATAATTCTACAAATTGTCTGTGATCTCTCCATGTCTCCACGTTTTTACATATTGTCTCCTCTGCCTGGCATGCTCTTTGTTTTCTAAGCTTCATATTCAAAGTCTAATTCAAATGTCAGAGTTTTCTGGAACCTCTGATATATACATCAATGTTATCCTTTATTATAGAATATTTTAGTAGCCTGTTCACTTCATTTGTCTATCTCATTACATTGAGAGTTTCAGCAGGAGGGTATTTTGATCTTATTCATCTTTTATGTCTAGAACAATGTCTTCTAATTAAAATGTAATCAAAAAATATTTGCTGAATACATATTATATAGGACACTCTCCCACTGAGCAGGATGTTATGTTAGATAACCTTACTTAAGGGCTCTTTAAAACCCAATAGACTGTGGCCTTTGTAGAATAGGATTGAATATAGAAACTGAGTAGTCCAGGAATTGATTAATAAAGAAATAGCACCTATAAGTATTGAGGAACAAAATCAGCAATCATACAGTAGTCCGATAATAATTAAAAGGTGATCTGATTATTTATCCAAGAAGAAAATTTTTGAATCTTCCCTCCCTCTGCCTATCTTATGTCACAGTCTCAAAGCAGAGTTGTTCTGAATTGCATACACTGCATAGTGACTTTGCTCTGTTCATTTGTTGTTTCCAAGTAAGTTTAGTATGCCATCGTTATTTTCCAAATATTTCTGTAGTGCCACTTATACGTAGAATTTAGACAAGTTTCCAGAGAAGAATGCCGACCTTATTATCGGCATAAAAATCTCAGCAAACCAGAAAAGAGAAATGGGCACAACTTCTGCAAGAGTTAGCAACAGAACTACTCCCTCTGCCTCTTTAGTTACACGGGGTGATAAGAAAGGAAAGCCACTAAAAGAAAAAAAACTAGAAAAAATATTGTAATATTTAATCTTAAAAAAAAAAAAAAACTTGGTTAAAGTTTCTCCCTAAGAAGAGACTACAGATGAAAATCAAGACTGATTCTTATCATTTACTGGATATCTCATATTCAATAAAATCATTTAAGATTCTTTTAGTAAAACTATCTCTTACTCCTTATAAATACCTCAGGAATCCCCCAAAATTTATTGCTACTGAAATAAAGAAATAATCCATTATACTAACAGATAAACTGAAGACAGTCTTGTGTTCATTCCTCTAATTCCATAAACAGGAAAAATACGAAAAGATTTATCAACGAGGTTTTGGTCCCATTACGGCAATTAAATATTTTTCCTTTAGCATCTCTATATTAATGCTACTATAATAGTATCATATTTGAAGAGAGTTGTATGACTCAGCAAATTACCAGGAGGTAGCAAGGAAATTGAGCTTACTCCTTCTGCCAAGATACAAAGTGAGGGAGCTGAAGGGGAAAACTCAACACCTTGACAAATATGCCAGAGGGGGATCTTGAAGAGACCTTGGAGCCCACGTGAGAGTTCTGGTTGTATGTGTACTGTGCAAGAGTGCAGCCTTGACAGAAACTGACAGATGAACAGCTAAAATCATCTTAAATAATGAAGAAAATACGCTGGCTTATAAACCAAAAGAAGCAGAGAAATATTTCAGTTTAAATCATGGTTGGATCCAGGGCTCAAATCATCTCACCAACACAGACTCTTTTTTCATGGGCTTTGCTTTCCTTTGCACTGACTTCATTGTTAAGAAAACTCTCTCTAATGGTGACTCTCAGCAGCCCCAGACCTAAGACTTACCAGCTTATCCACCTCAGTAGAGAGTGAGTGTCTCATTGCCCATAGACCTAGCAAAAGTTCCAGCCACAGGTTACAGGCCAACTATAGAATTCATTACTCTGATACTAAATGACCATCAATTAGAGTTGGAGAAGGGCAAAATTCATGGATTGCAATAGGGAAAGGATGGAGAAGGTGCCTATCACCAGCAGAAAAATAGTATATTTTATATATTGTTTAATATCTATGCTTTTTTATATCTATGATGCATGCAGTCCTTTCCACTCTTGTGCCAGAAGAAATGTGGTTCTTTACTCTGACCTTAAATATTATGAGGACACCATGGTCTTTGGACCTTCAAAAACCACATCGCAGTTGATATTCCATTACAAGTAAAAAGGTGAATCCTTTTTGTCCAACTAAGAGTTGACCCTTTCCAGGTGAAAGCAATAAAAGCCCCAGTTACGATGTATTTAAAGTAAATATTCAGTCTGATATCAGTATCTTCCACCTTGGAAGAATTCACTAATATCACAAATTTAATAATTAAAAAAGAAAAATTATAACAATATCCAAAAAAGTAATTTACCATTCCTAACATAAAGTTACTTTCACAAGAACACGTAAGATATCTCTGAATGAGAAAAAGAAGAATCCCTTCAGAATATCCATTAGCAAGCAGGTGTTAAGACAGAGGGAAAGATGATGAGGAAGAAAAAACCCACTGACCGACAATGTATGAATTGACAAGCATCACTATGGTTCAAATACAGATACGATATAAAATAACTGAATTGTAAAAAGTTTAATAATGCTACTTTAATTCAAAAATATAATTTTTGAGTCAAACAATTTATAGAAATGTATTTGTATCCAACATATGTAAATAACTATGCAAGGTACCACATCTAACTGTTGCCATTCTCCCTGCCATCAAACTTTCTCTCCACCAGGCTCTCCTACAAATCATACATGACCAACCTCCCATAAATAACATTTTCATAACAGTAGCCACTTCTCAAAAAACTTGGAAAGGTTCCCTGGTATAAACTGCATTAAATCTAAATCTTCCGTCCTGCGTTTTAAAGGCCTCTTTGTAACTTATACCAGCCTGCTTAGCAATCCTGTTTGCCACACTTCTTAAAGTGTACTTTACATTTCATTTTGATCTTTTTATTATTCGGCTATACACTCCACGCTTATGTCAACTCTTGTAACTTTGCTCATGCTGGTTTTCTACTATAGTAGAAAGAATAATGGTCCCCAAAAGATACCCCAGTCTTAATTCCCAGAATCTTTGAATCTGTTATCTGACATGACAAAAGAGACTCTGCAGATGTAATTAAGTCAAAGATCTTGAGATGGAGCAATTATTCTACATTATTCAACTGGGCCCAATAAAAATCACAGGGTCCTTATAAGAACGAAGCAGAGGTTATGGTGATGCACTTTGAAGATGCAGTAAAGGGCCATAAGCCAAGGACACAAGCAGCCTTTAGAAGTTGAAAAAAGGTTCCTGATTTGGCTTTCAGCTTGACTATTGTTGTACAGAAATGCTAGTGATTTCTGAATGTTGATTTTGTATCCCGAGACTTTGTGAACCTGTTTATCAGCGTAAGGAGCTTTGGGGCTGCGACTACGGGGTTTCTAGGTATAGGATCATGTCATCTGCAAACAGGGACAGTTTGACTTCCCCTCTTCCTATGTGGATGCGCTTTATTTCTCTCTTGCCTGATTGCTCTGACCAGGACTAAGCAAAAATACCAAGGTGGAGGCATAACGCTACCTGACTTCAAACTGTACTACAAGGCTACAGTAACCAAAACAGCATGGTGCTGGTAAAAAAACAGACATGTAGGCCAATGAAACAAAATAAGAGAGCCCAGAAATAAGGCCATATACCTATGACTATCTGACCTTCAACCAAGGTGACAAAGGCAAGTAATTCAATAACTGGTCCTGGGATAACTGGCTACCCATACACAGAAGATCAAAACTGGACTCTTCCTTACACCACATATAAAAATTAACTCAAGATAGATTAAAGTCTTAAATGTAAAACTCAAAACAATAAAAACCCTGGAAGATAACTGAGGTAATACCATTCCGGACACAGGAATGGACAAAGGTTTCATGATGAAGATGTCAAAAGCAACTTCAACAAAAGCCAAAATTGACAAATGGGATATAATTAAACTAAAGAGCTTCTGCATAGCAAAAGAAACTATCAATAAACAGACAACCTACAGAATGAGAGAAAATTTTTGCAAAGTATGAATCTGACAAAGGTCTAACATTCAGCATCTATAACAAACTTAAACAAACTTACAAGAAAGAAAAACCCAAACAAACCCATTAAAAACTGGGCAAACAACATAAACAGACACTTTTCAAAGAAGGCATATAAGCAGCTTACAATAATATGAAAAAAACTCAAAATTACTGATCATTAGAGAAATGCTAGTTCAACCATTATGGAAAACAGTATGGCGATTCCTCAAGGATCTAGAACTAGATGTACCATATGACCCAGCCATCCCATTACTGGGGATATACCCAAAGGATTATAAATCATGCTGCTATAAAGACACATGCACACGTATGTTTATTGCAGCACTATTCACAATAGCAAAAACTTGGAATCAACCCAAATGTCCATCAGTGACAGACTGGATTAAGAAAATGTGGCACATATACACCATGGAATACTATGCAGCCATAAAAAAGGATGAGTTTGTGTCCTTTGTAGGGATATGGATGCAGCTGGAAACCATCATTCTTAGCAAACTATCACAAGAACAGAAAACCAAACACCGCATGTTCTCACTTATAGGTGGGAACTGAACAATGAGATCACTTGGACTCGGGAAGGGGAACATCACACACCGGGGCCTATCATGGGGAGGGGGCAGGGGGGAGGGATTGCATTGGGAGTTATACCTGATGTAAATGACGAGTTGATGGGTGCTGACGAGTTGATGGGTGCAGCACAGCAACATGGCACAAGTATACATATGTAACAAACCTGCACGTTATGCACATGTACCCTAGAACTTAAAGTATAATAATAATAAAAAATAAAATAAAAATTAAAAAAAAAGAGAAATGCAAATCAAAACCACAATGAGATATCATCTCACACAAGTAAGAATGGCTATTATAAAAAAGTCAAAAAAATAACAGGTGCTGGCAAGGTTGTGAAGAAAGAAAGCATTTATACACTGTGAGTGGGAGTGTAAATCAGTTCAGCCATTGTGGAAAACAATGTGGCGATTCCTCAAAGACCTAAAAACATAAATACCATTCAACCTAGCAATCTCATCATTGGATGTACACCCAAAGGAATACAAATTATTCTGTCATAAAGACACAAAGAATATCTATGTTCATTTCATCACTCTTCATAATAGCACAGACATAGAACCAACCTAAATGCCCATCAAATGCTAGACTGGATAAAGAAAATGTGGTACATATATACCATAGAATACTATGCAACCATAAAAAAGAATGAGATCTTGTCCTTTGCAGGAACACGGATGGACCTGGAGGTCATTATACCTAGCAAACTAACGCAGCAACAGAAAACCAAATACTGCACGTTCTCACTTTTAAGTGGGAGCCAAAAGATCAAAACACATGGAAACATAGATGGGAACACCAAACATAGGGCCTACTGGAGGGTGGAGGGTGGGGAAAGGGAGAGGATCCGGAAAAATAACTAATTGGTACTAGGCTTAATACATAGGTGAGAAAATAATCTGCACAACAAACCCCCCATGATACGAGTTTACCTATATAACAAACCTGCACATGTACCTTTGAACTTAAAAGTTTAAAAAAAAAAAAAAGTTTTTTAAAAAAAAAAAAAAAGAAGAAGTTGGAAAGGGGAAACAAATAGGTTTTTCCCTGGAGCTTTCAGAAGTGATGCAGCTCTGCCAATACCTTAATTCTGGCTTTGTAAAACTCATTTTAGACTTCTGACCTACAGAACTATAAGATAATCTGTGTTAAGACATTAAGTTTGTGATAATTTTGCTACAACAGGACTCAGAAACTAACATAACTACCAACACTGCTTTCAATAAACACTGTTAATGTTCAACACTATTTTCTCTACAAAGGCTTCTATGACCTATTCCTTGTAATGAATATGTCCTATATCAAGGGTTTCATACAAGAACAGTCTCTTTTAGTGTGTTAATTGTCTGAAGTACAATCTAAACCTTTTGAGAGAAAGGATCATCAGAGCTAATGCTTCATATACTCTACTGTAGTTACGTGCTGATGCATGCTTTCATCGCATGTGTGTTTATTCGGCAAACATTCATCAATGGTGTGATTCATACAAAGTAATTGCCTAGTACCTGTGGAACTTAGTAAAACAAGCCACTGTCTTTGTCCCCTAGAATAATATATTGGGAGTGATAAAATATGTACTCAACAAACTAAAGGAAAATCCAGAACAAGGTAAGTAAAATTAGAGTCAAGAAAGAAAAACTTTAGGAGTTTAGATGTGGAAGAGTTAAGTTTGTTTGGTGATTCAAAAATAACCTCCAGGAGATGGCATATTGCCCCATTTATCTTTAATATGTCCATGTCTGATGTCTTTCCTTTCTTTCTACTTCCCTCACACTAATCATCTTTCTTGTATCACTTTCTGGTATTTTTACTTGGTTTGAGGTTTGCTCCAGTGAAAAAGAGATGGGCCTAAAACCACCTATCCCTCTGAAATGGCTCTGACTCTCTTCTCTCTTTCCTCTCTGTTTCCATTGCCATTGCCTGATACCTGTATTTCCATTACTAAGTACAATTTTCATCAGTATGCCCTCCAATCAGTTTTCATTAGCTAGAAACTTGTTCTCTGTTCCGAGTCCCTTCACTGAGCCATGAAATGAAAAGATTTGAAAGCACTTATGGGATATTGACCTCTCTATTGAGCAACTGTCTACGTCCATTAAGGTAGAGCTATATGCTGTCATCAGTTAATCTAATTTTAAAAATTGATCTGTTATATTGTATGGCAGATGCACCTGACAGCAATGATGACTTAAGCATACCCTTAGAATGATCCTGTATATACGGTCAATGCACCTGACAGCATTAACTTCAGCATACCCTGAGAATGCCCCTGTATGGCCAGTGCGCTTGACAGTAATAACTTAAGCATGCCCTGAGAATGACCCTGTATGGCAGATGCACCTGACAACAATAACTTAAGCATGCCCTGAGAATGACCCCATGGCCTAAGAAGAATGTATGTTCAGAATTCTGAGCTAAGAAATCCAGGAACAGCCAACTTGAAGATTCATTCCTTATCTATAAGGAACCTCTGAACCCCTGACCCATCCTGTGGAATGCAAGCCCAAACAGGGGGATTAAGGCCTTTTGTTTGGGGTTAAACGATGGTTGCCAGGTGAAGGTTGCTAAGGGAGGGTGCTAAGTGAAGACTGCATGCTTTTTACAAACTGTAGTGGTTCTCCTGTCCAGCCCACTGCCACTGGACCACCCTGTATGTAAGTTCCCTCAATAAACCCTATGTCTCATTCACTGAATCCAAGTTTCTTCCTTATCCTCTTGAACACAGTGCTATCCCTACTGAAATCAACAGAGGTTTAGGCATCGCATATATAATCAAGTTGCATGCTAACAATAAACAATCTAATTTTATAGCATTATCCAAACTTTCTTCCTTAAAATGTACCGGTTGTTTAGCATAGAAGAGGTTCAGTTGTCAAAAAATTGGGGGAAGAGTAGATGAAATGGTTACATAGATTCCTTTACTGTAGGGTTTTTCTCAGAGCCTTTACTATATTAAAGTGCACTGTGAATCCACAAGGGATATATAGGATGCAACATTTCAAAAAGTTACTGTGCCACAAAATCCTGGTTTTATTATTGTTGTTTGTTGTGATTGTTTTGGTTTCACTCACATGAACAATTTTGGAAATGACAATTTGGGAAATACCAACACAGTAGAAAGGAAGCAGAGAGGAAGCTCTGAAATTTGAGTTTTAGTGCTAACTCCTCCATTAACTAGCTGCAGGACTAAAGCTTCTGTGGACTGTCATAATTTCCCTATTTATAATTGAAAGGGGTAAATTAAATTATCTCTGAGGTTCCTTCCAGCTCTAGCATTCTATGATTCTATTTTCCCTGAATTAACCTAATTGTCCAGGGGTTTGGATTGTGTTCAGACAGTGAACAGCTAATACTTTCACTTCCAATTGGCACATCCCTTTTAAATGTTGGAAGTCCTATAATAACTACGTAAATATGAAGCAATGTTACATATAGGGTTAATTGCATATAAACATTAGCCACATCCCAAATGTTCAAAGGATGAATTACAAATAATCTAATTGTTAGTCATAGAACTAAAGTAGTCTCAAAAGATGACCATAACTCAGTCAACCTCTGACTTCATGAAGTATTATATTTACTATTTTTGTTTTTGATTTTTTACCAAAAGTTCTTCAAGATCTAGAATGAGTATACAACTTGCTTGCAAATTCAAAAAACTAATCACTATTAAGTCTGCCTTATGGTGTAGTATTCTTATTAAAAATGTATTACATGTGAAAGTCTGCCTTATGGTGTATTCTTATTTTAAATTTATTACATGTGAAAAATAAGAAAATGAATATCAATTTACCGACTGTCCACCTAAGGCAGTAAAATGTTACCAAAATGTCACCTATGCTACATTCTTCCTCTTCTCCCCAGAGGTAATCCACAGTATTTTCAACAGCAAATAAAACAAGAATATAAAGAAAGCCCTACAGTAAATGCTGATTGCAACCAATTTGAAAGACTTGTCCAGATTAATCTGATGTACTGATTTTATTGATTTAAATGTTCTCTGCATGAACACACATTTCGTTTTATAGGATTTCTGAAACGTTGTGTACTAATAAAGGGATATTATTATAGAACTCATACATAAATGACTAGGCAATTATACAAATATTATCACAATATTTTAAAAAAGTATCAATCAAAAATACTTCAGAATATTCCCAGACTATGCCCTGGGCTATCAATGACAAGGCTTCTAGCATGATGAGTAATTTTTTCTCCACTGGAGATTTTCAAAAAGCTCTCTCATTCTCTTTCTCCTTCCCTCCCTCCCTCCCTCCCTCCCTCCCTCCCTCCCTCCCTCCCTCCCTCCCCCCCTCCTTCCTTCCTTCCTTCCTTCCTTCCTTCCTTCCTTCCTTCCTTCTCTTTTCTCATGTCTTCACATTGTATATATTTTGGCAAAGAAAAATGAATATTGACTCAGTTTGTTACACAACATTTCAGTACATAACATCTGGAGGTGGGAGGTTTATAGATGCATCACCATTATCTAAGTGGTCAAAGCATTTACTAAAGGTTGTTACATAATTTGTAGAGATGTGGAGATTCTAAAGAAAAGACACAGTACGAGTGGGCTAGGATTTACATTGTGCGAAATGGAATTTTACATGAATCTAATTATTCATGTGATTGCTAACTGTGCACCTTACTTTTCCCCAGTATCAGCAGCTTCCAAAACGTTCTTGTAAGAATTTAATGGAGTCAAGATTTGTAACAAGTAGCTCAAAACTAGGATGGAGGGTGAAAGAGAGAAGAGGAAAAAAAAGTTTGAACAATCATGAACCATTTTCTAATGGCTACAGTAAGATAAAACATGTATTAGAAGACTTAAAATGTCTAGTGAACACAGACACAAAGCACTCTCCCAGGACTTTATAAATCTAATCCATAAGAGAAGCTATCTGGATGTAGAGCTTGGCATGACTGTTGGTTCTCATTTAACAGTATCTGTAGTTTCCCCACTATTATTTCACAAAAAGTTACACATGTCAAAAATATGCACTTATTGCCATCAAAATGTGTCCCCAAAAGAAGAAAATTTGTCCCTGGAGGAAAAGGAGTAGTATATTTGGTAATGAAATATAAGGATATAATCAATTTACAGAATAATTACAGACGTGATATTAAGATTTTATCAGTTCTCATTCTGAAACTATAAAACCAACCCATGTTAGAAGTTCCCCAATTCCTCATTCAATCATTCAGATTCTCATCAGAAAAATGCATGAAAATTGAATTTTTAGGGTCATTTTGTTTTGTAGCAGATGTTCCAATATCTCTATGTCATCTTCTCTGCACATACAAGCCCGCGTTTAGAAAAATAAAAATACTTGCCTTTGATATTACACATTGAAGGTATCTGGAGAAAGTGAAGGGAATTAAAATAACACTACTGAACCACTTAAATTCATTCTGTCCTCTGCCTGCAATTGCATCTTTTAAGTCCCACAACGCTGAGAACAAAGCCTACATCCCAACCTCAAAACCTGATGATTTGACATTGATCTCTCATTTTTTAACTATGCTTTGATGCTCAGTTCAGCCAAAAAATAAGGAAACTCCAGATGCCTTTATCTATGTGTGTATACCTTACACAAAAGGCATTTTCATAATGTGTTATTTATATCTATGATAATATATTCATTGATTCACTCAAAATATTTATTGTGCACTTAGTATGTGATGAACATTGTACTGGACACTGGGGATTAAGTTATTAGAAAAGCTACATGGTTTCCATCCCCATGGAGCTTACTATGTAATAGGAATTCCTTACTACGTATAGGAAGAAGAGTTAAATGACACTATGACAGATACACCAGGCAATTTTATAACTCAGAATTCAGATAAGGCTTCTCTGAACAAATAATTACATTTAGATCTAATTTAAATTTAATAATTAAATTTAGGCTTATATATGCTATTCTTAAGATAAATACACCTTCAGAAAATTTACTCTCAAAGATAAGAGGTTAAAAGTACTTTGCATTAATTTGAATACCCACTGGGGTAGAAAATATAAATTATGTCCTCTTAAGCAATGTACATCACCAGCTCAAAACATTATAATTTGAGTCAGGTGTTGAAAGTGTGGCACATATACACCATGGAATACTATACAGCCATAAAAAAGGATGAGTTCATATCCTTTGTAGGGACATGGATGAAGCTGGAAACCATCATTCTGAGCAACTATCGCAAGGACAGAAAACCAAACACTGCATTTTCTCACTCATAGGTGGGAATTGAACAATGAGAACACTTGGACACAGGGTGGGGAACATCACACACTGGAGTCTGTCGTGGGGAGTGGGGAGGGACAGCATTAGGAGATATACCTAATGTAAATGACGAATTAACAGGTGCAGCACACCAACATGGCATGTGTATACATATGTAAGAAACCTGCATGTTGTGCATATGTACCCTAGAACTTAAAGCATGAAAGAAAGAAAGAAAGAAAGAAAGAAAGAAAGAAAGAAAGAAAAGAAAGAAAGAAAGAAAGAAAAGAAAGAAAAGAAAAGAAAAGAAAAGAAAAGAAAAGAAAAGAAAAGAAAAGAAAAGAAAAGAAAAGAAAAGAGAGAGAAAGAGCGAGAAAGAGCGAGAGAAAGAGCGAGCTTCATTTTGCCTTTATGGTGATAACATTTACCAGGGCTCTGTTTTTACAAAGTAACATTGCAGAACAAAGACAGTGGAATTCTCTGATTATTTTGTACAGTGAATATGTAAAAAACCAATTAACTTGTAGACAATGTTTGTATGCTACATTAGACATTAGAAGAATAGAAGTTAGCCCAGTAAAGATTCAAGGGAAGGATACTTCAGATGGTGAAAACAGCATGTACAATGTCTCTGAGGGGGAGAGACAGCATGGGAAGAATGCTAGGAAGTTTCAGAGGGGTACAGAGGAAAGGAAAGGCTAGGAACAAGCCATGCAGAAGGCTGGGCGGATGAGCACAAGCCTGCAAAGTAAACTAAAAACAGGTAAAGGGGTTAGAAAGAGAAAAAAGAAAGAGTAAAGTTACAGACACCAAAGAAAGAAGGTGTTTCAAGAAGTAGAGAGTATTCAATAACAGTATTACTGAACAGAGAAGTGTGATGGACTGAAAAATGTCCCTGGAGGTAATGAATGTTAGCAAGAAGCTGCAATTCTAGTTTTTACAATTTATAACCCATTTAAAAATGGAAAAAAAGACACTTCACGTCAGAGTACCTTGTTTTAACCTTTCACTAGTGGTCAAAGTTTCATTCTGGCCCAAATGAGAGTTTAAAATTTGAACAACATCGCTTGGGTTTCTAAGTAAAAATTCAGTCTTTTCAAAAGAGGTAGCTCAATTCCTGGCCTAGTCAGCCACTCAATGGCTTTCTTTTTTCTTTGCTATTCTTAAGATAAATGTACCTTCAGAAAATTTACTCGCAAAGATAAGAGGTTAAAAGTACTTTGTATTAATCTGAATGTCCACTGGAGTAGAAATTATAAACTATGTCCTCTTGAGCAATGCTCATCACCAGCTCAAAACACCATGATTTGAGTCAGGTGTTGAAAGTGCTTCATTCTGTCTTCATGGTGATAACATTTACCAGGGCTCTGTTTTTACAAAGTAATATTACAGAAAAAGATAGTGGGATTCTTTGATTATTTTGTACAATGAATGTGTCAAAAACCAATTAACTTACAGACAACTTTTGCATGTTATAACTGCAGGGAAATAAATGATTGATGAGTAAATTTATCTATCAATCTTACATTAACTGAGCAACGCCACACAATTGATCTGTCCTATTCGGAGGAGAAAACAGTTACAGCTAGGGGAAAATGGGATCCTCTGACCATGGCCAAGATACCACTGCTCAGGTAGGTGGGAAAAAATTCTTGAATGCTAATTTATCAAACAAATGACAAAAATTCATGTCCACTAGCATACATTCATTCAAATTAAAATACAAATTATTTTCTATTTATCCTCTGTTCTCAAAAATCCATACTATTATTCCCCTCCATTACTAACCTTAAAGTAGGGGTCAGTGAATACCAGTCCTAGTTTTAATATCGAACCACATAATTCCATTTCCCCACATATAAAATAGGGATAGTACACCATCCTATTTACCTTAAAAATGTTATATAGATTATATGAGATAACAAGTGTGAATGTACTTTTATAAATGTTTTTAAAGCTCTATACAAATGCAACTTATTACAATCATCACATGTAGTATACACTAAGCCAATTACATAAACACAAGCATTTCAAAAAATGCTCGTGCTTATAAAATGTTATTATTGCCCACAAAATGTGTGTTGATGGTATGTTCCTCCTATTGGAAGAACTTCTAAAAACATGCCCACACACATATATCCCCCTACACACACAGAGAAAGAGAAAGAGAGAGAGAGATTCTCTGCATAGAATTATTGGGGGGAAAGGAGGATAACTACATGTATCTGGCACACACAGTTCATTCTCATGCTGTATTCCTTCTTCCCTTCTGGATCACAAGAGAGCCACCACTATTAACTGGGCATACTGCCATCCAGAATGGATAATATTTTACAGCCCCTCTCATAGCCAAGCGAGGCTCTAGGGCTAAATTCTGACCAATGGAATATAATTTTAAATGTCATGTTGAATGTGTCTTTATGGTAAAAGGGTCCTTAAAGTCTTCCATCCTTTCCTCCTTCCTGTTAGTTGGAATGCATACATGATGCTGAAACTCAAGCAGACATCCTGGGCCATGGGGAAAACCTACATGTTTATAAGAAGCAGAACAAAATGATAAAAGGTTTCTAGATATCTGAAACACAAATAACAACTCTAGACTGCCTGCATATTTCTTTCTCATGAAAGAAATACAAACTTCTGTTATTTTGGGTCTTCAGTGACTCATGGACAAAATTCATCCTATCTGGATACCATATATGTTGTATATGATATTTGTGTACACATATACAAAGTGTGTGCTTATGTTATCTATAATGATCTGTACAACTGTTTATAAACATAAATATATATACAAATATTTATACATATATGCACATATAAATTTGTTCATGTTTAATTTGAAATAAAACAGAAACAAAATAAAAGACCATGACTATTTAACTGTCTAGTAGGACAGACACTTTAAACATGGAATACCCCAAAAGGCCCACAGTATTACCCTCTTCAATAAAATCTCTAAACTGTCAAAAAGATAGTCACCAGAAATTCTAATTCTAAATTTGATCTTATCACAGCCCATCTTAGAGTCCTCCAATAGCTCTCTATTTCCTTCAGGACAAAGTCCAGATAATAATTCTGGGTTGCTAAGGGCATTCCTTTATTCGTCCTCTGCATGCATGCTGTACTTCAGCCTCATCCTGCATCTCTGCCTTTATACAGACAGGCATATCTCTTCTGCTTCAAATTCCTCACTGCAGCCCCTACAGTCTACCTTGCTGATGGCTAACTATCCTTTAAAATTCAACTTAAATCTTACCTCCTCTGGGTGTCTTTTCATGATGCTCTTCCACATGCATCTGCTTGTTGCCCCTTCTGGGTTAGTTCCTTCATGCTGTCTTATGATTTCGTGCATAAATTTATTCTTTTGATAAAAATCGAAGTACCTACCAAGCAGCAGGGACTATTTCTATTATAATCATCGGGAATATTAGTCATCAGTTTTTCAAAACCTGCTACCACCCAATCCTGCAGCACATAAATAGTATGTTTTTCAATTTCTTTAATCCTTTACACCATGTATATGGTGTTTAGTAACTGACTGATGAGTTAATTAACTTGGGGGAATCTGCCCTACTCACCCTGTTGTCAGTTTCTTGACTTCATTTATCTTCCTTTCTCCAGTTACATGGCCTCTAAATTTAGATAATATTATCCAGGGACAAAGATATATGAAATCTCAAAATCTGAAAGTCATCTCTTTTTTTTATCCATAAAGTAACTTCTTGCACTGTTCATTCTCCACCAAAACTGCACTTAAGCATCCAGTCTACCTCCATGCTTTTTGCCAGCCACCAAAGCCCTGCTTGCTTCACTTCATTTCAGATCCAACTGAGACCTCATACCAATCACTTCAATGACTCTGAGTAACACTATTGAGTCCCTCATTCCTGCCACCCTTATGTTGTATTATTGCTACCTAACAATCATTACACCTAGTTCAACTTAATTATTTGTTTACAAGGGCAGATGCTACTGGGAGAAGAAATGGGAGCCTTTGACAGAGATTAAGATGCTTAGGTTAAGTGACAGGCATAAAAACTAAGGTAGGTAGAGATACTCAGTGATATATGCTGATTAAAAGCCAGGCAATTAGGTCTCTCTAATCAGAATTAATTCCAGCCTTATATTTCCATTATTACATTAGAGATTGTCAACTGCTGCAATTTATAATGTCAACTTCATCTTTGGTCAATAGGGCTAGAGTCCTACCTAGTTCTTTATCAGTCTTTGAAGGTTATTACCACAGTGATCCTGGATAAATCACTTCAAAACTTGCCTGAGAAGGTCCCTCTCTGAAGAGTGGGGGTTGGGGGAATGAACAATCACCCATGCCTACACAGGGCATAGGTGATTCTCTGGGTAAGGTGTCTAGAAAAGTATTTTAAGGATACTGAGAACCAAAAATGATTTTGAATGAGCAAATTTATTTCACAGGGTTTGAATGAGAAATTCATCATCACATGCTGCTGGGAAAGTGACACAATTGTTTTTGTTTCCCTTGCTCTCTGGTTTCTTTTAAGAGCTGTCCTTTATAGCCAACAGGTGTGTGTACCACAATAAGTGCAATGATTTAGTAAACATTTAATTCATCATTTCTGGTTGCTGAATAACAAGATTACAATAATGGTTTCCTTGTCCCATAAGCATCATTTTTAAAAGTTCATTGTTCTAGTGCTATACTTCCTTTGATCAATGGAGAAGCAATCTAATTTCCTTTCCAGTTAGACATCTTGATGTATCCTCCTACTTTGGCCCATTCTCTACCTTAGAACAACCAATTATTTTAAGACTTCTTGAGGACAGGAAGACCAGGGAGAGCTACAGATAATATAAAATGGCTATTCAAGACATAGCAAGAAAAGCCTCTTCAAAAGTACAACTTAGAAGGCTATAGGTTAATCCCGTATTCTCTATTTAAAAAAAACTTAAAAATTGTCCATTAGATTAAACAAATTACAATGCACTTTATCTCTTCTTAACATAATAAGCATTTCATAAATAAAATCTGGTTCCTCTAAATGACTTTTCATTGCCATGCCTCTAGGTTTCCACTTTCTATTAGTCATTTAACAATATTCCCAAGGATGAAAATGTACTTTAACTCCTACCTTTCAGAAGACAATCACATTATACATCCTCAGAAGTTTAGATACAGTATTTTTGGCATTTAAAAAAAATGTTCTCCAAGGTAAGTTCCTGTGTGTTTAAAAATGCCCAGAAAAAAATGGGGAGATAGAAGCTTCAAGACAAATCAGACAAAAGTCAAATGACAGAAAATAAATGACCACGTAACAGATTCTCATAAACTTCTGAAGAGACCACAGAGAATCCTGACTTCCTATCTCAGCTCTGCTTAAATCCAACCCCTCACGTCTCAAGCATTTCCAAATCTATCTCAATTCTCTCACAGCTCACTTCCACAGCAAGGAAAAATCCCGGGCTAACACATTTATTACAGGACCTTTGAAACCTGAAGAAATTTCAAAGATAAAAAATGATTTTATTTTACACAAGTGCTAAAACTGTTGGGTTTTTCCTTCATTTTGCAATCTCTTGAGATGTCTGCAAAACTATTATATGTCTTGGCTGCTTCACCTACCACTGTCCAATAAAATTCCAGTCATTTCACAGTATCAATCAACTACATACTGTGCATATGGCTTTACATACCTGCCAAAAAGGTGTCTAAAGAAACTGAAGCCTATATTATAACCAAAGCTCCTTCAGTGTAATAAAGCATATTAATTTTTGGCATTATGCAAGTTAATGTATTTCAGAGGGTTCTTTAATGTTGATTTTTATTTATAATAGAAAAGCAATTACCAAAAATGCAAGCTTGCAAAAACTTTCATATTAAGAGTCCACCTTATACAATTAATAAATATTTTAACCTCTCAGACCTTCACATTACTAAAATGATGCATCTCTGTATAGTGTATTTTAAGATAATCACCTAATTTGTCACTTCACCTGGCCCATGCTGCCCTTTATTATGATTTTAATTATTCCAGTTAAGCAGTAATAAATTGTTATCTGATCTTCATTGCCTGTTAAATCTGCTACTGTATATTTTTCCTTGCTTTAAGCTCAAAATCTGTGAATTTATTATCTGTATGCTATAAAGGTAATTCGTCAAAACCTAGCTCTTCAATAAACATTTCTCTAGTCCTAAGTGTGCTTGTGATTGCATAACCAGCAACCTGTTCTAGCTAATTTAAGTAACTTCGCCTTTATTATGCTTCGCAATCTCACTACCTATAATAATATCAAGAGGAAAACCATAGCCAAACCCTTCCTTGATGTTCTGCTCATATTCTTCAGGATGCTTGTTCTAGCTCTTTGGCTGACTTCACTTCCTCCACCTGAAACTTAAGTTCTAGTTGAGAAGGCTCAGTAAATGGCCACTGCTACATGCCTTCTCTACTCACTATTTGGGAAGTTCACAATTTTGATTTCTTCCTGTATGTGATGGTTCATGACCTTAACCTGCCCCACTTACCACAATATTTCCTGCTGGTCACAGATTAGAACTACTGGGAGATTATGCTATCCAATCAATTTTTACACAAAATTTCATCTAGTTGATTACACACAACCACCTCAGATATAACTGCAATCTTCACAGCTCACTGTACTGCATAAACATTGCAGAAAATATCATTTAAAAAACATTAGACTTCTGTTCAAGATTCTTTAAGCCTATAGAAACTACGGAAGTTCCACCACATTGCAATGATGACAAAATATATAGAGAGAACATTATAATGTCATACCCTACTAAAGAACAATTGGGTGGTTTCCCAGTTTGGGAAGTTATTCATAAAGCTATTAGAAACAATTGTGTGCAAATCTTTTTATAAGCATTTTACCTATTTCCCTTCAGTATATTCCTGTTAGTGAAATTGTTAGGTCATAGGGTAGAAGTATGATTAACATTACTAGTGGTTGCCAAATAGTTGTGCAAAATGGTTATACCATTTACATTTCCACCAGCAAAGTAAGAGAGTTCAATTTGCTCCTTATCCTTGCTGATATTTAGTATTGTCAGTCTTTCCAATGTAAGCCATTGGTAGTGGTATGTCACCGTGGTTTTAATCTACATTTTTTGATAACGATAATGTAAGCATCTTTTTCTATACTTTTTTTGTCCATTTATAAAAAAATAGTCAATCAAGCCTTAGCTCGTATTCAAACTCAATTGTCTTTTTATTGATCTACAGTAATCATTTATGTACTCTAGATACAAGTCTATTGTCAGGTATATTTACTGCAAACATCTGCTCCCTGTCTGTGGATTGCTTTTCACTTTCTGCCTTTTGATGAAGAAAATATTTAATTTTGATGAAGTTTAATTTCTAATTGTTTTCTGTTATTGTTTGTGCCTATTATTCTGTTAAAAATGTCTTGCCTTTTTCAAGATCATGAAGCTATTTTGTGATTTGCTCAAGGAGTTATATTTATGTCTATGATCCATCTTGAATTAATTTTTGTTTATTTATATGAGACAGGTTCAAGTTTGTTTTTCCATATAAATATTCAGTTACTGCAACACTATTTAATGTAAAGGTCTTCTACTCTTTATTGAATTGCTTTGGTGCCTTTGTCAAAAATCAATATATGTTTGAACCTATTTCTGAACTTTCTATTCTGCTCCATTAATCTATCGGTTATCATGCCAATACTATGCTGTGTTATTTACTGCCAGTTTATAGTAAATCTTGGGTCTTGCTTGCTCTCTAATATTGTTCTTCTTCTTGAAGAAATGTCTTGGCTAACCTAAGCATTCTGCATTCTCATGTAAATTCCGAAGACAGCAGCCACCACAAAAATGCAGCTGAATTTTTATTGGGATGCACTGGAGTTATATATCAGTGGGTAGAGAAATAGCATCTCAACGATAGTTTTTAAATCCATGAACATGGTATATTTCAACATTTACTTAAGTCTCCTTTAATTTCTCTGCCAAATTTTGCAATTTGGCGTATAGAGAATTTGAACATCTATTATTTTAGGAATTGATATCCTAGGTATTTCCCAGATAGTAGTTGATGCTATTGTAAATGGCATTTTAAAATTATTTATTTATTGTTATTCCATTTTCCAAATGGTTCGTTCATAGCATATACAGTTGTCCGTGGTGACACAGTAAAAAATAACTACAAATTTAGGGCCATTTCCCTTTGACCAATGCTCTCTCTCATTTTCAGATCTTTCTCTCATATTCTGGGCCTGTAATACATTTGCAGTCATCATCCTAGCCAGATTATAATTGAACTTTTTAAATCATTTCTTGCTTTCTGGACTTTCTACTAAAAACAGAAATTATAGCAGAATTGTTACTTTTCTTTTTTAACTGACATGTTTACTTTTCCAAAAACTTTCCAGTGCCCCAGTCCTGAAATCTCTGAATCTTCCTACCTTTGTTCTTACAACTTAAATCAAGTTAGCTAGCCCCTAGCATCACACCCATGGGAGTTTCCAAATTTATTTAATGCCCTTCTTCCTTCAACAAAGAATGTTCCAAAAAATAGTTGTGTATTGTTTTTCCTGATTTTAGTAAATGATATTCCAAAATTTCTTTATTTCCCCCTTCTAGTAAAGAATGCTTAAAAAGTCATTGTAAAAATATATTGAAGTGTGATGGGGTCTTGGCATGAAAATTATCAAATGTGTAGAAAACGTTTGGGGTTGGCGAGAAACTTGTATTCAGTAAACTTGGTTAAAGCCATTATTTACATACAACAGAATTCTTAAAGTCCTTTACAACACTGAAAAGTAATTATTCCTAGAAATGATTATTAAATAATTATATTTAGTTCACCAGTCCATTATATGTGTTTAGAGACTAGAAAAGTGGGGCAGATGTATTTCTTTATAAAGAAACATTAATGATAACCAAAAAAAAGTTTCCTGCAAGGAAAGATGTTCGCATAGGAAAATCTTCTTCCCAAAAAATGTCAGGAACAATATTTAAGGGGAGCTTTAAAGGTATATGTTCTTTTTGATATTTCAAGTGTGCAAATCAAAACCAGAAAAATATCTTACAAGATCATTCTAAACACCTCCGCAGTCCCAGGGAACTAGCATCATATATATGACATAATTTTTGGCTAAGCCAGAAAGGACTTTAACCTGACTTTAAAGGCAAGTAGCACGTATTTATTTGTAACCACTGAATCAAAAGCATGTTGGCTAAAGGCATTTTGTTGAAATCAAAATGTACAAAATTTCATGGAAGGAAAGAGAAAAGAATTTAGTCTTTAAAAAAAAAACTTTCTCAATGTTTGGGGAAATACATAATCCAATAAATTCTGTTTGTTTTCGTATTTATGTCACATATATGCGAAATATATAAATATACCACCTATACTGAAATATAAAATTATAGAGTACAACATAACTATATAATTTTAAAAGATATGGTGGTGGCCTCCAGTTTCTGGTACCACATGTAAGGAACTTGGAAGTCACCACTTCATCCTAACAATAAATAAAAAGCTGAATAAACTGGAAAATCAACAACTCTTCTTAAATCCATAAGAGAAATGATGTTACTGGGCAAACCACGGCCCCTAAAATTGGAGAGAAAGACAGGCACATACAGAGAATAATGACTTACTGGAGCAGCAGCCCACAAGCAAAAACCTCCTTGGGAACCAGTGCCACAGTAGAGAAACCTGAACAGTAGATTACAAATTACTGGAGGCTCCCTATGGACAAGTCTGAGACATTAAAAACTCCAGGGGGACCCAGTTATCCCAGAGACTGCACACTTTTGGGATTATTTCCTCATGGAGCTCTACTAGCTTCTCACAGTGGATACTAGAGGAAAATTCCCTTAAGATTCCCACAAGGGAAGGAGGAAAAGACCCATTTAGAAATACACCAGATCATTCTGTACTTCTCAAAAACGTCTGCCCTCAGGAGAATATATGCAATCACTGTCTATCCTACTAGGGTTTTATCAGAGCCTAACTGACCTAGGTAAAAGGAAATACCCAACTCCAATCAGCTCTAGCCTTCCACATGGAGGAAGAGAAATACCCAACAGGTCAAGAAACAGAGCGAGTAAAGTTATCAGGGATAAAGAGGGTCATTATATAATGATAAAGGGGTTAATTTTCCAAAAAGACATAACAACCCTTAATGTGTATATGCCTAACAACAGAGTGTCAAAATACATGAAACAAAAACTGATGAAAGTTTAAGGAGAAATAGAGGAATTCACTAATACAGTTGGAGACTTCAACACCACTCTACCAGAATTGGGCAGATCCAACACGCAGAACATCAGTAAGAACACAGTTGAATTCAACAACATCAATCAACTGGATATAATATACATCTAAAGGCTGCTTAATCCAACAAAAGCCAGAATACACATTAGTCTCAAGTTTACATGGAACATTCACCAAGCTAAACCATAATCTGGGCCATAAAACACACCTTAACAAATTCAAAAGACTAGAAGTCTTACAATGTCTTGAAATGGTGTTAAATTATGAATCAGTAACAGAAAGGTAGCTAAAAAGTCGCCAAACACTTGGAGATTCTAAATAACATATGTCCAAAAAAAATCTGAATAAAAATATTTTTGACTAAATAAAAATAAGAACACAACTTAGGAAAATTTGTGATTCAGTGAAAGCAGCGCAAAGAGGATAACACCACTGAATGAATATATAAGGAAAAAAGATATAAGATCAATTACCTAAGCTTTCACTTTAGAAAGCTACAAAAAGAAGAAAAAGTTAAATCCAAAGTAGGCATGAGAAAAGAAATAAACTCAGAACAGAAATCTATGAAATTGAAAACAGGAAATAAACAGATAAAAGTCAATGAAAACAAAACGTGGTTCTTTGAAAAGGTTAATAAAACTAATAAGCCTCTAGCCAGGCTAACTAAGAGAAAAAGAGAAAGGATACAAATTAATAAGATCAAAATAAACAAGGAGACATCACTATACATCCTCTGGACATTACAAGGATAACAAAGAAATACTATTAATAACTCTATGCCCACAAATTTGATAGCCTAGATAAAATGGATCAATTCCTTAAAGAAGCAATCTGCTGAAACACGAAAGATAATCTGTAAAGCTCTATATCTAAATTTAATCAATAATTAATAACTTTCCAAAATGGAAATCACCAGGCCCAGATGAGTTCACTGGTGAATTCTACCAAACATTTAAGAAATAAATTATACCATGCCATTTTTCTAAATCTTTCCCATAATATAGAAGCGATGAGAATACTTGTGATATGGTTTGGCTGTGTCCCCACCAAATCTTATCTTGAATGATAGCTCCTATAATCCCCATGTGTCATGGAAGGGACCTCATGGGAGGTAAATGAATAATGGGGGCAGGTTTCTCCCATGCTGTTCTTATGATAGTGAATAAGTCTTATGAGATCTGATGGCTTTATAAAGGGCAGTTTCCCTGCACACGCTCTCTTGCCTGCTGCCACGTAAGACATACCTTTGTTCCTGCTTCACCTTCTGCCATGATTGTGAGGCCTCCCCAGCCATGTGGAACTGTGAGTCCATTAAACTTCTTTTTCTTTATAAATTACCCAGTGGCAGGTATGTCTTTCTTAGCAGCATGAGAACAGACTAACACAACTTCCTAACTCATTCTGAGGCCAGTATCACCCTAATAACAAAACCAGACAAAGACATTACAAGAAAAGAAAACTACAGACTTATATATCTTATAACATAAACGCAAAAATTATTAACAAAATAGATTCACAAATCAAGCTAGGCATGGTGGCTTATGCCTATAATCCCAGCTACTCAGAAGGCAGAAGAATCGCTTGAACTTGGGAGGCGAAGTTTTCAGTGAGCCGAGATCACGCCACTCCAGCCTGGGCGACAGAGCAAGACTCTGTCTCACAAGAAAAAAAGAAATATATATATGTGTGTGTGTGTGTGTGTGTGTATGTGTGTGTATATATATATAGTATGCATATATATACACACACATATATATGTATATATTCACAAATCAAATCCAACAATGTATAAATATAAGTATACACCACAACCAAGTATTTATCTCAAGAATGCAAGTCTAGTTTAATATTTAAAAATAAATTAATGTAATCCATCGCATCAATAAGCTAAAGAAAAAAAATCACATGATCATATCAACAGATGCATAAAAAGCATCTGACAAAATCCAACATCAATTATTCTCTCAGTAAACTAGTAATAAACGGGAACTTCCCAATAAAGAATATCTACAAAATGTCTACAGCTAACATTATTCTTAATGGTGAAAAACCAGCTTCCCACTAAGATGAGGAGCAAGGCAAGAATGTACCATCTCACTACTCCTTTTAAATATTGCACCGAAGTCCTAGCTAATAAAATAATAAAGGGAAATAAAATTACTATGGTTTGAATAATGTGGTCCTTTCCAAAATTCATGTTGAAACATAATCTCCAGTGCAACAGTATTAAGAAGTGTGGCCTTTAGAAGGTGATTACATCACAATCCACTCTCACGAATGTGATTAGCATCCTTATAAAAGGGCTCAAGGGTGAAAAAAGAGTTCTCTTGCTATTCTATCCCTTCTGCCACGTGAGGATGCAGCATTCTTTTCCTCTCAAAGAGGAATATTGAAAGCAAAGAGCAGCCCTCACCAGACACCAATCCTGCTACTGCCTTGATCTTGAATTTCCCAGCTTCCAAGTTGTGAGAAATAAATTTCTGTTCTTTATAAATTACCAAGACTGTGTTACCACAGAACAAATGAACGAAGACCAAAAGGTGTAGTGATTGGAAAGGATGAAATAAAACTGTCTCTGTTCAGAGATCACATGAACATGTAGAAAATTCAAAAGAACCAACAAAAAAATTCCTGAAATAAAATGATTATAGCAAAGTTTCAATATATAGGGTTAATATACAAAATTCCATTACTTTTCTGTATAACAGCAATGAACAAGTAAAATTTAAAATTAAAAGTACAATACTATTTACATTAGGATACCAAAAAATAAAATACTTAGGTATATATCTAAAAAAAAGTACAACATCTTTATGAGGAAAATAACAAAACTCTGATGAAAGAAACTGAGGAAAAACTGCATAAGTGGAGAGAGATTCTATATTCATAAATAGAAAGATACAATATTGTCACAATATTAGTTCTTCCCCACTTGCTCTACAGATTCAATGAAATCTCTGTTAAAATCTCAGCAAATTATTTTGGGAATATCAACAAACTAATTCCTATGTTTACATGAAGTAGGCAAAAGACTTGAAATATACAACACAACATTGAAGGAGAAAAATAAAGTCGGAGGACTGACATTACCCAACCTCAAGACTTATTATAGAACCACAGAAATCAAAACAGAGTGGTATTTGCAAAAGAATAGACAAATTGATCGATAGAGCAGAATAAAGACCCCAGAAATAGACCTACAAATAGACCTACATATACAAAAAATACCTATATATACACAAATATATATATTTGTACATATACTTGTACATATATATGTGTGTATATATATGTACTATATATATATAGTAAAACTGATCTCTGACAAAGGAGCAAAGGCAATGCAATGAAGAAAAGACCTTTTTTCAACAAACGGTGCTAGAACAACTGGACATCAAATTACAAAAACAAAATTGAATCTAGATACAGACCTCATATCTTTCACAAAAATTAATGCAAAATGGATCACAAACCTAATGTAAAATGCAAAGCTATAAAACTCCTGGAAGATAACATACAAGATAGTATAGAACAACCTGAGTTTTAGATAAAATGACAAAGTTATGATCTATTTTAAAAAACTGATGAACTTGACTTCATTAAAATTAAAAATCTATGCTCCACAGGAAACAATATAAAGAGAATGAAAAGACAAGCCACAGACTGGGAGAAAATATTTGCAAAATACATATCTGGTTATTATCCAAAATAGACAAAGAAACCTTAAAACTCAATATTAGGGAAACAAACAACCCAGTTAAAAAGCAGGACAAATACCTATACAAATACTTCACCAAAGAAGATACACAAATGTCAAGTAACTATAGGAATACATCGGGGAAAATGCAAATTAAAACAATGAGATACCAGTACACACCTATGAGAATGGCCAAAATCCAGAACACTGTCAGCATCAAATACTGACAAGGGTAGGCAGCAGCGGGAACTTTCATTCATTGCTATTGGAAACAAAAAGTAATACAGCCATTTTGGAAGACAATTTGGCAGTTTCTTACAAAGCTAAACATACTCTTACCATATGATACAGCAATTTTGCTTCTAAGTATTTACCCAAATAGGTGGAAAACAAGTATGCACACAAAAACCTGCAAATGGATGTTTATAGCAGCTTTATTCATAATTGCCAAAACTCAGAGCAACCAAGATATCCTTCTATAGGTGAGTAAATAAACTCTGAAACATGCAGACAATGAAATATTACTCAGTGCTAAAAAGAAATGGGCTATCCAGCTATCAAGCCATGAAAAGATAAGCAGAAAAATTAAATGTGCATAATTAAATGAAAGAATCCAATTTGAAAAGGTTACATACTGTGTGAGTCCAACTATACAACATTCTGGAAAAAAAAAAAATACGGAGACAGTAAAAAGATCACTAGCTGCTACCTGGGGTTAAAGGGTAGGGAAAGAGGAATAGAAGGAGCACAGAGCATTATTAGGGCAGTGAAAATATTCCATATGATACTATAATAGTGGACATCTCATTATACATTTATGCAAACCCATAGATTATACAACACCAAAAGTGAACTCTAACTTAAACTATGAATTTTGGATTGTAATGATGTATAAGTGTAGGTTAATGAATTGTAACAAATGCATCACTCTGGTAGAGAATGCTGATAATAGAAGGCTATGCCTGTTGAAGGGACAGAAGGTATATGGGAAATCTCTGTACCTTTCACTCAACTTTGCTGTGAACCTAAAACTACTCGAAAACATAAAAACTATTAAAATGTTATTAAGCCATATATTTAAGATTTGGGTTCTGGACTGTAAGTTACACCTTTAAAAATTAAAATTTTTAAAATCTGGTGGAACATGTACATAGAAAATACTTTGTAATAAGGCCCCCAAAGTAAGAAATTTTTGCGAGTGGAAGATATTAAGAAATAACATTAGGAAACAACCAAACAAAAAAACCTATACTGAATGATGGCAAAGAAATCAATCCATACAATGAAAAGCTGACTTGTTTAAAATGCATTTTTAAAAGAATATTAAACTTTACTGCATTTTCAGAAACAGTTTAAATGAAACAATAGAATCTAAAGAATATATCGTTAAATATAAAAGTATAAATAGCCTGCATATGAAATATTTAAAGAATATATCGTTAAATATAAAAGTATAAATAGCCTGCATATGAAATATTTAGTAGCAGCTCAAAGCATGTTGTTTCCATGGAGAGATAAATAAAACAAGTGTGGGTGAATTTCATGTATTGTAAATTAATTCAGACATAATTAAAGGACTTAGACTTTGTCTACATAATGCCAGAACAACAATTACAGAGAGAAAATTCAAGCAACCTGTTTAGTCTAACTTACATTAAAAATCATATTTTCCTCCCCACAGAATTAAAATATTTATAGTTGTTCTTTAATTACAAAATAATTGAGACTAAGAGTTTCTAAGAAATTCTCTTGATAATCTGATGAACCTTCACCCCAGAAAAAGAATCCTGTGCCAAATTCTGCATATTAATAATGCAGAGGTTTCATGGAGCCTCTGAAACCCACACATATGCCCTACATCAAGAATCTATGGGCCGGGCGCGGTGGCTCAAGCCTGTAATCCCAGCACTTTGGGAGGCCGAGATGGGCGGATCACGAGGTCAGGAGATCGAGACCATCCTGGCTAAACCGGTGAAACCCCGTCTCTACTAAAATACAAAAACGGGTGAGGTGGCGACTTCATAGTCCCAGCTACTAGGGAGAGCTGAGGCAGGAGAATGGCGTAAGCCGGGAGGCAGAGCTGCAGTGAGCACAGATCCGGCCACTGCACTCAGCCTGGGCACAGAGGCCAGAACTCCGTCTCAAAAAAAAAAAAAAAAAAAAAGAATCTATGGCGGGCAGTGATCCATGTATAATCAGCACTTTGGGGCGAGATGGGCGGATCACGAAGTCAGATCAAGACCATCCCTGGCTAACACAGGGAAACCCCGTCTGTACTAAAAATACAAAAATTAGCCATGCGTGGTGGCCGGTATCTCTTGGTCCCAATGTCAGGAGGCTGAGGCAGAATGTGAAGTCGGGAGGCGGGCTTGCAGTGAGCCAGGTCAGCCACTGCACTCCAGCCTGGGCGGCAGGAGACTCCGTCTCAAAAACCAAAAGAATCTATAATAAATGTAGTCAGTCAATGTAAGATACCTGATAACTGCAAAGACGTTTTCACAAAACAAAGATAATTTTATTAATAATATTAATATTATTATTATTATTTTGAGACAGGGTCTTGCTCTATCACCCAGGCTAGAGTACAGTGGCGCTACATCTGCTCCCTGCAACCTCCACCTCCTGGGCTCCAGAGAGCCTCCCACCTCAGCCTCCTGGGTAGCTGGGACTACAGTTGCACACCTCCGCACCCAGTTAATTTTTGTATTTTTTGTAGAGACAGGGTTTTGCCATGTTGCCCACGCTGGTCTCAAACTCCTGAGCTCAAGTAATCCACCTCGGCCTCCCAAAGTACTGGGATTACAGGCATGAGTCACCTCTCCCGGCGACAAAACAAACATAATTATTAATCTAAAAGACATAATTGCGTGGGCCAATTTAACGAAGAAAGTAAACATAACATATTTATACCTGAATAGGCATGTAATATCTGCAGTAAATCTGAATAAGACTCGTGTATTTCTAAGGATAAGCTTCCTTTTTCTGAATAATTTCTGAAAGTATCTTCTATATATCCAGTTTTTCTGTACAGGCATAGCTCAGAGATATTGTAAGTTAGGTTCCTGGATACTAAAATAAAGGGAGTCACATAAATTTTTTTGGTTTCCCAGTGCATATACAAATTATGTTTACACTATACTGTAGTCTACTAAGTGTGCAATACCATTATGTCTAAAAAAGCAATGAACATACTTTCACTTTAAAATGCTTTATTGCTAAAAACGCTATGATTATCTGAGCCTTCAGCAACTTGTAATCTTTTTTGCTGGTGTAGGTTTTGCCTTTGTTGTTGGCTGCTAACTGATCAGAGGGTTGTTGCTGAAGGTTGAGGTAGCTCTGACAATTTCTTAAAACAATAAAGTTTGCCATATTGATTGACTCTTCCTTTCATGAAAGATTTCTCTGTAACATGCCATGACATTTGATAGCCTTTTACCCACAGGGGAACTTCTTTCACAATTGGAGTCAATCCTCTCAAACCCTGCTGCTGCCCTATGATGTAATATCCTAAATCCTTTGTTGTCATTTCAATAACATTCACCCATCTTCACCAGGGGTAGATTCCATCTCAAGAAACCACTTTCTTTGTTCATCCATAAGAATCAACTCCTCATATGTTCAAGTTTTATTGTAGAGTGCATCTATTTAGTCACCGCTTCAGGTCTCACTTCTAACGCTAGTCTTCCTGCTGTTTTCACCAACATCTGCAGTAACTTCCTCCACTAAAGTCCTGAAACCCTCAAAGTCATCTCTGAGAACTGAAATCAATGCCTTCCAAATTTCTGTTAATATTGACATTTTGACCACCTTCTATGAATCATCAATGTTCTTAATGGCATCTACAATGATGAATCTTTTCCAGAAGGTTTTCAATTTACTTTGCCTATATCCCCCAGAGGAATCACTATCTATGGCATCTGTAGCCTTCCAAAGTGTATTTCTTCAATAATAAGACTTGAAATTTGAAATAATTCCTTGATCCATGGGCTACAGAAATGACGTTGTGTTAGCAGGCATGCAAACAACATTCATTTCCTTGTATACCTCTATCAGAGCTCTTGGGTGACCATTTTCTTTGTCAAAGAGCGCTACTATTTTGAAAGGAATCTCTTTTACTGAGCAGTAAGTCTTAAATGTTGGCTTAAAATATTGGGTAAACCATGCTGTAAGCAGATATGCTGTCATCAAGGCTTTGTTGTTCTATTTATAGTACAGATAGAATAGATTTAGCATCCTTTTTAAGAACCCAAGGATTTTCAAAATGGTAAATGAAAACTGGTTTCAACTTAAAGCCACCAGTTGCATTAGCTCCTAACAAGAGAGATTATCTTTTGAAGTTTTGGGGTCAGGCATTGACTTCTCCTCTCTAGCTATGAAAGTCCTAGTTGGCATCTTCTTCTAATAAAACGATGTTTCATCCACAATGAAAATATTTTGTTGAGTGTAGCTGTCTTCATTAATTATCTTAGCTAGATTTTCTGAATCTCCTGCAGGTTCTATATCAACACATGCTGCTGGTTTTCTATCATAATAGTGAAAGTACTTATAGTCGGCCATCAGTTTCCATGGGTTCCACATCCAGAGCTTCAACCAACCGCAGTTTGAAAATATTTTTAAAAACCTGTTTCTGTACTGAACATGTACAGACTATTTCCTTGTCATTATTCCCTAACAATATAACTATTTCCACAGCATTCACATTGTATTAGATATTATAAATAATCTAGAAATGATTTAAAGTATACAGGAGTGCATAGGTTGTATGCAAATACTACACTATTTTATACCAAGAACTTGAGCATCTGTGGATTTTGGCATCCATTGGAGGTCCTGGAACCAATCCTCCCATGGATACCAAGGGATGACAGTACCTGTCTCTTGATTATGAATCTATGCCTTGCAAAACTTTTCAAATATAAGAACTCTAACTGAACTTCACATATGTCCAATGACTTACTGTGCTCAAACTCTGATTTTATTCTTTAGAATGCAAACTTCTAAGGATAAAATAAATCTGTAGAATCTTTTTAAAGGATGCCACCAAAGTCCCAACAACAGAATGCTAAATAAATATTACCTAATAATTATTACATCTTCTGAAATGATAAAAAAAAAATTCATTACCAATTTCTGAAGCTTTTCACAGCAAGTCAGTTTCATTCTACTCTTCTTTAATGCTGCCCGGCCACATCCAATTTTCTCAGTTCAATTGTATTGCCTCACTATCTCGATTCAATTTACTTTGACCTTTACTGAACTATCTCTAGAGAAACAATGATATGGAATTTCTTTATATTACACTTCAGCTTTACATGTCTTGTGGATTATATTCCAACAAAACATAAAACCAAGACAACTAATAAACCCATAGAAATTACCTTGGAGTCTTTGGTCAGGGTCCATTTTAAGGCATCATAGTCCTCTGGCCCTGGTTGAATCTGTAGCTAACCATTCAAACGAAAGCTGGGTTTTTTTAATGACTTTGCTATCGGTTTGAAATTGCTAGACACTATCAGAACAGAGAGTTATGCTTTTAAAAATACAAACTCTGAGTGTATATTGTCGTCTAAATAACAAAGGAGACTATCAAGGGCAGGGAAGATGATAGAAAGTGATAAAGAAATTTCTGTGAAGTGTTATTACCTCTCGTAATTTGCCATCAAGCCACAGAATGGTCACAGTTGGGTAAAACTGTCTACAATTGCTTGCAAGCCTTCTTGTAAGAATACTAGCAACACAGCATTATTAGCTAATTACCAGCTAATAATATAAAGATAACATAGCTGATGTGGAACATTTTCTTAGAAGATAAGAAGTATTTTTCCAATCCAGCTCCTAAACCTTTCATTAAATCACAAACTGTGGCTAAATAAAGGACATTGGAATAACCAGAATTACACTCTACCTCACTAAACAGAAAGCCATCAAATTTCTCATAGCTATCATAGTCTAACCTATAATTATTTATAAGTAACCAAATTTATTTGATAGCAGCCACAAAACCAGAGCTACTGATAATAATATGTTTTACAAAAAATTTTTAAAAAATATATAGATGTCTGATACCTATTCCTCACTTACCTACACCTTCTTCTGAACAAAGCTGTGGTTAATTATCTGCAAAGCAGCAAAATACATACAGGACTTGGCCTGTATCTCATCCAAAATGGAGATAAGTAACATACTGAAAGTATTTATCATAAGAAGTTTTCACTGTTTTCCTTATGTACAATGATAATGGAATTGTGTTATTCCTGTCATGTTGTCTCAATATTCCATTACATTGATTAAATGTTTAGAATGTGTAACCACTGATTACTGTGTTAGTAAACATCTATGTCTCAGTAACTCAGAAGTTTTCATGAACTTCTTTAGAGATGTTTGCCAAAATTACTCTTTGAGGAGCACTTAACAATCAATTTCAGAGTGTTTCAAATGTTTACATGAATTAATTTTGATACGATGGGCTTTTTAAAGTTGTTTTATAATGTACAACAAATATCTATCCATCTAGTCTCCTAATATGTTTCAGGCACTGAGGTAGATGTTAAATGAAGCTAAATAGAAGACAAAAACTTTTCCCACACTTAGCAGAAAATACATACTTTACTTAGGTCCAAAATCTACTACAACTTTGATATATTCAATCTGTGGGTGAGAGCTCAAAAAAAACAGAGAGAAGAAACATCAGATTGCTATTATATATCCTCTTGAGGAAAAAAAGTATGATGCCAATTGGTAAAAAATAATTAAGTACAACTATCTTATTTTCTAGGTGGTTCTGATTCTTGAAGTGACTCCTGCTCTGAAACAAAATTAAGATATGTAAGCAACACTATTTTGCATTACTGAAGTCTAGCTCACAAAGTGTTTCAGTGACCTAATTGAGTTACATAGCAAAATAATTTCATATCCTTAGTATCAGAAAAGACAGGAAATGATGCATAATACCTAACCATGAATATAAGGCACTGAGGTGGCTAGAACAAGTAGTTGCCATTTCATGTAGTTCATTAAGAGTCAGCAAACATGGAAAGATACAACCAATGGCTCATTTAGTTTATTTAATGCCTAAACACCCTAGAACAAAAATAGACTGTTATAAAATCATGTCTAATAGAAAGTTGACTCATAATTCTATCTTCCAGAGCATTAATTAATATGACAATCACTCTAATGTCAGACTTAGTGTCTTCGTCAGATAAAGCTGCAATAATATAAGAGACTGGGTGGCTTAAACAACAGAAACTTATTTTCTCACAGATCTGGAAGTTGAAAGTTACAAGGTCAGGTGGTAGTATGGTCAGGTTCTAATGAGGGCACCATTCTATCAGACCAGGGCTCCATCATTATGACCTCATTTAACCTTACTCACTTCTTTAAAGTCCTCATCTCTGATATGGTTACATGAAGGGTTAGGGCTTCGATATATGAACTTTTGGGGGCAACACAATTCAATCCATATCACTTAGAGAATTGGGATCAAGGATTTATCAATGACAAAAAAGAAGCCCAAACAAACTGAGACCCTGTGAAAGTTGCAGACACCAGTATAGAATCACTCATGTCCAGTCAAACAAATTAGAGCCAGGAAAGCACAAAGGAGTGCAGCTCATACTTATATGTCTGAGATAAGAACTGTCTCAAAAACTTCCTAAAATAACCCCATGAGAAATTCCATCATGTCCTTAATGCAGCTCATGCTTTTCATGACGTATGTTTTGCATGTATGTACAGATTTCTATGACGAGGTTTATCACCAGTTATTCTGTAGAACTGCAGCAACACAGATAAGATGCTTTTAAAAGAACACTTGCTTACACCTTATACAAAAATTAACTCAAGATGGATTAAAGACTTAAACGAAAGACCTAAAACCATAAAAACCCTAGAAGAAAATCTAGGCAATACCATTCAGGACATAGGCATGAGCAAAGACTTCATGACTGAAACACCAAAAGCAATGCAACAAAAGCCAAAATGGACAAATGGGATCTAATTAAACCCAAGAGCTTCTGCACAACAAAAGAAACTATCATCAGAATGAACAGGCAACCTACAGAATGGAAGAAAATTTTTGCAATCTATCCATCTGACAAAGGGCTAATTTCCAGAACTTAAACAAATTTGCAAGAAAAAAACAACCCCACCAAAAAGTGGGCAAAGGATATGAACACTTCTCAAAAGAAAACATTTATGCAGCCAACAAACATATGAAAAAAAATCTCATCATTATTGGTCATCAGAGAAATGCAAATCAAAACCACAATGAGATACCATCTCACACCAGTTAGAATGGCGATCATTAAAAAGTCAGGAAACAACGGATGCTGGTAAGGCTGTGGAGAAATAGGAATGCTTTTACACTGCTGTTGGGAGTGTAAATTAGTTCAATCATTGTGGAAGACAATGTGGCGATTCCTCAAGGATCTAGAACCAGAAATACCATTTGACCCAGAAATTCGGTTACTGGGTATATACCCAAAGGATTATAAATCATTCTACTATAAAGACACATGCACATGTATGTTTATTGAGGCACTATTCATAATAGCAAAGACTTGGAACCAAATCAAATGCCCATCAATGATAGACTAGATAAAGAAAATGTGGCACATATACACCATGGAATACTATGCAGCCATAAAAAGGATGAGTTCATGTCCTTTGCAGGGACATGGATGAAGCTGGAAACCAGCATTCTCAGCAAACTAACACAAGAACAGAAAACCAAACACTGCATGTTCTCACTTATAAGTGGGAGTTGAACAATGAGAACACATGGACACAGGGAGAGGAACATCACACACTGGGGCCTGTCGGGGGTTTGAGGGCTATGGGAGGGATAGCATTGGGAGAAATACCTCATGTAGATGACAGGTTGATGGGTGCAGCAAACCACCATGGCATGTGTATACCTATGTAACAAAAGTGCACGTTCTGCACATGTACCACAGAACCTAAAGTGTAATTTAAAAAAAAAAAAGAACACTTTCCTAGTAACAGCAACTCCACCAATGAACTGACACCAGCTCCATTTCTGAGCCTCCTGAACCAAAGAACTGTTGTTTCCAAGTAGCTTATATTAACTTCTTTTTGCCAGATAAAAGCTTCCCCTTCCACTCCCTTCTTCAGGTGCACCTATGGCTTGCCATAGGTGTACCTGAATCCTTTTTTGCTTACTCCCAAATAAATTCATTGTATTAGGAGATATGTTTCTCTGATGTCTTTTTTTAGGGTGACAATTCATTTGCCTGGGATTCTCCTAGCTATGTCTGAGACACAGCAATTCTTATCTTTATGCATGTAAGTTTATCCACACAATCTCAAGAAGATATAAATAGATTTTCAAATCTTTTGGCAGATTTCTGCAAATGAAAATTACACAATCCAAATACAATAAGGAGAGAACTTTATTAGGATTATAACAGAAACTTAAGTGTTAGTAGTATAACACACACCTAAATATTAGTTCATGTACGGCAAATGTAGTAAAAATAATTAACATCTGGATACTAAAAGCATCATCAAGGAGATATTAGGCAAATGACATTAGGGGTCTCTCATCAAAATCTTAAGAGAGAAAGGAAACATAGATACTATCAATTGTATTGCTTATCATTAGACCTTTCTTTACTAGGCATGCACTAAATGGTGAAAAACTCAATTTTTCTCAAATTAATCTATAAATGTAATGTAATCTTAATCAAAATTCTAGTTGAATATTTTGAAGAACTCAACAAACATATGCAAATTTATGTAGAATAATAGAGATCTTTATATAACTAAATTACTTAAAAAGATATATATGGCACAATAATATTTATGTAAATGTGAAATGGATATAAAATGTTACAAATTTTACAAGGATATACCTATACATAAAGCAGAAAATTGAGTGGGAGTATTGGAGTGGGAGCCGGTGATAAAAAAAGAAGTGATAAATAACATATGAATAAAGAACAAAAAGAAGGACTTTGCACAGAGAAAGGATGATAAAGGGTTTTAAACTGAGGATGTGAGGAATATCATTACTCAATTCTCCTATTTAGAGCAACTCTTAAAATAAAGTGAATAAAATCAACTCTTTTTGTAATAAAATGAAAGAACACTTTTAACAGCATAACTTATTGACCAAAAGAATATAAATAGGTATGACCAGTTCTTTAGGCACTAAATCAACCAGGGCTGGTCCAGAAATACTTTGGCGATTACATGTAAAGAAAACAAAATTAAAAATGTAAAAAATAGGCTGAGGTCTGAACTACCCTACAAATAGGTCAATGAAATATTTGGGATCTTATGTTCTAACAAAAAGGCTAGAAGAAGGTGAAGAAATATTTTTGGAATTGCTGCCATATGCAATAATTATCAAAAAGTAAAAGAAGAAAATTTGAGCAGGGAAACAAGAAAAAGTCTCAGAACATTTAACTACCAGCCAGGAATAGTGGGGAATGAATAAAAGGGATAATTTCCTAATTACAATTACAGAAAAGTCTAAATCATCAAACAACAGAAACTTATTAAATAAAAAGTAATAAGCTATATAATAAATTTTGTGTACTACATTTTAATCAAACTTTTTATTTTGAGATAATTATAAATTCACATGCAGTTAGTTGCAAGAAATAACAGAGATCTTGGATGCCCTTTACTCATTTCTCCAATGGTTACATCTTTAAAAACTGTAGTACAACATTGGAAACAATATTGACATTGATAAAATCTATCACCTATCTGATTTTCCTGGTGGTACTCATCTGTGTGTGTGTGTGTGTGTGTGTGTGTGTGTGCGCGCACGCGCATGTGTATGTTTTTAGTTCTGTGCAACTTTTTCACACATGTAGGTTTGCATATCCACCATCATAATCAAGAGACAGAAATGTTCCCTTACCAAAGAGTCCTGGTGTTGCCCCTTTATAATCACACACTTCCCTGCTTGCTCCTCCCCCAGCCTAACCCATGGCAACCTGTTCTTTTTTTAATTAAAAAAATGTTATATAAATTGAGTCATACAGTATCTAATCTTTCAGGGCTGTTGTTATTCACTCAGCACAATTCTCTACAGATGCATCCAAGTTTTGCATGCGTCAATAGCTCCATCCTCTTTATGGACAAGTAGTATTCCATATGGATGTAGCACAGGCTGTTTAACCATTCTCCAGTTAAGGAAATCTGGGTTGTTTTTGGTTTTTAGCCAGTATGAATAAAGCCACCATGCAAATCCCAGTATAGGTTTTTGTATGATCATAAGTTCTTATTTCTCTGCGATAATACCTAAGAATGAAATTTCTGAGTCATCTGGTAATTGCCCACAACTTTGCGGGCACATTCATTCCTGCTCTTTGGAAGATAAATTGGCATACATTCTTTGAAAATCAAATTAACAGTGTGTATTAAGAAATTTAGATATATTCATACCCCTTAAGTCACCAAGTCAACTAAGCTAATAATCAGAAATGCAGGTATACACTGATTTATAAAAGTTATTCGCTAAAAACATACTTATACTAAACAATGAAAATATTATCAATTCCATCAATAAATTCATAATTAAGTTACAGTATATCCTTATGATAAAAATCTGTAGGGACATAGTAAATAATGTTTTCACATACATCTGTGGCATGAAAAAAGCTCAAAATATTAGTTTTAAATAAAAAATCCAAAACTATATGTAGTATGATCCCTATTATATTTCAAAATGCATGTAAAGGGCCAGAAATAAAACAATATTGTAACATCCCCTTGGCTATGTGATTAAGGGCAGATTTAGCATTCTTCTAAATTGTTTATATATATAATAAGTCTCCCACACAGCTCTAGGAACATTTTTTTGTAAACAGGAAAAAAGGCATAGAACTTATTTTTAAGGTTTTTAAATAAAAACCAGAATATCTTTGTGAAAACTACTAGTTAGTTCTGGCTCATCCATGACTATGGCTCCATGACAATATACATCTATCAGCATTCATTCCCCACTTCTTTCTAGGCACAGGCCGATATTCCTTTTCTCAGTTTCCCTTGCCGTTAACCTGGATATGTGACTACAAAATGTGAATGGAAATTATGCATACTGTTCTCAGGTCTGCTCCATAAACTCCCTTGCACAATACTCCACTCTTTGTATCTTCTTACATTGGCTGAAATGGCTTAGACCCACGAAGCCATACATCAGCCTTGGTCACAGACCCCCATCATCCCAATTTGAAACATTGGCTGGGAACTGTTTCCTGAGAAAGACTTCAACTTTGCTTGTGCTAGTACATGTTGATGATATTTGTTACAGCAATGTAACCTACCCTAGCTAATATAATGACTGCAAGAGAAGGGGACGTAACACTTGCACCAAAACCAGTCTGCTCAATGTATGGGCAGTTAACTGATTGTGCCCTTAGTTGTCCATGAAAACTAACATTTCCTCCAGGGCTCCACTGTTAAGATGCAGACATACATCCTAGCACATAGTTGAAGTTCAGTAAGTTTGTATTAAAGAAAGGAAGAAAGAGAGGGAGGAAAGAAGGGAAGGAATAAAGGGGAGAAGAGGAACCTGAAGAAGAAAAACAAACTCTTAGGAAAAATGGGTAACATACTGAATACAAGCTGTCCAATTTAATGTTTTTACCCAAAGCTAACCTCACTATATATAAAAATGCATTAAAAATGTTTAAAGTTTCCACAATAGCCACTTCTACTGAAGACTACTAGAAAACTAAGGCCAAGTAAGAGAAAATTCTTGATGATCCAGAAACAGGGAAAACAAAAACCATTGTGAAAGCCACACATCATGTTAAACCCACTTTAATCACTTTGTTTACACTCTTTAGTCAAACACATCAGTAATAAAATTAACTAATTTGTACTGAAGGCTCTCCTTCTTTCTTGCTTCCTCCTCTGAGAAGATATCAATTAGCAAAGAAATAAACAATAAACAGAAGCAGCAGAAGTTAAAGCACAGGATTTAGGTAATCCTTAAATTCGACAATCATCCTTTAAATCCCCAAACATTGGTTTTGTATGTAAATTACAATTTTAAAATCCCAAGAGATATAAGGCCTGAGAGTTTCACAAAATGACACCAAGTTGTATTCACAGCACCTAATATTTTTGTTCTACTATCAAGAAGAAAGAACCTTATTTTTGTGTGTGCATAAACATGAACGATGCTTTGGAAATACATGTTTTGTAAAGTCCTTTTTAAAGCAAACTATTGAAAACTATACATAAATACATCAAATTTGTATTTAGCTTGAGAATTTAGAAGTTTCTAAAATAAAATTCGAAGTTAGAGCACATATTTAGATTATACTTTGGATGGCAAAATAAACAAACACTCTAATATTTCTGGTATTCCAGTTAATCACTTGTATCCAATTGATTGTTCTAATTTTTGAATCCATATCGAATATTTGGAAGAACTAATATGTTTATCGCTAAGAATTAGTCTGAGTAGAAATCCAAAGCTGCAGGAAATGTGTACTCCATTGTCACATCCCTCCAACAAACTAGCTGCTAAAAGAAAATAAAAATCAATACAAGTTTTATATTGAAAATCACCTGAACTCCTTCTCTATACTCTATAGCTCATATTAACTCACTGGTTCTTACTAATTCATACCTAAATTTCATATCAACTCCCATCTTTTTTTTAACCAGTTCTCAGTGCAAATCCATCCTCAAAAATATAAGATTAAATTCTCTCAAAAACAATTCACATTTCAACTTAGAATTCTTTCTGCCACTTTAAAAATATTCAAAAATACATTGGGCCATTTACTATTTCGTGGATCTTTCCAGCATTTTTCAAACAAATCTACGGAGAAAAGGTCAAAATTCCATTTGAATCCAAACATTTTCCTCTGACCCATATAAGCATTATCTTGTTTAAAAAAATATATTCTCCCCAGAACCCAATAAACTGCTATGAGGTTCAGGGGATAGTATAAATCTCTATTCTGTACTATCTTCTATCTACAGACACTCATGAACTAAATTGCCCTTTTAAATTTGAGAAAACTGCAGTGGGGTGAGGTTTAACCCTGCAGTTCTCTATATTCAATCATTATGAAGGCTTGAGAAGAAGCTCGGCACAATCCTGTCAATGAAATAGATTAAATGATTTATCCATGAGCTAACAGCACTTGGATGCTATAATAATGAAAATAAAATATCAACCTAGAAAGAGAAAAGAACAGTACTGTACAAAAAGAAAATTGTTAACTGTGCCCTTTAATGAAACCTTCTGTTTCTCTATTTGACTAAAGTTATGTCTACACAGCATCAGAACAATCAGCTCATCAGTAAAAAATATTGTTAACCAAGTAGGAGTTTGATCTGCCTGCTTCCAAAAAACCTATACTGATTTCTACCACTGATTTACTCATAAAAATTAAATATTTTGTATCAAACAAACACAAACTATTTGCCTTCAGCAAACACGCTGTGGTGACATTTTCCAAACCTAGGGAAACATGTTGGTTTTAGACACAGTACCAGCATTCTGTACACAGTTACAAATAGAAGTTGATGTTTTGCTTATGTTGAATTTAAAAATATATATATAAAAGCACTCAAATGTTTTAATACAATTTATACTAATCTATGAAACACACAAACACATTGTCTTAGTTCATTTGCACTGCTATAAAGGAACGCCTGAAGCTAGACAATTTATAAAGAAAAGAGATTTATTTGATTCATGATTGTACAAGCTGTACACAAAGCATGGCACCAGCATCAGCATCTGGTGAGAGCCTCAGGCTACTTCCACTGATGGCAGAAGGTAAAGAGGAACTGCCATGTGCAGAGATCACATGATGAGAACAGAAGTGAGAGAGGGGAAAGATGCCTGCCTCTCTTTAACAACCAGCTATTATGGGAGCTAATAGAGTGAGAACTCACTCAGCACCATGAGGAAAGCACCAAGCTGGTCAGTCATGAAGGATTCAACCCCAGGACCCAAACACCTCCCACTAAGCCCCATCTCCCAACACTGCCACACTGGGAATTAAATATCAACATAGGATTCGGAGGGGTCAAACAAACCATATTCAAACTATAGCACACACAGACATCAAAGTACAGCTCTTCAAAATACAAATCCAGTACCTAAGTGAGGCTAGACAGGTGTAACCTAATGTGCTATGTAAATTTATAAGCATGACTTGCTTCATCTCAACATTTTTTAAGTTAAAATACTCAAGACTATCCCACTAAATTATTCTTAATTAAATTCCAAACAGATTTCCTATGGGGAAAACACTTCATGCTTGAAGGCCAACGTGTTCCTTAGCCACAACATGTAAAAGTACTAAATGTAATTCGGCAACCACCAAGTATAATCTGGCTAAAGACTGAAATCGTGCTAATGTTTGTTGAGTCATTGATTTGAATCAAGTAATGGAAAAAGCGAGAAAAAAAAAAAAGGAAAGAAAGACAGTGAAGGAGGGAAGAAGAAAAGAGAGAGAACCAGTGAGAGAGAAAGCAAAATCTATTTGTAGGGGAGACAGGCAAGTAAAACAAGCAACTGTGTAGTAAGTATATTACATTGAATACTATGGGAGCATATACTAGGGGATCTTAACATACATGAAGATATTGGTATCTATACAGATTTTCATCGAGTGACATGCCCTTGAACCTAATAGGTCAGACTATCCTTCACGTACTCCCACCAAATATCCACTTATAGTGCCACTCCTAATGTACATAATTAATGTGAAAATGACTCTACTTTAAACATTTTTTATGCAGACAACATTCAGCTACTGAATTACTCTGATGTCATCAGTAAATGGTGATAACAGTCAAGTGGGCAGATATTTAGTTACCTTGTCATGTTATAAACAGTCTTCAGTTGGTTTGGTGTTCCTACCTTTGATTTTGAGGTATTTTAAGAATGTTACTACCCATGCTACATCCAGTAAGTACAAATACAACAAATACAACGTTAAAAAGAGAAATGATTACAAAGAAAATTAAATAAAAATAAAAAGATAAATAATTACAAGGAAAATTAAATAAATATATTAAAAACTGAAAATCTGAGAAGAGAAATAATTACAAAAGAAAATAAAGATAATATTTTAAAAATTGAAAATATGAGAAGACTAAAAATGTTTCATGGATGTTTGGAATTTTGCAACAGTATAAAGTATTTTGAAAGACAAAGAGTAAGTCACAAAGGGACTTCTAGTTTCAGTTCTAACACTTAAAGACCTTGCAAGTTGTCACTCCACCTTCCAACAAGAAAAAAAGATGAACAAACAGAAAATCAACAACTTTTCTTGAATCAGATAGTGCAAGCAAGAAGAGAGTAGGCTGAAACATTTTCTGTTTCTGAAAAGAAAAGAAAAAGAAAAAAAAAATCCACGAAGGGGAACAAGGGAAAGTAAGGGGAAATTTTTTAAAACGCCGACCTAGAATTGTATGTGCAGCAATCCTGCAAAAGTAAAGAAGAAATAAAGACTTTTTCAGACAAACAAAAGCAGGAAACTCATTGCTAGCAGACATATCCTCCAGGAAATGTTTTAAAAAGTTCTTCAGGAAGAAGAAAAATTAAATCAGAAACTTGGATCTTTTTGAAGAAAGAAGGAGAGTTGGAGAAAGAATGAAGGTAAAATAAAATGTTGTATTGTCCTTATTCTTAATTGACTTATTAGACAACTTTATTCAAAGTAATAATAGTAACAATGTAAACGATGTATTGCTTGAATATAGCCTAAGGATCAAAGCATATGGATAAGTGACATGAATGGCAACAACGTTATAGGGGACAGGGAGGGAGGGATTGGGCATACTCTGTTACAAGGAATCTGTACTACCCAAGAAACAATATAGTGTCATTTGAAAGTGAATTTAGTTGTAAATAGGAGTTGAAAAATCTAGGGCAACCACTAAAAAACCACAATACATGTAAAAGTGCCACATTGTGCAACTGACAATCTCACAGGTAAAAGTGCCACATTGTGCAACTGACAATCGACCAGCAAGAGATAAAAAAATACTTTGTAAAATGTAGTTAGAACATTGCCTAATTTTAATCCTGGGCAAGGTAAAAAGTCTATCCAAGAACATGAAGGAAACATGGTGATTATCTCGCTGTAAATTCAGTAGTCACTGAAGCATTTCTAAGTTACTTCCAGAGAACACAGGAAAAGGGGGCTTCTTGTTTCAACTCAATTTCAATAAAAATGAGCCATGTAAAGCAAGTGAAAAAGAACTATGCCTGATTTTAAGATTTCACACTATTTGTGCATTTTAAATCTCATAACTGCTTGTTGGAAAGGCAGTTGAGCATTACAAGCTGAAACCCCTTAAGCCACTTTGGATTTAAGAACAACTGAAAAATAGCCTTCTGGGACCTAACCTGAAATAGAGGATCTTCTATACACATAGCATTTTTATCTGTTGTGGTTACTGCCACTCTCACTGTAAAAAATAAAAAGAAGGCCGGGCACGGTGGCTCAAGCCTGTAATCCCAGCACTTTGGGAGGCCGAGACGGGCAGATCACGAGGTCAGGAGATCGAGACCATCTTGGCTAACATGGTGAAACCCCGTCTCTACTAAAAAATACAAAAAACTAGCTAGGCAAGGTTGCGGGTGCCTGTAGTCCCAGTTACCTGGGAGACTGAGGCAGGAGAATGGCGTAAACCCGGGAGACAGAGCTTGCAGTGAGCTGAGATCGCGCCACCACTGCACTCCAGCCTGGGTGACAGAGCGAGACTCCATCTCAAAAAAAAAAAAAAAAAAGAAAAAAAAGAAAAAGAAAAAAAAAATCCACGAAGGAGAACAAGCGAAAGTAAGGAGATAAGATACATAAAGGACATGATCAAAATGCACTAACATCAACACACTAATTTGTGACTCTGATTATAAAGACAGCTTTCTAAACACTAGTCACAAAAAGTATTCCTTTGATTAAACGTAAAAAGACAAAAGATTTAGTTGACAATTTAGTCATAAGCATAAAGTACTTTTTGGTTAAATATTAAGACTATTTTGAGAATCATAAATGACAACAGCTGTTATATCAATCCTGTTTATTAGTTGTTCAGGAAAAATCAAAGATTTATTTAGCAAAATCCAAAACTTTCATGGTTGCAAATTATCAGTCTATCAGTCTATACATGTAAAACAAATGTTATAATTTATTGACTCTCTCTAATCCACATTGATAAAATCATACCTATCTCATTTGGTTGTTGAGAATATTAAATATAAGTAAGAAATCAAAGCAGGTAGCCCTGGGCCTGGATCATAGAACAGACTCTCAAATATCAGCGGTTATAAATACGGAAGGGATTTCAAGATATCCTTTATGTTCCTGCTTAAAGATTGTGCTTAAACCAGATGAGCCATATTTTAACAAGAGTGAAATGCAGTTTTCAAGTACACATGTACATAGATGTATATGTATTTTTTATATAAAGGTAACATACCAAAATTTGCATCAAAGAAGAATAAGTAGCAAATTAGTGTAGCAGGGTTCTGTCATGTTTTTATCTACTGCTAAGTAAACTGACTCGTTGGTTCGGTCCAGATATATCTTGATTACAGACATCATCACAGGAAAATCTGGGCTGAGTCTGCTCTTTCATATGAAAGACAACTTACATAAAATTTATAAATGCTTGCAGAAATAAAACATTATGATGATATGAAAAAATTAGAATGAACAAACTAGAAATTGCAGAACTGAGTATCGCTCATTCCTAAATTAATTTTTAAAACATTTAATGAGAATCTATTATGTAATTAAAATGTTGTTCTAGAAACTAACTGGGAATACAAGATGAAAAACAAAACGACAATTAGGCCCATGCCTTCATGTCACTAACATCTTAGTGAGGACACAAGACAATAAAGAAAAAAATCATTATAGATAGTAGCGTTATAAAGAAAATAAAGAGAGCACTGAGACTGGGCTACTTCTATTTCACATAGATCAACAGAAATGCCCCTCTGAGTGGTTAATATTTAAGCTAAAATCTGAGCACTATGATGAAGCCATTTAAAGAGTTAGGGAAAGAGCATTTCAGGCCAAACAAGCAGCATATTCAAAGGCCCTGTGACAACCAGAAGGAGCTTAGCATATTAGGAAAAGATGCAAGATTGGGGCAGCTGGATGAGACTGCTTGTGGTACAGAGTGGTAAGACAAGGGATTGGAGGTAAACAGCAGCCAGATAGATCAGGCAATGCTTTTAGAAATTAGCAAATCCCATCAAGGAGAAGTGGGTACCATGGGCAGACAATAATGTGATTCCTCTTCAAATTTAAATTCTTATAAAATAATTTAAACATTCTTTAAGCATTTAGTAGGAACTACTGCTCTGGGTAAGAACAGACAAGTAGAACGAAGGGTACAATGCCCCTGTTTGCATGCCCGGCTCTGCAAAACATGCCTGCAGTTCACTAGTTCTCCTTGGAGGACACTGTAGGGACCATCTGTTGTGATGGAGCACACCATAGATTTACTTGCAACCACTTGTGTTCTCTCCTTGAAAAAAATTGTGGTAAATGCAATTTTCTCTATTTATTACATTTGCAGTGACATTGCAGAGCCCCACATGGAATGCAACACTTGGCAACTATCCTATTTGCCTCCCCTTTAATTATGCTCTTTGAAAGAAAATATTTTATGCAACACACCATTTTTTTTTTAAAATCCTACTCTTAATGGATAATTCTACATATTTACTTGTAAGGAGACAACAGAACTCAAATTTGTTTGCATATTCTTCCTCGCCATGGACATCAGACACACATAAACACACACAAATTCTCTCTTCCACATATATGCACACACATGCACACATAGACATTACACACATATAGACATTACAGATAATGTCACATTAATTTCAAATTCACAAAAAAAAGAAAGGAAATTTTCAATATTTATTGGTGACAAGACCTGTGAATCTATTAAGTCACTTACTCAGGCAAACAACTAAAGACAGAAAAGATTTATTGTGTACAATTCACCTCATGACAAGTAAAAAAGGTTAACAGCTTTTTATCTTTCTTTCCAGTCAATGAATTACAAGGTAGTTACCAACTCAAGTGTACAATGTACCTAGCATTTCAAATAATCAATATCAGAAAGCCAATAAAATCTTGATTTACTATCTTCTGTGATATACAACTTCAAAGTGGGCAATATCTTTAGAAATCTGATATTTAACCTAAATTTGATGCTGCCCAGGTATACAGAAAAATAATTATTGTCTGTGTATTTCATCTTTAATACAAGACTATAATTACATTCATTTATTATCTATTTATTGAATTCCTATATGCAAAACAGTTTAGAAGACACTGGGTACATATTGGTGGATAAAAGAGGCATTGTCTCTGCCTGCATGGATCTTTCAGTAAAATCACTGGACCAAAGAACAAACGTGATTATATATTCTTATGTTTGCTCATGTTTTTTGTCCAATGTTCATCTTCAAAAACATGAAGAAGCATAAGAATATATACTCACAAATTGGCATATGTTGGTCAAAGGCTACAAACTCAGTTATAACATGAATACGTTCTAAGAATCTAATATACAGCATAATGACTATAGTTAACAATACTGTATTGTATACTTAAATATGCTAAAAGAGTAGATTTTAGATGTTCTCTCCACCACCACAGTAACAAAAAAAAAGGTCTCTTGGTGAGGTGATAGATGTTTTAACTAATTTAATTGTGATAATCATTTCATAATTCCATATATCAAATCATCATGTCATATACCTTAAATTTATATAATTTTATTCATCAATTATACCTGAATCAAGCTGGAAAAAAACTGGCATAATGCAATGTGGAAAACAAACAATAGACAATAAAGGCATGTGGACTCCCCCGGTAAAGTGGTCAAGGAAGGAAATCAAGTATCAGTTGAGATCTGAAGGACAAAAATTAAGTTAATGATGCTAAAAAGAGGTAGAAGAGTATTTTAGGAATCAAGAGCAGTATATGCAAAATCCCTGAAGTAGAAAAAAGGTTTACATATCTCAGGAAACAAAAGGAAAATGGAGTGGCTAGAACACAGTTTGAAAGAAAAGAATAACATGAGTTCACACTACAGAGAAGCCACATTTTATTTTTTCAAATCTGAGCTTAGTCTTGATGGCGTTTATCTACCAAAAGTAAATGAGTTAAATGTTACCTCCGCTGCTTTACTCACAAGGACAACTGTGAAGATGTCCAAGAAAATATATTAAAGCACTTTAAAAACTGAGATGTGCTAAACCACAGTTCAAAAAATTATAGGTGGACTCATTGGGCAATAGATAAACTAGCTAATACCTAACCTCAAAAATCTCTGACATACAATTACATTTTTATAAAGCTCAGAAACAAGTAAAAGTAAACAAATGTATTTACAGATATATACATTAGGGGAAGGCCATTAAAAAAACCACACACACACACACACACACACACACGCACACACCAGGGCAATAACACCAAACCGAGAATGGTTATTTCAGTGGGTGGAACAGTGCAGAACTGGGAAGAAAGTGAAGAAAGTGGATTCAGGGAGTTTCCCAGTATAAAATTGGGAATATTTTAACTGTTACATTAGGCAGTGGATTCACAGGTTATTATCTTATTTATGCTTCATAACTTGCATTTATATTACATATAGATTATATTCTTTTGTCTGTATAAAATATTACTTAGAAAAGATAAAAAGAAAAACTTCTAATGGCTTTTGTCATTAAGTATTAAATCACATTCCACCAACTCAAAATTTGTAATACATTAACATGGGTGGAGTGTAAATGTATTAACCATTGAAAGTGTAAACATGATTATGATTTGAGGGAAATTTTAATCTATTAAAAGAAACTGAACCATGTTTAATGGCTTAAACATTTCCATTTGTTTAAACATTTCCATTTGTTTATCATTTAGATCTTATAATTACAAATGACACTTAGACACTAAAGCAGTCCCTGTAAGCTGCTTCCTGATACCATTTTGTTAGCAGCTCAAGTAAACAGCTTCTAGAACATTAAGTTGTTGGTTTCTTTCACAGTACAGGATAATGTCGATCATAATAACAAAATCGTATTTCTTTTTTAAAAATCTGTACTTTATGGGTTTCTTTTATTCGAATTGTCCTTATAATAATTAGTCTCAAATAATGGTAATTCAGTGCTTCATTAACTACTGGGAAGCAATGACATTCTAGTAATGAAAAGCAATGGAGTCTCTGCTTTCTCTGAAATTGTCTCATATTCAGAATCCTATGATGAACCTCATTTTGATTTTTCTTTTTATATTTTATAATCAACTCAATACTTGCAACATGAACTAAAGCCAGTGAAAATATTAGGGCGTATAAGGTCAACTGTTACATACTCTGCCTTGCTCAATCCATGTGCGATGTAATATAATTATGTGATACCATGGGAAAAGCCAAAAACAGGGCATGGAAGTCACCTATTTTTAAAACTTGTTTATGGATTTCTCATTATTATTTCCATATTCACTGCATTCAATTCCCATATCCTGAAATGCTCCAAGACCAGAACTTGCAGCATCACTTCTCTTACTGGACCTGACCAGAAAAATCCTTCAGATGTTTCCAAACTTCTAGCCAACTAGAGCATTCTAAGATGTCCTTTCTGCATATTCCCAGGGATCCATGCCAGACATGTGATCTTAAGACAAAATGTGATCCAAAAAAGGCTTCAAAGATGATTAAAGGACTAAAACAATTCTGGTTAAAAAAAACAAAAACAAAAACAAAAAAAACCTGCTACCCTTTTACTAAAAATGTGCTTTAAATAAATCTTTTAGATCTCTTCCTTGACCCATTATGACCATGCCATTCTCCTAGTCCCAGTTTCCTTCTCCAGTTCCTCCACAAAGAACCAATTGTCCACTCATTGGTAGCCCCACAACACAACAGTCATACTTCAATTTTCTTATCTGTAAAATAGTGATAGTAATTTTACCCCGTAGGGCTGTTGGAAAGAGTAAATAAAACTGTGTCTATAAAATGCTTATTCCAAGGCCTTGTTCATTGTAAACATTTGATAAAGTAAGCAAACAAGCAAAAAAACAAATAAACCCCTTCCATTTTAGGGGTTACCACAATGTATTTGCTTTTGCCTTCCGCTTGAGTGAAAGCTTATTAACAACACATGTTGTATTCATCATCATTAACATCTAGCACAATACAGGGACTAGTACAAAGTAGGCTCTTGGGAATTAATAAAATTACTGAATTTACTAAGAGAGTCACTCATTTCTTTGTCTAAGTAAAATGTTAATATAGAGTGCACATCAGCTCAACCCCCAAAAAACATTTATTCTATACAATTCGAAAAAGTGATGAACTCTTAACACTTGTATAATTAGCTTTTTGCCTAGGTTGTTTTCCTCATGAAATTGATTCTAAGAGAGATATCAGCAGACCAGGGTGCTAGCATCACAACATACGGGAAATCAGATAACATTTGCCTCTCTGTTTCTTCTACTCTAAAGTGTGGATGATAAATACTTGCCCTTTTACTTTAAAATGTTAAGGTGAAAGAAGAATTTGAAGTTTATAAATGAAATATTTTTACATGTGCCCTCCAAACATAGGACAGTCTTTGAGTTTCTTCATTCAACAATTGAATGTCTACCTTATGCCAGGCACTGTACTGGGTGCTAAAGAAACACAGATGGATAGGATATAATTCATGTCCTTAAGAAACTCACAATTTAATAAGAGACAGACACAGAAACAAATACATATCTATATATATTCAACTATATATTTGTATATAAATACATATATTTGTTTATATGCCTCTCTTATTAAATTGTGAGTACACACACACACACACACATACATGTTTTTTAAAAATCTATACTTCATGGGTTTCTTTTATTCAAATTGTCCTTATTCTAATTACTCTCAAATAATGGTAATTCAGTGCTTCATTAACTATGTATAAATTGTGTACTCACAATTTAATAAATGTATGAGTAGTTAATTTAAATATACATGAGTAGTTAACGATAAGAGATTCCTTTAGGACTGGAAATCTCTCATTTCACATGTATACTCTCAATGTGCTTGGAATCAAATAAACGTTCAAAAATGGTCTTGAACTGAACCCTGACTGAATATACACAGGCGACAGTGGCAAAGAAAGAAGATAAAGGAAGGTGACCAGGGACTCAAGGTCAAAATTTGGACTACCTGTTATAGAAACATACTAGAAAATGAAAAAGAAACATAATAACATTGAATTACTATGTTATGGGCAATGACTGAAATTGGACTAATAGCCAAAACTGGGGACCCACTAGGAAATGACTTCACTAGGGTTTTCTTTGCAATTTATGCCAGGCAGATTATAATGACAAGTATATTGGAGAAATATTGTTTAAGTAATCAGATTATTTTATGTTAACAGTGAATGTTTAAATATAATCACTAATTAATGGATGAATAATTGTATTGAATATAATACCTTACATAAACAGTGTCCTTTAAAATGCTGTCACATGTATTCTCATAGTTTGGCATTAACAACAAAACAGAATAAATTATAAAATCCTTAAATCACTTGCTCAGCAAACATTTCCTGAACACCTGCTGTATGCAAAGACAATGGCTAAATGTCAGGGATAAAATAATGAACAAAGCTCAACACCTCTGACTGAAAAACATGAAAGATGAAGATAATGCATAAATGTGTCCTACATGTGACTGGCCTAGGTGAACTCCAAGGACTCCTTTGCAAGGTCCACAGTCACACATCCCTGTAAACAAGTTTAATGCAATATTGTAGAAAAAAAATTTTTAAACCATATAACAAAAAGGTACATTAGAAGAAAGATTTTTTTAATTTTTACTTTAACAAATATTGACATATAAAATGGGGATGGTAACAATATATGAAAACTATATTGAAGAAAATAGGGAGTAGAATAATAGACTACACTATGAATTTACTCTGGATGAGGAGACACAACAGGTTATAAAATAAAATGTAAACCTTGTGAGACAAAGGTTGAGAAGTTCTGAAGTATTAAACTAATCTGGAACCTGAAAGAACTACCATACATCAGAGGAAATTTTCGTGGGGTAAAAACTGACAGGTTTTCCCAAGACCATTTGTAAAATAAAGCTCAAATGACAAAGATAAGACTTGCCATCCATCTATTGAGATAAACCAAAATTATAAGAATAAAATATGTATTATTAAATCTTTGAAGAATGTTCCATAAAGCAATCAAGATGATATTAGGAATTTTCTTATTTGATTTTAGAATAGGTGATAGGAAGGAAACTTATTTCAATTTTCCAGAAGCAGTACCCATACTTTTTGTCATAACATTTTTAAAAATTACAACTACCAATAGTATAGTTTACTATAATCTATACTTGTGTCCATAGGACAATCAAAATAATTACTTAAATGTAACGTTTTTTAAAATTCAGCTTATCTCAAAGGAAGAACATTAGAAGCTTACACTGATTATAGTTCAATGGACAACTTCTTCATACCTTCAGCATTAGTCATGATCTCTACATATATTTATATCTCATTACCAAAATTGATCCTAGACTCCATAAAAATAAGAACTTTATACAGAGCCTATCATAATACTTTTTTGCAATAACTGTTGTGTAATATTCTTTCAGAAGAATACGCTAGTGAAGTTTATTTCAGGCCATGCATTGTGGCACAGGCTCCATCTAGAGCCTGACCATTTGGGTCTAATATTTTCTTTGGCATGTACTAGTTATATGACCTTAGAAAAGTTTTCTTAATCTCTTTGTATTTCAGTTTCCTCATCTAAGAAGTAGGCCTTAGTATGTCACTATCTCACATATTTGCAATGGGAGTTAAATAAGATAATACATATAAAATGTTTAGCAGGGGGCCTGGTACTAAGCACTCAACAAATACACATCATCGCCCAGCTCAGTGGCTCACGTTGGTAATCCCAGCACTTTGGGAGGTCAAGGGGGGCAGACTGCTTGAGCCCAGGAGTTCCAGACCAGCCTGGCCAACATGGTGAAACCCTATCTCTACAAAAAATACAAAAATTAGCCAGGCGTGGTGGTGCACACCTGTAGTAGCAGCTACTGAGGAGCCTGAGGCGGGAGAAATCACCTGAGGCTAGGGAGGTCGAGGCTGCAGTGAGCCAAGATCACTCCACTGCACTCCAGTCTGGGTGACAGAGCAAGATCCTGTGTCAAAAAAACAAAACAAAACAAAACCATGCATCATCATCATGATCATCACCTTCATAATCATAATCTTTGAAAGGGTAGCAAGAAACTATTATGCTTGTCAGGCTAATTTGCATTCTGTATTTATCGAAGTCCATTAAAATCCTGAAAAAGTTTTCAAAAGAGAGAGAGACAAAGAGAAAGACAGACAGAGAGGAGAAAGAGAGAGAGAGAGATTTCAACCAGAAACTGAAAGTCACTAATTTTAAAGAAAAATCATATTATTTTTAAACTTTGATAAACTGTATCAATTATTCAGGATAACTGCTGTAATAAAACATTGTTTTATATCTGCACTGGTAGAATTTTAGAGCACATTCTTCTGTCTCTTATTGCCAGTGAGTTTTATACCAAGAGGTATGAAACCTGTTTTACATTATCCTCAGTTATGAAAGGGTAAATGATGTCATAAATTCCGGGCCTCCAATTCATGTTAAATAAAAATAGATTTTTAAATGTTTTGATTAATTCTAGTAGAAACATAAATGGAATAAATACTTAGATGATCATTTTTACCCTAATTTTTGGCAAGATGAATAAAATGATTCTTGACATTTTATACTAAAGAAAAATATTGTCTACATTATAATACATAATAGTTTATAAATAAGTTAATGGTTGGTCTGATAAGCAATCTTAAGACTCCACGCTATCAACACTCAAAAGCTTCTTCCCAGTCATACAGTGTGCTTTTGAAAAATCCACTGAAACTTACTATATGCTAAAAATAGTCTTAGTCAATTCACCTATGCATTCCAAGAAAAATCAACCCAAACATTAAATGCAAACAATGACAAAGGAGATAGATAGATAGATAGATAGATAAAATCAGGGAACGAAGTGTCTTAAATAAAATAAATGGAAAATTTTGATATAAACCATTCTTTTTGGTGACAGCAATCTCTGGTTACGGTAAGGAGTAAAGGAAATATAACTGAAAATTAACCCAGGAAGTCCTCTCACCTGTGATAGTATAATCTGTAAAAGTAAATAGAATGTAAGTGTAATGAGTCAAGAATTATTGAATGTAAAGATAGGAAATAATACTTCAGTCCATTTTTATACACATAATAACAAAAACATCTACAAATTTATGAGACTAGGCTGGGCGCAGTGGCTCACGTCTATAATCATAGCACTTTGGGAGGCCAAGAGGCGGGCAAATCACTTGAGGCCAGGAGTTCTAGACCAGCCTGGCCAGCATGGCAAAACTCTGTATTTACTACTACTACTAATAATAATAATACAAAAATTAGCTGGGCCTGGTGGTGCACGCCTATAGTCCCAGCTACCCAGGAGGCTGAGGCACGAGAATTACTTGAACTGGAGAGGCATAGGTTGCAGTAAGCCAAGATCAAACCACTGCATTCTAGCCTGGATGACAGAGTGAAGCTCTGTCTCTGTCTCAAAAAAAAATAAAAATAAAAATAAAGAAAGAAAAGAAAAGGAAAGAGAAGAGATGAGAAGAAAAGAAAAGAAGAGAAAAGGAAAGGAAAGAAAATAAAGAAATTTATGAGACTATTTTTACACCTTCAGGAAAGATGAAGTCAGAGCCTTGCTCAGATTATAGAGAACAGTTCATACCAGACCCACTGAATCATCTCTTCCCCTCAGAATTATCAAATTAGTAGTTAAGGGAAACATAGCAGATAGACATATACTCTATATTTAGACTTAAAGAAGGCTCTGAACACATTTTTTAAATTAATAAATTTAAATTGTTATATGATAGTGGTGAGAAGCAGCCCTATAAACCAAGTATCAGCAGTGTCCTGGAGGTCACACTGTAAAACAGTGGTTTGCTCGAAAGAAATGTCTGGGGAAAACTAAAGGGATCAAACCATATATAAAGTTTCCAAAATCATGTTCTTTAAGGAAAATCAAACATAGTTTTATAGTGTCCAATGATCCCCATCACGGACAGCAAAATAATCTTTTTTCTCTATTCTATTTTTAAACTTGAATCTTCACCAATAAATAACAGAAGAGAATGGACAATTGAGTATTCTCTTCTGTAATTTTGTGGTGAAGATTCAAGCTTAAAAATCCTATCTACTCAAAAACAAATTAACAGGGTGAAATGTAAAATCTGTGAAATATATAATCCCGTAAAATCAAGATTATAGAGAAACAAGCAACAGAACTATGAAGAATTTATTAGGGGCTATTTATTTCTATAAATTGGGGGGATAAGAACACAAACTTCATAAAATTTTATTTCTTTTTGAGTTGACATAGAATGTAAATATTGTATATAAAATAACATATTATTTCACAGAATAATAAACTCTTGCATGGAATAAGTCTTTATAACCACAGAACAGGGTAGAATGGTAATTAAACTACTGAAAAATAGCTGTCATAATTAGTCGTATTAGATAGTAAGATAATATTTTATAACCTACCTAAAAAAATGTATCAGAGTAGCACAAAATTCTTTTAATGTAAGATGTTAAGAATTTCTAACTCCTGTTTATGGCAATTCTATTGTTAGATCTACACCTACTTTATTCATAATAACATCTAAGTTAGAAAAATATGAAAATGCAAGCTTCATAAATCATAATATGAGTTCTCCATATATGTTCACAGAGAGAAACAGACTCCCTCACACCTCTTCTACAGTGGATAGAAGGATTTCTGAAGCTGGTGTTCAATGGCCAAAAACGAGTCATTCATTCACTCAAAGTTTTGAGACATGTAAGCTTGAAATTTCAGTCCTTTGAAGGACCTGCTTATGTTATTACAAGCATTTTTAATATCAGCCAACAACAACTTCACAGATAAGTCTGTGCTGACAACAAATACAATTATTCATGTCTCCTTCAAAGAGCCAGAGTTTTGGAATCAACTTCCACTGCTTGTCACCTACAAGAAGCTCAGATTTTTGACCCCCTGAATCTCCACAAAAAAAAAGAAACAAAACAAAACAAAAAACATGTCTTCATTAGGAAAACCAGAAAACCAAGATTATTGTGTGAGTCAAACATAAATACAGCCATGAATCACTTAACGACAACAGAAATACATTCTGAGAAGCACACTGTTACGCAATTTCACCATTATATGAACCATAGAGTATACTTACAAAAACCTAGAGGCATAGCCTACCATGCACATAGGCTAAATGGTATGGCTTATTGCTCCTAGGCTGCAAATCTATACAGCATGTGACTATCCTGAATACTGTAGGAACTGGAACACAATGGTATTTTTGTGTCTAAACATTGAAAATGCATGATAAAATATGGCTTTATAATCCTATGGGACCACTGTCATATATGCAGTCAATCTGACTAAATCATCATTATGCAGTATATGACTGTACTTTGATTTTGATTATTTTCAGAAAAACAAAATGTGGTAAACTGTACTCATTTCTTCACAGAATAAGGAAATTCTGTTAGACAGAACTAAGCGTTCTGAATCATGTTGTAAGTACAATAGAAGCTGATCTCTCTAGTAAGTGATCATAATCTTTAGCCAGTAGTATAACCGAAATGTGTAAACTGGCTTTAATTGTCTAACAACTAAATAAAGTGCAATAAAACTTGTAATAACTCATATCCTAATTACTTATTTAATATTTTAGCATTTCTTAAAGGTTCAATTTCATGGAGGCAGAAAAACATAAATAACTGGCTTTCTTATAAAGCACTCTTACAAGTTCAAAATGTCTTTTTTTTGAGAAGGAGTCTGTTTCTGTCGCCCCGGCTGGAGTGCAGTGGCCGGATCTCAGCTCACTTGCAAGCCCTCCCCGGTTTACCGCCATTCTTCCTCTGCCTCAGCCTCCCCAGTAGCTGGGACTAGCAGCTCACCACCTCACCGGGCTAGTTTTTTGTATATTTTAGTAGAGACGGGTTTCCACCGTGGTTAGCCAGGATGGTCTCGATCTCCTCACCTCGTGATCCGCCTGTCTCGGCCTCCCAAAGTGCTGGGATTACAGGCTTGAGCCACCACGCCCGGCCCTCAAAATGTCTTAAAGGCAGCTTTATATAAACTATTTATATAAACTATATATAAGCTTTATATATAGTTTATATAAAGCTTTATATAAACTATATATAAACTATTCATCACAGATCATAGAAATCAAGTTTTCATTGCATTTTGAGAAGCGGAAATTGTCTACTAAACTTGGAATCCAAATATAGGCGGCATTTTAAAGATACTTTATTGAGTTGAATTTTTAAAGCCACTATGTACTAAGCTTTGAAAGAAGAATTGCTAAATAGAGTCAAAGCTTTTCTAAATCTCTCTATTCCACCAATTCATTACTCTTTAAGGTTAAACCATATCTGTTATGAAAATAAAATAGAATCAGTCTTTTGTTTTTCACAACAGCACAAAATGTTTATAAGATGGATACTATCCCTACTCCTGAAACTAGCATTACAAAAACAGCATGATCATATTATTTACCTTTAAAGTTTGGGTTCCCTTTATAATTTTTCAATAAAATATCCCTGAGTGGCTGTCATTCATTTTCTTTATGAACTCTCAAGTATTATATAGCCCATTATTTCACTAGGCAACTCCCTCCATTTTCAATGTCTCTAGTTGTTGGAAAGTTCCTCTTAATTCTTAACCAAATCTACTTTCTTGTAACATCTATTCTTTGACTCTGGTTTTGCCTTCTGAAACTAAATAAACTTTATCTCATTTTTATATAACTATTAAAATATCTGAAAGCAGTTTTCACTTCTTTCTTATGAATATTTTCATGCAAGACACTTAAAACAGTGCCAGAAATGTTAAGATACATAGATACAGATAAATATTGAGAGACAGGTATGCCTTTTAAATTTTAAACAATATTTTGGCATTTTTCTCTAAGAATAAATGATATTAAAATTTAACAAAAGAGGTAGGGCTTAGTCAAAACTAAGGATTAAAAATGAGAAAAGCAACTAAGGGAATGTTAAATATGTCTTCAGTGATAAAACTGAAACAAGTAGTAAACATATTTGTGGAAGTCAGAAGAATGTGGTAATTTGTACAAGGAAATGGGAGCAAACAAGAGAGGCCCACTGACTATGAGGTTGGCAATGAAAACAAGCTTCAAAAAGTTAACTTGCTCAAGGTTACCTAGCTAGTAAATAACAGTCTGAGGTTGGGAAGTCCTGCTACAGAGACTGTATTCTTTTTTTGAGATGGAGTCTCGCTCTGTCGCCCAGCCTGGAGTGCAATGGCACGATCTTGGCTCACTGCAAACTCTGCCTCCCGGGTTCAAGCCATTCTACAAAGACTGTATTCTTAATCATACACAATACTGTCTGTTAACACTGCTTTTTTCTGTGCTTGCTCAAAGATGATGCCCTATCAAAGCAAATGTAAAACTAGTTGTTTCTATCAGAATTATAATTAGAAATTACCATAAAACCCACTTGCAAAAAGAAAGATGCTGTAGCTTAAGTCATAATTCAAAAGTTGCCATGGAAAAAAATAGTAAGTTGTTATCTGAGTTCTGGAACTCAATTATACCAAATCTCAAAATCCTTGAAAAGTAAAACTATAACAAAATAATAAGAAAAGAAACCTAGTGTGTTATGTGGCCATGCCTTTGATATCTTTTTCCTGTTTTGAATGTACTTCAGGGCCGGGCACAGTGATCTACACCTGTAATCCCAGCACTCTGGGAGGCCAAGGCAGGCAGATCACGAGGTCAGGAGTTCGAGACCAGCATATAGCCACACAGAATATATCCAGAGGAAAAACTGTTATTTCAACCTAAGATATCAATAGAAAGGATAAAGTCAAGGGCAATTGAAGGAGATACTGGAATATGTAAACGGTGTTGACTGATAAAGCCCAGACTTACATTTCTATGAATGAAACTTTCTAAACAGAAGTTTCTCTATGAATATGTTTAAAGGACAGTAAATTGAAGATTATATGAGACAACTGCATAGGAAGTATCGTTTAAAGACAGTATCATATCTAGAATATATATTTTTAATACAATTTATTAATAGGAAAGCAAGCAACAATTAAAGTATGGACAAAATATTTGCCTACATATTTAACTAAAGAAATTACACCAATGCCTAAAAAGTATAAGAAAAGATGTTTACCATCTTTAGTCACCAAGAAAGTATAAATTAAAACCCGAGACACCACTTTGCAGTCATTAGGAAGGCTATGATGAAAAAGACTGACAATACTAGGTGTGCATTAGGACGTAAAAAAAGCTGAACCTTCTTACACTGCCGGTCAAATGGGAAATGGCATAAGCTCTTTGAAAAACAGTTCAGCAACTTCTTTAAAAATTAAACATATACTTACTATTTGATGCAACAACTCTTCTCTTGCAAATCAGTTCAAGAGAAATGGGAACATATATACACAAACTCTTATATGTGAATGTTCATTACAACATTATTCATGATAGCCAAAATCTGGAAGTAATCCAATGTCCATCAACTGGTGAATGGATAAACAAACTTTAGTGTATCTATGCAACAGAATACTGTTCATCAGGAAAAATTAACAAACTGCTGATGCATACTACAATACAGATAACCTCAAAAACATGATGTCAAACCAGAAGAAAAAGAAAGGTAACATTTGTAAGAAATAAATAGAAGAAGCAAATCTATAGAGATGAAAGGAGGCCAGTGGTTGACTGCGGTTGGAGGTAGGAGCAGGAATTAACTGCAAATGTGTACAGGAAACTTTGAAGGGTGATAAAGTTTTCTAAAACCACATTGTTGTCATAGATGCACTATTATATACACTTACTAAAAATTATTGCAACGTATACTTACCAAAAATGTACATAAGAACAAAGAGGAAACTATCAAAAATGAAGAGGTAGACAAGACATTGTAAACATGTATTTTTTTCCACTGAGATTTAAAGCTACTGGCTAAAACAAAATGATTCTAACTGAAAAACAAAAGGAACAGTTAAAGGAAGATTCTGTATGATTTTTAACTAAAGGGACTGATTTTTCTCCCTCAGAACCTACAAACCTTTAATAGAACTAAATAAAATCTGATCTCCAATAGGAGGTACCTCCTGTAATGCTCGGCTACAATCTTTCTTGTTAACAAAAATTAAATATGGCAAAATAAGCACTTTAAGCCTATAGATGACTATTGGGATTACATAATTCATCATGTAATCATGTACAGGGTCCTCTGACTATACACAATAAAGTAACTACACAGGAACCCAAATGCAATTAAGCCTCCTTGTGTGGTTCATGAAAAAAAATATACCATACAGCAATTTTAACATTACGCTAATTTTTAAAAACCCAGAACCAGCATGAACATCACTAATATCTGCACCAAAGCATCATATATGAGCCTTGTCGCTCATAGTTTTGAAGAGTCAATATCATTAAAATGGCCATACTGCCTAAAGTAATCTACAGATTCAATGCAATTCCTATCAAGATACCATCACTATTTTTCACAGGACTGGAAAAAACTATTCTAAAGTTCATATGGAACCAAAAAAAGAGTCCGAATAACCAAAGGAATCCTAAGCAAAAAGAACAAAGCCAGAGGCATCACATTACCTGACCTCAAACTATACTACAAGGCTACAATAACCAAAATAGCATGGTATTATTACAGAAACAGACACATAAACCAGTGGAACAGAATAGAAAACCCAGAAATAAAGCTACACACTTGCAGCCATCTGATCTTCGACAAAGTTGACAAAAATAAGCAATAGGGAAAGGACCCCCATTCAATAAATGGTGCTGGGATAGCTGGCTAGCTGTATGCAGGATAATGATATGGGACTCCTACCTTTTACCATATACAAAAATGAACTCAAGATGGATTAAAGATTTAAACGTAAGACCTCAAACAGTAAGAATCCTAGAAGAAAACCTAGGAAACACCATTCTGGACACTGGCCTTGGGAAAGAATTTGTTACTAAGTCCCCAAAGCAACTGCAACAAAACAAAAATTGACAAGTGACATCCAATTAAACTAAAGAGCTTCTGCACAGCAAAAGAAATGAACAGAGTAAACAATCTAAAAAATGGGAGAAAATATTCATAAACTATGCATCAAACAAAAGTCTAATAACCAAAATCTATAAGGAACTTAAGCAAGCAAAAAAAAAACCACCATTAAAAAATAGGCAAAATACATGAACAGACATTTCTGAAAATAAAACATAAAAGCAGCCACCAAATACATTAAAAAAATACTCAACATCACTAAATGTCAGAAAAATGCAAATCAAAACCACAACAAGATACCACCTCACACCAGGCAGAATGGCTATTATTAAAAAGTCAAATACAACAGATGCTGGCAAAGCTGTGGAGAAAAGGGAACACTTATACATTGTTGGTGGGAATATAAATTAGTTCAGCCTTTGTGAGAAACAGTTTGGAGATTTCTCAAAGAACTTAAAAAGAGTTACCATTCGAACTAGCAATTACGTAACTGGTTATATATCCAAAAGAAAATAAATCATTCTACTAAAAAGACACTGCACTCATATGATTATTGCAGCACTATTCACAATAGCAAAGACATGGAATCAACCCAGGTGCACATCAGTGGTGGATTGGATAAAGACAATGTAGTACATATATATCATGGAATACCATGCAACCATTAAAAAGGACGCATAGCTGGATGCAGTTATGCGGCCATAAAAAAAGATGCAGCTTGAGGCCACTATTCTAAGCAAACAAACACAGGAATGAAAATCCAAATACCACATGTTAAAAGTGGGAGCTAAACACTGGTACTCAAGGACATAAAAATGGCAACAATAGACACTGAAGACTACTGGATGGGAAAGCGGGGACAAGCGTTGAAAAACTATGGAGCACTATGCTCAGGACCTGGGTGAGGGGATCAGTCAAAGCCCAAACTTCAGCATCATGCAATATACCCAGGTAACAACCCCAAACATGTACCCACTGAATCTAGATGAAATTCAAATTATTAAAAAATAATAAATTACATTAAAAGAAAAAAAGGGCAATGATCAGAGAGCAGTTCTAGAGAAAGGTAAGCAACCCACAAATTAAAAATAAAGATGTCTGATTCTTCTCTCTTTTCTTCTTTATTAGTCTTGCTAGCGGTCTGTCAATTTTGTTGATCTTTTCAAAAAACCAACTCATGGCACAAGTATACATATGTAAAAAACCTGCACGTTATGCACATGTACCCTAGAACTTAAAGTATAATAATAATAAAAAAAAAGAACTTAAAAAAAATAAAAAAATAAAAAAATAAATTATCACTTCAAAAAAAAAAAAAAGATGTCATTCATACTTACAAGAACAGAGTGAACTCCAGATAATTCTGAACGAAGTCATGTCTCTGCTCTGCTAATGTATAGAGAAAGCTCTAATGTCAAGTTGTTCATCACTAAAACTACAGTTCAATATTTGAAATTCTCTAATAAAATATTATTATCTGAACAAAGAAGAAATGCTCACACTTTCTCAAATTAAATTAAGGTTGAAGTCAAATAATGTATTCTTGACTGCAAGATGAAACTTGTCTTTCAACAGTTTCATTATGGTATAGTAAGATTAATAAATATATTTTAAAATTTTTCAGTCATCGCCTCAGAACAAGATGGGCAACTGTCCAGAAAAGAAAGTATTCTGAAAACTGATTTGGCCACAGAAAACCAGACATTTCCTACTTTATTCTTTGAAAATTGTTTCCCAGCGTTTGATTGTAGCTTCTAATTAATAAGACAAATGAGAGCATATTTCTGGGAATTAAAAAAGAAATGTGTTTTTGTTATGCTTTTCCTCAGTTCCAACCCTGAGAACAAAAGTGAAGATGAATAACAATGCTATTGCTCTGTTGCAGGGATGATGTATTTCAAATGCTGGGCTCCTTCCAAGGTGTTATTAAAGTTCTCTCAAGCGTTGCTACTAAAAAAAAAATGTCAAAAGAACTCATGTTATTTATTGTTTCTCAAAATCCATTGCTGCTTCAGGTTGTGCCTAAGTTAACGCATCCATTTTATTTTGGAAGTCACTGCACAATGCTCTGATAAATGAACATAAAAGACATTAGTAGATACAAGTAATGAAAACTTGATTCCAAACCTTCGTGAATCTGACAAAGAGACCAGAGATTTTAAAACAATGATAGTATGTAAATAAAATGCAGATCCAAACAGAGCTCCTATAGAATGTGTGACAAGTGGTCTTCTAGTCTTTATTAAGGAGACAAGCAGCAGGGTCCAAGGCATATTTTAGGAAGATGTTAGGTGAGCTCAATATTTCTCTAAAATTATCAAACCTACTGATAACCTGGTGCTTTCGTCTATAACACAGTAAGTGAATAGGGGAATAAATAGGGAGAATGTTATAGGTGGAAAAGAACACAAACAATAATAGCAGTAGAAGTAATAATGAACATCTATGCAGTGCTTAACCCTGGGGTCAAAGATGCTAAGAATTTTACATGGATTATGTCATTTAATCCTCCCAAATAACTTTCTGAGGTAGGCAGCCTAAACTGTCAGAGAATTATTTTAACTAATTCTTCATGACAAGATGAGCCCTTCATGGTAGATAAGTCAGATTCTCCGCACCTCTCTTTTAAAACGCATCTGAATTCATTGAAACATAGAGATGAAAGAAAGCTTCATGGCCAGGTGTGGTGGCTTACACCTGTGATCCCAGCACTTTGATAGGAAAAGGTGGGTGGATCACCTGACGTCAGGAGTTTGAAACCAGTCTGGCCAACATGGTGAAACCCAGTCTCTACTAAAAGTACAAAACTAGCTGGGTGTGGTAGTGCAATCCTGTAGTCTCAGCTACTCGGGAGACTGAGACAGGAGAATCGCTTGAACTGGGGAGGTGGAGGTTGCAGCAAGCTGAGATCGCACCACTGCACTCCAGCCTGGGTGAGACACAGCAAGACTCCATCTCCAAAATAAAAATTAAAAAAAAAAAATTAGAAAAAAAGAAAAAAACCTTCATGATCAATTGATCTCATATATATGTATATATGTTAAGTATGATTTGTAAAGGAGTAAAAATATTAATTTGTCTAGGTTCATTAATTTCCGATGTATAAAACTGAGGTTCAAACATTAAAAAGATTTACTAAGATCATAGTTGTCAGAGACACCTCTCTCCCAGTCTGTTGATACTTTCACCACACATCATGACCTTACCTGGCAGAGAAGGAAGCTATGTGCTATTACTCTCATTTCTAACAACACTATTCACTCAAACAAGATTCACTCTATACAAAGAATCTTTGTAATCTATATGAGTGGGTTATGTTTACATGGACTAACTATTAACCTGAAAACTGCTCATTAAGCTGCAAAAAAAAAAAAAAAATTCATCTCAAATTTACCACAATGTCTTATAATTCAAAAGATCTATGCAATACATTTCCAAATTATCAGAACAATATTTGATATAAATGGGGTAAAAGATACACAACACAAACTAACATGGATTAATTCAGTCTTTATACTGAATCTGTTGGGTTTTTTAAAAACAACCAATTCATTCATACTTAACGTTTGACATCTGATAAGGAAAGAAGATGATGAAAGGAAGTTGAGTTCAGGGAAAGATGAAAACACAGGAATACTATAAGGGGAGGGGGGAAGAAAATAGACAGGCAGAGAGAAGAATACGTGAGGCATGGATGATGACTTAGAGAAAATGCAGAGGAAAGCAAGTGATGGAATCAAAACTTGGTCAAGCCATTGGAAGTCTAACCTCAAGACTGTTGAAGCCTGCCACTGATAACTGCGTCAGTTGCCCCTCAGTGACATCCTTGCTTCTGATGACCAACCCTTGCATCTTTACAGCTCATTACAGCAAGATAAAGATGTAAATACTTTGGAGGCTAGGACAATGGCTTTCCATTCATTTCCATCTCACTAAATCATTCGTGAGCGTTTTCTACCTCTAGTCATACAATTAACCTGTGACTGATAACAGAAAATGAGAAAGATTATGGATTATCAAAATCATTGCAGTTCAACCTGCAAATGATTAACTGTCATACAGCTACATGATTAGCTCTTGATATTTTTTATGGCAGACATAGTGGTTCATTGGTATTAAATGCACAGACAAAACAGTTAAATTATAAGAGCCCTCAATGTTAGAACAAGGAATAAATATAAATTATTTTAAAATAGCATTTTCTTATAAAAGCCAACTAAAAAATTAGAGACTTCAGACATCACACAGGTACACATTAACAAGAACAGCTATTATGGGGAAAATAATGAAGACAAAGTCAAATTTATCAACAAAAACACAATTTTTACATATTATTTTTCTTCTTTCCATGTTTTAATAAACTGTAAATGTGAAATTTGATGACATACAAATTTTAAAATGTTATTCATCTAGGTAAGACTGTATGTGACAACTTTACTGACTATAGTATCAATACGGGGCAGCTGTAACCTCCCAAATGTCCCATTCTGGCAAACTCAGGTGAGTAAGCAGAAATAAATATGAGGATGAGTAGATTTCTATCCTTATTTTAACTAAAAATCCTGCCTATTACTTTATTTTTAAGCTGCCACTAACATGTTTAAATGATAATTGCATCTCCTCAATGAGCACAGTTCCTTATTATTGGAATTGGCAGGGGGCCTTGACATTTGAGTCATCATTTCATTATGTCTATTTCTTACCCTGGTATACAAATTAAATAGAAATAGAAGCCAAATGAAATATAAGGGGAAAAAACATGAAGCAGTAATTTTAAAATGAATTAATTTTTCCCAAATCGATAAAATATATAAAGCAACAACATTGATAATAATATATTCTAGTTCAGACATATTTACAAAAATACCAACTTCAATTCTAAAGGCCAAAAATGCTTCAAATTCTCCTAGCCAAATATTGTACTTCTGTAAAACAGAACTGAGAGTTTTGATATTCCCTAAATTAGAGAGAATAACTCCTTTTAAAGCAACTACAAATGTTAACAAAAATACACATTTAACAAGTTTCTTCCATTCTAAAGGACTTCAAAATGGGTAGCAATTATTAAGCATACATATAATATACATATGTGACAATTTGTATTTAAAACATCATATGATCAAGTAATACTAATTCATTCAGACTAAACTATCCAAATGTGCCAAACTGGAATCCAGGTCGATCCTTACTTTCAAATCACTGAACTTGCATGATAAAAACATTATTAATTTCCTAAACCACCTGATTTAGTAATATTGAATAAATGTGCATCTTTCTATCATTCTCAAATAATTGGTTTTTTTTTGAGACAGCGTCTCACTCTTGTCGCCCAGGCTGGAGTGCAGTGGCACAATCTTGGCTCACTGCAGCCTCTGCCTCTGGGGTTCAAGCGATTCTCCTGCCTCAGCCTCCTGAGTAGCTAGGATTACAGGCACCCACCACCACACCCAGTTCATTTTTTTGTGTGTTTTTAATAGAGATGGGGTTTCATCATGTTAGCCAGGCTGGTCTCAAACTCCTGACCTCAGGTGATCCACCCACTTCGGCCTCCCAAAGTGCTGGGATTACAGGTGTGAGCCACCGCACCCAGCCATCCTTCCCTAATTTTTTTTAAAAAACTTCATTGAACTTCAAAATTACAAAAATCATCAACCATGAAACAAATCCTGTATAAAATCTTCAAAAACACGTTAAGCGCTGCTTTCAGAGGGCTATTTCCTCATTTATTTATATTACTCCAGAATATGTATAAATTATTTTCACTGAGTCTTTAATTACTTCCACAACTCTTCTTTCCTTTAGCCCAGAGCAACCTGTCATTTCTAATAGCTAATAGCTTCCCCCAAATGCTTGGAAACAGGCTGAATAGCCTAAAAGAACTTTATTTACCCTGGTACAAAATGTTGAAAAGACACTTTACTGGAAACTGAATGACTGTACAAATTTCTGCCTGGAAATTAATGTTACTTTTTCCCTTTAATCACTGAAAGTATATTACTAAATGTAAAAAGTCATGGTTTATTTTTCTTTATATTTTATTATCTATTTTAATGTTGACGTTTTAAAATATTTTACCTGAGGGACAAAATGTTCATTTAAACCTAAATATTTTAAGATTTATTTCTGTTGTCTTTTCATCAATTATTCATAATTTATAATCCAGATTTCCCAAAAGAATTCAAAGAAATCCACAAAAAATTTCCTAGGCTTCACTTTATTCTCTCAACTAGTGATCATGTTCTAAATCAATGAATCTCTATTTTAATACTAAAATTTAAATAGAAAAGAAGTCTTGAGACAGTCAATCCTCCACTTCTGTGGAATACATTATTCTGCATATTAAGACAAAAATAGGATGTAAACCAGATGTTCCTAGATTATGAAATTTAGAAAAGAACATATTCAAAGTGAAGGTAACTTTTAGCATCTATATTTAAAGATATTGCAGTCATGCCCCACAATGTTGAAACGCTATATTTCTTATAATTTGACTAGAGTCAGTGGAAATATTCATGAGTTTATATTATCAGGTTTTTAGTGAGTTCTATCATTTTTGTAATTGCTATAGCTAGTATTAATAAATGTCTTCTGGCCGGGCGCGGTGGCTCAAGCCTGTAATCCCAGCACTTTGGGAGGCCGAGACGGGTGGATCACGAGGTCAGGAGATCGAGACCATCCTGGCTAACACGGTGAAACCCCGTCTCTACTAAAAATTACAAAAAACTAGCCGGGCGAGGTGGCGGGCGCCTGTAGTCCCAGCTACTCGGGAGGCTGAGGCAGGAGAATGGCGTGAACCCGGGAGGCGGAGCTTGCAGTGAGCCGAGATCTGGCCACTGCACTCCAGCCTGGGTGACAGAGCGAGACTCTGCCTCAAAAAAAAAAAAAAAATAAATAATAAATAAATAAATGTCTTCTTTTTATATGCTGAAATAAATTAATGGAGGAGGTAGACACTATGCAAAATGGCTGGGAATGGGGCCAAATCTTTTTACATACATCCAGGGACCAGTAATCTTCTAAATGGCACTTTGAGCTCTCTCGCCTAAATAATTACAAGTACAGCCACCATATAATTTACTGAAAGAATTATCCACTCTTCTGGTTCCTATCTCCCATCTCAAGTCCATAGCCACTTACCTTGTCTTTATTTTCAGAGCCAGAAGCCTCAGGCTTGGTTCTAATCACAAACGGGGTAGACAGTCGCAGTAGGACCCTTTCAAAGGTGGCATTAACCTTTGGAGATACAATCTCGAAGCAGTCCTCAAACTTGAGCACTTTGTGAGTGTCACATCGAAGCTGCTTCCTTAGACCTTCCCCCAGCTGAAGGACTGACATGCTGGGGTCAAACATCAAGTGGAAAGGGAAGGCTCTGCAGAAGGTGTTGATGCTAATTCTGAGGTCCGCAGGAACTTGGGAAGTTCCCTGTGGAAGGTTCTTCGTGATATTAGTATTTTCACATTCTTTGATAAGGAAAGTAAGACAGCTACAATTGCCTGGGTTTGAAACATCAGAGCATAGCTTCTCATTTGCAACCTGCTCCACTTCCACGTCCAGCCGATAGATCTTCTTTCCTGCAGCCTTAATCATCCCCAGCATTGCAAACCCCACAATATGGTGAGGGTGGAAGTAGTGGAGCATGAGAGTGCCTTCAGGAAGCTCTTTGCATAGGAAAGATGGTGACTCCAGAGTAGCCTGTTTTCCAAAAGAAGTTCTAATGTGTTCCAACAAAGCATCAAAGCCGTTAAAAAAGTCCTGCAAAGTGCCACCTACAGCTCGAAGGACTCTCTCATTCTCATGAAAGCATATATTAAAGAACTCTTCACCAAATCTTTCTTGAATTTCCTCAAACTTCAAACCTAGAGGCAAATGGGAGGCAAATGTTAGTGAAGTCTAATATAAATAATTGAATTTATAGTTTTTTAAGTGCTCATCAAAAGAGTAACTACTGAGTGAAGTAACAAAGGTTATTTCTCTTGGATCCACAAATTTTCACATAGGTTAATTCACTCATCATTAATCAGAAAAAGTAAATTTCAGTTCATCTTTGGGATGCTTCTAAAATGTTAATGAACATGAACCTTTCTGTTTGTTTTTAAATAGACTACATATTTTTAGACCAGTTTTAGATTCACAGCAAAATTGAGCAGAAGGCACAGTTATTTCCCATCTCTCTCTGCCCCCACACAAGCACAGCCTGCCCCATTACCACATCCCCCACCAGTGTGGTACATTTATTACAATCTGTGAACCTACACGACGCATTATTATCATCCAAAGTCCATGGTTTACATTAGGGTTTACTCTTAATATTGCATATTCTATGGGCTTAAACAAATGTATAATGATATGTATACACTTATCATATCACCTAGAGCATTTCACTGCCCTAAAAGTCCTGTTTATCCCTTCCTTCCCCCTAACTCTCAGAGCGTCAGCTTTTTAAATGTTGCTAATCTAGCTGTTCACCTTTCAATAGCCTTGCAGTAGTTATTACAAATAATATATTTTTCTTTTTCTTAATGATTTCCCCATTCTTCATAGAATATCCAAGTTGCCTACGTATTATGTCCATATACCATCCAATTATCATCTTACTTCTTATCGAAATGCATGTATTAAGTGGAAAATATAAACCAGAGAGGAAATCTATGGTACATAAGCAGGGAGAGGCATCAAGCTATCTGGTGGAAACAAAAGGCTTACATTAGCATTCTCAGGGAAAGACACACAGGTCAGCTAGACCTCAGAGAAAAGGAGACAAAACAAGAAAATAATAACAGCAGAACTGTGGAATGATTTGCATTCTTTCACCCACAAAAGTGAGGGCAGCCAAGAATGGAGTAGGAATCTGATGAGATAAAATTAAAGGTTATTGTTAAGTTTCCTCCATATATAATCACTCCCTGATGCCCTGGCAAAAGGAGTTCCACCTTATAGTGCTGCATATTATAGTGAAAAATAAATACGTGTGCACAATGTATTCCATAGTAATAAGAAGCAGAATCGCATGTGATCACAAGATCCCCGCTTGAGGATGATCTGAGGAAAAATGAGGGAATTTATGTGCCAAGGAGGACTATAACACATATAAAAGATTTTGGCCTTCATATTAAAGACAACTTCTACCTAAAGTCACTCTATTGCTTCTCCTTTGACATTGGTTGAAATCAATATATGTAGTTTACATATTCATATTTTCTTACCCCATTTACTTCATCTCATTTGGAAGTCCTGCAAATCAGGCAGGACTGGGAAAAGAAGGTCACTTTGCTAGCGCCCCATTAGAGTACAGAGCAATCTAGGCTGTCTACAGCTTAGTTGCTTTCCTACCTTTATCATGCCCTGAGTGTTCCTCCCAGCCAGAAGTGAGGCAAATGAACAGAGTGAATAATATTATTTTTAAAATAGTCAAAGCACATCTAATATTCTTTAAGAGCTTACTATAGAGTCTAAAATTTGTGATAGCCAAGAAGTCAGTTTGACAAAGAACTTCTTAAAATCAATGTGATAGGAAAATGAGTAGAAAACCTAAGTGAGAAAGAGTCCCTTTATTAATAAGCATTTCATATTCATTTTGGTTTCATGGATTGGATGCTTAAGACTTGTTGGGAAAGTCACCTATTAAGATAAAAATATCACCACTCATCTCACATTGCCAGGTTACAAGACTGCTCTTCAACATATGTTGCACTCAACATATATTGACATTGACAATAATGTCAGCCAGAATTGATAATACCAGTACTTATCTGTCCAGTTCTCCAGTGTAAAAGAGAAAACAAGATAGATAATATTCACTGCCATTAGGCTCCTGTTCTGACTGCTCTGTTGAAACTGCTTTCATAAATACTTAAACCAATATGTACTGTTTTGTCCTTATCTTACTTAACCTTGTTTGCTGCTTTTCCTTTAATTTGACACTATTAATCATCTCTTCCTCTTAAAACTCTCATCCCTTTTGGCTTATCAAACCATACTCTCCTGGTCTGATTACTCTGTCTTAACATTAATTCTCACTGCCTTCATAAAACTTCTTTCTATGCCAAATCCTTACATCACCATCACTATGTTTTAACTAGAAAACTGTAACATACAAGTTAAATTTATATACACATTCAATGACAGTCCTTTGTTGCTATGAAATCTTCCAGTTATGAAATTCTTATTAAAAACTAAATACAGAATAAATAAAAATTCCTATAAACTGACCATATATGCTGAACTACAATATTCCATATACCACTGAAAATATGCCATGGATTGCTTTTAAACTTTGAAGAATTGTATTTTCAAAAGACTTCGGGTCCACATGCATTGAAGAGAAAAAGAGAAGTTTTTCTAACTTGCATTTTCATAACATTGAAAAGGCCCTCACAGTTATGGTACACACAAATGTAAAGACAATACAGTGTAAGCTTATGTTCTGTGTCTAATGCCAGGATCCCGAAGAATCATCCAGAAAATAACAACTAGGTAAGTTCACCATAGGCAACAAACTACTCTTTGCGCAGTTCTATATAAACCCGTAATATTCAATTAACGAATAAAGATTTTTAGTCCCAGAACTGTGAAACTGCACAAGATCAGAAAGGAAGAAAAAACTATTAGATTTGAAAATATTAAAACTAAGAAAAGACTACTTCAACTTTTACAAATATGCTACAAGTCAACAGCCAAGATTTTCATTTTAAACCTTAATCTCAAAATTCAGAAAGCACAGACAAAGTAATTCAATTCAGACAACTGATGCAATTCTGACTCCCAAGGTTCCGCCTACGATTGACGCAAACTCCCTACTTACAGTAAATCACTTGAAACCTATAGACAATGCTCATCTCCTCACATCACAAGATTCTATGACAGCTTGACATCTGGGTCTATAAGAATACATTTCCTCAAGGGGGAAAATTCATAACAAAACTGTTCTTATTAATGGGTAAGTTAAGTTAGAATTTTTAACTACTGTTAATTCACCTGTTTTAAAAAAGGTGAATAGCATAAATGCTGGCATCCGTTAGCTGTAAATGATATAGAATCTGTTCCTTCATATTCTAATCCTGTTGTCGCTCATCTGCTTTCCCACCCCACCTCAGATGGCATTTCTTGAGGACGAGGATCTTGCCCTACTTATGTCTGCATATCTATCGCTGGCATAATGCCTGATACCTGGAGAATAAGCATTGTTTCATAGAAATTAAGCATTCAGCTAAGTATTTGTTTGGTGAATATTACTAACCTTTTAAGGTTGCACTTGTGCCACATCTAAGGATATGAAAACAAAAAGACAGATGATTTTCTCTCGTGGGCCCCTACTGAACATTAAATTACATTATGGTTGGGCTACAACAGGGGTACACAGGAGTACCCATGGAGGTACAGGAAAGAGAGTACGTGCCTCTCCTCAGGGAAGCAATGTTTGAAGGGAGACTTGAATAAAAGAGCAGGTTAGGCCGGGCACAGTGCCTCATGCCTGTAAACCTAGCACTTTGGGAGGCCGAAGCAGGCTGATCACTTGAGCCCAGAAGTTGAAGACCCAACCTGGCCAACATGGTGAAACCCCTTATCTACAAAAAATACAATTAGCAGGGTACGGTGGTGCAAGCCTGTAGACCATAGTGTCAGCTACCTGGAAGGCTAAGGTGGGAGGATCACTGGAGCCCAGGTTGTTGAGGTCGCAGTGAGCCGTGATCATGCCACTGTGTTGAGCCTGGGCAGCGGAGGGAGACCCTGACTCAAAAAAAAAAAAAAAAAAGCAGTTGGTGGTCCCAGCCTGGGCAACATGGCATAACCCTGTCTCTATTAAAAATACAAAAAAACAGCCCATAGTGGTGCAGGCCTGCAGTCCCAGCTACTCTGGAGGCTGAGATGGGAGAATCACCTGGGCCCACAGAAGTCTAGGCTGCAGTGAGCTGTGACTGCACCACTGTACTCCAGCCTGAGTGACAGAGTGACACCCTGTACTGAAAATTACTGTACAAGAGTGTAAATGTCAGGAAGCATTCACTGGGGAGCCATCTTTGGGAGGAGAAAGAGGATCATGAAAAATAACTAACTGGTACCAGGTTTAATATCTGAGTGGTGAAATAATCTGAACACCAAACCCCCCATGACCCAAGGTTACCTATACAACAAACCTGCACATGTACTGCTGAATTTAAAATAATTTTTTTAATCTGTGAATTTTAAAAAAAATTAAAATTTAAAAATTAAAAACATATATCAGATATAAATTGTAATAATGCGAAATATGTATAATAAAGATGAAGCCAACCCCAATGTGAGTACTCTGAAACAAATTTTTTCACCTAATAACCACATCTAACAAGTGCAATATCACAAAAGTACACTGCAAAACTATCAATGTTACTCCTTCCTTTCAAATCACAAAGCACATGTCCGTGTCTTTCTTATAAAATAGCAGATAGTCCCTTGTAGTATTTGTTCCGTGATCCTTCTATTTTCCATAAACATTTAGAGGAACAACCTCTAAAAACACTATAATGTAGAATGAGAAAAAAGAAACCAATGGAGGAAGGACTATAACTGAATGAATTACAGAGAGACTTTCCTCTGAATCATGGAAAACCCTAAATCTACAGATGGAGAAAGCATAAATTGCAACCAGAATTGATAAGAAACACACACACACACACACACACACACACACACACACACACACCCTAATATCTGGTTGGATTCCTGGGGAAAAAAAAAAAAAAGATAAAAAAGATTTTTTAAGTTGCAAGAAAAAACAAGTAATTAAAAAAATATTTACTTTTCATCTGCAACAATGAAAGCTAAATGATGAGAGAAAAATACAGGTGAGATACTGAGAGAACTGAAACCTAAAGGTTTATGACCCAGAAGAGTATCTGAGAAAGATTCATAGATTCCATCACTCAGTGAAACACCTTAGAAAATGGAAAAAAAAAAAAAAATTAATCGAACAACAAATCAGTCAGAATGAAGGAGTAGAGGAATCTGGTTAGGAGAAGAAGGAAAAGTAGACATATTAGTGAGCAATTAACCTTACAACACACACATAGACACACGCTTTCTGATGTATGTGTACATATACATCATGTCCAGATGTGTTTACACATACAAATATCCACAGATTATATACATATTAGATATTATGGATAATGACCTATTACCTGTTGTAATACGAACACTATTACCTGTTGTAATACGAACACTAATTTTAAATTACTGATACAGGCCAGGCACGGTGGTTCTCACCTGTAATCCCAGCACTTTGGGAAGTCGACGTGGGCGGATCACCTGAGGTCGGGAGTTCGAGACCAGCCCGACCAACATGGAAAAACCCCATCTCTACTAAAAATACAAAATTATCCAGGCATGGTGGCGCATGCCTATAATCTCAGCTACTCAGGAAGGCTGACGCAGGAGAATCGCTTGAACCTGGGAAGCAGAGGTTGCAGTGAGCCGAGATCACACCACTGCACTCCAGCCTGGGCAACAAGAGCAAAACTCCATCTCAAAACAAACAAATAAACAAACAAACAAACTACTGATACATAGAAAAACTACCAAACTACCACAAGGTAAATTTTATTCATATTCTGAAACTAAATAATCGTGGCAAAACACAGGAGTTGGATGGTGAGGAAACGGGAGAAGGTAGAGAAAAGAAAAGTAAATCTATTCTAAAAGTTTCTTCTTAATGGGATTTGAGGGGGTAGGAATAATAATCTTTAAGATATAAAAATAATCTTAGAAAGAAAATAATTGATATTGTTTTAAAATAATACAAAACCCATGGGTCTAATTTTACTAAGAGAAAAAGGAAGATAATCAATAGTGAAATGGGAAATTAGAGTAGAACTCTCCAAATACAAGATCAAATATTATTTTATATATATATATATATATGTCAAAATGATGAAGACAGCAAAAGACCAGAAACAAAAACAATATAAAATAAATATGATAAGGCCGGGCGCAGTGGCTCACGCCTGTAATCCCAGCACTTTGGGAGGCCGAGGCGGGCGGATCACAAGGTCAGGAGATCGAGACCATGGTGAAACCCCGTCTCTACTAAAAATAGAAAAAATTAACCGGGCGCAGTGGCGGGCGCCTGTAGTCCCAGCTACTCGGGAGGCTGAGGCAGGAGAATGGCGTGAACCCGGGAAGCGGAGCTTGCAGTGAGCCGAGATCGCGCCACTGCACTCCAGCCTGGGCGACAGAGCAAGACTCCGTCTCAAAAAAAAAATAAAATAAAATAAAATAAAATAAAATAAAATAAAATAAATATGATAAATCAAGAAAATCATATACATTATGGATTAAGGTAAATGTAAATGAATAAATCATCCCATTAATTGAGAAAACTCTCACTCCCTCTACAAGAATTGTACTTATAAAAGGTGATTAAAAAATAAAAGATTGAAAATTAATCAACAGACAAAGAATTCAAAGAAACTGCAAGAAAAAAAGCAGAAATGAGGGGCAGTATTAGTATCAACAAGGTAGAATTAAGGGGAGAAGTGATAAACAGAATAAAAACAGACAAAGTAAAACAAAATCACAATTTACAAAGAAGACCTAAGAGACATAAACCAAGCAACATTGTAGCTAAATATATAAAGCAAAAACAATTAGGAATTAATTGCTAATGAGTATGGGGTTTCTTTCTGGAATGATGAAAATGTCCTAAAATTGATTGTAGTGATGGTTGCAAAACTTTGTCAATATATTAACAACCATCCAATTGTACACTTTTGTTGGGTAAATTGTATGGTACATAAATCATATTTCAATAAAGCATTATATATTTTCAGAATTATTTATTTTCAAAATTAAAAATGAAAGAGGAGGCTGGGCACAGTGGCTCACGCCTGTAACCCCAGCACTTTGGGAGGCCAAGGCGGGTGGATAACGCAGTCAGGAATTCGAGATCAGCCTGGCCAAGATGGTGAAACCCCATCTCTACTAAAAGATACAAAAATTAGCTGGGCACGGTGGCGGCACCTGTAATCCCAGCTACTCAGGAGGCTGAGGCAGAAGAATTGCTTGAAACCCGGAGCAGAGTTTGCAGTGAGCTGAGATCGCGCCATTGCACTCCAGCCTGAGCAACAGAGCGCGACTCCATCTCACAAAAACAAAAAAACAAAACAAAACAAAACAAAAAGAATGAAAGAAGAATTCTATATGACTACAATTATAGTAGGAAACATTAATACATGTCTCTCAGTACCAAGGTATCTAATGAATAAATCAGCAAAATCATAGAGAAATTAAATAAAATTATATACAACAGAACAATGAAGATAGAAGAAAACCTTGATAAAAATAAAATTTTAGTGAAAAACTTCAATGTGTCCTTTTGAGAAACCAAAAGATCAAAAATAAAAAGCAAAATCAGAGAAATTAAATAAATGTTAATAAACAAAAACTAATACAAAGGCAAAGTCAGAAAAATAAAATTTAATAGCAAAAGCAACAAACTCAAAACATATGTACATGTACGTATGTATTATATGTATGTAAAATACAAAAATTGCTCAAATACTTGACCACAAAAACCCCATAATATTTTAAGTAAAGATTTTGCAGATCACATTTTAATAACAATAAAAATTAAATAATAAATGGAAATAACAAAAAGGTGGCATATATATTTGAAAGTTAAGCAATACATTCTCTTAGATTACAGGGAAAGTCAAAATTGGAATTATAACTTTTAGAAATCAATAAAAAGGAATCTACATCATACGCAATTCTGAGGTACAACAAAACCATACTCAAGGAAAACATATGCCAGAAATGTTTTCACAACAAAAAAAAAATAAGTAAATGAAGAGCTTCCAGAGTAAGAAAACTGTAATGAGCTTAAGAGAAAAACCTACAGAGTAGGAATAGATAAAAGCTGAAATTCAGAAAGAAAATAACTAAATTGGAATAAGAATACATAGGCACATATTAAGATGAAATAGATAAATGAGAAAAGAAACATGCAACTTTCTGTGAACAAATGTGTAAATGGAATGGAAATGGGTATCTGGCAAAGTATAAATGACCAAAGTTGACCCAAGAAGAAATAGGCAACCTGAGTTCTGGCTAGCAACTGGGAAAAAAACTAGATAATAGCAAAGTTTTTAAAATATTTTCAGGCTATAGAAAAAAATTAAAATCACTCAATTATTTTTATTAATCCCATATAACTTTATGTCAAAACCTGATATAGTATACTAAGACCAATTTCTCTTATGAATATTTGCAAAAATAGTAGCAGATAGAATCTAGCAATTTATAAAAGAATAAATCGTCATGACCAAGTAGGATTTATATCAGAAATGAAACGGTAGTTCAGCAGTAGAAAATATATCAGCATAAATTATTACATTCATAAAAGTAAACAATACGATCATATCAGTAGATTCAGAAAAGTCTGAGATTCAAGTCTTAATAAGCATTTTGAATAAAATAGGATACAAAGAAACTGTTCAAATATAATAAAAGTTCTTTTCCAAAACCAGAAGCAGCTTATTCTAAATAGTGAAATACTAAAAGCATTTCAACTAAAATCAAAATTTTGACAAGTATGCTTGCAATCATCATTTTCAATATTATCTTGGAGGTTCCAGAAAATATTGTGAGATAAGAAAATAATCAGTAAACACATTGCAAAAAAGCATAAAATTATGCCTTTTTGCTGAAGTAAATCTGTGTATATGAGAAGTTTTAATATGCCACAGAACAGTATTTCAATTCAAAGGGAAAAGAATGGTTTACTTAATAAATGGCACTAGCCATCTGGAAAACAATAAAATTAAATCCCATCTCATGCCTCAAACAAATCAAATTCCAGTTCAATTAAAATCTTAAAATGCAAAAGATGAGGCAATAAATATTTTAGAAGATCTAGGGGACTGTATATATGCCTTAACCAAAACAAACATATAAAAAAGATGTAAAAAGATATTTGATTTTGTATGATATAAAGCTAAGCTAAAACTGTCAAAATAATTTAGAATATGATTTTATTTTAATAAAATTATGAGAGTGTGTGTGCTGTGTGTATGTTCATAATGCATCTCCCCCGACAGTCTGCTAGTCTCTCTATCCTAAATACCACTACTTTGTTTTAGACCACCATGATCAGTAGTCAAGAATTACACATTTTATCATATTGTTTCTCTGGAAAGCCCCTCCAATGACTGCTGCCTTCTGCATAAAGTCTAAAATCAGCAAGGCTTGGTCCAGCTTTTACTTACTGGCCCATCCTTCTCTCTCTCAATCCCCCATTTCACACCTTTACACCAGCCATTATGAACCACTTTGAGTTTCCTGAGCATGCTCAGCAATCTCTCTCTCCTTTACAGGCTTCTGTACATGGCTGGTTTTGTGTTTTGTTTTGTTTTGTTTTTTAACTAGGATTCTGTTCTCCTGCCTACCCCACTTAGCTAGTTCTCTGCTTCACTCATCTTGCATATCTTCACACCAAAATTCCCTCAGAATGCTTTCCTTGACACTCCAAGACTGAGATAGATGTCTCTACTTTTTAGGCTTCCAAAGCCCCTTGTGATTACCTCCAGCCTACTATTTCCCACACAATAGCTGCTAATGTGTCCAATCCCTCAACCAGACTTAACCTCTTGAAGAAGAAAAAGGAAATGTCAACTAGGCAACCAAGAAAGAGTAGATAGCTAGGGGAGGAAGGAAACCATTCCAGACTGAAAAAAACATATATGCTAAGGTCCAGAAAGAGAAACCATGGAGTTTTAGAGAAACTAAATGAAGATCACTACAGTAACCCTAATCTTTGGTACCGTGCCTTGTCTGTGGTGAATCTATAAAAGAATAAAGCAATGAATTAATGAAAACACAAATACATCTGGATGTGACTGATCATCTGTCCATGCATAATATATGTAGTAGATATAAATTCACATGTGTGCATATGCCATTTCTCCATTGCTATATTTAGTACCCTTCAGTATTCACTGGCAGGCCTTTTAACACAAGGGTTGGCAAGTTATGCCAAATGACTAATTTAATAGGTGTGAATGTTTATTGTTTGACAAATTCTTGTTCCTTTACCAACAAGGAGCCACAGGTGTTGAGTGCTAAGAAGTGGACAGGTTCAGGGAAGCACATGTCTAATCATGCAACCTTCTCAGGCCTCTGTGCTATGCCTGCTATCAGATGCTGGCCACCTGGCAGGTAACAAAGAGCTCATCACATTCCCCAGCCTTCCTTCTCCAGCACCCTGGCATATGGCCAGAGAAGACACAAAGCCAGCAGCAGCCCAGCAGCAGTGAGGTGCAGAGTCAAAGAACGAGCAAACATGAGCTAATTACAAAGAGGAGCTGCTGGAGCACCTGCTTCAGCTCTGTGCCCACACCTGGCCCCTTCTGGAATGCAATCTGCCACACTGAAAATAGGACAGTGGCTCCCAGACTTTGGAATCTCCCTGCAGATAAGTATTCTCATCATTTCTCACGCCTGTACTTTTTACCAGTCTCTTACCTGCTGGTGAAGAAGGCAGGGGAGGGGATTACTGTGATATACATAGATTCTGGCTTTTGCTGATGATGACTGGCCCTGTTCAAATTGGAGGCCACAGGAGAGGCAGCAAGAGAGCATGATTTCCACATGGATCGATCCTCAAAGGGCTTACTCAGAGCTGTTAATCAATGCTAATGCTTCCTTCATGGTCACATTTTTATTTATTTCTTCTAAAATAAAAAAGGGATACATGTGCAGAATGTGCAGGTTTGTTACATAGGTATATGTGTGCCATGGTGGTTTGCTACACCTATTGACCCATCCTCTAAGTTCCCTGCCCTCACCCTCCAACAGGACATGGTGTGTGTTGTTCCCCTCTCTGTGACCATGTGTTCTCAATGTTCAACTCCCACTTATGAATAAGAACATGCAGAGTTTGGTTTTCTGTTCCTGTGTTAGTTTGCTGAGAATGATAGCTTCCAGTTTCATCCACGTCCCTGCGAAGGACATGATCTCACTCACTTTTATGGCTGCATTTTATTCCATGGTGTGTATGTACCACATTTTCTTTATCTTACAGTCTATCGTTGATGGACATTTGGGTTGGTTCCATATCTTTCCTATTGTAAACAGTGCTGCAATAAACATACATGTACATGTGTCTTTATAGTAGGATGATTTATACTCCTTTAAGTATATACCCAATACTGGGATTGCTGGGTCAAATGGTATTTCTGGTTCTAGATCCTTGAGGAATCACCACACTGTCTTCCACAATGGTTGAACTAATTTACATTCCCACCAACAGTATAAAAGCATTCCTATTTCTCCACAGCCTCGCCAGCATCTACTGTTTCCTGACTTTTTAATAATCACCATTCTGACTGGCATGAGATGGTATCTCATTGTGGTTTTCATTTGCATTTCTTTGATCAGTGATGTTGAACTTTTTTTCATAATTGTTGGCTACGTAAATATCTTCTTTTGAGAAGTATGTGTTCATATCCTTTGCCCACTTTATGATGGGGTTGTTTGGTTTTGTTTTTATAAATATAGTTAAGTTCCTTGAAAATTCTGGATATTAGACCTTTGTCAGAAAATTGCAAAAATTTTCTCCCATTCTGTAGGTTGCTGTTCACTCTGATGATAGTTCATTTTGCTGTGCAGAAGCTCAGCAAATTAGATCCCATTTGTCAATTTTGGATTTTGTCGCAATTGCTTTTGGTGTTTTTGTCATGAAGTCTTTGCCCGTGCCTATGTCCTGAATGGTATGGCTTAGGTTTTCTTCCAGGGTTTTTATGGTTTGGGGTTTTACATTTAAGCCTTTAATCCATCTTGAGTTAATTTTTGAATAAGGTGTAAAAAAGGGGTCTAGTTTTACTTTTCTGCATACAGCTAGACAGCCTTCCCAGCACCATTTATTAAACAGGAGATTCTTTCCCCATTGCTTTTTTGTCAGGTTTGTCAAAGATCAGATGGTTGTCGATGAGTGCTGTTATTTCTGAGGTCTCTGTACTGCTCCATTGGTCTATGTCTCCATTGGTACCAGTACCATGCTATTTTGGTTACTGTAGCCTTGTAGTATACTTTGAAGTCAGGTAGCATGAGGCCTCCAGCTTTGTTCCTTTTGCTTAGGATTGTCTTGGCTATACAGCGCCTTCTTTGATTCCATAAGAAATTTAAAATAATTTTTTCTAATTCTGTGAAGAATGTCAATGGTAGTTTGATGTGAAAAGCACTGAATCTATAAATTACTTTGGGCAGTATGGCCATTTTCACGATATTGATTTTTCCTATCTATGAGGATGGAATGTTTTTCCATTTGTTTGTGTCCTCTCTTATTTCCTTGAGCAGTGGTTTGTAGTTATCCTTGAAGAGGTCCTTCACATCCCTCATAAGTTGTATTCCTAGGTATTTTATTCTCTTTGTAGCAATTGTGAATAAGAGTTCATTCATGATTTGGCTCTCTGCTTGCCTATTGTTGGTGTAAAGGAATGATTGTGATTTTTGCATACTAATTTTGCATCCTGAGACTTTGTTGCTTATCAGTTCAAGAAGTGTTTGGGCTGAGATGATGAGGTTTTTGGTTTTTTGTTGTTTTTTTTTCTTTGAAATGGAGTCTTGCTCCATTGCCCGGGCTGGTGCACTCTCAGCTCACTGCAACCTCCACTTCCTGGGTTCAAGCGATTCTCCTGCCTCAGCCTCCCAAGATTCTGGGACTACAGGTGGGCACCACTACGTCTGGCAAATTTTTTGTATTTTTAATAGAGATGGGGTTTCACCATGTTGGCCAGGCTGGTCTCAAACTCCTGGCCTCAGGTGATCTGCCCAGCTCAGCCTCCCAAAGTGCTGGGATTACAGGTATGAGCCACTGCACCCTGCCAGGGTTTTCTAAATATAAAATCATGTGATCTGCAAACAGACACAACTTGACTTTCTCTCTTCCTATTTGAATACCCTTTATTTCTTTCTCTTGCCTGATTGCCCTGGCCAGAACTTCTAATACTATGTTGAATAGGAGTGGTAAGAGAGGGCATCCTTGTCTTGTACCAATTTTCAAAAGGAATGCTTCTAGTTTTTGCCCATTCCATATGATATTGGCTGTGGGTTTGTCATAATCAGCTCTTATTTTGAGATATGTTCCATCAATACCTAGTTTATTGAGAGTTTAACATGAAGCAATGCTGAATTTTATCAAAGGCCTTTTCTGAATCTATTGAGATAATCATGTAGTTTTTGTCTTTGGTTCTGTTTATGTGATGGATTACGTTTATGCATTTGCGTACGCTGAACCAGCCTCGCATCCCAGGGATGAAGCCCACTTGCTCGTGGTGGGTAAGTTTTTTGATGTGCTGCTGGATTCAGTTTGCTAGTATTTTATTGAGGATTTTCGCATCGGTGTTCATCAGGGATATTGGCCTAAAGTTTTCTTTTTTTGTTGTGTCTCTTCCAGTTTTGTTATCAGGATGATGTTGGCCTCATAAAATGAGTTAGGGAGGAGTCCCTCCTTTTCAGTTGTTTGCAATAGTTTCCGAAAGAATGGTACTAGCTCCTCTTTGTATTTCTGGTAGAATTCAACTGTGAATCGATCTGGTCCTTGCTTTTTTTTGGTTGGTAGGCTATTAATTACTGTCTCAATTTCAGAGCTTGTTACTGGTCTTTTCAAGGATTCACATTCTTCCTGGTTTAGTACTGGTAGGGTGTCTGTGTCCAGGAACATATCCATTTCTTCTAGATTTTCCAGTTGATTTGCATAGAGGTGTTTATAGTATTCTCTGATAGTAGTTTGCATTTCTGTGGGGTCAGTGGTGAGTATCCCCTTTATCATTTTTTATTGTGTCTATTTGATTCTTCTCTCCTTATTAGTCTAGCTATTGGTCTATTTTGCTAATTTTTTCAAAAAATTGATTCCTGCATTGATTTTTGGAGGTTTTTCATGTTTCTACCTCCTTCAATTCTTCTCTGATCTTAGTTATCTCTTGTCTACTGCTAGCTTTTGGATTAGTTTGTTCTTGCCTCTCTAGCTCTTTTAATTGTGATGTTAGGGTGTCAGGTTGAGATCTTTCTAGCTTTCTGATGTGGCCATTTAGTGCTATAAATTTCCATCTTAACACTGTTTTAGTTATGTCCCAGAAATTTTGGTATGTTGTCTCTTTGTTGTCATCGATTTCAAAAAACTTTTTGATTTCTGCCTTAATTTTACTATTTACCTAGGAGTCATTCAGGAGCAAGTTGTTCAATTTCCATGAAACTGTGTCGTTTTGAGTTTCTTAATCCGGAGTTCTAATTTGATTGCACTGTGGTCCAAGAAACTGTTATGATTTCACTTATTTTGCATTTGCTGAGGAGTATTTTATTTCCAAATATGCGGTCAATTTTAGGGTAACTGCCATGTGGCACTGGAGAAGAATGTACATTCTGTTGATCTGGGGTGGACAGTTCTGTAGATGTCTACTAGCTCTACTTAAATATTTTATTTTTTAATTTTTTTATTTTATTTTTTAGTAGAGACAGGGTTTCACCATGTTAGCCAGGATGGTCTCGATTGCCTGACCTCATGATCCACCTGCCTCAGCCTCCCAAAGTGCTGGGATTACAGGCATGAGACACCGTGCCTGGCCCTGAATATTCCTTTCAATTTTCTCTCTTGTTGATCTAATACTGACAGTAGGTGTTAAAGTCTCCTACTATTATTGTGTGGGAGTCTAAGTCTCTTTGCAGGTCTCAAGAACTAGTTCTATGAATCTGGGTGTTTCTTGTATTAGGTGCATATATATTTAGAATAGTTAGCTCTTCTTGTTGAATTCTTCTCCTTACCATTATATAATGCCTTTCTTTGTCTTTTTGTAATTTTTGTTGGTTTAAAGTCTGTTTTGTCAGAGACTAGGATTGCAATCCCTGCTTTTTTGTTTTTTTCTTTCCATTTGCTTGGTAAATTTTCCTCCATCCCTTTACTTTGAGGCTGTGTGTGTCTTTGCACGTAAGATGGGGTTTCCTGAATACAGCACACAGATGCACAGATGGGTCTTGACTCCTTATCCAATTCGCCAGTCTTTGTCTTTTTTTTTTTTTTTTTTTTTTTTTTTTTGAGACAGAGTTTTGCTCTTGTTGCCTAGGCTGGAGTGCAATGGCGTGATCACCGCAACCTCTGCTTCCCAGGTTAAAGCAATTCTCCTGCCTCAGCCTCTCGAGTAGCTGGGATTACAGGCATGCACCAGCACACTCAGCTAATTTTGTATTTTTAGTAGAGATGGGGTTTCTCCATGTTGGTCAGGCTGAGCCTGGCTCCCAGCCTCAGGTGATCCGCCCATCTCGGCCTCCCAAAGTGCTGGGATTACAGGTGTGAGCCACCACACCTGGCCCAGTCTGTGTCTTTTAATTGGGGCATTTAGCCCATTTACATTAGTATTGTTATATGTGAATTTGATCCTGTCAACATGATGCTATTTGGTTATTTTGCACAATAGTTGATGCAGTTTCTTCGTGGTTTAATTGGTCTTTATATTTTGCTGTGTTTTTGCAGTGGCTGACACTGGTTTTTCCTTTCCATATTTAGTGCTTCTTTCAGGAGCTCTTGCAGGGCAGGCCTGATGGTAACGAAATCCCTCAGCATTTGCTTGTCTGGAAATGATTTTATTTCTCCTTTGCTTATGACGCTCTGTTTGACTGGATATGAAATTCTGGGTTGAAAGTTCTTTAAGAATGTTGAATATTGGCCCCCAATCTTTTCTGGCTTGTAGAGCTTCTGCTGAGAGGTCCATGTTAGTCTGATGGGCTTCCCTTTGTAGGTGACCTGACCTTTCTCTCTGGCTACCCTTAACAGGTTTTTCCTTTTTTTTTTTTTTTTTGACCTTGAAGAAACTGATAATTATGTGTCTTGGGGTTATTCTTCTCACAGAGTATCTTAATGATGTTCTCTGTATTTCCTGAATTTGCAAGTTGGCCTATCTTGCTAAGTTGAGGAAGTTCTCCTGGATAATATCCTGAAGTGTGTTTTCCAGCTTGTTTCCATTCTCTCCATCTCCTTCTGGTACTCCAATCAACCGCAGATTCTGTCTTTTTATGAAGTCTCATATTTCTTGGAGGCTTTGTTCATTCCTTTTCATTCATTTTCTCTATTCTTGTCTGCATGTCTTATTTCAGTAAGGTAGTTTTCAAATTCTGATATCCTTTCTTCTGCTTGGTCGATTCAGCTGTTGATACTTGTGTATGCTTCATGAAGTTCTCATGCTGTGTTTTTCAGCTCTCTCTAAACTGGGTATTCTAGTTAGCAGTTCCTTTTATCAAGGTTCTTAGCTTCTTTGCATTGGGTTAGAACAAGCTCCTTTAGCTCATCATAGTTTTTTATTATCTTCTGATGCCTACTTCTGTCAATTTGTCCATCTGATCCTCCGTCCAGTTCTGTGCCCTTGACATTGTGATCATTTGGAGACGAAGCACTCTAGACTTTTGGGTTTACAGCATTTTTTCATGGATTCTTTCTCACCTTCCTGAATTTGTCTAGTGTTGGTCTTTGAGCCTGCTAATCTTTGGATGGAGTTTTTTTGTGGGGGCCTTTTTGTTGTTGTAGTTGTTGTTGTTGATGCTATTGTTATCATTTTCTGCTCATTTTTCTTTCAATAATTGGTCTCCCTTCTGTAGGGCTGCTGCAGTTTGCTAGGGGTTCACTTCAGGTCCTATTCATCTGATTGGCTCCAGTGCCTGGAGATGTCATTCAAGGAGTCTGGACAGCAGCAAAGATGGGTGCCTGCTCCTTCTTCTGGGACCTCTGACCTTGAGAGGCACCAACCTGATGCCAGTAGGATCACTCCTGTATGGGGTGTCTGACAACCCCTGTTGGAGGGTCTCACCCAATTGGGTGGCACAAGGAGCAGGACCCATTTAATGAAGCACTTTGTCCTTTGGTGAGAGGGTGTGTTTCACTAGGGGGAAACCCACTCGTCTGGGCTGTCTGGATTTCTCAGAACTACCAGGAGGAGAGACTTAAGTGTGCTGGTCCCCAGCGACTGTGGCCACCCCTCTTCCTAGGGGCTCAGGCCCAGGGAGCTCCGAATTCTGTCCCTGAGCCTCTAGTTGGAGTTACTGGAGATCCTGCAGGGAAGCCCCGCCCACTGAGGAAGGATGGGTCGGGATTAGGCCTGAAGAGGCACTCCGGCCACAGACTGCCACAGAGGGTGTGCTGGGCTGTGGGGACAAGTCTTGGGACCAAGTCGTCCAGCCTCCCTGGCTCTAGCTCTAGCAGGGGAAAAGCGCAGCCTGGACCTATAGAAATGGGTGCCGCCCACCCTGCCCAGGGAGCTTAGCATGTTAGACAGTTGCAATTCCCAGTGCTGGCTATTGCCCCTCCCCCCAGGAGCTCAAATGGCTTAGACAGCAGGCAGCCACAGCTGGTGCTGGTTGCCTCTTTTTCCCCCCTCCCCTGCAGCTCCCGCACCCCACCCTTTTCCAGTTCCGCAGGCTTAAGCAGATTCCAGCTGAGAGGCTATAAGAATCTGCATGTTCCGAGGCTGGGACACTAGGTTCTGGTGGCCTGGGTTCGCGAGTGGGATCCTCCCATTCATGGTTGCAGGGTTCTGTGGAAAAAGCTGTTTCCCCGGCTAGGTAGCGCACACACTCACCACTGCCTCCCTTGGCTGCGGGGAGGGGGTTCCCCTTCCCCGTGTGGCTCTCAGGTGGGCCAGGTCAGCCTTCTTGTCAATTTTGATGAGAGAACCTGAATACCTTGCTTGCCGATGAAGGATTCACACACTTACGTTTTTTTTCCAGTGGTAGCCTCTGAACACCACACCTTCTAATCGGCCATCTTGGCCCCACCTCCAAAAAAAAATGGTCACATTTCTTTCTTGTAATCACTAAATTGTAATTCACCCTCCTCAGCTGCTCCAACTAAGTGTTGGGAGCTATGCTGCAGTCCAGTTTGTACAAAGGCGGGGAAAAAAATGTGTTGTGGTAAAGAAACGAAACTGATGGAAATCTGAAATTTTTAAAAATTTTGCTATTGAATTAGGTAATAAGTGCTTAGCCAAAGGTCTAAAATGTATTTCATTAGACAAATAGAATTAGATGTTAAGAGTGACAGAAATTAGTATGTTACTGTTTCCGTACTGTAGCTATTACAGTAGCATCACAGCATTTTTACAGCATTCACAAGCAATGCTAATGCTTCTATACTTCTGGAAGATGAAATCTTATGATTACGTATGTATTTGTTTAAAGCAGAATTTGTGAATACACCATTTGGTATAACATTGATTCACGAAGCCATCAAGTACGTGAGAACTTGACTGATAACCAGTCCAATCTCTCGAAACACAGCAGATCTCATACATAGTCATCTTGCCTCTACTTAAACAGCACCCTGATGAGCAGCTCAGGAAGCTTGCTCTTCCAAAACTGAGTATCTCCAGTAACTATACAATTCCTTCCTTCTTCCATGTGGGGCAAAAACTATTCTATAATTTTAGTCCACTAGTTCTAATATACCTTCATATATTAGAATGAATCACTAGGTAGTGATTTGAACAAATCTGTCTCCTCTTCTCACAGAAGTCCTTTAAAGTACCTGAAAATACTTCTCATGTTCTCCTTTGTCTTCTCATCTTATATTTTTCAAAGAAGTAATTCAAAATACATTAAAGGCAGCTTTAAAGAACTGTTTAATATATATATATATAAAAAGGGTACACTAGGAAACACACACACAGTATGTGTGATTTGGAAGGATATTACGAGTTATGCTTTGGAAGGAAATAAGAAAGCAGTTGAGAAATAGGAAGTCTATTTTAGATAAGGGGAGCTAACACGAGAAGCTTTTATGCCAGGATTACAGTCTTTTGTGTATATGTGCTCTAACCTGGGAAAATAGATGTTCAGGTTTATTCTTCTTCACTAGCATATACACTTCAAACTGTTTTTCCAGTATTGTATTTATTTGCCTTGTGCCGTTCACATTCTTCATGCCCAATTCCATTTTGATCATGCATATATATAAAATGTTAAGCTGAGAAAGGAAGAAATTTAGAGCCGTGGAAATGAGTACCAATGGTACATGTACTTATTGAACTCATAAGCACTGCTTCTTTAGCATCATGGGTGAGGCAACCCTGGGAAAGATTAAAAGCATGCCAAGTAGAGCAACTATTCATATTTGTTAGTCTGAAAGTAGATCTCACAGAACACTGAGCTATGTCTGTCATTATGTCATTATCCCATCCTAACATATTCCACAAATAAAACACATGGGAAAGGCTGAGACCCGAAAAAATTTTTTTAATGGTCATCTTTTAAAATTGAGTGAGGAAGGGAAAATATATACATTAATTCTTTCATTATTTTAGAGGAAACTATCATCTGTTTGGTTTCATTGTTTATTTGGTGAAAGGATTATGCTCTCACGGATTCTCTTTTCTTTTGTAACACAGCCATGTTCATTTTTTCAGTGTCCCCTCCAGTTTTTGGGCATATTCACACATATTTTATGTACTTGGATTCATAATGTGCCCAAACACTTTATGTTTAAATTCTTCTTTTTTGTATAATCTGTCATCTCTAACAGATACTGGGAGTGTTTGTAGCTGTCAGCTCTCAACTGAGTCTCACTCTAGGCAGTGCCTTCAGCTGAAGAGAGCTGCGGGCCCAAGATCCCCCTGCCTCCACAAGGGAACCTGCTTTCAAAGACAGTTTGGAAAGTGGGGAGTCATAACACAAAGATACCTCCTTCTTGCCCCAGTCAAGGGCAATTCTGAAGACAGCAGCTGAGACCTCTGTTGTGATGGCTTTTGCGATAGCAATTCAATGTTTCCCTCTGCCCTATCTACTTTCTTTACATTCTCACAGGGAAACAGTCTGGTAAAACTCCTCAGCTGCAAACATGTACTTACTACCTTTCATGAGAATGACCCAGAAGGCAGAGCTCAGAACCACAAAGGATCATTCTCAGGCCTTGAAACCTAATGAAGTTTGCCTGGTGGGATCACTGATCCTGAGCACACTGCCCAGGAGCCCTCCTGAGTGCAGATCTCCATGTCGGAGTCTGTTTCCCGGGGAACTAGAGCTGTTCCAACATCACAAACATTTTCCCATGCTGTAGCATAATCTTTCCACATAGTTCTCATTTAAGTGGCTGCTTAAAATTCTTCTAAGGAGAGCTATCATATTTTAATTGACTCTTTCCTTATAGTTGGACTGTTGGTTGTTGCCAATATTTTGTCTCTTTATATAAGCATTCAGTAAACAGCACTAAGCTGTTATTTCATGTTTTTTCTTGTTTTTAATTTTTTTTTAATCTTAGATGTGGGTAATTACTAAGATAAAGATATGAAGGATTTCAGTCTATTGTTAAGAATTTATAGATTACAGTACTATAAGCCATAAGTCCAAGTGTAAGATATATCCCCAGGACACTAACGAATTAGAATAGATTATTTTCTGTATTATTGTGTCTTTGATCCAAGACTCAGCATAGAATGCCTGAGAAGCCCAGAAGAAAACGAAAACAGAGTAGTCTGTTATTAATTTGTGTAGCACTCTACTGTACTTGGCTGAGTAAATCAGTACCTACACAATGCCAGCATCTAGTGAGCAATAAATATTTGTTGAATAGATATTTGAATGAATAAATGCATATTCAGGTTGCTTGACATTTTAATTTAAATTCAAGAGGGCTCGTTAATGGGGAAATGTAGATAATGTAGAAAATATGGACTGGATACTGATAAGCCTTTGGTTTTAAGTTATTAAATCATCACCATTCCAAAGCAAAAATGACGGTGGTGGTAGCAGCGGTAGTGCACGTGAGTATGTTAAATTCTCTTTTCTACAGAAGCTAGCATAGAAGGGACTAAAAGGAAGAGTTAAGGAAGAACAAAGTAATAGCCAACACAAGCACCGAGTCAACTAGATAACAACAAACCAAGTTTCTAATTATCTCACCAGGACACATACCACAATTTCATGGAAAGGAGTGCCAGAGAATAGAATATATTAGTGAAAATCCAAACCTTTAAATTTGGGGAACAGTGAGGAAGAAAGGAGGATGTTAAGTTGAACAAAGTATATCTCATGAGATACACTGGCATATTCTGTAGACACAGCATAAGAACCATTCCCTGTTCTCATTTCTTATAATGCACCAACAAGAATCGCATCTCAGATCAGACTAGTCTCTTCAATGCATTGTGAGCACACCTTGCTCATTCCAACTAGTGTCCTGCCACTCACCCTCCTGAAATGCCCAAAGGAGAGCAGCCCCCACTGCAGAGTCATAAACAAAGAAGGGCACTCCACTTCTTAGGAAGCAGAGGGAAGAAAAATATGTCACATAGGAATGTTAAACACACAAGCAGAAAGAGGAAGAAAACTTAGTTTATTCTTATAAACAGCTTAATAGGTAGACTTGGGTCTGCCTGAGCCAAAAGAGATATAAAACAAAAATGTCTGAATGTGGATCTTTTATTTTTCCAATACACTTTTACCATTCCCTCAACACTATTTAACTCCTAAAGAAAACAGAAGGTTATATGAGAGATCTTTCTTAATATTTGAAAGCAAACAAAAACGCATTATCCAAAAGGTCAACTGAATCTAGTATTTGGCAGGAAAAAGATATTACAAAGCTATAAGATCTTGAATTCACACATGATGAAAGATGCCACATTCCTTTCAAAGAGCTTCTTAAGTGTGCTTCAAAAAAGAGTCACAATTAAAGAAGCAAGCTGGCTTTTCTCTTCTCAGCCCATTCCTAACCTTGCCAGTGTATTATTGCTATTTCCTTTCTAGCTTGCAGAAGAATGTCAAAGGTCTACATAGTTTGTTTGTTTTTTCTGTCCCACTAACAGTGAATCAGTTGGCCTGGTGCCCTAGAAGTCAAACAGATATTTGAGAAATTTTTCAGCCTTGTGACTATGGTAACCTTGTTCTAAGTTGAAATCTCCCCATGTAGGCAAACTTCATTTTAAATAACTGGACTATAGACTTCAATTCTGCTGTCTGTAAAGCTGACTACTAACATCCCTGTTTCGCTACTCAGAACTATCCAAAAAAGACTTAGATAAATAAGAATAAAGTTAAGTACAATCAAGTTCCTATGTGGAAATACCAAGATTTACTCCATCTCACAAATCCCTCCTGTTTTCCCAATATTTATACTAAGGTAAGAGCAGGAACAATGGTCAGTGAATACCACTGTTACTTGAACTTTTGCCTCCTATTAACAGAACTAGATTCATTCCATTATTTAGTTTAAAATTTTGTTCCCAAAGGATCAGGACTATGAGGTCCATGACAGCATGAAAATGTGTATATGGGGCAGGGCGTGGTGGCTCACGCCTATAATCCCAGCACTTTGGAAGGCCAGCCATGGGCAGATCACGAGGTCAGGAGATCGAGACCATCCTAGCTAACATGGTGAAACCCCGTCTCTACTAAAAAAAAAAAAAAAAAAAAAAAAAAAGAATAATACAAATAATTAGCTGGGTGTGGTGGAATGCACCTCTAGTTCCAGCTACTCAGGAGGCTGAGGCAGGAGAATCACTTGAACCCGGGAGGTGGAGGTTGCAGTGAGCTGAGATCACGCCACTGCTGAGATCACGCCACTGCACACTGCACAGAGCGAGACTCCATCTCAAAAACAAAAAAAGGAAAGAAAGTGTGTATATCAGTGTGTGCAGGGATTGTGGGAGTAGGTGAGGGGAGTTAAATCACATAGACAGCAGACCTGATTATGTCCTGCATATGTTTGCTTCAAATTTTTAATTTCAAATAAATTTGAAATGTGAGAATAATTTATATAAGCCTCAGTGTTTCTATGCAACAATTAAAGTTTTAAGGAATTATATATATGCACATATATGTAATCTGAAGTGAACACCATTTTTGAAACTGATCTTTTGTCTATTCCAACAAAAGGGGAAATGAACATCCAGCATGTGCTTATGCCCTGACCTGTTATTAATTTAAAAAATAGGCAGTGGTAATAATTTTAACCATATATAGCTATATTGTCTTCTAAACAGTTCACTTTACACGCCTATTAGTTCAGTAAACACTTAACACCAACTTAGTGTGATGTCCTGCTATAAGAAGATCCTATGTAACTAATTGTACACAATGCTATATGGAGATACAGAATGTACTGCTACTAAATATAGAAATACTTTAATAGCGGCTGGGCATGGTGGCTCAAGCCTGTAATCCCAGCACTTTGGGAGGCTGAGACGGGCGGATCACAAGGTCAGGAGATCGAGACCATCCTGGCTAACATGGTGAAACCCCGTCTCTACTAAAAAAAAATACAAAAAACTAGCCAGGCGAGGTAGCGGGCGCCTGTAGTCCCAGGTACTCGGGAGGCTGAGGCAGGAGAATGGTGTGAACCTGGAAGGTGGAGCTTGCAGTGACCTGAGATCACGCCACTGCACTCCAGCCTGGGCGACAGAGCGAGACTCCGTCTCAAAAAATAAAATAAAATAAAATAAAATAGAAATACTTTAATAGCACATTGCAATATTATCTAATGACTGATGACAGGCCATGAAAAATAATGTATACTGGCTATTTAAAATGTCAGGGAAGCAATCAAAAACTCAGAGTCTACAGAGAAGAATATGTCAATGATTGATGAGGCTTCTGAATTCAAGGAAAGTATTTTGGAAGTCCAAAATTATCACAAGATAATAATAAAGGGATGCCAAGAAGAAAGCTACATGTCCATGTATAGATGTCACTCAATATAGTACCATGAAAATCAGTACCTTAAGCAATAGAAGTAGTCAGCAGTTTTATTTTTACTTTTATTCTTTGAAAATGTGATTTTATTCTTAAGCAATATTCCTCTGTGTAGAAGAAATGAAATGAAATGTTCTGGAACATACAGGAACCAATCACCTATTCTGGTATCAATTGCCCTGCGATATTAGATAAACAGAGTGCGACTATGTTCAGACACTATTCCAATTTCATCTTTAATCTCCATATCACCAAATCACGTTATAGGGGAGACAGAAAACAAAACTTAAGGAAAATAAACTCCACAGATAGGCTCCAATCTGGACACTACTTACATAGAATTTGATGCATTCATAGGTGATACTAGGAATTTTATACTAGCGTAAAAACAGGCCGCAAACTCTTAAACTCACTTATGTTTGTTATTTTAGCTAGTTTTGTGGCGTTGTCTGTTTGTTTTTAATTGGGGATACAACCCAATGAAAACAAAGTTCCTTTGGACTTATAATCTATTTTAACTTTATTCAATCCTTTTTGGAAATATTTATTTTGATATAAGTTTAAACTTAGAGAAAAGTTGCAAGAATAGTACAAAAATTATCATACTCATCTCAAGTTTCACCATTTGTGAACAATTTGCCCCATTTGCTTTCTTATTCTCTCTCATTTCCCCTTCTCTCTTGCTACACACACACACACACACACACACACACACACTCCATTTGAGAGTAGATAGCAGACATGATGCCCCTTCATCCCTAATACTTCCTTGTATAAAATGTACACTTTGACACTATGCTATCTTCTAACCCACAATCTATGTTCAAATTTTGCTCATTGTCCCACTGATACAGCTTACAGTTCTATTATTTTCTAGTCCAAGATTCAGTACAGGATCATACTTTGCATTTGTTTTTCTTGTGTCTTTAGTTTCCTTTCCTCAAGAACACTCCTTATTCTTTGTCTTTCAAACAATAATCCTTGGACAGCTACCCCTCCAGGGCCTCTGGCCTTCCTGCTGTGGTTACAAAGAGTTAAATAGAGCACCTGACCACTAGGTACCTACATTCAAGTCAAAGAGGAGGACATGTAAACAATTAGGAAGCACATCATGAAGTATGCATTAATAGAAGTATAAGTGGGTTCCTTCTATTTTTATCAGCTCAAAACCCTTGCTCTCTAGATCTTTTTTTCTATCTCTCATTTGGAGTCAGAAAAATACCCTCATAGCCAGAATAAATATTGTCAGTGCTCACTCTGGCAGCACAGACACAGAATAATCATTGGCAAAAGGTATTTATGAAATATTTTTTAATTCAGGGAGTTGGCCAAAATAACATACAGTACCATGTAGCAGTATATACTGATACATACACACAGGGTGTTTATTTATTTTTTTTAGGAAACAGAGGTGGTTCTTTTAATGGAAGATGTGTCACAATTACCACTTATTTTTGGAAACAGAGAAAAATGCAACATGGTAAAAAGAGCTGTACTCCTTTCCTATAGTTCAAAAAGCTATATTGAAATCTAGCTGCAAGCATTTGTTGGCTAAGCGATTTGGAGTAAAGCACTTACACTCTGGGTCTAATTACTTCATCTGTAAAATGGAAATATTAATACCTAATTATAGAATTTAGCAAGGTACAAAATAATATACATGAAAGATCCTTATAACAGTAAAGCATATATAATTTATACATAATAGTAAAGCATATATAAATAGTAAAGCATATATGTATATATGTATGTGTATGTACTTATGTATACAGGCATATATGTGTATGTGTGTGTATATGTATATGGAGAAAAAGAAAACAACAGCAAGAGAAAGCTTAAGTATGCACTTGATTTGTGGATTTTACTTCCACTTCTCTTGGGATGGCTCTCTTCTAGTGGTCACACTCAAGCAGCCTTGCATTCTGTCCACTGAGTAGAGAAGTTTTAGACCTCCTGCCATGTGGCCTCCTTCCCATTAGCTTCTATGCTAATAGAGCCAGGAGAGCAGAGATGACATCTGCCTTACTCACTCTCAGATCTTCATGGCCAGCACAGGCCTGGCACATGGAGGTATTCAAAACACACTGGTGGAATGACGAACACCAGCTGGGACTTTGTCTAGCCCAAAATACAATGCTACAGCCTCACTGCCTCCTTTCATTCTTCTTAAATAGATCCAGAGTAGCAAATGCTACTCAGACATCAATGGAGAAACCAGAACTTTCATCAATCTCAACCTCCTCCATATTAAAGTGAATGTTTAAAAACAAAAAAAAAAGTTCATTTCTGGAGCTCTAAATCCAGAAATATCAGTGAAACAGCACAAACACTACAGTCATATAGAAATCCTGTAAGTTGCTTAAATGGATTTAAGAATATTATCATTAACATATTACTTAAGCCCTTCTCACTCTTTTTTTTTTTTTTTTTTTTTTTTTTTTGAGACGGAGTCTCGTGCTGTGTCACCCAGGCTGGAGTGCAGTGGCGCGATCTCGGCTCACTGCAAGCTCCGCCTCCCAGGTTCAGGCCATTCTCCTGCCTCAGCCTCCGAGTAGCTGGGACTACAGGCACCCGCCACCACCTTCTCACTCTTTTACATTCCATTGTCTTATTTTTCTTTTCTTTTCTTTTCTTCTGTTTTTTTGTTTGTTTGTTTGTTTTTATTTTGAGATGGAGTCTCACTTTATCACTGAGGCTGGAGTGCAGTGACACCATGTCAGTTCACTGCAACCTCTGTCTCCTGGGTTCAAGCAATTCTCCTCTCTCAGCCTCTTGAGTAGCTGGGATTACAAGCGCCCACCACCCCTGGCAAGTTTTTATATTTTTAGTAGAGATAGGGTTATCGCCATGTTGCCCAGGCTGGTCTCGAACTCCTGACCTCAGGTGATCTACCTGCCTTGGCCTCCCAAAGTGCTGGGATTACAGGTATGAGCCACCATGCCCGGCCCCATTGTCTTATTTTTCTTCACAGCATGCATCACTCTGAAGTTTTTGTACTTGTTACTTGTCTGTAGTTTTTTACTGCCTGCCTCCCCACTTGCTGTTTTCTCCCTGATAATCACCAGTACCTAGAAGAGTACCCAGAAATACAAAATATTCAATAAATATTTGTATTGAGAGAACAAAGTACTTGAAAACTGTTCCTTTAATAGGGCAAACATGTCCTCTACAATATTACATACAGACTTCTCTGGATTAATCAATCTTCCCCTGCAGTTAATATAACAATATACTAGTCCAGCTGAAACCCGTGATCATTTAGAGCCCTGAATTAAAGAAGTTGTGCAGATTTGCAGTAAGTTAGAGTTGTTTGACTACCAAATTTGTCAACTAGAATATTAAGCTTAAATATAGCACTAAAGCAAAAATGTAATGACAAATTAAGAGAAGTAAACTTAAATTTGGCAGATTTTAATTGTTGCTTTTTATTAAAATGTAAGATTGAGATTAAGAATAATGAAAATAGAAAGGTTATAGAAACAAACAAAAAAAGAGGTTAATGAAAAACAGTCTGAAGTGCTAGAATTGAATGAAGAGGTGAATGAAGTCTCATAAAATGTTGTGGGGAAGTGCACAGAACCAGAAGAAAGAGAATGAAAAGTAGAAAAATTATGGCAATTGGGTATTTTTAGTCAAAGTTTTCCTGGGCACTAATCACTCAGTGGAGTAACTCCCAAGAGTCAGGATCATTTGTCACTGTTCTGTTTGTTCTCTGGCTGAAATCCCTCTTGATATCTTCTTCATAAAGATCCTAAAATGACTCTGTGCTTTATGAAAGCTCACAGACAAGTATAAACTTTCCTTTCCTATTGCAGCAACAAATTCTATTGCTCACTTTATTTTCCCCCTAGGGTAAGACTGTCCTCTAATTAATAGGATTTCTGGTCCTAATGATAGTAATAGTGGACAGGAAAGTGTTATCTACAGCTCTCAAGTAAAAAAAAAATCTAGCAGTAACCAGGCATTTTATGAAAACTATGCATGATCCACTATTTCTGACATTAGTTTGAACAAAGGCCTATTGCATGTCATTGTGGAATTAATGACATGGGATGAATAAAGGGAGGGATTTATCCAGAACGAGGTATGCCCACTTATACATAAACAGGAGAAAATCAGAAAAAAATATGATATTCTAATTGTGTGATGCAAATTATGGCAGTCTAAGCCGGTAATCTAAGCCAGCAGTTATCAGCATGAAGGAGATTTGGCAAAGAGATACAGAAACGGCAAAAGGGAGGGAGGGAGGAAGGAAGGAAGAAAGGAATGAAGGGAAGGAATGAGGGAGGGAGGGAGGGAGGGAGGGATAAATACAGAGCATCTAGCAAGAGGCATTAAGCCCGTATCTGGAAGACAAAAAGCAATGAATGAAAGCAGAGCCCCAGTTCCTGTGTGGGATTCAGAAATAGAACTGAAGTCCTGAAGAGAAGTAGGAATAAGTCAAAAGAATTGGGTGGAATACAAGGCAACAACCCACTTTCAGAAACAAGACAGAAAGTGAAACACAGGATTTTAGAGTACCAACTAACAGCAGAGGAGACTTGGTATCAAATGTCCTAAGAATTGACTACAGTTTCTTAAGCATCCTTGCCCAAGAGCAGGATTAGACTTGGAGTTAAATTGTTAAAAGTCATGGGTGCATACTAAAATTATGTAGAGAATATATTTTTAAAATACAAAGTTCAGGTCTCTGCCCTAGATATGATAAATCAGAATATCTGGGTATAATGTCTACAGACCTCTTGTATTTATTAATGTCTCTTGATGATCCTACTGTACAATCACTTGTGGAACATAAGGTCCACTGATCTAGAGTCTAGCATATACATAAGTACTTTTGGGATTAGGATCCAAATCAATAATGCAATCATATTTCCCTAGGAAGAACAAAAGCATAAATGTATAAATCTCAAAATTAAAATTTATATTTTCAGAGCTGGTTTTTCCTCTTTTACTTATCTGGCTCTGGACAATGTTCAATCCTGACCATTATGTAGGAGTCAGGAATTACTTCAGTATCCTTGCTTATGAAAATCACATGTGTTTCTTGTTTAGTTGACTCCTATACATATGCTTTACCAGTTTCTTTTCATGCCTGTCACCAACTGGAGGTTCTCCCTCCATTCCATCAATGAGTCATGTCTTCTGTGGGGACCTACACTGGTTCTTCTAACTGTCCTTTTCTACCGGGGAAGTGAAGTCCAGTCCTCACATCCCATACCATTCCCTACCACCCAACAATCTTTCTACCCCACCTGATCCTAGACCATGACACTGGTACATAACAGTGTATAAGCTGCCCACAAAGGCTAAAATAAAATTCATTTATAACACAGTGGAAAATTCTGACAAGTACTTCCAAAATCTACAACTTCTTTCTTCATATTGGAAAATTACCATTTCTCAAGGTTAAGATCAGACTTTGTGGAAATATAGAAAAAAACCACAACAGACCAGGAATTGGAAGTTTGGTCTCAAACTTATTAGATTTGAAGGAGATGTCACTTTTACTAGGTACTACTATGAATATCAGAAATGGGAAAAGAGCACTCCAAAACACCTATAAAAATCACCCACAATACATAACAGTCCATAGCTCCCCTCATGGAAAATTTAACATATAGAAATCTTTAACTGAGCAGACTCAAAGAAAATAAGAGACTAATATTTTTGCTTTTGAAAAATGGGACTAACAGTGGGATAATAAGGGGAATTTACCATATATAAAAATCTTAATTTGTATAACATCTTTATTGTGACACATAAAACTCTACTCACCGGATTAATTTAAATAAATTACAATAGAAATGCTGTCAAAAGCACTTAAAATTGACTGAAGAACTGAACTCAAGACTAATAAGAATGACAACTTATCTAGCATAGAACCCAGGATGTTTGAATTTAACTCTAATTTTACTTAAATTTTCATTAACTGTCACAAAAATTAAAACAGAATGTTATTAACATTTGTAGTTGAGTCAAAGTTAGAGTTATGCATCAAAGAACAATGAAAACAGAACAAAAACACTATGGACAAAAACATCAGCTTCATGCATAGGAAATAATTCATTTAATTAACAAAAGTCGTATAACACAAAAGAAAAGGGTTGGGGGAGAAAGGAAGGTGGTATGCTCACTTGAGCTAAAAGACTAAAAGAAATAAAGACAAAAAACAGTATTTCAAAAAGCAAAAGTGACAAGTCACTATAAATCTGCTCCATGAGATGGCAACAAAAAAAGCTATGAGTTTGACATATGAAATGATTACAGGTCCACAATCATGTTTCTCACATGGTAAGGGAAGAATAATCTTCCTTCTAACTCAGAGAAAAAGCAATAATAACAATCACTGTTTGGTAACAGAAGCAGTGGAGGGGTCAATAAGTAATGTAGCAGGCTCTACCATCACAGCCTCATAGTTCAAACACTGCCCTCCCCACAGGCTAATGGTGTGACCCCATGCAAGCAGCCTGACCTGGCTGTGCTTCCATTTCTTCTGCTCCCAGTCAGAGATAAGTGTTTTTGTTCTGTTTTGTTTTATCCAACTAAGGAGTTTTGCAGGCTTTAAATGGCAGTAATAGTATCTTTGAGAAAACAAAAATAGAAGAGTTTCTAAGAAATTTGAGAATTTTGTTATGAGAATGTATTGAGTAAAGGAGCTTTAGTTAAGTGAGTTTGACTCACTGGCTATTGATAGTGTTGAAAGGAATCTTAACTCAGGCAAGCTGGGGCTTAGGAGAGCATGTCGATATTAACAAAGACCATTTGTGGACATCTTATATTTCAACATCTTCAACAAATGGGACCCTGTTGGTTATAGCACCTCGAAGTTACACTGAAATTCCTAAAATATTTCATTTCCCAGTGAATGAATGCTGAATAACTCCATTCCAGGAACTTATTGTTACTAAGCCAAAGAGAAAGAGTCTACCTATTACAGTAGTACCATGGGCAATCACTGCTATCACTAATAAATGTTTAAGCAGTTTCTAAATTCAGTCATAATATCAGGAAAAGTATTTAGAATGACAAAACCAGAAAATGAAATTCTTAATTACAGTTGGTATATGCAGAAATTGTAAAGAGATAACAGGTGCTGCTTTTGTTTATTAAAATTTCAAGGAGGAAGGCACATGTATTAGAACGGAAAATACCAATTTATGGAAAAGATGAAGAGCAATAGGAAGTATCATTTATTGCTTTGGGGAAGGCAAATGGCGCAGCCACTTTGTAAGACACTTTGGCAGTTTCTTACAAGGTTAAACGTAGTTCAACAATTGCACTCCTAAGTATTTACCTAACTGATTTGAAAATGTAGTCTACACAAAAGCTTGCAATTGAATGTTTTATAGCAGTTAATTCATAATAACCAAACATGGAAGGAACCAAGGTATCGTTCAATCAATGAATGGATAAGCAAACTGTGGTACATGTTAAATGGAATATTTTTTGGTGGGGGTGGGGGGAAAGGAATGAGCTCTCTGCCAAAGACATGAATTAATCTTAAATTCACACTTTTAAACAAAAGGAGCCAGTGAAAAGGCTACATACTATATGATTACATTTATATGACATTCTGGTAAAGGCAAAACTATAGCATGGCAAACAGATCAGTACTTGCCAGGGATTTGGAGGTGACACGGGGTTGAACAAGTGAAACACAGGGGATTTTTTTTTAGAAGAGGGAAAGTATTTGGTATGATGTTATAAAGGTAGATATATGACATTATGCATTTTTCAATACCCATAGAACTTTACAGCAGAAGAGCTAAACTTCCTGTATACAAATTTAAATGTGTCTGTGTGTGTGTGTGTCTGCATGTGTGTTTAGGAGGTCAAAGCATCACAGGATGGAAGACTATAATGAAAGAATCTAGCTGTATTATAAATATATGAAAAAAAATCTCACTGGAAGTGGTGGGATAGAATGGTGCTTACCTAAGTAACCCTGGAAACCACTGGACATTATAAAACTTTATACATAATTACATACTCTCAAACTGCCCATAGGCACTGTATTCTAGTTGATAAAATTGTTTCCCCTGGGAGCTTGTGTTAACAATTCTGAAACAACTATAAACATACACTGGAATTGAAGAATTCAGTAAATGGATGGCTAAAGGGAGTCAGGTTTCTCCTTGTTAGAAAGGAGGATACAGACAAGCAAGGGGGAAAGGTTAGAAGGATCCATATGGTAACAGAGTAAAGTTGGAGACATCAGTACAAACTCAATTTAGCATATGATGAATACATATAAAATGTTTATAGATAGGCATATATATATGAGTTAGTATACACACATATATTCTTTTGCTCTGTTTGCTGAGAGGGCGTAGAAGCAAAAGGCCCCAATAGCAATGAGTACAACCAATGCCCAGGTCATGGTTTCCAATACCATTCTCCATTAAAAGGTATCAGGGCTCCTGAGAGAAATGGCTGATTCTAGACTGGGGCAGGAAATATGAAAGATGAGTCTGGAACATCTTATAGTGCTGGAAAGTAAGGAAGTGCTCAAAACACACTATGCACACACAGACACACACAATATGGGCATGTGCCAGGCCAATGACGGGCATATGGGCACATACCAAAGTAAACACGAAACAAAAGATCCGACCATACGCTTCAAAACTGTCAAGGTCATCAAAAACAAGGAAAGTTTGAGAAACTGTCACAGATAAGAGAAGCTACAGAGATAAGTCAACTAAATGTAATGTGGTGTCTGGAATGAAATCCTGGAAGAGAAAAGGTTAAAAACTAAGGATACTGAAATAAAGCATGGAATTTTGTTAACAATAACATATCAACATTATTTTATAAATTGGGACCAAAGTACCATATTAATGTATGATGTCAAATGGGGAAAATGGGTGTGGGATATATTAGAACTTTCTGTGCTATCTTCACAGTTTTTCTTGTAAACCTAAAACTATATTAAAACTTTATTTAAAAAAACTTGAAGGGAAAGGAAAAATAAACACCACCCTACTGAAGAGTTCATAAAAAAGAACAAAAGACAACCTGAAAAATTTAGGAATGTGAGGAGTTGTCCTCTCCTCACACAAAGAACAAGTGCTAGACAGAAAGCTGCTAGTGACAGCGAAACAATGCTTTAGAGACACAGAAACAAAAATTTCAAATTAAGAAAAAGGACTGCCATGATTTTCCAGCAAAAAAGAAAAGCTATGTCTGGAGAAATTTAACAGGACAAACGGGGAATAGTCTGTCACAAGATTCAGAAGAAAATGTTCCTAAAAGACAAATAATATCTAGGAGAAGAGGGAAACCATGGCACATTCCTACTCAACACCCAATAACCAAAAATGGAAGGAACCAAGGTATCCTTCAATCAATGAATGGATAAGCAAACTGTGGTACATGTTAAATGGAGTATTTTTTCAGAGGAGTTGGGGGAAAGGAATGAGCTCTCTGCCAAAGATATGGATTAATCTTAAATTCACACTTCTAAACAAAAGAAGTCAGTGAAAAGGCTACATACTCAATATCCTTGTAAATTCTAAAACTGACTTGTATAACTTAAGGATATGTTTTTATTATAGTGTTTATTCTATACATATAGGAAGCAGTGTCCATACACAATGGTCTCATTCTTTCTCAGGACTACCTACTATATCTAATTATTTCAGAGAAAGTATATAAGCAGAGAGCAGAAAACAGAAGTTTTCTCTAATTTACACAGAGCCACTACCTAAAGTCTCCTTTAGAAATTGTTTAATAAGATTCTATGATAAAATTCTTAAACTTTTCCATTAAAAGAAATCAGCAACATCAGAAACACAGTCTTTTTGCAGGTTTTGTGCTGGACTAACGATGTCTATACGAGGCCAGCTACGTAGCAAGATCAGCTTGAAATCTGAGCAAAAAAACTGGCACAGTGTTTACTATAGCATAGCTAAGAAAGCATGTTTGTGTTGTGATGGGAAACACCATCACCCTTGGTGCATTTTCAACACCTAAAATTTAATGAATAATCCTAGTTTCTAAACTGATATGATCCAAATTGCAATGAAACTGCACTTTCCTCAATGCTGACAAGAAGTTTGTCTCATACAAGCAACTATCCCAAGTACATTTGAAAGAGCAATGCACTAAGCAAAATGTGACATCATGACGAGTCTAAGAATTCAGAGAACCGGAAAGATGGTGTGTAATTAGCATCAGAGGAGTGATGACACAGTCAACAACGCTGGAAGGCAGCACAAAGTAGTGAGAAGAACATGAGGTCTGGAATCAGACTGAAATGAATTTAAATTCTGCCTCTGTGGCTTGTTAACTCTGACCAAAGACATCAACAAGTTAGTTAACCTTGCAAAGTATGTTTCCTCACCTAAACAAGTAAGCAAACCTCATGTGTCTGATGCAAACATTATTTGGGGAATACTCAATAATAATAAAAGCAAACATTTACATTCCATTTGTTTGTTATATACCATGCTGTTCTAAGTATGTACTTAATATAAATTAACTCATTTAATCGTCTTAGCAACTCTAGGAAGTGTGCAATTATATTATCTCCATTTTCCAAATGAGAAATATGAGGTAAGGAAAGATGAAGTCAATCATTCCAATTCATACGGGTAGTAAGTAGCTGAGATGAATTTTCAACCCAAGTAGTCTGGCTCCAGTCTTGCTCTAAGTCACTACATTATAGTAACATTATTAAGTTACTTCCCCTCCAACCACCTTAATTCCAATTCATTTTAGTAAAATACTGAAAATATTTACTTTAATGAAAGAGGAAATTGATCAATTACCAAGTTACAGTAACAAGAACTATATTGGCAGAAGTTATTTATTGCTATTAATATTAATTCACCAATAAATATGGTAAGTTGTTACTACACTAACTAGTTCTCCAAGATAATAAATATGTTAAACATATTCTAATCTGCTAAACAATTATATTATTAAGAGTTATTCCCAGAAAATCCCCAAGTTAGTCTTAACCCTAACCTTAAGCTAATTCTTCACAATTTTATGACCAATTAAAAGGCTCCTAAATACACATTCCAAATCACAGTGAAACAAAATAGTATACACAAGTTGGCATATAAGCAAAAAATTATTACTTACAAAAAAACAGAGAGTTCCATACCAGCTAAAGATTGTGGAATCAGTGGCATCTTATAAATGATTTCACAGTATTTCAGGATCCCTGACACTAAGAAAATATTGTGTGGAATAAGCCCCAAAGGTCTTTTCCTCTATCCTCCTTACTAGCCCTCTCCCAACAAAATAATCCCATGATAACATTGCTCCCATTCTGACTTAAATGTGTTATGTTTCTAGAGAAGATAAGGCAACACTCTGACAGAGAGAGACCTTTAAAACAAAGAAAACATTAATGAATACTTTTCAGAACTATGCACTTCCTATTTTGAGAGGAAATGCACTTCGCAACGGCAGTATAAAATTATACTTTGAGCAATACTTAGCAAATAACTGATGCTTCCTAAACCTGTAAATCTTTATATGCTATAACTCTTCAGTAAATGAATTAACCCAGAGCTCTCATTTCTATTTGTTCTCTAAACTACTGTGGGAAGTCTTTTTCCTCCCTCATCTTGTAGCTCTTAAAGCTCTACAACAACTGAAACACCCACAACACCCTTAATAGTATTAGAACTTGTTAAAACTGCAATAGTCGTAACCTCATTTATATTTAACTTATTATGACAAAGGAGACTATGCAATTTATCATCCTTCTCCCTTAACTCTCCTACTCACTTTGTCTCCCTGCCTATAACACGATGTAACACATAGGAACAAGTAGCAACATTTCAGCACAAAACATGGTACACATGCTTTAATACACGCTTCATTCAACCATTACAATTTCCAAGAAGATACTAATGTTGCCTCACAGAACATAAACACATTTCTACTATTTAATTTGAGCTAAAAATAGGCTTTGCAGATGAGGGCTAGAAAAGATTTTCTATTTTTTGGACAACTAAAATTAGATCATTTTGGTATGCAAAAGATATTACGTACCAAATAAAGCAATAAACTTAAATCTGAAGTCCTCCAGCAGGGAGGGCATTGTCTACTATGTTTCTTTGCATGGCCAGAGTTTCAAGGGCCCAGCCTCCATTATCACAGCAATTGCCAAAGCACCAAAACGTGGTGAAGAGATGGCAAGAAACAGACCATAATCAATATCCGTAATTTGTAAATGATGAGACAGAAAATAGAAACAACCAGTTTCTAAGCCAACAAAAGGGAAACAGAGAGCAAACATTTTGATATCTGAAAGCAGTTCTTTCCCGTTACTCCAGAGACACGAACCACCCTGTAGGGCACAACAGGCACTCCCAGGAGTCCCATGGAAGAGGTGAGAACAAATGCGTGACAGAGGCATAACAGGTGTTCTCCAACTCACTTTCTCCTTCTCTTCAGGTCCTCATTTTTATTCCATGTCACCCTCTAAATGCAAACTTCAACCTGAAGAGCCAGTAAATGACCAAACTTTCTAGAGGAGTTGTTTATACTAAGTAGGTAGAAATGATCATTTTGGAAGGAGAAAAATTGCTACTATGATCATATTTTGTGATCTGTGACTTCAAGTCTTTTTTGATGATGAAGTATAAATAACATACAAATAAGTGAATAAACCACCAATATTCTAATCACACTCCCCAAAGGTGATCAATACAAACCATGGAGTTGGAACACTGCCTTCTGCCATCCAAAAGAAAGGTTCCCAGGCATCAAAATTGTTCTTAATTTGGTTGAAATGCTATTTTCCTGTGCCACCCCCCAACACCCTCCCAAAAAATAATTTTTTTATGTTGTGCTTTTCTGTCCAGTAAGCTAACCAATTCTTTCATTCTCATATATGATTACACAAGAGAATTTAAACACAACTTTAAAAAAAGATAAAATCTAAGCAAGCCAAGATTAATCATAGCTCCGTGACTTGTTAAAAACAAAGCTTTTACTGAATATGACCACTAAAGCTGTCCTCAGAGCATCAATATATCAAGATTCTCAAAATACATTATTCAAAGAGAACAGCTACCTCTTAGGCACATAATCATCTGTGCCAGCATCTGGTTGGCAGGTGGCAGGCATTAAATGTTAATCTCCAGACATTTAAACTTTACAAGATTGTGCTTTAAATCTTAAGAACAACCTATCATTACTTAGAGGAAGAAAATAATCAGACCTAGTATCTCTTTGGTAAAAAAAAAAAAAAAAAAAAAAAAGTATTCATGGAAATCTAAACCCTGTTACACAATCACCTTCTAAGTTATAAACACTTCACTTACCCTAATGTCATCAGGCAGCACATTGCCTGCTGACTTCTCACTCACGACTTATTCAGCATCTCAGGGCAACTTTTGAAGGGCAACTAAACTGTGCTGGGCCAACAGTGTCCCCTGGTGGTCACTATTTCAAATTGTTTGACCCAGGGTTTCTTTCTGTGAAAATTCTGCATACTCATTTACAAGCCACAGTCCAACTACCTTTAGCACCCCAGTGTAATCATTATCTTTGAACACCTCCTATTCCCTCTAACTCAGTGATTCTAAAACTAGGGAGCATAAAGAAGAAAGATGTAAGGGTCAGGAAAATGCTTAGGAACTGGTTAAGAAGCAACGTCTCAAAAGATTAAACATCCCTTCACTGAGATTCTGATACATCCCTTTTAGTGTGGCATCATCACCCCACCCCTTGAAATCACAATGCATTAAGAGAAATAGATGTTACTGAAAGGAAAGTCCTTGAAAATATAAAATCAGAAAACTTTAAACTCTCGGGTAATGTCTCTTTTAATCTCACCTCTGATTTTCTCCAATCATAAGATTTACTTGGGTATTGTGACATCCCTGCAGTTGTTCTAAGATTAAGGTGATGAATCTTTGGCCTCCTTTTCACTACCCATCACCGTCCTGCATAGTGTTATAGATGTTAGACAAACCACTAACATCTATATGCCTCCCCTCACAAAAAAGGATACATTTTCTTATTATTCGATTTTGTGTTTACAAAAGTTACCTAGGATGAAAATGTAGCCAACTGGCGGCTGGATTCCCAGCTTGAATGTAAAAGAAGTCTACCTCTAGAAGTCAGGCATGTTTAGAAAAATCTGATAGACTCTTGGGTTGGGGTGACCTGGAAATTGTTTGTAGGAGAAACTCAGATGTCTCCAGGGAAAAGTACTTTAAAGGAAAAGAAAGAACATGCAAACTAGTTTGCCCTATTCTCCATCACCTGACCCCAAAAGAGATTCTGCATTCTGTGTGGAGTCGCTCACTAAGATTTGTTATTCCCCACTAGCACCCTCCAGCACCCCATGGATTCCTATCTGGGTCATAAAGAAGAAAGGATTCTAAAAAGAACTTAGAGAAATTTCTCACTAGAAACATCTGTAAGACATCAGGAAAAAATATATATTTCTTTTAGAACACTTTGCATGGAATACAAGGTAGCTCTCACATACCAAGAACTTCAGGTAGCATGGTAGAACAGCTCAGTTATGGTAGCTTAAGGCTGTATGATTGGATGCAATCTACCACACTACCTTTTAGCCATATTGGAGCATCCAAAAACAGCCCCTCTGCCATAAGTCCAAATACCTTTAAGACGGACACTCCCCCAGCCCCAAGTAGGGCAAAGACACCTCAGTAGATGACCTGCTTCACTGACAAGGCCACAGAAAGGAACGCTGGATTGTAGAGTGTTAAGAGTACCTGTGGGCCACCCTTCTGCCCCAACCAAGACCTCCCAGAAATAACAGAGTATGACTGAGAGTAAAAAAAAAAAAGATCCTACAACTTCAGCTGAGAATAAGGGCCAAAGAAATATGAATTATACAAGGCTAATACTGTTCACATGTGAATATTTGAAATTGTTTCCCTGGAATTTAAGTATTTTTGTTTTCATGTTTTTCCATCTCTAAGTAAGTGGCATGCAAGCAATTTTCACTCAAACATCTTCAGGAGAGTTAACACCCATCACTTCACAAGGTCTGGGTCTCAACTTGCCATATTCTCCAAATCTCTCTTTGGCAGAACATGAAACGTTTCCACCTCGACATTCCCTCTCTTTCATTCTCTCTCAATCATATAAATATATAGTTAATATACCGAGTATATTAGCAGTACACTGAAGAATTCCTGAGACATCTTCGATTTCTTCTTTGTTGGAGTGTTCTGCATAGGAGCATCTGTTAGAGATATTGTGGAAATTCTTTTCTGCATCCCTGTAACTAAGAAGAAAACAAAATTAGCATAAGGAGAAATTTTTGAAAGCATCTGCGAATGCACTCATATACATACGCACAGGCACACGCAGTCTATGCTTTCATCATAATCACATTTTAAAATAAGTGAAGCTTTGAGACATAATTCTGGCGTAACCCACCATTCACATCAGCATTTGCAGTGTAGACCTGGAACTGAAGGCAACTGTTAACAAGAAAGCTATGTGTGAAAAAAATTGAGGAGAACGAAAAATATATCAGCTTTGTATAGCTAATGTATCACTCTGTAAGCACGTCATCAAGGCTAGTGATCTGCTTCTATGAGGAAGCTGCCTAGAAAAGGAAAAGTTAACAATGTTAATTTGGTGTCCTGGCATTCAACAGTGTTGAAAGTCAACACACCATAACCTTTATCACAGTCAAGAAGATAGCAGTATATGCCAGGCGCAGTGGCTCACGCCTGTAAACCCAGCATTTTGGGAGGCTGAGGAGGTTTGATCACGAGGTCAGGAGATTGAGACCACAGACTATCCTGGCTAACACGGTGAAATCCTGTCTCTACTAAAAATACAAAAAATTAGCCGAGCGTGGTGGCAGGCACCTGTAGTCCCAGCTACTCAGGAGGCTGAGGCAGGAGAATGGCGTGAACCTGGGAGGTGGAGCTTGCATTGAGCCGAGATCACACCATTGCACTCCAGCCTGGGTGACAGAGCAAGACTCTGCCTAAAAAAAAAAAAAAAAAAAGATAGCAGCATACACCTGGCAGAATTTGAGTCATGGTCTTACCATTTTCTATCTGTGAGATCTTGGGCAAGTAACCTAATCTCCGTTAGTCTAACTTTCCTCTCCCATAAAATGGAAGTACCTCCTAGAGTTCTTGTGAGGACTAAATAACACAATGTCCGTGTAACTGGATATTGACTGGGACTTTTTGAGTTGCCTCTGAATGAGAGCTAAGACAAAATAAGCTGAGGACATTAAAGGCCAAATCCTCCCACATTCTAAAGGGGTAGCCAAGAAGACCAGAGCTCTTCTTCAGGACTTCAGAGGAGACTAAATAGCCACTGCCCCTGTCACCCTACCACCGGCTTACAGAAGCAAAGGAATAGAAAGACTTCAAAATAAAATCTTCAGAAGAGTCAGGAGTTGGCCTAGGAAGAGAGTGCTATTGTGCTTCCCCCCCTCCCCTCCTAGAAAAGGAGAGAAGGGGAGTGTTCCCTGCAGACATCCAGTTGGTGAGGGGGGTCCATAGCTGGTAGAGACTGGGGATCTCCCATCTCATTCCCCAGTGAACGTCTGCAGAGACAGTGGATTTCCTGATCATACTCCCATGTCTGACTGACAAAAGGAAGAAGACTCAGGAGAGAGTCATTAACAAGGAAAAGAAATCGAGAAAAATTGGGAGCAACCTAAAGGCCCACCATTTGGCAGGGCAAATATGTGAGTTTCTCATGGGTTAGGGAAGAGAGAGGCAAGCTTGAGTTGTCTGGTTGTCATGGTGCTCTTCCAATCTAGAGGCTACCAGCCAGGGACAGGGCTCCCACTAGCAAGACCAAGAGAGTGAAGTCCTCAGGTGCGGGAGCTGTGGCATCCGAAGCAGTCAGGGCAGAACTCATATATGCACCCTAGTGAGCGCATCACAGCCAAGAGAGGACTGCTACAACCCCAGCGAATTTAAAAAGGCTTCTGCCATTTTCCATTTCATTCATGCTTCAACCAATACATCAGAAGAGAAAGGGACCCAGAAAGGAATGGCCTGGAGAAGAGGAGTGAAAACCCACATCATACACTCTGTCCTGCATTCCAAGTCTCTAAGGCCAAGGCCTGACCCAGACAGGGAAAGGAACATTAGAGTCAGATTGGATATGAGAGTAAAGATTTAAATTGGCCTGGAGTGAACTTCATAATTCTTGGAAGTACTTAGAAAACAGAGCAATCTGTCTAAGCTAATATCGAAGGGGATGTATCCTAGCATGTTTGATGTGAGTGGAGGGAAAAATAAAATGGTTTCATGTCTGTATACCTCATTGAGATCAGACTCCAATAAACCAGTTAGGCAAAATGCCTACCACAGTTTCCAGAATGCAGGAGTCACTCAAGTGGTGGAACAGGGAGCACAGATGTTAAACACAGGCAACCACAGGGTTATTTTTAATTCAACCTCCACCATTTTTATCAGAATGACCTTAAAAAAGTATTTCTTTCTCTCAGCCTCAATTTCCTCAACTGTAAAATGTGCTTAATACAGTACTCTTATGCAATATGTTTAGGATTAAATAAAAGATGGAACGTGCCCAGCATATCTCCTCCAACACAGTAAGCAACCAATAGATACTAGCTTTTGTCTAATTTGTTTATGTTCAAAAAGATACAGTTTTTCTATGTAAATATATGAAAAAGAAGCTAGATCATTTTTAGATAAAATAATTTAAGCCACAAAATCTGATCATGATAGCTTAAGTAATATCCTTGAAGTTTGTTTCCCAGAATAATCAGAATTCACCCACTCTTAATTTCACTTCTAGTGTTCTACTGAAATTATTCTGGCTTAATTTCTCCTCAATTGTCAAAAGAAAAAGAGAACAGAAGGTTGGCTGTATAAAACAAACATAGGGCTCACATTAATAACTGGAGCAATACAATTTAATTTTAGATGACTATAAGAATTGCTATCCCAGACTAATATGAGTTTGGCAATAGTCCTACCCATGATATTAACACAATAATGCTTATTCTGGCCAAACAAAAAAAAAAAAAAATACAACTAGTGGCATGGTTCTGAATACACATTTCTTTACTCTTTATTGTTTAAAATATATAGTGAGTGAACACTGTATCTCAGAAAGATTATCACATCTCCACAGCAGTTTACTGAAGAAATCTGTGCTTCATCTACACTGCCATGGCAATCAATTTTTGTGAGCCATAGACCAGTAGGAGTCATGTAGTACAACTATGAGTGACAGCAATTGAGTCAAGCCCTCTACAGACAGAAATTTCAGTCAAAAAAAGAAAAAAAATCAACAAAAAAGTGTTCTGTTTAAGAAGAAAACTGTTGCTAGAACACAAACTGCGCATCTTCAGCTCCGGATGCTAAACAACAGATTCTAAACTTTAAAAGTCCCAACGAAGACAGGAAAAGATTGCAGCAGGAGGATAAACTGAAGATAATCAACAAAAGTTGAATTGCAAAAGAGTCATTTACTAATAGTAGTAATAATAATTCATTTATTGATTATCTTTATGTACCAGGTACTATGCTAACTACTTTATGTAATTATGTGACTTCATACATTATTATCATTAAGATTTCATTTAAACTTCACCATAACACTATTATTATTCCCATTTTTAAAATGAGAAAACTGAGGCTCAGGGATTTTAAGTAATCTTCCCAAGATTATTCAATAGCAAAACTTGACTTTATGTCTAGTAATTCTCATACGTCTACTTACAAAACACAATCTTTCCACAACATACAAAGAGAAGAAACGGCACAAGATAATGGCAAGAATTATATAAGAAAAGAAGTACTATTATAAACAGACATTCCTCCATCCTCAGTTTCTTTTAATTTCTAAAGTGAATCCTGCCTGTCTCCTACTGACCCCTTCTGCTTCTCACTAATCTTTCCACCCCACAACACCCAGAAAGTCCATTCCCTAGAAGTTTGAGTTAAAGAGCAACTAACATAAAGATGCACACTCAATATCCCCTTACTCATTCTAGGTGAAGGAAAGACAGTGCTATGGGAACAAAAAGCTCTCCAAGTGAGCATGAATATGTAGAGTTTATATAGGAATCAAAATTTTCCACAAAGTCAACCTGACACGATTGGAGTTTGAGGTAGGTGATGGAGAGATGCTTTAGATGGAGTGATCAGGGCAGGCTTTCCTGAAGAGAAGACATTTTAACAGAGATCTATATGTATATAAAGAATAAGTCATGCAAACATCTGGGGAAAGAGCATTACATAAAAATGAAACGATACATACAAAGGCCCTGAAGCTAGGTTGGCAAGTTGAGAAACCAACAGAAGGTTGAAATGGAGTGAAAAAAAGGGAAGTGGAAAGGGATGAAATTAGAGAGGGAGGCAGAGGCCAGATCACAGAAAGAATTTAGACTTTATTCTATCATAATAAGCCATTATATAGTTTAAAGCAGGGGGTTCAAAGTGTGATGCATGGACAAGCAGCATCAGCATTACCTGGGAACTTGTCAAAAATGCCAGTTTCTTGAGCCCCATCTGAACCTACGGAATCAGAATCTCTGGGAGCAGGGCCCAGTACTATGTGTTTTAACAAGGCTGGCAGGTGATTCTGATGCACATTAACATTTGAGAACCATTGGTTTCATGTAAGAAGGTGGCATGATCTAATTTTTTATCATTTTGCTGTGGTGAAAATACATATTGGCGGACAAAAGTAGAAACCAGAAAATCAGACCAGAATGTCTTGGTGAGAGATGATGACGATAGTGGAGATGAAGAGAAGAAGATTTATCACATTGCATGAATAAATTATTTTAGCACTCATTTCCCCAACTTGAATGATCTCTATGAATAAATAAATGAACGAGTGAATGGATAAATTAAGGAGTAGAATAATGTTTAAAGATAAAGTGGATGAGGTACAGAGAGGCTATCTTACTCCCTAACAGGAAGCCCCATCGGCTACTCCCTCCCAGTCCTTCTGTCTGTGACCCTTCAGAACAGCTGCTCCCTGCGTTCAAGTCTCAGTCTTGGCAGACAAAAAAAGCCTCAGAGAGTTTCTATGGGCAACCAGTATAAGAATCCAAGGAGCAGAACTGTACAATCCTAGAGCTCTGATAAATAACACAGATTAAGGGCAGAGTTTTCAAGGAAAGGAAAGGAAGGTTAGTGATTGAAGGATAATTAAGAAATTAAAAAGAAATTAAAAGGGCTAGCTCATACTCTGTTACCTGTTTTGCTTCAACACCTCAACACAAAGTATTTAAATGCTGAGTTATTTCAAGACACCTTTAAGCAAGCCCCATTTCAGAGATTAGGAAAAGCATCTCCTTCCCACCTCGCCTGCTGAAAAATAACTAAAATTATGCTTGTCGGCACTTACTCTCAATTCTCAATTCAGGGATTCTGAAATCCCTTTAACTGTAAGAAACACATTCTTTTTCACAATTAGAGATAAGAGGACTTAAATTGTATTTTCTTAAGAGGAACAACACACAGTTGCAAATACTTTTTAGTTCAAGGGTGAGTGATATTAGCTGCTCTGCTTTTTTGATTGTGAAAAGAGAAATAAAAAGTAGAAAGATGGAGAATAAAAGGTAAAAGAGGAAGTTGGACAGGAAAGTCATCAATGAGAAAAAAGGCAAGAAAGGGGAATACAGTCAAGAAAGGCAAACGTGGCAAAATTGCTGTCAACAGGACCCCTTTGTCTTCATCAGCGTGAATGCAAATAAAGTCAGTGAGCAAAGGTACTTCAAGTCCGAGAAATCAGCCAAAACCCAAGCAAAAATATGCTAATAGGCCTATTTGAATCATGCCAGACATCAAGACCCCTCTTTATACTGGTGTCAAACTCTCCGTTTTCTTTATACTGTGTATGCAATAAACAGAACTAGGAAAAGACCATTCATGCAATGGACAAAGAATCACCACAGGCCATGTCTACATAGGCAGAAGGGGAGGGCTGAGGCAGCTAGCTGGATAAAAGAGAACTCCCTCCATTCTATCAAAAGTGAAAAAAAAATTTCTGATTATAGCAATATAGTTTGGTTATCTATTTGGATCACATTATAAGAGTCCCACTCCAATTTGCCTTGAAGGCATACTTTACATACTTTAGTTCACAAATGAGAGTATTTCATCAGTTATTTTATTTCAAAAGAGAAAGAACATTCATAATCCCAGAAAATGATTAGACTTTGATGGATATTGTCATAAAAATATTAATAATAACAATAAACATAAGAGCAAACAAGTATGTAGTGCTCACCACATACAAGGAACTACTTTATTAATTTAATCCAAACACCATACTTTGAAAGCAGCCAATTCAATGAGAGTGATTAAGTTTTATTCTAGGATGTGTGGAGAAAGATTAATTTGACATTCTTTATCTCCATTAGGATAAACGATTTAAAATCACTAATGGCCTCAAACTAAAAGCCATCTCATGAGTTTAAATAATATGTTTTTCCTCGAACTACACTCTTGAGGATTAGTATGACAAAGTTTCAAAGCAATTCCTTTTGAAACGACAATTAACATAATCATCAAGCACTTAAAGTATATGGCATTGTACTAGGTACCAAGACTATTTTTCCATTAAGAATTCTTCCCTTCTGTTCTGTGAAAAAAAATCACCCTATACCCTAACAGCCAAAATTATGTTCTTGATCCCTATGGCAATGACTATTAGCCATAAATGTTGAATGATCCTGAGAACCGTTCAAGAAGTACCAGTTTGAATACTGACTTCTCAAAAGTTCTTAAAATCTTACAAAGATAAATCACTGTGCCATATAAAGAATACTAACAAGGTAAATTAAAAATATACATTGTCTCTAATGTCAATAAATTGAATCTAAAAGCTAGATTGCATGAGTAAGTAAATTTAGGCTTTCATATTTGCCAGTTGCTTTCTGCCATAGCCAATGAGAGGTGTACCTCATACTCATCTGGAGCTCTCTATTTACAAAATGGTTTCATTGAAATTACCTCACTTAATCATTACATCTAATCCTTGATTTAGTTATTATTATCATCACATTTTACAAAAGAGATAAAGTTACTTAGTAAAAGATCTATGTGCTAGTGAGGCCTTGAAGTCTTGTCTTTTGACCTCAAGTCTTCTTACTTTACACCACACCACAACCACTTCAAGAAATAGGCGATAATAAGGAAAAATACGTAGCACATGACTGTAAGTAAACTAATTCCTCTCACTGAACTGTGTTAAGGCTGTAGTGATTTTTATCAAACTCTACTTAAGGATTCTAAAATCCCATTCAAAGCATCTGGGTGGGTACCAATAAACCTTACCACATTAGTAAGGCAAAATTATACGAGTCAACATCGGAATAAGACAGTAAGAACATGAGAAGACCAAGGGAAAAAAAAAAAAGGAAAAGCAATACCAGAAAGTAATTTCATTTAAAAGAATTAAGCACAAATAAGCCAAAAGAAATCACTCCAAGGGACCCCCCCAATAAGCCTTCACCCCCAACACCGTGAGAACACAGCCACTGTAAAATAAGGTTGACCTGGGTAGCAGAAAATCACATACTCAACAGCTACGTTTGAGTAATCACCTTTAATTTTCCCCCAATAATAACCAAAATCAATTTTTACTTACCCAATAACTTGATGTTCATAATACTGCAGTGTCCTCTTGAGAGTTTGCTGTATCGTCTGAGGCTACAGAATAATAATAATAATAAAAACATATTATCAGCAAATCAGTACCATTCCCATTGTGAGCATCGTAGGCAGATAGGTGAAGCTTCTGATTTACCTCGAGAGTTTTCCTTCTACAATATTAACCCATTTTGCATCATGCCTTGTATTTTCCTCACAGAAACTAATGAGGCACTCAGCAATTACACAGAACTTCCCAATTTCAATTATGATAGTATTTCCTAGGAATGTTTTCTTCAAATCTTTTGTGCCAGCTATTAAGTTCAATAAAATACTCATTGGCTGCCTACAATAAACCCAGGCCTTGGGGGTAGTGGGGAGGGTGCCCTGCAGAAACATGAGTCACAGTTTTTCCTTTCCAGCATATGTAATCCACATGAGGTAATGACCAACTTAAATGAAATGGCACGTCTACATATTTTCTTCTACATTTTAAAAAGGTTTTCAAAGATGGTCTAGCAAGCAGTGATAAATTGAGTTAAAATAGTCAACTTTATAATAAGGGATATTTTTAAACTTAAATGATCTTTTTTTCCCCTGTTCTTTGAGGAGACTAATAAAAAGGCAGAGTAGGATGGGAAGCCAATGATCCAGGGCCCACAGCCATGACTGTCACAGCAGTCAGCCTGACTTCCTCCATGTCCCAAAAGAATTCAAGCAAAGGTTCTTTCTGGAGCATATTGGATGGGCCACAAGTGTTTCAGGCAAAAAATGGGGTCTGCAACAAATATCTAAGCAGCTCATGATCACATTTCATAATCTCTTCTCCACAATGCCTCAAGACAGAGGTTTTTAATCCCAGATCAAGAAATTAAGCAACAGAGACTGAACTTGGAGTTTCAGACTTAGAGAGTCATGAATGGGGCACCAAGATCCTAGAACCTAGATTGTATTAGGAAGTTATGATAAGAACCAAGTTCTCAGTAGCAAGAGAGAGAATGTTTTAAACAACAAAAACCTGTAGTCAATTAAGCAGAAAGAAAGCACTCAAGGCCTCATCAAAACATTGATCAATTACAGCCAAGGATGAATTCTAGGGGAACACGAATGTAACACAAACCCTTCAAGATGCGAGGCAGCATGGTAGCTTGGGAATCTCATGGGCTACTGCTAATTAACTACACAAGCCTTCTACCTCTAAAAAGGTAATCTGCAGAAAAGTTCTAGCATAGTGCTGGTACCTAAGAAGCAGTTAATAAATATCAATTTCCAATCGCTAATCCTTCAAAGTGGCTGTCTTAAACATATATCGTCTAAAGGAGACCCCAGGAGCCGGGCACTCTGGCTCACACCTGTAATCCCAGCACTTTGGGAGTCTGAGCATGTGGATCACTTGAGGTCAGGAGTTCAAAACCATCCTGGCCAAATTGGTGAAACCCTGTCTCTACTAAAAATACTAAAAGTTAGTCCAACGTGGTGGCACATGCCTGTAGTCCCAGCTGCCTGGGAGGCTGAAGCATGAGAATTGCTTGAACCCAGCAGGCAGAGGTTGCAGGGAGCCAAGATCACCCCACTGCACTCCATTCTGGGTGACTGAGACTCTGCCTCAAAAAAAAAAAAAAAAAAGAGACCCAGAGGTCTATGTCAAATCTCACTTGCACCCACTCCATGTCTACCTCTTTATAAAAACATCCAAGACAGATATAACACTCTCCCTACCTAACACTCTTCGAATCTTTAACATCCTCCTTGGTAGGCAGTGGTTAAAGTTAGAGGAAAGTGAGCTTAAATTGAATCATGGGCATCCACTGAGATCTACTCTACATTACCATGTAGGAGAACCCTTTCAACACACAAATCTGAGGCCTCGGATACCTACTGCACGTTAGCCAAGCCAATTCACAAATTAACTTCAGGAGGAATCAGCTTGCAAGCGTTCAAAGGAGAGGTACAGAGCAACTTCTTTCAGCAGCTGCTTTTCATTTACACCAGGCCTCAGACTGGCACAGATGTTTCTACTCATCCAAGCAGACTCAAAGCAGAGTAAATGATATGCACCTAGGAAAGAAAAATCATTCCTGAACCAAGAAGCAGTGGAATGGTTGAGAAATCTGAGGAGAATGAATCAGACACAGGGATCCTAGCACACACAGAAAGCATGCTTTAACAACCCAATCCATGACCAATCTAAACGCAATCACTATCAGTCACTAGCTCAGTACCCCTTGGATCTGGGCCTCTGGCACTGGCTTAGGAGCTCACTTTCCCCTTGGCAACAAGTTCAAAAAGCAGTGAATATCCACAGAGGGATGATCCTTCCAATAACCTCTGGTCACAAAACATGGAACAGAAAGCAGGAACTAGAGTGCACAGGGCCACTTAAGACCAGAATGACCTCATTTGTACAAAAGGACATTTTTTTTCTGTACCAGGAATTTCCCAGTCATTAAAAAGCACATATTTGTGAAAGGAGTTCAGCCTTTTAAAGAGCTAGCTTTTTTCTTGTGTGAAGCAATTACTTCCACTCCCAGCAGGAGTTAAATTTATCGTTTCCAAATACATTAAAAGGAAATGTTCTCTGAGCACATCCAACAAAGCTTCAGGTTGAGAAAGCATTTATGCACTTCCTATTTCTTGCCAAAGTGGGCAGGCACATTCTAATGCCCTAAACCACAAGCAAAGAGGCTGACTGCACAGCATCTCCTAACTGTAGCAAGCCAACACTGACTTCAACACACTCCTGGCCCTTCCGAATATCTTATCACCATGGATTCATTCCAGTTCTCAGAGTTTGTCTGATGGCCTCAACCCATGGCCTTATCAGTGAGAGACAAATTCACATAATCTCAGCCTCTCTGTTCTAAGTAAAAAGCATGAAGTGAAGGCCCACAAACGGGCCAAAGCCTTCCATCAGATGACTTCTGCCTCTGGGGTGGTAGGGTCCAGCTCTCAACAAACTTATATTATGTAAGTGCCCATGTATGCCAGTGATGCAAGTCAATGTAGTTCAGTGGGAACAACAAGGGCTTTGAAGACATGCAAACTTTCTATCTTCTTCTTTAAGAATGCAGCTCCATAACTGTCTCCTACTTAAGAGAACCATCCAACATTTTACAGGCCAAGATCCCAGTCCTCTTATGTGCATCTGTCCTTTTCTGCAAGAAGGACGTTGGAAAGGTGATTTAGAAAAGAGGCTGTAAAGTCAAACTGAATTCAAAAGCAAGTTCTGTGACTCACTAGCGAGATGACCTGGGGCAATTTACTTAAGCTCTTCTGAAATAAGATTCCTTATGTGTACCTTTTTTTTTTTTTTAGTTTAATGACCTTTTTAAATTTTTTTTATTATTATACTTTAAGTTCTGGGATACAAGTGCAGAATGTGCAGGTTTGTTATATATGTGTACCTTATTTTTGTGGGAATACACTGAAATAATAGAGCAACATCTCTGACACACAGTAGGTGTGTAATAAATGAGAGATATGGCTATGCTAAGCTGAAAAACATGGTTCCTACCCTCAAGAGTCTCATAATCTAGTGGAGGAGCACAGACTTCAATTAGAAAACTCATCCCACAGGTGTAATGTTTCAAGATCACCACCTAAAAAAAAAAATCAATAAAGCTACCGATACTTCTCATTATGAGCACCTGACACCAATTCCAGTGAACAGAGGAAAATTCAGAAAAATGGCGGCTGGATTAATAAATATTTCCAATGAAACATTAAGATCAGTTGAGAGAGACAGTGATGCAAGCAGAATTCTCAAACTTAAGGCTGAGGATAGTACTAAAGCCAGGCCTGCCAGTGAGTAGGAAGGATGCTGAAACACCATAGCTAAGGTCAAGACCTCAGGCATTTACTTTACAGCTGCTAAGAAACAACCCATGAACTTTCTTCCTTGTACACAAAGAATGTGCAACGGGATTGCTGAGTGGCCTAATAATTTTATAGCCCTATGCTGGAGGATCAAAGAGACAAGGGTGGGAAAGGAGAAAATCCACTGTTCCTACTATCATAAAAAGAAACTCAAGAGGTCTGTAATTTTTCTCTCCTTCCCCCAAACTAAGATATAGATAGTGGCCTCCTAGTGTCCCAACTCAACACAAAGTAGCAATGGAGAGGAAGCCAGCTGGAAAGAGGAAGCAGCCATCAGTGTCCTGCACACATATTTTCTGGGGTTCAAACAGAGGGTACCAACAGAGGGTACCCAAAAGCCTCCATCATACGGCAGCAAAAAGCCATCTTCATCTCTAGTCTCATTAACAGCTTCACTATACTTGACCAACAGCGACTGACCCCCACAGACTAAATGTTATGCTCATGAAAGGTCATGAGATCTGAACAGCCAACCACGAAATAGTCCCAACAGAGCCAGAGAAATGATCCCTGAAGAGTGGGAGGAAGCAGTCCCCAGCAGCTGGCCCTGCAGGCTCAGACAGTCCCGCTGAGGCTCCCACACAGTCCCTGCTCTGGATATCCGCGCCAGATGGTGCGGGGATCAGGCAGGAGGCAGAGAGTAAAGATGTGTGTGTATGTGTGTGTGTGTGTGTATCGTGAAAGAATCAGGCAGGAGGCAGAGAGTATAGATGTGTGTGTGTGTGTGTGTGTGTAGCGTGAAACACAGTTGTCATCGCAGAAAATACATGTACGTCTCAATTTTACAGAGATGAAGAAACTGCAGCTCAGGGAGGTTAAGTGTCACAAGATTACACACCCAGTAAGTAAATAAGTCACTCCAAATCAGAACTGACTTCAATGTGTGTCCTCTTGAACTAGATGCCTTTGAGGCTCCCTCTTACCTTTCACATTCTGCAAGTCTATATTCTTATTTGATACACACAGCACTTCATCATGCCAAAAAAAACCACACACATAATTTAAAAACAATCAAACTTCTCATTTCTGCTTAGTGACATATACTCACAAGATACAAACTTAATAGAAACAATAGGTCTGCCTTTAAAGAAACCTCCATAAAGAGCCATATTATTTTGTTTTATTTTTTTGAGATGGACTCTTGCTCTGTCGCCCAAGCTGGAGTGCAATGGTGCAATCTCAGCTCACTACAACCTCCGCCCCCCAGGATCAAGCAGTTCTAATGCCTCAGCCTACTGACGAGCTGGGATTACAGGTGCATGCCACCAAGTCCGGAATTTCTTTTTTTTTTTTTTTTTTTTTTTGTATTTTTAGTAGAGATGGGGGTTTCACCATGTTGCCCAGGTCTCAAACTCCTGACCTTAAGTGATCCACCCACCTCAGCCTCCCAAAGCACTGGGATTACAGGCGTGAACCACTTTGCCTGGCCATTATTTTGTTTATTTAAATATGACAAAATTATCTATCAAGGTCAGAAGCTAAATGATATAGGTATATATTTAATCACTACTGCTCTAAGACAATGCTTTTAAATTCTGCCTCACATTAAAATCACCTGGGGATCTTTATAAAAAATACCAAGGTCTGAGTACCACCCCCAGATTTTTCAGTTGAACTGGTCCGGGGGGCCCAGTTGCTTCCAATGTGTAGTTAGGGTTGAAACCTTTCATTTAATGTATAAACATGATGAACAAGACAAAAACACTGTGAACTTTATCTGAATAAGTCGGTGTTAAGTGAGAATAGTCTCTTAATTCAAATAGCAAGAGAAGTAAGCTTCTGAGATGGATACTCATAACTGCTTAATTCAAACATAATCCCTTTCATTAACTGTCACTAATGGCTTATAATCAAATATGAATTTGTTAGATAAGCAAAGTGCTATGCTGCTTGAAGCATAAATATGAGATTTTTTAATTTAATTTCACAGTAACCCACTCCCATGCAAATAATTCAGCATTTAGTTTTGTGCTAACATGCACATAAAAACACAACAGCTAGAATGATTACAGTGTTTTATGCCAGGCACTGCTTTAAGCCCACTATGTATATGAACTTCTTTGATTTTCACATCACCACATGAGGTAGGCGTCATTATTTTTAACATTTTATGAATGAGAATACTGACACACAAACTTTAGGTTGCCCTGTGTCACACAGATAAAAAGAGACAAAGCCAGGATTGAAACCCAGGTAATATGGCTCCCAAATCTAAGCATGTAACCTTCAACCTTTACTGCATACAATATTTAATGTTTTTTATCTGGTTGAGCACTTTACAGTTCATATTTTTAATACATATTATCCTAATTGATCCTTGCACCAATCAAGTGAAATAATCAGACTGGTGTTATTATCACTAAAAAAGAACCGAATTTAGAGAGATTAGATAATCTGTTCACCATTACATGACTAAAAAGTAAAGAAACCGTCTTGTACAAAAAGAATATATATACACATATATGTATACATATGTGTATATATATACACATATATGTATACATATGTGTATATATATACACATATATGTATACATATGTGTATATATATACACCTATATATATGTGTGTGTGTGTGTGTATATATATTTTTTAGACCAAGTCTTTTTTTTAGACCAGCCTGTCGCTCAGGCTGGAGTACAGTAGCGAGATGTAGGCTCACTACAACCTCCACCTCCTGGGTTCAAGCAATTCTCCTGCCTCAGTCTCCCAAGTAGCTGGGACTACAGGCGCCCGCCTCCACGCCCGGCTAATTTTTTTGTATTTTTAGTACAGACGGGGTTTCACCGTGTTGGCCAGGATGGTCTCGACCTCTTGACCTCGTGATCTGCCCACCTCGGCCTCTCAAAGTGCTGGGATTACAGGTGTGAGCCACCGTGCCCGGCCAGAACATATCTTCTCTTAGGAAACGGTCTTCAATAAGAAAGTAGTTTTTTAATGTTTTATAAAATTACAAAATCACGTGTATTCAAAGTAATCGATTTTTTTCTTGAGAACACACAATATTCTTTAAACCAAAGCTGTATCAACAAGAAAAGCCATAAGCAAAATCAGGAATTAATTTTTTTTTTAAGTAATTCCACTTCTCCTTTCTCAGCTTTCTGTCATCCTCTAGCTCACCTTTCCCCACCCTCTGGGCACCCAGCGTCTTTGTGTTCCTTTCTTCTAGGCCAGATCCTCACCACCATAATCTAAACTCTCAAAGTAAGTATCCAAAAGCTGTTCTTCACATATTCTCTTTCTTTCCCTCATCAAAATTTCAAATCCCCTTACTACCTTGTTCTAAGATGATGCTCAAGAGGAATCCTCACTCCATTCCCTCAAAACCTCAAGTCTGAATCCTTGCTAAGGTAGGTGATAGTGTGAATGAGCTTCTCCACAATATAGAGGATGGTCTGAATCTTTAAGAGTTTAATTTTAGTAAACAGGCTTACCAGGGAAAGATAAATTGTAGGGATAAGGAACCCTTCTCGTCATCCTCCAGGTCACAAAGTGGAGAACACCACCTTGTCCACAACATGAGAACACACTGTTTCTTAGGATAACCTATGTCAAATTCCACAACTTAATCAGAATTATAATCTTACATACCCTTTCTTTGTAGGTAGGCCTGTAGACACCAATGGATCAAATTATATGACTGACTTTATTACTAAAACTAATCCAAATAATGTCATTTCAAACAACCAGTTTAATTCTGAAGGAGAGGTAATTGCGCAGTCATCAATCTTGCTAAACATCCAGACATAATGTTTCTTTCCCAGCCTCTGACTAAACTTACTACATATAAACCAAAAAATAAAAAATAAAAAAAGACTGCAAATTAAATATAGAACTTTGAGTCAGGACCTCTATATTACAAATCCAGCTGTGCTACTGACCTTTTAAAAAATAAAATAAAATTAGCCAAAATCTCTTCACCTGAAAGTCCTGGGGGAAAAAAAAATGCCTCAATTTTCCTATCTGAAAAACACATGTAAGAAGTATGTAGTTCTCAGGGTCATCTTCAAGTACAGCACTGTAATTTTAAGCACTCATAAATACAGAGTTGCAACATACTGGTGATTAAACAACCTTCTCTGGGTAATCATAACTATACTTTTTAGAAGGACAGTAGCTTTTTAGGAAGGTAGGAATACCATTTCAAGTGACCTACACCACTAATTTCCTAAGCAAAACTAGAAGTTCAGACGATTAGTTACAAGATGCGAAAATGCTAGGTGTGCTAAAGGAAAAAATAAAAAGCTACAGATGCACTAAAATTAGGGTTTTTCTATCCATACTGGCTTAACATCTGTGCAATGTTTTCCAGTCTTCATTTTATTCTCCTTGTGAACACAGGTATATATTTGCATGACCTCATTAGAGCTTGGGGTGAAGGCTGACATTATGCTAATTGGCCCATTTAGGGATTCAAACTAACAACCTTTGCCTCATTAGAAGTATGCTCTAATAGCAAACCACAGTGGTTATCATTACTATTACTGGTTATAATTGATTATACTTAACATATAATCAATATGGTAATTAAGTCTTCCCATACAAAACGGATGTTTGCTTTCCCAGTATTTTCCCCTTTGTTACTTCACTTTAATGCCTTTCCAAAAATAGCCATTGAATTTCAATTTGATACAAAACCTAATACCATCAATACTAATTTAAGCTGAAAACATACACTCCCTGAAGTATGAGTTATTTAGTCTTTCTTCTGCCTTCAGGCAAGAACACACTTAAGTCATCCAAGGATGTCTGATGTTTTCAAAGAACTCCAGAGAGTAACACCACCACCTTCGGTTTGCATAACACATTATGGTTTTTACAAATCACTTTTTTTCCACCCTATTAGATACTCACAACAATCTCACGAGTCTCAGATTTAATTATCCACATTTCACAGATGAAAAAACTGAGCATCAGAGAGGTTCAAGTGCTTTGCCTCAGCTACAGAACTGGAAAGGAGCACCAACAAGACCAGGTCGTGGGTCTCCTGTGCTCTTTCTAGCACAAGCTGCTTCCTCCACGGGTAATTTACTTCACTTTGGTGACCATTAGGAAATACTTCCCATGTATCTAACTGAAATTCCTTATTTCCTTTTGTCTTTAATGGAATGAAAATGAGATTGTTGTTTTCCCAAAATTGTAAACAGTGTCACTATTAAATAGTTCCAGTATGCTCATTAACTTCTTAATAGTGAGATTTTAGGAGATATTAACACATGCTTAACTGGTCACCATCATGGCCAATTTGGCTCAGTCTGAATGAAAATACTGATGATAAGACAAGATGACACTGCTTCTAGACATTTTCTCAGGAAAATGGATCATGGTATAGCAAAAGCCTTTTGGTACACATGGCTTCCATCTGAAAGCCCTAAACCAAATTAAACTACACAACTGGCATAGGGCTGATTCAGTCTTCAAAGTGTAGAACGGGGAAGCTTTCTGGATTAAACACTGTAACAGCAACTGGCAATGTGCTGAGTGCAACACCGGACCCTACGTGTCACATGCATCAAATCATTTGACCTTCCAAATAATCCTACAAGAGAGTTAGAAGTGTTACCCCCGTTTTATGAATGTGAAAAACTGAAATCCAGAGAAGTTTTAAAAACTTGCCCAAAGTCACTTAGGCAGTAAGTGTCTGAGTCAGAATCCAATCTAGGTCTGACTCCCTCCAAAACCTCCAACCCTTTAGCCTGCCCTTCTAAGCCGAAATGTATTGTTCTATCTTCACCAACGGCAGAAAAGATTATACTTGAAAGGGATAAACTCCTGGCTAGCCTGTGTGATTTGGGATACAGGATTTATTTTTCTGAACCTCAATTTAATTTTTATAAAATGAGAAAATTTCTGAATAACCATTTCTCAGGGCTGTTGAAAGATCAAAATGAAATAAAACTATAAAGTATTATACAAATATGTGTTATGTGATGATGATTAAACTCGATGTATAAATCTCGATTATGAAGTAGTCAAAAAAATTGCTAAATTGAACTAAACTGACCATGTCTAACATCTAGGACTGTTGCCAGCCATGTCTCACAGCCCAAAGATGCCAATTAGTAAATGCTACAAAGCTAATGACGTTTCAGCTCATAGGTACCCTACTGGTTAGCAATGGATCTCATTGAGGAAATCATTTCTAGTCTTTTAGACATCTTTGTGGCTTCAATTTGAGTATTTCCAAAGAATTCTCTATTGTGTCCAGTACTTGGGAGTTTCAGTGAGGTATTTCCCAAGAAGAGTCTGAGAATTAAGGGAAGTAATATTTCTGCCTGACAGTTAAATTATAAAATTAACACATAAAGAGATATGTTGTCAACCTTAAATGCACTAACTCGAACAGTAATTTGTAAACCAGTGGCAGAGAATTTGCTCCAGTCACATGCCTGGGTTTTGCTCCAGGCAAAGCAGGCCATTGAGCAATAGAAGCAACATATCTGAAGGTGACCAACAAAGGGAGGATATGGAGGAAGTGGTAAAATTAGAGATGGCAACCCATAGGAAAAAGAAGGAGAGGGAAATTGTTTATGAAACATTATATCTAATACCATTTAGGAGCATATGCACCCCCTGTCACATTGAGAAAGATTATTCCTAAAGTAAGAAAAATTCTTCAACCATCTTAACTAAAAATGAGTTTTATCAATGGCCTTGAACACCAGCTCTCACTGGCAAGGCCTTCCCTACAGCTGGAAAGCTCCATAAACTGGATTAAAGAACTTGGCATGAAATTAATTTTGCTTTGATTCTAAATGGATTAAAGCAAACTTCTAATAATGACTTGGTTCCTCACATAGTCTGATCAGGTAAGAAATGTGCTGAGCATTAAGATTTTGAGTAATAAGACACATTTCACAGTTACTGCTCCTTGTAAATAAGTAAATCATCATTCATATGCCAACCGAAGTGCCAGGGGCATTTTGTTTAGCCAGTCAGTGGCTAAGAGTCTGATTATTTCAGGACACTGACAAGAACACGTCCTTGGACTTTAAAAGTCTCAGATGTTGAAACATGTAGAAATCATCAAAATACTACGCAGGGTGGGTCCTGCCTAGCTCCATTGCTTCCATCTCTCTTGAAAGAAAAAAACTCAGTAAGGGTCTGAATATAATTGGATCTAGTGTTGACTATAATCTGATGATCCAAACGGATATAAAACGTGCTTACTAGGCAGATGTTTGGCAGATAATGACTGCCACATCATCAGTGTCTATGATGCACTAGATTCCTAAGTTAGAGATACAGAATAATCACACTTTTTCTGGAAAAAAAAAACATGCAGGCAGAGAATTAATACTGCATAACATAAAAAGTCTTTTTTTAGTTTAACTCTAAACTATCTGAGCACATTTTTTAAACTAGGTATCACTCTATTATATAACTATTATATTGCTTCCTCATTCCTTCTAATAAATTATTTAATTATGCCAAGATACATGGATGTATGGGTATGCATAGTTTATAGACAATATATGTAAAGAAATATATACCCTCATGCATGTAATTATTTATCTGATAATCAAGACTTCCTTCATATTTGGAAATCAAACGTCAAGTAATCTCATTCTTCTTCCCGCACTCTGCAGCATAAACTAAGCTGTTGTCAGTATCGGTGGCTTTTGTCACTTTGCTCACAGTGGCCTCACCCACAGAGGCCCGGAGCATACAAACATGACAGTGGACAGGCAAACTAGGTCAGCCTAGAGGCAGAGTCCTGAGGAAGAAAGAGCCCTTTATCATTTCTAACACACGCCTATGTTGTGTAAACTCATCGCATAGTCTGGAACTAAACAACTGGTAAGAGGTGTAAGGCCCATGAAAATCACTACCACCACTCCTTAACAAGTCAACAAAGTAGGAGCCATAGGGGAGGCAAGACAGGGAACCCACCCTGAACAAGGCTGTATATTAAGGGTAGAACTCTTTGTGGCTATGCTGAGAAATAATAGCATGGTAGAAACAGCTTAGGGTTTGAAATAGGAGAACCGGGCAGTAAAATATCAGTGGTTACCAACTTTGGGCCCTGGTTTCCTCACCCTTACGTTGGGCCTATCAAGAATCCATGTCCTGCCTACCTCATATACTTCCTGGGTGAATCAAAGTGGGATAATGTATGTGAAAAACATGTTTTGGAAATGCTGAAGAGATGTCACTTATAGCTACTGTCTTTTCTGTATGGAAAGTATGGATCAGCACATCAATCTCTCATAGTCCTGAGGTGGGGAAAACTGAAAAGAAAAAAAAAAAGTGATGTCACTAATGCCTTGTATTTTTAGGTGTTTATAAAAAAAAAACAGAATAGTTAGGGAAAGTCCTGGCTTTTCAAAATTCTCTTCAAATCTGCTTACTCTAAAAACTAATCAAAATAAGCTGTTGATCACAAAATGGGCATCATGATGTGAACTGCTGTGGGGGCCATTTTCGAAGACCTCCAGCAAAAGACATCAAAACTTGCTCACTTGAGAACCAAACTGTAAACTATGTAGTATTTCTGGCCATCTGTTTGTCTCATTACCTAATGGAAAATCAGTAACTCGGAAAAGGAGAGGGAGAGGGTGAAAGGATGTGAATAAGAAAGGGATATTGGGAACAGCTGCTTACAGAGGCGAGGAAATGTTTCTGACATGGCATCATGTTTTTTCAAACTCTTCCTAGATACTACATCAGTTTAAATATCTTGCGCTACCATTCAGCTTTACAAATATCTGTCAAATGGTGTCCTGCACAAGTTATATAAGTAAGCACGTGCACATATTCACACCAGAATTTTAAGGTTATGATGCTTGAAAACAAGGTACTGATTAGATATCACTATTTTCCAGCTTCTAAAAACATTTTAACTTCCCTGCATGCATAAAAACTCTTAACTGGAATTTCCAAGGCAAATCCAGTACAGGGCATGCATTATTACCACAATACATATTAATCCATAAATTATCCGTATACATAGCAAAATCTCTGCAATCTCAAGCATTATAAAACATAAGGACAGCATCAGCCCCATTTGGTCCTGAACCTTACTTAAAATGAGCCCTAAAGTAGCAGTAATAGTTTTTTTAAAAAAAAATAACAGTTTATGATCCAAAATTTAAAAGTATAATGCCACATCACAAAAAATGCTATATATTATTGTTTTTACTTCCCAATGTATCCATGTTATCACTACAGACCAAGAACATTAAATAATCTACTGTCACAAAGGAGATCTCCAGATGGCTGACTGAGAGATCCCAGAAGCATCACTGCTATATAGTCATCACTACATGGCAGAGTCTTGTGGGGCCAGGCACTGGATTTGATTTTAGGAGCACCAGGAGAGCTATCTCCATCCCAAGCACAACCCCAGTGTTCCTCCGAAAAGGTTACTTTCCACTCCCACGCAGGTCCTTAAAATCAAGGGAGGTTCTTTTGAATTAATAATTTTACATAAAGGTATTTAAAATGTACATAGTACAATTTATCTGGTGGGAGAGTCTTACAGCAGATTTTTGTGGCATGAGGTTCTGATATAGGAATAGAGAAAGAGAGAAAATACGAACTACTAAATGTCCCCACTTAACATTTTCTTAACCTTAATCCATGATATATCAGAGGTTGAACTAGTATAAAATACCAAGGCAGAAACTGATATACTTTAATACGCCCATGATTCACTTCTATTAGTCACTCTGGAAGAGCAAAACCATAATAAACTTTGTTATTTTAGCTTTTTAAGATGTTTTCTTGATGTTATGCAACATCTTTACGTGGCTTATAAGATTTGTGGATTTATAATCACATAAAGTAGCTGAATACCTTATCTAACGGCCAAAAGGTGTTGGTCTGATCTTATTTGTAGATCCTTATTAGCAGATTCATATTTTACAGTTATACAATTGGTAATATTTTGTTGACTCGTATTTGAAAGTGACTTACTAGTATATATTCTTTGAGAAAGTAGGTTTCTTGGGGTAACTTGTAGCACAATAGTTTTTCCAATTACATGTCCAATGGAATTGTTAATTTCTATCACTATAGTTGCCATTAGTGCCATTAAGGTGATATATTCCATCTGTATAATCAATGCAATTGGATATTTGTGTTGACTAGGTGTTTGAGACCTAGATTATCTGGATTTTTGTAAATAGTCAAGAAAGCTAGACTGATGGTAGAAAATTACATTTAGAACTTAATTTAATTTTATTCCTTCCATTTTTCCCTCACCCACAACCCAAGAATGCAGCTGAATAAGGAGATAAAGTGCCTAAGTGCTTAGAGAATCAGCAGGCAGCAGCCTTCCTCCACCACAATTCATATAGTTAGCCACCTGCAATAAGCTGCAGGAGAATCCCATCCATCCTCCTTCAGCAAGAAAGTTAGGTTTATACGTTGCAAGTATACTTCTGGAGAAAAAATTTAATTCAGAACAAAGGGGAAGATTGGTTTTTTTTGAAATGTGTTTTTAATGGCGGTAAGTTAACACAGAGAAAAAGAGAGAAAGACTTTATAGCTTGCAAACACTGTCAGGTCCACAAAGCATTTACTGATCTTTATATCAGGTGGAAACAATACATCTCTCTTCTCCAGCTTCCACACTAGAAACTCCCTCATATCTGTCTGAAGCTTCAAATGGAATTACAATAGTCTGTAGCTAAGATTTACTCTTTCCCTTCGTCTCTGTTCCATAACAACACAATCATCTCATCATTATCACTCCCTACAATAATGCCTTTGGAGGCACACTCTTGTTAAGGAAGTAAAAGATATTTTCATTAGATGTGGAAAATTTTAAAAAGATACAATAAGGGTAATTATGCCTACTCCAGATTTCTATTACATGGTACTTTTAAATTCAGAATCCAATGACAGGGTCATCTCTCTTCCTCTCTTCTGCCCTATGAAATCAATAGGAGATTGGTAGATAAATACATAGATACAAATAGATAAATAAAGATCTTTCAAATATCCTATTAAAATAAATTTAGGTTTATATGTGTAAATACTATGATAAAAACACAATTTGTAAGAATCTCTGCATCCCTTCCTTTTCAGAAAATAACAAACTCCTTAAGCCAAAAAGCAAATAATTGGTAAGACAACATTTAAAATCAAGACATGATTCATACACAAATTAAACCAATCACACAAGGGAAAAAATGAAATTGGAAGAAAGCAAACAGATTCAGAATGACCATGCACTGACTGAATTTGGTCAACAGTCATTATAAGATACATATTTCCTTTTGTTAAGGTCTACATAAACGTACTGATTTAAGGTAATAAGCTTCTTACTAGTACAATGACAGGTTTTTCTTAAATTTGCTGAAGGGGTTATATGAATTTTTCTTCCACAAGTTCTTGATTTCTCTTGGGAAGACTTTATACAAGAAAGAAGTTGGAAGAAATATAAAATCTTTCTGAAATTTCATTCCTGAAATGTTTGAAACAGAATCACAAGAAAATAGGTGGCAGAGCGGTGGGTGGGGATATAGAATTGTAAGTATTTTCCCGAAATAACTGAAACATCTCAAGTCTCTGGCACAGAAACAACAAATATCTGCTTAATAAAATACTATTGAATTTCTTTAAAATATAGTTAGATCATGTAGACAGAACTTATTTTTTCCTCCTAGTATATAGTGTAAGTTGACTGGTGTAGAAGATCAAGCATTCAAGGAAAATACTTTCTTTTTAATTGGGCTAATGACTGGAACCATATTTTGCTCCACAGATTTGGGGTTCTGGCTCATGACACAGTAAAATTAAGCATGCATAGGGGGCGCATACAGTAAATATATGAAATAATAAAAATTAAAATAACAGGACATAACAATTATTTACATTTGCATATTCTGTTTTTCTACTTTGTTTTTGCTGTTGTTGATTTTATTTTTCTAAAGTGCATTTGTATTCCTTACCTTTTTTGGTTCTTACAACATTTGTGTGGTATACTTAAAATAAATATCTTTACATTCACTCTAAATTTACTCATATTTATTGACCAGGCATGGTGACTCTCGCTTGTAATCCCCAGAACTTTGGGAGGCCAAGGCGGGCAGATCACCTGAGGTCAGGAGTTCAAGACCAGTCTGGCCAACATGGCAAAACCCCATCTCTGCTAAAAATACAAAAATTAGCTGGGCATGGTGGTGGGCACCTGTAATCCCAGCTACTCGGGAGGCTGAGGCAGGAGAATCACTTGAACCCAGGAGGTAGGTTGCAATGAGTTGAGATCACAACACTCCACACCAGCCTGGGTGACAGAGTGAGACTATGTCTCAAAAAAAAAAAAAAAAAAAAAACTGTTGCCCAACCACAACGTGCCAGGCATATTGTAGTCATAAAATTTGGCAGTATATAAAATAGATAAAAATCCCTGCTTGATGAAATTGATCAAAATGCACCCAGAAAAGGAAAGAGAGCCAAGAAGCTACAGTTGATGATATATGTCCTATTTGGCCTTATTTCACCTTCCACACTACCTTTCAACAGTATAAAATATATTTAATATATCGACAAAATAGAGTCCTATTCACTTGGCTCCTAATATCTCGAGAGTTCCTTCCATTAGTGACCTTTCCACCAGTATCAAAAAAAGTGTCAAAAACAGCTCTAACACTGAACAAAGTCATATCAGACATGGAGAAGATAAGAACGGGTGTGCAAGTATACACACACAACTCGCATAAATATATAAACTTTTATAACTACATATATATGTATATAAAACACTTCTATAAGTAAAACAAAACAAGCTAATACAAACACAAATAAAACAACAGTTTCTTCTATATGGTGTTCAATTTATAAATGCTTATTTTTAGGAGGATAGGAGAAAACGCGAAGTCTAAAGCTATTTATAAGACAATCCAAAAGTTATTTAAGCAGTGGATTATACAAATGAAACAATGTACTCTCCATGACTTGAGTATAAAATTACTGAAAGATGAATTACTGACATTTTCATACCTGATTTGACATCCCACAGTCAGCACAGCTGCCATCATTAAAGTATATCTAGAGAACTGCAAATTGCATGGCAATTTAAATGTGGTAATTGCTAGATATACAAAATTACTGGCCAATGACTAAGTTATAATGACAAAATCTAGACAAGAATGTAATAATAAATTAGGTATGAATAAAACCAAAATATGACAGTAGCCTTTGCACTGTACTCCTACTATGCCATATTCCTATATTCCCCTTGAGTATAAAGAAAGAAGTGTCCTCATTCTTAGGAAATAGGTTAGAGAATGCCTCCAGAGAGACCCTATCCTTGATCAAGTCTTATCTATCTCATCCGTCTATTTGATCAAGATCAAATCTATCTCATCCGTCTCCAGTTTGTTTGTTTTTACTTATCTTTTACCTTCAAACATGAATTTCCAACTCTAATAAACTTAGATTCAGCTTCACAGGTGCTACTGTTTTTCTCTATTTTTATCAAATACCTTGAATCAGAGATGTATGCCCACAATATCCTTTGTTTACTCACCATATATTCCCTCTTTAAACTTTGTTAAATAGGTCTTTATCTCAGTTGCAGGATTGGCATCGCTTTTCTAAGGCCACTAGCAACCTCACTTATACTGGATTTGAAAAGACCATCCTTAAATTTCATTATTTTGCAAATATCAACCACTGGGTCCTTGCTCCCAGCTGCTCCCAGTCACCTCCCATCCTACGAACACACAAAAAAATCCTGTCACCTCTATTCTTTTTATTATTTCTGTTTATTTCTCCCTAATTCTCTGTTGTTCTTATTTTTTTCTCTCTCACTCAGAGTGTTTGTCAATTTTCAAGATACTAGCTATCACCTCTAAAGTAACTATCTTCAACCACAAGCTCTTAGCCAGATTCCAATCCCGTATCTTCAATCTTCCATTTATTAAATCAACTGGCAGGCACTGAACTGAGCTTGGTGATTCCGTAATACAAACCCTTAAAGATCTCACAGTCCATAGCCAATCATTTTTACTAAATTCAAAATATCCAAATCCAAAGCTATCATTAGATTTCTCCCAAATGCCACCTTCCCATTGCTGAATCTTGCACTTCTGTTAATGCCATGACAATTCTCAAACTCACCATCACGAGTTGGATTCTCCAGGAAGCAGACTCTAAGAGGGAGATTAGCGTGCAGGAAACTTATTAGGGAGTGCTCTTGGGATCAACAACCGTGAAAGGGTAGAGAAGAAAGCAGAATTGGGCACAAGGAGAAGTTGGACTATGATGAAGACTCAATGGAAGTCTCAGCTGACCCTACATAGAGCTCTGATCTCAGAGTTGCCCAAATTAAAGCGAGAAGGCCTAGCATTCTTATCCCATGCTGATTAGTCATGGGAATGGGGCACGACTTTGAGCAAGGCAGCTCTAGCTCTCCTCAGGCCAGGCAATACATAGAGAGGACTAATGATTGACGGCTGACTGTCAACAGAACTCCTAGCATCTAGAGGAATGAGTCCTTTATTACTAAAGGGACATCTAGGCAGTGAATCACGATGTCCACCACATTCACCAAAGCATGAAATATATGAAATACTCAAAGGCATATGAGGTTTGGAGTTAAACAGAACAAGATTCCAACCTTACTTCCATCAGTAATTAACTATCATCATAGGCAAGTTACTCAACTTCTCTGAATTGAAATTTTCCTGTGAGATTATTTTGAAAATTTAGTGATACGTATTATAAAAACATTTGATAAATTCTGGCTCCATAGTGGTTGCTTAATATATGTTAATTCTCCTTCTCCCTTCCCCCATGAGTTATTTTTAACTATTCTCTTCCTTTTCCAAGCCCTAAGACTTCCTCCGAAATGACACTAATTGAAAGTATCAGGATACCTGGTAAGAAGGTGTTAGAGAAAAGCACCAAAATCCATTGATCATATGCTATAGTCCAAATACTGTGCTAGGCATTACTATACTTTTAATCTTCATAATGCTATGAATTGTTAACCTCATTTTATACACAAGAAACTGATCCTCAGAGAGGCTAATTTATCCAAAGACGCCCAAGATAACAAAAAGAGTTTGCCAGACTGCAAATCTCCTCTTTTCCCAGAATGTAGAGAGTTAGAGAACCTGAAGGAATATTTTGTTTTACAAGAAAGAAGTGAAGCAGCGCAAGGAAGCCATTAGTAATAGTAAACACAATGTCTTCCATTCACTGTTCACATTTTATTACATATTTACTCTTTAGTGAGAGATTAGTGAGATAGATGTGATTTCAGAGATGGGAAGTGGAGACAAAAGTTATTTCTCCAAAGTCAAATTAGAAAAAAAATCAGAATGCAGCATTTATCGAGTTGTAGGATCAACCTCCAACTATTCTGTGCATGCACATACACAGACGGTCTGATAGGCATTTTTCAAGGAAAACAAGACAAGCGCATTCACCAAATTATACAGAAGTCTAAAAGACAGGAAAACAGTTTGTTAAAATCTACTCACAATATCTTTCCCTTGCCTATGAGACTCCCTGGCGGAATGTGAGAAATGGTATGCACATTAACTTGGTCAGACCACAAGGACCATTTACTTCCTCAGTGATTCTACGTAGAGCAAGTTTGCTGTTATCAAGCACTTGACTATCTAAAACACTGCCCACACCAGGATGTTCACACATCTATAGCAGAGTGATAGTTAATACTCATAAGGACAACACTGAGGCACTGAAACACACAGGTGAACTTTGGGACTAGGAAGGACTGACTAACAAATTTAAAATCCTTTCACTCTTAAGTGTATTTCACTGAATTTCATCTGCTCTCTTAACAAATTGGTCCTGCATATGCGATAGCTCACTTAGAATGTTTGATTCACCAGAATGAATTTCTACCTTTTTAAGTAAGAAAATATCCACTGCATTCTCCAACACAACCTCAAATGTTCTGGTGGTCATTGCTACTGTAAAACCCATAGACTGTCTTATACTCAAGAAGTGATGTATCAAGTCTGAGCCAAGAAAACCTTACAATATACCAACTATTCACTGGAACCATAAAAAAATGCATGAATGATGTAGCTAAATATCCTTGGGCTTTTCAAGGATTCGTCCTAACTTTGAAAGCATGGTATAAATACTAATCAAGCAGTTAATTAGAACTGAGTTTCTCAAAGACTAACTAGTTACCGGTTACCTGATTCTGGTTTAGAAGTGGGGTACACAAATCAGCTACTCCAACAGAGTGAACTGAATAGTGAAAGAATGCTCTAGATATATTCTAAATAGTCTTAATTTCAGATTGGTGTTCAAACAGAAAGGCTAGAAATGCCTTTGGATTATTGCCGTTTTCCCCATTTGGACAATCAGTCATTATTCCTTAAGACATAACCCTCCACTCCAATGGATTGCCCCCAAACACCTCAAATTCAATCTGACATATAGGCCTTCTAATGTATAAACAATACTATCATTGCTTTATACCTCTACATGTCATACTCATCTTCCCAATTTGATCTACATATTCATTATCTCCAACCTCAACAGGGCCCTCAAAAAACACTCAATATTTCTTCTTATTCCTAGGCACTTCTCTTCCCCAATCTTTAAATAAGCAATTTCTAACTTTACACTTTTTTCAAGGATACTGTCCCTCCCTGTGCTACTATTGTGTCCACTAATGATTATTGTAAGATAGATGTATGGATATGCTGGTTTGTAGAATTTTATTCAATAGAATGTTTGGTAATACAGGATTTCTTACATGCTAATATAATAATGAACAACATAGCATGATAGATTTACTGTCCCTCTGTCTTACAGATACACATCTCTTTAGGAAATAATATAGATACCCTTGTAAGTGGCAGCACATCAGTGCCCCCAAATAACTGTTGTGTCTACAGCCATTTTAAGATAATCATACTATCCAGCCTGGTGCAGTGGCTCATGCCTGTAATCTCAGTACTTTGGGAGACCAAGGCAGGCAGATCACCTGAGGTCAGTTCAAGACCAGCCTGGCCAACATGGCGAAACTCCTACTAAACATACAAAAATTAGCCAGGCATGGTGGCATGCACCTGTAATCCCAGCTACTCAGGAGGCTGAGGCAGGAGAATCGCTGGAACCTGGTGGGCAGAGGCTGCAGTGAGCTAAGATTGTGCCACTGTACTCCAGCTTGAGTGACAGAGCAAGACTCCATCTCAAAAATAATAATAAGAATAATAATCATACTACCCAAAGTGAGGCAATTTGCATAAAACATACAGATTATTATGAAGTCCAAATAAAACGTCAGGTAGGAGAATGTTTAGAAAATCTTAACGCATTCTAAAAAATAATGTTATAACTATACTCCCATTTATGTCTGAGAAAAAGCTACAAAGAGAACAGTCAGATAAAATAATCAATTAAAAATCACAAAATCATTATAGTCAAAAGGGCAGTACCAAATACACCACGAACTACACAAGGACTTATTCATTCTTTAACAAACATTTATTGAGTGCCTTTATAATTCAGACACTCTGCTAGGCATGGGCATACTCAGATAAATAAGATACGATTTCCATCTCAAAGAGGCAGAATAAACCACAATCAAGATACAATACAGTAAGTCCAATAACGGAGATGTGAGTGATAACTTAGGATTCTATAGGGGGAAAAATGCAGCAACAGATATCAGGATATTTGTGTACGTGTGTGTGTGTACATAAAAACAGTCAGAAAAACCATCCTCTCCCTGTATTAAGTTGGAGGGTTCATGTATGAAGAAGCATAGACATAAAGCAACATGAAATGGAAGCATGTTGTAGAACATTCTGATTTTTGCCATTGGCCACAGCAGACTCACGCATAACAAATAGTATACAGTGAAAGGAAAATGAGTCACGTGGACTTTATGGACTTACAATTAAGGTAACATCAGGACCTCCACACAGATAACTTCCTTTCATGATATATTATTAGAGTTGTCTGCAAATACATATTCTTCAAATGTTAGATCACCATTTATTTACTTGGAGAATTCAATTAGAGACTCCCCCACCCAACTTTGCCATTGAATGAATGGCTAAGGATGCAGAGATTAGCAAGCATTAATGTTAGTGTCATATTTTGGTAAGGTTTGAGAAGTGGCCCTATATATCTGATATCTGAACCTCCTATTGTTTTCTTTCTAGCAAAAAAAAAAAAATTCTAGCATTCAGATCTGTTTTTTCTCCTTTTACCTTTTTACTTTTTAATTTTTCATTGGCATGTAAACAAATCACTCCTCCAAAATGAACCAGTAGATGGAGCATTTGAGAAATGTTGTGTCAGTCTCACTCTGAAAAACACAAGTGCTGATGATAATGTCAAATTCACCCTCACAACCACCCTTCTTTTTTTCTGTAATCCCCAACCTTTTCAAATATTTGTTTCTCTGTTTTGGAAAAAGGGGTCACAAGATACTTATAGTAATGACATGTGAACTACTGAACATAAACATAAGCAGTTAACAAAACATCCTCGGGAAAAATAGGCAGAGTCCACAGAGAATTAAAGCTACAAATGGTGGAACGTCAAATACCTTCTACCATACAACCAAAAAGATTATTTTGACCACAAAAGATACATACAGCCATAGGATGTGGGGATAACAGCATGAATTCACCACCTTTATCCCCGTCCCAGTTAAGGTAATAGTTGTCTAAGGATACATTAATCCCAAAGGAAGCGGCTTTCAGGATCATTCTTTCCAAAATTCAGCCCATAGAGCTCACTGCTCAGTAGTCCTCAAGGTGTGGAATTCAGTCACCTCTAGACATACCTTCATGCTGAGCAATTCCCTGCAGTTTTGTTCAAACTGTAGTCTGGGCCCCTCCCTGGAACTATCCAACCAGATCCTCTGAGGATGAGGCCCAGGAATCTGCATTATAACAATTTTCCTCAGATATGTCTTGAGTTCAATGAAGCTCGAGAGCTACTAGATTAAATGAAGAACTGTTTAATAAGCCTCAAATAAAGCCTACTCTGGAAGTGGTTTCTCACTATTTATAAGAATGTTTACTCTTTCTCAATTCCCTACAACAGCCCCAGCAAATTTCCCATCTTCTGAGTTATTTCCTACTGCCCTACTTCCTAAATGACTCTAGCCCTCAATGTTATAAGGTACTCTGAGCTAACAGCATGTAATTCTAGATCTTCAGATCCTGTCCTGAAGTGATGTTTAAGGGCCGTAATTATGTCATTTCCATCTCCTAGTAGTGCATTTTTGGCAACAGTAGCCTACTTGTTGACAAACATTTCTTCTCATTTCACAGAGAATTGTACAGAAAACATAAGCAATCCAGACTGTAGAAGAATCGTTACATTTACCTAACTTCTTAAAATATTATATAAATGGACGACTCAAAGAGTCCAAGGAGGAGGATACTGTTCTATCTGCTCTTTTTGTAAAATGACTTCCTTCTGAAGTTTTGCTTTAAATAGCAGGTGTAAGCAAAATTCAAACAGGTTCGCACACTTGAATATGTCTATCACAGGCTGGATGAAAAATCTAAATATTTTGGTTGATGGAACTAAATATACCACCAAAAAAATCAAACACAAAAGAAACATTAACATAATTGAACAATTAAACAAAAACACGTATCCACTTCTCCTGAGCATTTTTTTATTTTTTTTTGAGATGCAGTCTTGCTCCATTGCCCAAGCTGGAGTACAGTGGCGTGATCTCGGCTCACTGCAACCTCCCCCTCCCGGGTTCAAGATATTCTCCTGCCTCAGCCTCCCAAGTAGCGGGATTACAGGCACCCACCACCACACCTGGCTAATTTTTGTATTTTTGGTAGAGACAGGTTTCACCATATTGGCCAGGCTCGTCTTGAACTCCTGACCTCAGGCAATCCATCTGCCTCAGCCTCCCAAAGTGCTGGGATTGCAGGCATGAACCACGGCGCTCGGCCCTCCTGAGCATTTTACTGAACAACCATGCTATGCTGAACACAAGTTAAACATAATATCAAGGACAGAGGCTTTAAATGTTAAACTAACTCACTGGCTCACGCATCGAACAAAGGGCCTGTGAGGAAAACCTGCTCAATAGATAGCCCTTGCAAATATTCTCCTGGCCTATGTGCCTACATGTGTGTAAAATATCAAAAAAGAATATTATACCTTCCTAATAACTCATGATCAACAATGTATATGCCAAATGATAGTACATTTATTTTCCTATCAGATTCAATAAAATATTTATATTATGTTTTATTTTACTTACAGCTCTGTATAATTAGCAGCAACAAGACAAAAAGGTGAACAAAAAGACTGATGACATACATGGGAAAAATATGTAATAGCACCCAAGTACTTCACCCACGCATCTCAGAGTCCTTATAGGTAAATAAACTATACACTAAAAAGGAATATATACTCACTTCTGACCTCTACTTACAAACTAATAATCACTGATGTCATTTCTCATTGTCAAAATTTATCTCTAAAGTGAAAGTTTTACTCTTCAGAAGGCTGAGGCAGGAGCAAGACCCTATCTCAAAAAAAAAAAAAAAAAAGGACAAAGACAAAAGAAAGCCTAGCAATTGAACCAATAGCCAAAAAAGGGAGCACCGTAAAACATAAACAGCATTAGCTATGTGATTATCGCATCTCACTATCAAGGCCTTTGAACACACATACAGATTAGTTTGAATGCAGTAGATGAAGAATGCTTGGAATTCTCAGGCAGATGAAATAAATTATTTCTCTTTCACCTACAGTTTTTCTAATTTAAAATTAACTTGTCATGAAATATCTACATTCTACCAAATATATATGTTCTTGTATTTTTATAGAATTTATAAAGTAGTTTTCATATTGCCACACAGCATTCAGTAATCTGATGGAAATGTTTGAATCTGCAATTTTTACATGTCTGTGTACACGCATGAGTCATACCCAGTGGCCAAAAAGGGACTCCAGTTTTAATTTTTTTAATGGATTGTCAGGCTATGCCAACAAAATAAAATGCTTCTTATAACTTTTTTTTTTTTTTTGGTACTTGACATCGATTAACTTATTCTATAAACTTCTCCAATTAGGTGACGAGCAAGTGGATTATTGAGAAAAAAAGAAAAGAAAAAATGTAGATCACTTTGAGGCATTCAAATTCAGTTAAAATTAATAGATCTCACCCTGAAACTATCATCTACTGAGTTTGGGAAGCTTTACAAAGAATATTCCTCCTTGTTCACAACAAATCTACAAAGTAGTTATTATTCCTAATTCACAAAAGAGGAAACTAAGGCTCAGAGAAGATATGAGTTAGTTTTCCCTGGGACTCATACTTAATAAGGGGTTCAGCAGAGGATTACACAAACCTAAATTTGTCAGACTCCAAAACTTTGTGCGTTCAACTCTGCCATATTGTTTCTAAATGATTAGGGATAAGGTAAAGAAAGGCAATAGACTGCCCTTAAATTCTAATTTTGGATTATAATATCTGTTTTCATCAAATGTGAAAACACTAAACAATTGAAATAGACTTTGTATAATTTTATAATGGTAATGAATCTGTTTCTATAACTTTGTTAGCCAAATTATGCCCCAAATTTTAAAAGCTTTAATTAAACTACCTAAATTTGTCAAATATCCTACCTTACAAATATATTTTGTATGTTTTTTATTGTCTATATGTTAGTTACACTCATACTTCCTTTTTCTTTTTTTTTTTTTTTTTTGAGACGGAGTCTCGCTCTGTCGCCCAGGCTGGAGTGCAGTGGCCGGATCTCAGCTCACTGCAAGCTCTGCCTCCCGGGTTTACGCCATTCTTTTGCCTCAGCCTCCCGAGTAGCAGGGACTACAGGCGCCCGCCACCTCGCCCGGCTAGTTTTTTTTGTATTTTTTAGTAGAGACGGGGTTTCACCGGGTTAGCCAGGATGGGCTCGATCTCCTGACTCGTGATCTGCCCGTCTCGGCCTCCCAAAGTGCTGGGATTACAGGCCTGAGCCACCGTGCCTGGCTACTCATACTTTCTAAGGTTTTTCTTTTCGAGGTTTATACATGTCAGAGAGCTCATTTTATTTAATATCAACAGAAGCTAAATATGTATTTTATATCTTTTCATTCTTTCCTCGACATGTATTAAGATAATTTCCTTCCTCAAAATAATAATTTATGCTGTCTTGTCACTTGAATCTAAGCTTCCCCCTCCATTTTTTCCTCTTCACTGGTCTCTGTTTCTTAAACAACTCCACAGGTCAGTAGCTCTCCTCTCCTTATTTGCCACTCCTCCAATTCTGTTACTTTTTTTTCCTGACATTCTGTTCTCTAAAGCTTCTGAGGTCTTCAAAGCCACTTGCAATGTTCTCTGTCAAGAAACCTAGAGAAGCTTTGCCCTTATATGACTCTAGTGGCGTATCTTCACTGACAGGCTGACACCAGCAAACCCAAAATTGATGTCACAGTGATAGGGTAACTAAGCAACTCTCATTTAAGAATAAAATCCAAATAAATGAGTTGCCAAGTTCACCCTTGATGTGAAATCCCCAGCTGTTGCTTAATATGTATTCCCAAGTATTAAATTATTTTAAAATAAAGAATGTAATAAATGATTTATACATCTTTAATCAGGTCTTAAGGTCTTAAGGGTTTTTTGTTTGTTTTTTGTTTGTTTTGTTTTGGAGACAGAGTCTCGCTGTCACCCAAGGTCTGGAGTGCAGTGGTGTGAGCTCAGCTCACCGCAACTTCCACCTCCTGGGTTCAAGCGATTCTCGAGCCTCAGCCTCCCAAGCAGCTGAGATTACAGGCGTGCATCATCATGCCCTGCTAATTGGAGGGTTATTTTTATTATTATGGCTGCACCCTAGAGATTCACAATGAACAAAACTATCCAAAGTGGATGAGAAATAAAACTTCCCCTAGATTTCGCCAATTGGAGTTCTTATGTTTCCCTTTATATAGTTTCATTAAAATAAAGATAATGATTAAAGAAGTTCCATGAAGTCAAAGACTAGTTATGTCTTGTTCAGCATGTCTTTCCAAATGCTCTGCACAATATCTGCCACATAGATCCTAAAATATTTTTAAATAATTGGGTGGATTAAATAGTATTTTGGTGCCCCATCTTAAAAAGTAAACTACTTTCCTCAAAAGTTTTAAAACTTATATGCCATATTTTCTTTTTTTTTTTTTTTTGAGATGGAGTCTCACTCTGTCGCCAGGCTGGAATGCAGTGGTGCGATCTTGGCTCACTGCAACCTCTGCCTCACGGGTTCAAGCAATTCTCCTGCCTCAGCCTCCTGAATAGCTGGCACTATAGGTGCACGCCACCATGCCCAGCTAATTTTTGTATTTTTAGTAGAGATGGGGTTTCACCATGTTGGCCAGGATGGTCTCAATCTCTTGACCTAGTGGATCTGCCCGCCTCGACCTCCCAAAGTGCTGGGATTACACGCATAAGCCACTGCACCTGGCCCATGTTTTCCTTTCATATGCCAACATGACAGTTTGTCCAAAGCCTGGGAAATCCCAGACATTTAAAGTAATGTGTCCAGAGATATGTAAGTTTCTCATTGTCAAGGCAAAATCAGAATCAGGTCTCCTGAATTCTGGAATTTTTTTTCAATTTCACCAATGCAACTTGCTTTTATTAAATAGTATTAGAAATTATTATAGCCTTTATACTCAACATCAATGCATCTTAAAGTGACTATTAAGTGTCAAAAACCTGAGTTTGGATATCCCATGGGTCAAATAACTAGTTTAATAAATAAATTTTCATTTTTCTATTTGCAAATCATTCTCAATAAAGAAGAAATCCCAAGTGACTAAGACATTCCATGATGAGACAACTGACAAAATAGGCACTTCCATGGCAAGTACAGTTTCTCCTGAAGTATATCATAATGGCATGCAAGAAAGCTTACAGCATTCAAAACAACTAGAAATTCCCATCTAAAAAATGCTCTGGTAATGGCTACTCTCAGCGATTCACAAAAAAAAAAAAAAAAAAAAAAAAAAAAAAAAAAAAAAAAAAAAAAAATGCCCAGCTTTCATGAGAGAATAGAGAGGACACAATCCATCTCCTGAAGAGTATTCAAAGAAGTTTCAAATCCTGACAATGTCAAAAAATGAATATACTGGAACTTTTTGAGCTAGTGTTCTAACTTGCCAAATAAAAGAAAAAAAAGGTAAGGACCACACAGAAATAAGTCACTGCTTTGAAATATAATCTCTCTCTTTTATTTGTGTCACCAAGTCTATTGGTGATATGGTTAACCAAGGAGAATTTTTCTATACGTGTGTTATGATGTTGAAAATGTTTACACTATATTCACCTGTATGTTCTCAGCATGCACCTGACAGACCCTTTTCATAATAGAAAAGAACTGTGGCATGGAAAGTATATGTAGCTGTTGCATTTATTTGATCCTCACAATTATTTTCAAATTGCTTATGCTGAAAACCATTCTCTGGATACATTCTTTTCATCCAGTAAAAAGCCAGTCATTCAAATTTAACTTATAAAAGTAACCATCAGAGATTATTTCCTTCCTCTTATCCTGGCAGAAAATACTGCAGTTCTCAGTTTATCTACTTCTCATATAAGTCGTTGAAAATGGTCTTACTTTAAATTAGCATTATCAGAGGCACTGACATTACTTTTTAGAAATTTGTAAATTCTCACTCTTAGGCCAAAAAATAAAATAAAAAAAACCCTCCAAGGTTATATCAACAATTCTCCCCAAACTAATCATTATCTTTAGCAAACTCATTTAATTAAATAAGAATCTGTTGTACTAAATAACTATTTTATTGCACAAATGTTGCTTTAAGTACTAACATAAGCCTACAGATGCTCGGGGTCATTGGACTCCCGTTGTAAAGAAATATTTTCAACAATTTGCAACATCAAATAGTTCATAAAATTACGCTGCCTGGGAAATATTGGCAGGGAAGAACAGCAAACAACAGCCAATCTATTCTGAGGATTGTTTTCTAGGTTATCGATGAAAGAAAGTGGCAGAAAGATATATCAAATAGGAAAATACACAAGAATAGGAAGATGACTGTTTCTCAATACGTGTTCTTAAGAATTAAATTAGTTCAAAATAAATAATAAGTGACTTATACATCTTCAATCAGGTCTTGTAAAAGAAAAAAATCATTCTCCATTAACGGAAGTGCCACAACAATATTTGTAGAACTGCCTAGTACCAGTACTCAGTCCCCTCAGGGTCCCACTCCTTCTTAGGTCCCTCCTACCATCATGTGCAGTAGTAATCTCAAAAGAGAGAGACTCAACAGTAATCAAACAAGATCAATGTTCAGATTCATTTTGGAAACTTTAAAAAAAGTAAAAATCCTAGGGGTGGGTAGGTAAAAGTGCTGTCAGGAGTAGTTAAAGCTCTTGTATGCAAGGTCAGGGTGAGGATAAAAGATGGATGGAGGTTTGATGCTGAATCTTTTTCAAATTCTGTCGCAATAGAGTGGATTCCTTCAAAACAGAGCTCTCCCAGACAGGGTAAGACTGTACCAGAGGTCTGGCATTCCTGCAAGAGGTAAAAGCCAAGGGTAGTTGAAATGCCTGGGCAGGAATGAGACAGGAGTACTCTGGAAGGATGCCTACAACCAGGGGGAGTTTGGTGAACACCTGAAACTGCTGATACAGACATCCCAAGATGAGCACAAGTTTGGAGAGGCATTTATTCATTTCACAAATATTTAGGAAGGGCCTAATATAAAGAAGCCATCAAAAAATGAGAGAAAGCACGAGAGAAACCATTGAACAGAGTAAAGAATGAGGTACAGGTGCAAGAAGTACAGAGCGGTTTAAATAGCTAATGTAAGAGAGAAAGCACTAGAGAATCCATTGAAAAGAGAGTAAAGGATGAGGTACAGGTGCAAGAAGTACAGAGCGGTTTAAATAGCTAATGCATGCGGAGCTTAAATACCTAGGTGATGAGTTGGTAGGTGCGGCAAACCACCATGGCACACGTTTGGCACCTATGTAACAAATCTGCACATCCTGCAAATGTATCCCGGGACTTAAAATTAAATTAAATTAAATTTTTTAAAAAAGAAAACCAGACACCAGGTTTACCCGGAGAAGAATAAATGCCTAGTGGATAAGGGGGAAAAAAAAAAAAAAAGCTACGGGGTGAGGAAAACTCGAGATTAGAGATTTCTTCAACAGAAGGCAACTCAGAAAAGTATCTGGCAAAAAGTATCTGAAGATCTGAGAAAAAGGATGCAACATAGACTGCAGATAGCCTGTGGAATTCAACGATGTCAGAGAAGGTCACGCAAAGACCAAGAGAGTGTGGGAAATAAGGAGAGGAAGGGTTTCCTGGAAGGGGTTGGGGCTCCTTTGGGATGCTAGAGAATAGGATGAAAGACAGGGAAGCCGAACTGCAGAACACAGTGCCTGGGAAAGTTTAGGGGAAAGAAAACAGGTGGGTGTGAAGCAGCACTGGGGCTGTCCAGGGGGAACAGTGGTGAAGTAGGGTTCAAGGCTGGAGGTGGGCAGACTGGCCCCCGAATCAGAAGACCCCAAAGGAGTGGAATCTTACTCCTTCCCGGTGCTCTAGTCCCCCTCTTCCGCCCTAGCCTAGGGCATCCTCTGTCGCCCGGAGCCACTGGAACCCTAGGCCGGGCAGGGTGAGGCCGGGCCGCCCCCCAGCGGTCGGGCTCTGAGCTCGCGCCCCGGCTCGCCCAGCGCCAACTTTACCGATCCGCGTCCTCTCCCCCGAAGGCGGTCTCCCCTTCCGCCCCCCGCTCACCGAGGGCGCCGTCAGGCGGCTGATGCTCTCGCCCAGCGAGTCCAGGTTGACCCGCCTCCGGCGCTGCACCCTCCTGGCCCCGGCCGTGGCGGCGGCGGCGGCGGCAGAAGCAGCCGGGGCTGGGGCGGCGGCGGCGGCGGCAGCGGCAGCGGCGGCCGCGCTGGGCTCCGGCGGCCCGGGCGGGCTTCGGCTGCCATTCCAGCAGAGCCTAGACAGGGGGCACTCCCCCTCCTCCTCCGGGCTGGTCTCCAGGTAGTCGGAGCCCAGGGAGCTGAAGGACTCGGACGAAATCTTCCTTCGAGACATGCTGCCGGCGGCGCTGCAGCGGCCGAGGCGGTGGCGGCGAGGACGCGAGCGGCGGCGGAGGCGGCGGTGGTGGGACCCGCGAGCCGCAGCGTTAAGCGCGTCGGGGCCGCGGGGCGCTGCGGTCGCGCTCGGCAGGGCGGGAGTCCCCGGGGCCGCGGAGCCCCCCGAGCCGGCTGCTCATGGCGGGAACTTGGGGCGCCGCCACACCTTGGGGCCCGGGCTCGGCGGCGGCGCCGGGCTGGGCTGGGGGCCGCCGCCGCCTCTGCTGCTGCTCGCGCGGCGCCGCCTCAGCGCCAGCCTCGGCGCATCGCCGTGCGCCGCGCTCCCGCTCACGGGGAGGCTCCGAGTGTGTGACCGCGGTCGGCGGGGCGGGGAGGGCTACGGCCCAAGCAGAAGGGGAAGCAGAGGCTTCTGCCGCCTGCGCGCCTATCTCGCCCCCTTTCCCTCTCTGCTCCCGCCCCTCTCCACTTGCTGCCCGCCTCCCTCCTTCTCCCTTTATCCCCCCGCCCATGCTCTCCCTCCGCGGGTATCACGTGTCGCCCTCATACTCATTGGGAGTCTCTGCCTCGCCTGTCGCCACGTTTCAGGAGCAACGAGGACACTTCGTTGCTGTCCTCTGCGCGCCCTCCCTGCCCCGAGAAGGTGCGCACAAGAGCTCGGATCAGACTGAGGGGCCCCAACCCCAAACGCCTTATTCTCGGCCCTCGGGAGCAGATGGGCCCCGGAGGCGCTGGTGGGGAGAAGGACTCGGGACTGGGGGGCGAGAGGCCTCCCCCTGGAGCCACCTTGGGGAAGCCTGACAGTGTGAAGTGGGGGTTAGGGTCCATGTTGTCCTTTCTCCGAGTTTATTTAGGAAGTTCCGAAGCAAAACGAAAATGCTAAGCGTCCAGCCAGCCTATTCCAGAAGAGACGCTTACAGGGGAAGGGAAGGACAGGGGCAACATGTTGGCGCCCATCCTGCTGGAGCAGCTCCTGGGGACTGGCGTTCCCCGCCTCGTGCGAGGCCGTGTGGGCGCGGAGCGAGCCCAGAACGGGGCGGCAGTGAGAACAGCGTCTGCTCTGGCAAGAGAGCCCTGTTGCTGAGTCTCAGCCCGGCGGGGTGCGCGGGGCTCCCGGCTCCGCCGGCACCTCACTAGTGCTGGACAGCTCCGCATGCCACCTACAGCCGCGTTTGCAGGCCTTGAGAACTGGAAAACAGTTTCTCCTCAAACTACCTAGCATCTGGCCGGGGGGAATCCGGGGAATGATCCCACGTCCCTCATCCTCAGGGCTCTTTGCGCCAAATAGGCGATCTGTTTGCACCTGACTGCAAATGCCGCTCAGAAAGCTAAGAGGAGTAGGGATGAAGGCTTCTCAAACTGACTCGCCACAGCGCGATCATCTCTTGCCGCGAGTTTTCAGCTGTGCGGTTTCATTCCAAAGCTTATCTCTTTGCAAACCAGTCCTTCCAGCGCCTGACCCCACTGCCCCTTGCCTTAGCCCCAGAAAACTCTCATACTGGTTCTGAGAATAGAGTAAGGGATGGTAGAAGGGGCAAATGACAGTATCCCAAAAGAGGGGTCCCAGTCTGTACTTCTCCCTGCAATAAAGTGGATGAGCACCCTCCCTAGCTCCCCCGAATCCGCGGAGAGAAAAGTTCAGGAGCTCTGGCTTCGGTTTCCCAGGGAAACCGAAGTCAAAGCGTTTTTTTGTTAAAGAACTGGTCCTTCCAGGTGAAGGCAGACGGGTTTGTGTGGACTGTGTTTATTTAAAAAGCAAAACAAAACAAAACCACAAAACCTGTGCTGAACCCCCACCACAATTTGCTTTTAACTCCAAATCTTCCCAAGTGTTTGTGAGGGCTTAAATGTAAATGCCATTTGAGGTTTCATCTGGAAAAATCCACTCAAACTGGTTCAGAGGCATACCTTTTTCCCAGATCTTAAATAGGCTTTGAAGATAGAAAGGTGTGTACTATCACTCAGACACTCCCCCTTCAAATTATATATATATGTGTGTGTGTATATATGTATATACATATACATATAAGAAAGAATATATATACTCACATATATATTCACATATATATTCTTTCTCATCCTGCTGAGGAAGTTTCTTTTAAAATAACAATTGTTACAATTATTATTTAAACTGTATGGTGCATCTACTATTGATTTCCCCATTACTTCAATTAATTCTATATGCATTTGGGTCCATTGAAAATTAGACTCAAATTACACTTTTAATCATAAAAATCATCAATTTTGCTAAAAAGTTTCACTAGCCCCTTTTTCTAAAATACAATGAAAATTACATTATTCTAACTTTGGGGTAGTTGTTTAATATTTCTGCTGCGCAGTATCAATCAGCATAAAGGATTGGAGTTCCTAGTTCTCTTCTTTGGTACTGATTATATAACAGTCAAGTTCTTGAGAATTACAGAATTTTAGTTAGTATTAAATAGACTAAATAGCATGTGTCCTTCACATTCTTTCAATAAACTGCTGCGCACACAAATAAATATTATGGTAATGGCAAATAAACTTCATATTGAACTTAGAATTGGAACTTTTTACTAACCATTCCAACTCTTGTCTGAAAGTCAAAATTACTGAGTGCAAGGCAATGAGTATCATTTGTTTCTAAAATTTGTAAGAGGCCCAAGAGCCTTCCTGTTTACACTGGAAGTTTATTGCCAGAAAGAACTCTGAACCTATGGGACATTTTTTCTTTGTGTGAACCATTTGAATCAAAGACTCTTTACAGAATCTCGTCAGATGAAGTGGTCTTACAATTTTGTGTATGAATTACACCCTGCCTTTGATCATTATTTTCCCATGGATTTTTAAACTATAAACAAATCAAGGCCTAGATAGAGCCAGTACAACATCTGCTTTGCTTTCAAGGGTTTCCTTTGTATTTCTGTTCAGGAGCAGGGTTCAAAAGCTCTCAATATGAAGAGTGCTGTGTTTATACTAGAATTGACATTTTTCAAATGAAGCATAGCTACTCTCCATTAAAAAAAAGAAGAAGCCTTACAGCTAGCAAAAGCAATCTGAATGCTGTAGGTAGAGTAGTCTGCTGAGAATGAATAGTCTGTGCTCTGATTTTAGGAAAAGAAGGTTGTGCAAACTCATACCCACAAATCCAGCCCTGCTGGATATATTGTGTTTTAATAAACTATTTAAAGCCCACTCTCCAACTGGAAAAGAAAAATGCAGAAATATACTTGGTTTATTTGTGAAGTTGGCATAGGCACCTGACAACTCAGATTGATCAAGCATTGGGAAAGACTTCCTAAAAAACCAGATTCTTCACTTTAGTCAAGATGGTGACTATTTTACATTTAAACATAAAGTAATTATTGTTTGTGTATGCCTTCCCTTCACATAAATCAATCCTATTTATAAACTCTTTCACTTATATAGCCTCGTTTAACCTGATTTTCATCCTTCTCAGAGAAGTTGTTGAAGAAAAGTCACCTGTGTCAAATTCAAATAAAAACTACAATCAGTCCTCCTTCCCAAAATTCTTTGCATTTCCCAGGTCCAAACTCTTTACTAGTTTCTTTTCATCCATCTAATACTCCAGTAAGAAAATCCGCAAGATTTGCATAAGCATTCCCTGGAGCAGAGCTCTATCCTGATAGAAGACTGAAGAATTTCTCCCTATCAATCTTTACATAAATCTGGCAGTTCACAGGAATTGTACATGTAATATTAAAGCAAGTTTTCTAAAGAAACATAGTAGCTGGTGAATCCTTAACTAGGACAAGTTTTTCCGGATCCCTAACCTAGAAAATCACACACACATACACACACACGCACACTGCACACTGCTCACCTACTAGTTTCACCCTATGTTTGTGTCTGTGAATCTGTCTACTCTCTCGCACTTAACATATCCCCTCTTTTACAAGAGGGCAAATGTGCTTTCTCCGAGAAAGACTGGCAGCAAATAAGAGATACTATACTTCATATTGTTACACAATTTTGTAAGTAAAACTATTAAGGATAATATCAAAGTAAGAAGAACCATCTGCTGTGTTCATATATAAAGGGACACACAGAAGACAACGTAATCCATTGTCCTATAGTTATATTTCATCATAAAACCATCCCGAAGGGGTAGGATACTTGCTGCTCAAAAAAGGATAGAGGAGGAGAGGGCTGTGGGAAAGGGGGAAAAAAAGAAAGAAAAGCAACAAAGTCAATGCTACACTTAGTAGAATTTGACCCAGAAAGATACTTAAGGGTGTAATAACTGACTTTTTGATGCATCAAATCCATGACAGCGAGAAAGAGGCAAGTGATCAGCGTATGTCAGTGCCTCTTTCAGACACTACTGTCTCCTTAAGTGGCTTTACATTCAACCATGCACCACAGAAATCCATCCTCCTCTAAGAAGAGAACCTATTAGTCAACAGTTTGAATACTAATATCAGCACCACAGTCTCCTACAACTCTCAGCATTTTTGTCTGCATACTCAACAATCCCAGGTCTCTATACGCTTTATTTAAATTGGGATTCTTAATCCCAACATAATAGGACATATTTTTCCAATTATAAAGTTATGGAAATTCTGGCACAGAGATTTAAAATATCTTCCAATGTCATGGAGCTGATAAATATTAAAGTCAGAATTCCAATCCTGACTACTAAACCCATGCTATTTCCACTGAAACACCCTTCCTGCCTGTCTCTTGTCCTCGAATGTCCTAAAAACAGATTTTAAAAATGCTGAATTAAAATCACAATGTGAGTGGGTTATTGCATTAAAATTAATATTAAATACACAATTAACTTGTATGAATTATGTCCTGGAACATAATGTGGAAAAGCACTGACATGTGCAGAAGTTCTACATTCTCATAGTTTCTCTGTTGATAACTAGCTCTGTGACCAAAATCAAGTTGTTAACTGCTCTGGGACTCAAACCCTTCACCTCTAAATCAAAAGTGTTGGATAAAATCCTTAGGTGATCATCAATCCTCAAAATTCTATGATTTTTCTATTTGTTGAACTGTTCATTTCCTTTCCAGATATATCTTGTGCCTAAAAAATGTACCCACATACATCATCATAAGGTTAGATTCTCTTTTTCTTCCCTGTCATATCCTTTCTGAGAATTCAATTCTTCTACAGATCCCTCCTTAAACCACTCAAGATCCTCTCCTGATACAAAACTGCCATGAACATGGTCCATGGAATTAAATGGATAAAAAAAGAAAAATTTCAACTGAATCCTATTTGGTTAGATGCTCACTATCTCTCTGTCTTTCCATAACCTAATTCTTCTGTCTGCTTTATTGTATTATATAAAGGAATTATATCTTCCTGTCTGCAGCTTATTAAGCTTGACAGCTAACAATAATAAGTATGAATTATCAATAAGAATGCCTCAATATAACTTTGTTAATGTTAATAGACACTTACTTAAATATGTCCAATTTATAGTAAATATGCAGTCTGTTATTTAATCATTATTTTAAATAATAAATCTTTTAAAATCCAATTTTAATATGATGACTAGAATTCTTAGAAGTATTAACATTAAGTATGAAGCATTCTTTTGTCACTAGATAAGAAAACATTCGAAAAATGTTATTAGTAATGATTAAGTGGAAATGTAATGGATCCCTTAAGATAATCCATAGGTACAATTTTCTGTTTAAAAATGTAAGAAACAAGTGACAGTTGATACCCAATGTTATGATAATTTCTGGAAAACTTTTCAAGGTGGACATTGAAATGAGGGCCTCAGTTATGAATAGATTAGTTCATGCCTAAAAACCCATGTTAATGTTAAAATGATTCTAAAACATTTCTCCACCAAAAGTAGTGAAACTTTTAGAATAAAACTTATGTTTACTCACTTCTGGCAGTTCTCCTTATAGTAAGTAAAATGAGCATTAATTCTTCTTTCTGTATACAAAAATGAACAGGCATCTGTACCACGACTGTGAACTAAATTCAAATGTTCCATTTCTCTATTTCACATGGGGCCTCATTAGCACCACAGAAGCAGAGTAATCCTTGTTTCCAGATAAGCAATATGTATACACAATCATCCCAAAGTGAGCCTGTTTCAGTCCTCTCCTCCAGGATCCCCCAAGTGACTCTGTGTTTCCCTCCACAGCATGCAGACATCAGCTGGAATCATCTCTGCTCAATCTCCAAAAACTTCTTTGGACTTCCATCTCAGGGAAGAAAATTCCCAGATTTTCTTGGTTTTCAGGTTTTCTCAGTAATTTTTAATAGCACCGTAGGTCAAAAGAAATACCTAACAATTCAATTTAAAATGTAGGCCAGGCACAGTGTCTCACACCTGTAAGCCCAGCACTTTGGGAGGCCAAGACGGGCGGATCACCTGAGGTCAGGAGTTTGAGACCAGCCTGGTCAACACAGTGAAAATACTAAAAAATACAAAAATTAGTGGGGCGTAGTGGTGGGCACCTGTTATCTCAGCTACTTAGGGAGCTGAGGCAGGAGAATCGATTGAACCCAGGAGGCAGAGGTTGCAGTGGGTCGAGACCACTGCACTCCAGCCAGGGTGACAGAGAGAGACTATGTCTCAAAAACAGAGAATAAAAATAAAATGTAGCTTGGTCCAAACTATTCAATAATTATTTATATCGTAACAACTTAGCAGCGTTTGAAAACATAATACATGTAAAGTGAAAGAAAAATAATATCTTTATTTCATTATTAACTATGATTATTTAATTATTTTAGCTAATAAAGTTGAACACTGCACAACTTTTCAAATCTTGGAACCATATTGGACATTGTCATCCTCATATTTTATTCCACACTGATTTTCCCATGGTTGTTGCTTGTAATGATAGCAGCCTCCAAAACCCACCTTCAAAAATGCATAAAGTGATTAAAATACGATAGCACAATCCAATGCTAAAACTATAAACTACCTCAAGCTAATAGTCTGTTCGGTAGTCAACTGACGTTAAGCATCACTATGTTCCTCTCAAAATGTTAAAATATACCTCAGCAGCCACGTGCATCAACTGCACTACCCTAGGACCTATTGGTACATCATTTGGAAACCAGGACTCTGGTTTCTCAGCTTCCAAAGTTCTCAGAAAAGCTTGTCTTTTATCTTGATTACAGACTCTGAGTAAATAGGCAGTAAGATCTTACAAATGTAAAACGAAAATGGTGTATTTTACATCATTTTTTGCTGCAATAATTTTGTATACACAGTGTTGCCTATGCATTTGTGGTTTATAAATAGTGCATTATACTATAAACATTTCATAAAGTTTTAACTGTCTATAAATTGAGCTTTAAATACCTAATAAGAAACAAAATTTGCAAAGACAAATTATTTGCTTTTTATATTTATTAAATATACTTTTTTTTTTACCAAGGGCTATACATATGATAGATGAGAACAATATTATCTCATGAAATATTTTTAAAAAGACTTCATACATGCAATTATACACATATATTTCTAAAATTATGTATTTTTAAAATACAGACCCTGAAATCTTGGCAACCATTCTTTGTTTGGAAAGAACAGGAAAGTCAAAGATGTGGCTCATTATTTCCTATAACTTCTATTGTCAAGCAAGGGAAATAAGGCATTTTATTGTATGTTGCTGATACAGAAACAAAGGCATGCAAAGATTGAGGAAACTGTCCATGGTCCTATGGCACATAGTTAATCACAGGTAAGCTCTTAGCTCTGCAAAATCTTATTTTATAGTTCTAGTGTAGAATGCTATCTCTAAGAAAGACTATTGCTTGAGGGAAAAAAAGTCTGGCTCATTATTTGTCGAGAATTTTTTTTTTTTTTTTTTGAGATCGAGTCTTGTTTGACGCCTGCGGGCTGGAGTGCAGTGGCTAATCTCGGCTCACTGCAAGCTCCATTCCGGTTCACCATTCTCCCGTCTCAGCCTCCCCGAAAAGGACTACAGGCGCCCGCCACTGCGCCCGGCTAATTTTTTCTATTTTTAGTAGAGACGGGGTTTCACCATGGTCTCGATCTCCTGACCTTGTGATCCGCCCGCCTCGGCCTCCCAAAGTGCTGGGATTACAGGCGTGAGCCACCGCGCCCGGCCCATTTGTCGAGAATTTTATCTGAGTCCTTTTCTCAGGTTGTAATAATAGGTTTGCATTAGTCCAGTTACACATAGCCATCATGGCTAAGTTAACTCATCCATTCATCTCAACACATATTGGAGTAACTGAACGTTTAATATTAAACCAAACACAATAAGCATTATAAAGATAATATATGGTTCCTACTTTTGAAAAACTTACACTGTAATAAGCATAAGGAAAAGTCAAATAACATGAAAAGGTAAATGGCCATAGAAAATACTACTAGATTAGATGTCATATGGAAAATAAGTAATATAATATTCTAGCAGAAAAAGAAATATAAACTCTAAATATTTGCTTATGAAGGAAATGGGGCTTGAACTAGTCTTTGAAGAATGGGTAAAATTTTAATAGATGGAAACAAATTAATTGGGCATGGAGAAGAGAAAGAGTATGTTGTGTTTGAAAATGCTATGTATCACATCCAAACTGGATAACAGAGTGCATACTGAGAAATAGCAAGAAATAGAATAAGAAGATAAAGACCAGATTGGGAAAGGTGGACTGAACTTTCTCTGACAGGCAGTGAAAAAAAAATTTTTAATTTTTTGACCTGGGAAATGACACCAATAGAGTCTCATACAAGCCAGTAAATGCTGCTCAGTCATCTATAAAGTTCATAATTCCCTGAACATAAACCAGCAGGGCAGATTGCCTCAATGTCCAGGAAACCAGTTGCAAACCATTACTGAGGTATGTGCAGCCTGAGTGACAGAGTGAGACACTGTCTCTAAAAAGACAGAAACAAAAAACAAAGCTAGGATTCTTTATGATTTTCCCCCTTCACATATACACACACATTTTTTATATTAGTCAAACTTGAAGCACACTTGCTATAAATTATTTGCTTATAGTATTTTCCAAGAATATAATTCCAGTCAATAAAGTATATCATCTCCTTATCTCAATTTACTATTTGTCTAAATTGGCTTATTTTCCAAGCATATCAGTAGAATGAAAAGTTAACCTTTACAGAAACAATTTTTAAAAACTAAAAAAGGTTTTCTCCCATTCTGTAGGTTGCCTGTTCCCTCTGATGGTAGTTTATTTTGCTGTGCAGAAGCTCTTTAGTTTAATTAGATCCCATTTGTCAGTTTTGGATTTTGTTGCCATTGCTTTTGGTGTTTTAGACATGAAGTCCTTGCCCATGCCTATGTCCTGAATGGTATTGCCTAGGTTTTCTTCTAGGGATTTTATGGTTTTAGGTCTGAAATTTAAGTCTCTAATCCATCTTGGATTAATTTTTGTATAAGGAGTAAGGAAGGGATCCAGTTTCAGCTTTCTACTTATGGCTAGCCAGTTTTCCCAGCACCATTTATTAAATAGGGAATCCTTTCCCCATTTCTTGTTTTTGTCAGGTTTGTCAAAGATCAGATGGCTGTAGATGTGTGGTATTATTTCTGAGGACTCTGTTCTGTTCCATTGGTCTATATCTCTGTTTTGGTACCAGTACCATGCTCTTTTGGTTACTGTAGCCTTGTAATATACTTTGAAGTCAGGTAGTGTGATGCTTCCTGCTTTGTTCTTTTGACATAGGATTCTCCTGGCAATGCGGGCTCTTTTTTGGTTCCATATGAACTTTAAAGTAGTTTTTTCCAATTCTGTGAAGAAAGTTATTGGTAGCTTAATGGGGACAGCACTGAATCTATAAATTACCTTGGGCAGTATGGCCATTTTCACGATATTGATTCTTCCTATCCATGAGCATGGAATGTTCTTCCATTTGTTTGTGTCCTCTTTTATTTTATTAAGCAGTGGTTTGTAGTTCTCCTTGAAGAGGTCCTTCACATCCCTTGTAAGTTGTATTGCTAGGTATTTTATTCTCTTTAAAGCAATTGTGAATGGGAGTTCCTCATGATTTGGCTCTGTGTTTGTCTGTTATTGGTGTATAAGAATGCTTGTGATTTCTGCACACTGATTTTGTATCCTGAGATTTTGCTGAAGTTGCTTATCAGCAATCTACTCATCTGACAAAGGGCTGATTTCCAGAACCTACAAAGAACTCAAACCAATTTACAAGAAAAAAAAAACAAACAACCCCATCAAAAAGTGGGCAAAGGATATGAACAGACACTTCTCAAAATAAGATATTTATGCAGCCAACAGACACATGAAGAAATGCTCATCATCACTCGTCATCAGAGAAATGCAAATCAAAACCACAATGAGATACCATCTCACACTAGTTAGAATGGCAATCTTTAAAAAGTCAGGAAGCAACAGGTGCTGGAGAGGATGTGGAGAAATAGGAACACTTTTACACTGTTGGTGGGACTGTAAACTTGTTCAACCATTGTAGAAAACAGTGTGGTGATTCCTCAAGGATCTAGAACTAGAAATACCATTTGACCCAGCCATCCCATTACTGGGCATATATCCAAAGGATTATAATTCATGCTGCTATAAAGACACATGCACACGTATGTTTACTGCGGCACTATTCACAATAGCAAAGACTTGGAATCAACCTAAATGTCCATCAATGACAGACTGGATTAAGAAAATGTGGCACATATACACCATGGAATACTATGCAGCCATAAAAAAGATGAGTTCGTGTCCTTTGTAGGGACATGGATGCAGCTGGAAACCATCATTCTCAGCAAACTACTGCAAGAACAGAAAACCAAATACCACGTGTTCTCACTCATAGGTGGGAATTGAACAATGAGATCACTTGGACACAGGAAGGGGAACATCACACACCGGGGCCTATTGTGGGGGTAAGGAGGAGGGATAGCATTAGGAGATATGCCTAATGTCCTAACGTAAGTGACGAGTTAATAGGTGCAGCACACCAACATGGCACGTGTATACATATGTAACAAACCTGCACATTGTGCACATGTACCTAGAACATAAAGTATAAAAAAAAGACATTTTCGGAAATAAAGTAAAAAATAAAAAATAAAAATAAAATAAAATAAATAAATAAAAAGTAAAATAAAAAAGGTTTAAAATTCTCCCAAAAACCTAGTAAGTGCCACTTCTGTGTTAGGGTCAGTGGTGTGTCTTTCACTTAATGAACAGACCCAAAATTTCTTCATTTGGTGTCCCAAGATAATAACTTAGTGGATTCAGTGGAGAGGATTTTAAACCAGATTGGTCAATAATAATAATGATTCCACCTTGACTCATACCAAATATACTATGCTCTTATGTTCAATCTAATACATTTATTTTTTCTATCAGAGAAAAAGGTTTTGAGCTTGCTACCTTTTTTTCAACTACTGGAAAGAGAATGTTCATCCATACAAACTGAAAAGACTAGCTCTCAGGAATTTATTGTCAATTAGTGAATCAGGGTAAATACACACAATGAATGCTTGCAGCTAGGTTCAGAATGTATTAGAGGCACGGAAGAGAACGGAGAAAGACAGATGAATGTGTGAATACTGATTTGTCAAGGCAACTGCAGAATATCTGAAGAAGGGAGGTGGATATCATGTGCTCAGCTGTAAATACAATTCTAGAACAAAGTTTGGCCAACAGGAGTTTGAAATCACTAGACTGGAATGAAACCAAAACAATGACTAGATGGATTTGCTAGAGGCACACAATATAAAGAAGAGTGCTTAGGGGACAACATTTGATTAATAAATGAATGAGCATTTTAACAAGTGGATTATTTGCGAAGAGACAGCACAAGTGGAAGTGCTCACTACTGTATTTGAGAAAACAAATGAAAAATGAACAAGAGTCATTCCCAGCCATCCCATATACACCATTCATTTTTATAAGACAGTAGCCACCATTTGCAACTTTGTTTAAAAGTGCCTCAAAAAGAGGTCCAAATGATGATTGGAGTGTAAATCCAAATGTTCCATCCAAATATCATAATTAATTACTTCAAAACTGTCTTTTAATGAGATAACTAAATATTAAAACCACTGAAGGGAAATGCTTGTCTTGTTCTCTATCAGTAATTCTTCTCATTGCTTCTTCTTTTTTCTTAGTTTACATGGTACTTGTATTTTCAGGAGGTTATGTAATGAACCATAATAAAATTAATTGTCTCCAGGCTGATGAGGTCATAGATTTTCAGTGCCCTTGAGTCCCAATTATTTTAGCAGAATTTCTTCCTCAGTTGTTCCCTATTTGGTGTCCTATTTCAAAAATGAGCACTTTTCCTTTTTGCTGTTTGCTGTTTGCTTTTTGTTGGTAGTTTTCCATTAGCAAAACAAACAAAAAAAAACCTGTGCCTTATTACATAAAATGACATAATTTCTGTGCAATCTATCCAGATTTAAAAAGAAGTCACCGTAAATCACTAATAGTGTCAATTTATAAAATAGATTATGATATTCTTCATACATCTTAGAATTAAGTAAACTTATGAGCACTGGCAAAACTAGATTGTCACTCAAATTCATTGGAGTATAGCACTAATAACAGGAGCAGCTGACACAAGACTGGAGCAAGGTCCAGCATTCTCAAACAAAGCTATACATTTTTTAACAAAGAAGAACAATCTTTTTCCAAGCTGTTGGTCCTCTGTTACTGCGACACAAAATAGATATATTCCTTTTGGGTAAATTGACAATTTGGAACTTGTCATTGGTGCTTTCCTGCTTCAATGAATATGTATACAAACAGAAATAGATTTCCCTTCTATTACTAGTTATTTATAAGAAATGAAAATTGTATAAATAAGGCATTTTACATTTTCTCTTCATTATACCTTCTGCTTACTTATATTGAACAAGGCAAAAATAGAAGAATGCTTTCATAGGGACAATAAAAGTATTCTTCTATTAAACATTAATATCATGATTTCATATTTATTATTTTATGTAAGGCAATTTCTTATCAAGACAGGAATCCACATCACAGGTGAAATTCATCTTCTTTCTTCAGCATGGTTATTGCCTCCACTATGATTATTATCTAAAGACTTAGAGATAATATCTTCATGCAGAAAACACAAAGACTGTTTCTAATCTTGTTGAGAAAATGATAAAAATGAATATGCACACATTTCTTCATTCAAGAGCATTTATTGAGTAATATTTTATGTCAGGAACTGTGCTAGACATTGTGAAGAGAGAATAGTATAAAACACAATCTTTCTCTTCAAGTATCCAGCAATAGAGTAAAACACACATACATATAAGAACAGGAGAAACAGACACACAAACTGATATTTTTTAGAATGGTAGGTCTAATAGTGGAGATACACACAGGATATAGAGGAGCACTTAATTAATACAAACTTAGGGAAAAGGGAGTTTAAATACCTTCTTAGCGATTATGCCTGAGCTGAGTTTTAAAGAACAGGTAGAATTTTAAAGATGGGGAAGTTAAGGGAGGGAAAGTCTAGGCAAAAGTTAGCCAGAGTAAGCACAAGATTGAGAACAACAGGTATGCACCAAGAAATATAAGGATATCAGGGCTGCTAACAGTATTGAATTAAAGCAGGATATGGCTCAGTAGAATATAGTAATAAGAAGTACATAGACTCCAGATCACAGAGAACCGTGTTGAGGAATTATTATTGTATCTTAGAAAGATCATGTGACAATGAGAACTATAGACTTGAAGGGCCAAACTTATTATCAGGGAACATAGTTAGGAGGCTATTTGGATAATCCAGAAAAGATAAAAGGAACTTGGCTAAAGTAGAAAAAGCTGAACCCTACATTTAAATTCCAACTCTCTTTTTATGTAACCTTGCAAAAGGTTCTGACTTCTCTATGCTTTAATTTCTTTATCTGTACAGTTGATATCATAGTGCTTAAGAATTATGCACTATTATTCCATTTTGCAAATGGGAAAACTGATCATTGAAATAAGGAAGCCTTAGAGGGGACATATTAGACAAAAATAGAAGTTAAATTGACAGGATGCAGCAACTACTTTAATATGGGAACTGAGAGAGTGGTGAGATTTAAGAATGACCACATATTTCAGTTTTGGTGACTATTGACTGACATAAAGAATACAGGAAGTGAAAATTGCCTGGGGGAGATGATATGGTCTATTTATCATAATTGAATTTCAGATAAATCCAGGTAAAAATGTCTAGCAGGCAGTTGGATATATGGATCTTGAGTGCAGAAGAGAAAGCTGGGTAGAATATACTGATAGGAAAATCATCAACATTTAGTTTAATCAAAACCATAAGAATGAATGTGATCAACAAGAGGGTGGTAGGCTAAATAATAACCTCCCTGAATATCTCAAAATCTTAATTCCTAGAATTTGTGAATATGTTAGTTTATATGGCAAGATGGAATTTATAGATGTAATTAAGAAATTTGAGACGGAGCAATTATTCTGGATTATCTAGGTGGGCCCAGTGTAATCACGGGGTTCTTATAAGAGGAATGCAGGAAGCATCAGAGTTAGAGGAGAAAGTTATGTGATGACAGAATTAGGGATTTGAGTGATATGACATTGAAGATGGAGAAAGGGGCCACAAGCCAAGGAACATAGGAGACTTCTAGCAGCTGCCAGAAACACATCCTCCCCTCACCGCCTAAAGAAGGAACAGCCCTCCCACCACCTGGACTTTTGTCCAGTGAAACCGATTTTGGACTTCTGACATCCAGAACTGTAAGAACATAAGCTTGTGTTGCTTTAAACCACTAAGTTTGTGGTAAGTTGTTACAGAAGCAATAGGAAACTGATACACAGAGATGATGTAGTGAAAATACAAATAAAAATACTTGAGCAACACCAACATCTAAGATGGCTGTCAGAGGAAAGAGAGAAAGACAGGCCAGGCAAGGGCAATGAGGTATCAGAAGAATGACATGTCAATAAATTTAGGAATTGAAGACTCCATAGTTAAACACAGTAAAGTAGTCCAATAACAGCTTTTTGAAATGGAAAACATTCATTGGATTTGTCAAGAAGTCTCTGGAAAACGTAAAGTAGTTTTAGTGAAGGCTGGAAGCCAGTTTGCAGTGAGTTGAGCAAGGTGAAAATTAGAAAGTAGGGATATCAAGTGTAGACTATTTTATGCTCTACCCTGATTTCTATATAGAGATAATGTATGTTTATAAAATTATATGTATCTATGTATATAAATCACCCAACTGTACTGACAACTGATAATCAACAGGTATATTTTGTTGGTGTTCTCCAGAGAAACAGAACCAATAGGACATACACACATGCAAATACACACACACATATATAAATACATATATATATATATAGTGTCATATCTTATTATATATCCTATTTATATATCATATATGTCATAAATATATATAATAAAATTTATTATAAAGAATTGGTTGATGCAGTTATGAGGGCTGATAAATCCCATGGTCTGCCGTCTGCACGCCGGAGACCCAGGAAAGCTGACAGTGTAGTTTGAAGGCCTGAGACCTGGAGGGCAATGGTATAGATTCTAGTCTAAGTCTGAAGGCCTGAGAACCAGGAGTACCAAGAGCAGGTGAAGATTTATGTCCCAGCTAGAGCAGTCAGGCAGACAGCAAATTCAGACTTGCTCTACCTTTTTGTTTTATTCAGGCCGTCAGTGGACTAGATGATATCCACCCACATTGGGGAAAGCTACTTTACTCAGTTCCCCAACTTAAATGCTAATCTTCTGGAAACACCCTCACAGACATACCCAGAAATAATGTTTAACCAGATATCTGGGCATCCCATAGCCCAGTCAAATTGACACATAAAATTAACCATCACAACAAGTAAAGGTCCTAGGTATCCAGTCAGATACTATAGGATAGCAGAGGGGTTTGATGATGTGCAGCATAAGAATATGTAGAAGAAGATGTTAATGAGGCCTCAGAGTAAAGGGAACACTTACACACTGTTGGTGGGAATATCAATTAGTTCAGCCACTGTGAAAAATAGTTTGGAGATTTCTCAAAAAACATAAAACAAAAATACCATTCAACCCAGCAATCCCATTACTGGATATATACCCAAAGGGAAATAAATCATTCTACCAAAAAGATACATGTACTTGTATATTCATCACAGCACTATTCACAATAGCAAAGACATCATATCAACCTAGATGCCTATTAGTGATGGAATGGATAAAGAAAGTGGTACACATATACCATGGAATACTATGCAGACATAAAAAGAATGAAATCATGTCCTTTGCAGCAACATGGGATGCAGCAGGAAGCCATTATCATAAGCAAATTAATGCAGGAACAAAAAACCAAATACCACTTGTTCTAACTAATAAGTGGGAACTAACCATTGAGGACACACAGACATAAAGATGGGAACAATAAACATTGGGGACTACTAGAGGGGGAAGAAGGGACAAGATCAAGGCTGAAAAACTGCCTATTAGGTACTATGCTCACTTCCTGGGTGACGAGATCATTCATACCCCAAACTTCAGCATCACACAATATACCCAGGTAACAAACTTGCACATGTATCCCCTGAATCTAACATAACAGTTTAAATTGTTTTTTTAAAAAAGAACCTGTGAAAGAAAGAAAAAACTGGATCAAAGGACACTGAAGCAGCAACAACAAAAAATTGGAAAATAAAAAAGGAAAGCCCCCCGCAACCCTGCTTCCAGGCCCTCAAAATTAACTATGAAAGGAGAAGAAAGATATGGGCATCTTGAAGACATTAATGTGGTTGTCCCTTGCTATCCATGGAGGATTGGTCCTAGGACCCCCACAGATACCAAAATCCATGGAGGCTCAAATCCCTTATGCAAATGGTGTAGGGTTTGCATATAACCTAAGCACATCCTCCTGAGTACTTTAAATCACCTTTAGATTACTTATGATACCTAATACCATGTAAGTACTGTGGAAATAGTGTTCTGCTGTATTGCTTAGGAAGTAATGACAAGGAAAAATGTCTATACATGTTCAATACAGACATAACCATCCTTTTTTGTTTGCTTTTAGTATTTCCAATCCACAGTTGATTGAATCCATGAATGAGAAACCCACAGATATGGAGGGCCAATTGTATTAGTAAACATCACTGGAGTAAAGTGAGCAGTACTAAAGCAAGATCAGGGTGTTATATCTGGCTTAACCAGCTGGATTGCTAGTGAAAGAAAAGTAGATAATAGCTTTAGTTACATAAGTTTTATATATAGCTTTATTCTATGGGTTTTTTAAGCAGTGAAAATATCAGGACTTTATTAGGTAAAGAAAAAAAGTCAAATATGGAAGCCAAAAAGAGAGAAAAGATGACAAATAATCATCATAGGAATATCCAAAAGAGTTAGTAAAAGAAGTACTTATCGCAGACAAAGTTTTCAGATTAAAAATTTGCAGGAGGAGAGATTAAGATTAATAAATTCTGTTTTGAAAAAATAAACCTCAAAATATAATTCAGCCATTGAATAAATTGGTTCAATGTTTTTTCGGTGATATGCCAAGTCCCTAGCACCTCTATCCACCAAAAGTAGCACTACATGAGTAATATCTGGCACAGAGTGAGACATTTTCCACCGAATCCTTTGACTTTTAAAATATTGGCATTTCCTTCTACATTTCATGCAAAGGCACTTCCCAAGCCCTTGTAAAACACTCTGTAGTTATTATGTGTACACACGAATATGATGTATGTATACATAGTATTCATACACTTGTTTTCTAGCTGTGTCCACAGAAAGGGTCTAAAGGCAATGAAACCCAATTTTAACAAACACATCCAGTATCAAAATCTTGGTTTCTAAATGCAATTTCCAGTAAATGAAACTAGGTGCCCTTGAAAAAAATAGCTGATTCTAGAGCCAGCACAGGAAAAATATAAGATGAGTCTAGAGCAACCAGGCACAGTGGCTCACGCCTGCAATCCCAGCACTTTGGGAGGCCGAGGTGGGCGGATCACGAGGTCAGGAGATCGAGACCATCCTGGCTAACACGGTGAAACCCCATCTCTACTAAAAACACACAAAATTAGCTGGGCCTGGTGGCAGGTGCCTGTAGTCCCAGTTACTTGGGACGCTGAGGCAGGAGAATGGTGTGAACCCAGGAGGCAGAGCTTGCAGTGAACCAAGATCACGCCACTGCACTCCAGCCTGGGTGACAGAGCAAGATTCTGTCTAAAAAAAAAAAAAAAAAAAAAAAAAATTCTAGAGCATCTTGTAATGTTAAAAAGTAAACACCAAAAAGGAAAATAAAGAAAGAAATAGGGATTATTTATGTGAAAAAGTCACTGGAGCCAACCTAAAAGTGCTCGCAAAGTCCAAACAAAGCTAGACCTTTGAACAAAATAATGGATTATTAGACTCTAAGACAAAGTATGAAATAAATACCCATGAGTCCATATTGATAAAAATAAATTATTGAAAAAATAAATAAATGCATAGAAGATATAAATCTTCTGTACAGAAAATTTCCCTTTAATATATGTAAATACTTTCCACTCCAAGAGAGGGAGCTTAATTCCCATCATGCCCCTTGCCCCCACCACAGACACTTACATGGTGAGTGCGAACTAGACTTAGTGACTCATTTCTAAAGAATAGAATGTGAAAAGGGAAAAATAGTAATCTCACAGTGGGAAAACCTAGCAGACATCATCTCATCCAAGTGATTAAGGTTAACGTCACCAGTGATAAGTTATATTGATACTATGTCCCTCTAATATGTTGTGATGGAAAGGACACTCCACTTCTATAGTATTTCTCTCCAAAAAAACTATAACCCAAGTTAATAATGCGAAAAGCAACAGACAATCCAAATTGAGGGACATTCTACAGAATTTTTGACCAGGACTCTTCAAAACTATCAAGATCATGAAAAACAAGAAAAGACTAAGAAATTATCTCAGGTCAGAGAAGACTAAGGATACATGACAACTAAATGCAATAGTCTATCTTTTGGGTTGAATCCTGAAACAAACAAAAAGGCCATTAGCAGGAAAACTGGTGAAATCCAAATGAAGTCTGAAGTTTAGTTCATAGTAATGTACCAGTGTTCATTTCTTAGTTTTAACAAATGCACCATGGTTGTGAGAGTTGTTTAACAGTAGGGAAATCTGGGTCAAGGGTATATGGAATCTTTGTATTATCTTCACAACTTTTCTGTAAATGTAAAATTATTCCAAAGTAAATGTATTTTTTTAAAAAGTTGGTTGGCAAGTTTTAAAATGCAGAATTTAACATTTGAGATAGTGAAATGTAACCACAGTGGTGAATGATTTTTTTAATGCCAAGATCTAAATATATTAGCTCCATCATATTTATGACCAATAAAAGTCCTACAAAATGTTTTGATGACCTATGGTAGTGATAAATTCTATATTCTCCTTTCAGAAGACATTGTGTTCATCCTACTACAAGATGATTTGGACAAACTCCCCTTTTTCACTTTGAGAAAGATGGTTTTAAGCCAGAATAGTCTATCTGTAGGTGAGTCTGGGTCAAGGGCAAAGTGTTGATAGGGATATTTAATTTTAGGACACTCTTCAGGGTGAAATTTTCTGTAATTAGTTTTAATTCCTCGAACAGAGTATGACCAGCATTTTAAGACATCATGAGAATGAGAGCAAGAAGAGGTCTGGGGCAATGATAGCTCAAACATTCTACTATCATATAGTCAATACTTGTTTAAAGTTTAAGCTGAATATCAACTGGGCTACAGCTAAATGCACCACATAACTGAGGTCTCTCCCTGCTTTGGTCAGCACTTTTTTTTTTTTTTTTTTTTTTTTGAGACGGAGTAGAGTATCGCGCTGTTGCCCAGGCTGGAGTGCAGGGGCGCGATCTCGGCTCACTGCAAGCTCCACCTCCCAGGTTCACGCTATTCTCCTGCCTCAGCCTCCTGAGTAGCTGGGACTACAGGTGCCCGCCACCACGCCCAGCTAATTTTTTTTGTATTTTTAGTAGAGACGGGGTTTCACCGTGTTAGCCAGGATGGTCTCGCTCTCCTGGTCAGCACTTTTAATGACTCTTAGACCTATTATCACAGACAACTGCTTAACATAGAAAACTCTGAATATTCATTCATTCCTTCTTATTACATAGTTTAATCCCCATACTACTTTGTCTTTCCTCTCCAGGATTCCTCTTTTCACTCTTGACTGCCATTCTCGATTTTTTTCATCATATCCTCCAGAGTTCTGGTAGTATTGTTAATAAATACCCTTATCAGGTTAGGTATACTTCCAAACAGTGAAATACTACTTTATATCCACTGGAATGGCTAAAATGAAAGCTGATTATAGGAAATGCTGCTGAGTATGTGGACGAACTGGAAACCTCTTATATTATTATTTAGAGTAAAAATTGTATAACTACTTTGAAAAACTATTTGGCAATTTCTTATAAAGTTAAAAATACACCTATGCAAGAACTTGGCAATTCCATTTTTGGTTTTATATATAAAATAAGTGAAAGCGTATGTCTTCAACAAGACGTGTATGAGAATGTTCATAGCACTTTTATTCAGAATAGTCAAAAATCACAAGTGACTTTAGCATCCATCAATAGAATGAGTAAACAAACTGTGGTATATTATACAAGAAAACAATACACTATAAATAGCCACACTATTGATATATTCAACAAGATGGATAAATTTCAAAAACACCCTGCTGAGTGATAGAAGTCATACACAAAACAGCAAATTCCATTTATATCAAGTTTAAGAAGAGGACAAATGAACATATTGTGACAGAAATTTAAAAAGTAGTTGCTAGGAATAGGAATATGGGCAGGAAGAATTGACTGGAAATGGATTAAGCGGAATAGGGAACTTTCTGGGGTGATGAAATTGTTTTATATCTCAACTTGGGTATTGGGTACACATGTAAATATATTTGTCAAAACGTATCAACTGAAAACGTATTATCTGTGCATTTACAAAAATCTAATTACTAAACAAGTCATTTCTGTCCTAAGTAATCTATACTTAATATCTAGTATAGTACTGAGCCCAGAGTCTGTGCTCAGTGAATAGTCAATTAATAAATAAATATTATCAATGCAATTTTATATTTATGAATATTTAGCACATAAGACCAGATCTCAAATTCTTTGGATGCACATTCCTCCTAACCCAGTGAATTTCTTCAGTTCTATCTGAGCATGCTAGCTTAGCGTTCCCCAGTCATAGAAGTAGGAGAAGTTATAGAAAATGGAAAAACACCCTCAGCATTTAAGTTACATGATAAAAATGAGAGACAGATGAAAAGGAGGAAGACAGAAAAAGAAGGAGAAGAAAGAGATAATGTCTATGACATGGGGAAAGAAACAAAGGCTAGGAAGAGGTATTTCATCACATGGAATGCTAGACAAATCTTTTTTAAACTAGTATTTTATGTTATATATGCAGATACATAATCAGTACAACAGTTTAAAATGCAAAAAGGCAAACTTGCTATTTGGACAAGAAAAAAATGATATATACATCCACTAAAGTAGATCATTCAGGAAGAAGAAATACTTCTTCCTGAGTTGTTTTAAAAAATATTTCACTTACTAAAATTTGTAAGTTTTAGATGGTTACACACTCATTTTCCCATCACAACAGCAACAATCACAAAATTAAAATCAGGTGAATGCCTGCTCTGATAGACCATATATATCGTTGTCTACTTATAATTTAGCCCCATCTTGTGGTAGTCTAGGAAACTGGACTAAAGGCTCTCACTGTCCGATTGTGTTTTTGAAACTACAGGCATAAATGATACTATTCCAGTTAGGTTTAAGCCAAAAGAAACTAGACTAAGAGGACTACATTGCCTACATTAGTCAAGGGTTTCCCACTCCTTAGCTACACAATAAAGACATTGAAAGAAGTCTGTGAAATACTTTTGTTTCCTTGGACAAGCCACTTCTCTCAGAATAGTTATTTTCACAGACCAGTGCTAAGTAACACAAATCTTCATGTAACGTTTCTCCTCTGCCTCAGCAAACCAAAAGCGAGAAGGCTCAAAATCTGTCTTTGGGAACTAGTTAAGGAAAGTCAAACCACTTGAAAAGAGCAGAATAATGTTGTTCTATCATCTCTATAACCATTAAAATTTTGAAGCAAATGACAGTTTATAACACTACTAACGAAGACATTTTAACAAAGATTCATGGTGATCAGTGACATTCAGCTAAAAGATTAAATTGGAATTTATTTCTTTGATTTTTCTTTTTTTTTAACATTCAGAATTATGTGGGGAAATGCATTTTCTCCTGCCCTTTGGCAGTAAAAGTGCTGCAGTTTTTGTAAGTGCCATTTAGAAATGTCTTAAGCCTGACCTTTCAGCACTAAATGAAAGTCGTTCTATGTAACCCAAAATAGATATTTCTTTTACTCTAATTTAGAGAGTTGACCATTATATGACTCTGAATATCATGATTACTCATATAAAATTATCAAAATGAGAATTATTCAGACATGGCCATATAACTCAATTTCACTGGATTAGATAACATCAGTAATTTACAAAAATACTTTTATTTGGATCTGTGTCAAGGTAGCCTGCAAATTTAAGTATGAAGATCAGTGTGAATTATAAGCATACTTCAAGTACTATTGTGCAGTATTGATTTACCATACCAATGACATGACATAACACCACAAAGTTCAAGAAACCCTTTCATATACCATCACTTAACTTTAAAAGGAAGAATATGTAGCTAAAGTAAACAACAAAACTTGGGATAAACAGACATACTCTTGCTAAATGCAATAACATAGATTCCTGAAATTTAATATACAAGTCTCATAAATTTGTTAATATTTTCATATTGAATTGTTTTATTTTTACTTTCAATTCATCATAAGTTAACATATAAATGTACTGAGGTTTTCATACTTTAAAAGGTGCCCACCTAATGAGCCTATGCTAGAACAAATAATTTTGGAATAAAAAGATTCTTCTTGATGCAAAATTAGATGCGTCAAGCTAACAAAATGCATCTAATTTTGTAGAATTCCATAAAGAAAAGCAAATCTTTGCTATAAACACGAAGTTGCATTGCCTCTAACACTCCCTTTCCACTGCATGACATAATTCCCATACATTTCTCACTGGATTTTATCCCCATTAACACTGTTGGAAAACCATTTTCATGGATAAATGAATGAATTAACTAAAGGTTTCCTTTAAAAAAGAAACAAAATTTTAATCTCTATATTTTAGGCACTCTCGAAATGTGTGTGTGCATGTTTGCATGTGGATGTGTTTATTCCCTCTGACTTCCATTTCACAGGCAGGTGTAATTATTAAACCTCTCTTCTTCCCCAAATAGGTAACACAACCTCATTTTCTACCCACTTACCCTAGGTTCTGCTCTCCTCTCCATTTATCCTCCAATTCTCTTGCTTTCTCTTTCCTCATCTCTCTTCTCTGTTGTTTTTTTTTTTCCTTTTTTTACTGCCATATCATAAAAATTCAATTAATAATGTAATTCTTTTATCTTCCTTATTTTATCTCTATCTTATACTCCTTGATTTTATCTTTCTTGATTGCCTGCATGATAAAGCTAATTCAATAAATCATGTGTGTGCATAATTAATTATATATTAATAAAAACTTTATACTCAAAGAATATAAATCATTCTATTATAAAGATACATCCATGTGTATATTCACTGCAGCACTATTCACAATAACAAAGATGTAGACTCTACCTAAATGTCCATCAATGATAGACAGGATAAAGAAAATATGGTATATATACACCATGGAATACTATGCAGCCATAAAAAGAATGAGATGGAGCTGGAGGCTATTATCCTTAGCAAACTAATGCAGGAGCAGAAAACCAAGTACTGCATGTAATGTACATTTGTTCAGTACAGAAGAAATGTATTAATACTTAGAGCTTATGATTATAAAGTACTTTTAAATACTTTAAAATTACATATATATAGTCAATTCTCATTATTTGTGGAAGCTATGTTCTATAAAGTTGCTGTGAACATTGAATTAGCAAACACTGAAACATTGCTCCTAGAGGAAATACAAAGTTAGGTTCCTGCAAGCTTCTGGTCACAATAGTTTTATCAACCAATCAATATATAGCCTTGTTTAATGATGTTTCTACTTTAAAACCTCTTGTTTAATGCATGTCATTGATTCAATAACATTTAATTAGCAGCCAATAAAAATATAACCCCTGCCTGAAGAAAGTTCACATAACCCGTACAACTTCTCCCTAAGGCACATCATAGTGTTATTAAGCAGGAAAAAAACAAGCCTTGTACCTAGGCTGACACACTCTGAGACCCAGCGATAGGCAGAGCTGTGGCATGGCTTTGATAACACTATCTGCAGAGCCAGGGCCCTCAAGGGATGAGCCCCAGAGCCTCTCCCTCCCATCCTAGCGCAGGGATGAGAAAAACAAGTTCTTCTCCCCTTTCAGCTTCCCTTTTCCCCCTTATCATTCTCATTATTATTTTTGCAAGTTTGTAAGAGTTTTGCAAGTTCCTATTTTCCCATCTGTGCAGTATGGCAAAGGTCACAGGACACGCTAGAGTTGCAGTATCTGTCACTGATAAATTGCCTTTGTTCTGCTTCTGTAAGCTTGCTTGCTCACCCTGCAAGTTTCACACCACTAAACTGGCCAATCCCCTTCAGTTGCATGTATAAAAGTCAGGCCTTGTCTTTGTTCAGGGCTCAGCCTTTGGATATTAATCCACTGGACCAGTGGCCAACTAAATAAAATCCTCCCGTTCTACCTATTGGTCTCTCCCATCCCTTAATTCCTGCAACATTTCCACTTAGGAACACTAGATAGCATGTTAGCACTATACTTACCATAAGCAAGGAAAATTGCCAACAAAAAACACAGAAGGTGTGCTAAATAAACCTCGAAAAAGATACTCGTTTATAGTATGATAGCTGAAGCAGGAAAACAGAACATAGCCTTGTTTGACTGCAGCTGGGAACACATGCATTGGGTGACTCATTTTTCTCACTGCTCTTTGCATGTCTGTGAATGACCACAAAAGTGATACAAGTACTGATTGTGGGGTTGCAAATAAATTTTAATGAGTAGGCAAATTTGCAAGTACAAAATTGGCAAATAATGAGGATCAACTGCACTTTGGTGGCAAAGATATATAATATTATGATTTATAAAACATATTTGAGTATAAAAATTTTAAGACAGCACTCTGTAGGGAAAATGGAACAAAAATACAAGACATGGAGAAAAAATGATGTATAATTTCTGACTATTAAAGAAAAAATTGTTCCATGTATTTTATAACTGAGTGACAATCACTGTATACTACAGGATACATTCAAAAGACTAATATAACTGGTACATTGGATACATCAGAGATGTTACATTTGAAATTATTTAAATTTGTAATGAAAAACGTTACATGTCAACTTAAAAATGCATGAATGGGTGTGGATTTGTTGAAAACTTTCATAAAGTTCACGACCAAAGAGGAAAAGAGACCTTTGTGCCTGATTTTGAAACTGAAGTCTCAGAAGAGCTATGTGATATCGGACAAGCCTGTTGTATTCTCTGACTCTTAGGGTCTTCATATAATAGGAACTAAATATCTATCTGAAGGGATTATTCTTAGGATGCAAATGAAATAATACAGGAAAAATTTGTATAAAATTTATAATTGCAATAATTAATAATCATAATAATATAACAGCTACACGTTGTTAGGACATTGGTAATTCAAAGGTGCCTGAGCTCCTATTGGTCTGCGAAAGCATTAATAAAACTGTAGAGCTATTTTTCATCACTTTTAAAGAATGACTAATGGAAATAACACTTATATCTCAAAAAAGTGAAGAAAGGTCTAAAACCATTTTTTTTTCTTTCCTAGCTATAATGTTTCAATTGATCAGAACTTCTGAATTATGGCTGCTGTTATTAAATTGGGAGTACATTTTATTTAATACAGGTGATTTGATAAAGGACAGTTTTTCAAACCATGGTGTGCTTGATGGAGACAGAAAATAAAAGATGTTCTTAATGATTAAAAGAATGGAAATATTTTACAATTAAGAGTCACTCTTTAAAATATCAGAGTTCTGCTGGGGTTTTGCCACATCTCCCATAGAAAGACAGCACCTGCATTTCCCTCCAGCATACATTCCTATGAAAAATGCTGTTTTGTTGGGAAGAGAGTAAGCCTTCTAAAACGTAAATGAAGATAAATCTGTGCCTATTTATAGCAAACAATAGGCTGATGGCGTGTAACTAATTGTACACAGTAATGAGGAGATGCTTTTTGCAGCTCAAGAACATTCTAAGCCAGACGCTCCCACAGTCAGGGGAGACCATATCATACAATCCCATCTGGCACATACAAAATCATCCCCAGCTCCTTGTCCACATTATGCATCTGTACATCCTAGCAAACGTGACAGATCAATGTGACTGACAACAGACAGATCTAGTTACTTGCCTGCAGCAATGAAACTCCCTTGGCCGAGAACACGGGAGCAGTGCAGTGCATTACAATGAAGCTTCCTAGTCACAGGCCTGATGTTGGTAATGCTTCTCCTTTGTCTTTGTGCTTGCCTTTTTTTCTGGAAGCTCCTTAAACCAGCACGTGTTCCCATCACAGGAATGCAACAACTAAATACCAACTTACTAGTTAAACAAAGTCAGTAATGCGATCAAGGGAGATATACAACAACTATTAAGAAACGAAGTACTCTTCTGTCAGTTCACACAGACCACTTTATTAATGTCACATTTGGGTCAGCTTTACTAAAGGCACAGACTAAATAAGAGCTCTGCCACAGAGCATCTTTAAGCATTACCAGGCCCATGTTTGCATATGAAGAATAAGATTCAGTGGTCGTAGTTAATCACAAGTGATAACACTACTTTGAAGGCTATGTTACATACACCGGCAATCTTGGTATCACAATACTCATCCTATGAACTTTAGGCCTTTTCTTTTACTGCCACAAACTCAAGCATGGAGTCAAACTGATATGACCTAGCTGAAAACAGCTCTTTTATATGAGGTTCCAACACTGTATTTATTCATTTCTTTGTAATAGAAATATTAAAGGAGAACAAAAACTAAGATCATCTCAGCCACTATTCAGTTTTTTCTTCCCACGAGATAGCCAGCTTCTTCCCACATCATCACTATATAAAAGGCCCAAATTAGAGGCTTTTTTAAAGCCACTAAAACAACCAAGGAGCCAAATCATACTCATCTTGTGACTATTCTAATTTCTAAGGCACTGACCTCACAGTCTTATTATTGCTGTCTCCAGATCAAAGCTTAAAACCAGCAAGAACAATGAGAACCGGCATGTGTGGTCAGAAGAAGCAACAGTTACGGAGTCTGAGTCAACAGAGTGTGGTCTGAGGAAGAATGTGGAAAGTTTAGCATGTTAAAATGGCCTGGTTGCTAATGCACAAGAATGACTATCTTTTAAATATCAAAATTTCCACACACACAAAAAATCTATTCCCTAATTTACATAAATGACAGCCTTTCACATTCGCAGCTAATAACTCTGTCTTTTCCCTTTTCCACCCCCACTTCCTGCTTTGTGCACAGAAAATTATTCCCACTTTTTTAAAGCAATTATTTGTACGATTTGGTTGATAATCTTTCACTAGTCTGGATACCCTTTTCCAGATTGCCAATGTTCCTTTTAAACAGTGATTTGATATTTAGTAAAACTTTACATTTCTACTGCACAAAAAATAAAATAACAATAACTACCATTTTTGAGCCCTTACAGTTTGCCAGTCAGTATGCTAAGTGCTTTACAAGAATGATTTTTATGATGATTATTTAATCATTATTGTCTCAGTTTACTAAAGAGGAAACTGAGATGCAGGAAGTATACATAAATTAAGTAGCTTATAGCTATTGAAGAGCCAGAACACAAACTCCATTCTCTTTGACTCCAAAGTTATTGCTGGAAAGTGATGCAATTGAGTTGGTATCAGTAAAATATGCCACAAAACCGATATTATATACCATATTTTCTTGGTTCTAAGAAGCATATTTTCCTCCCTTTTTTAAGCTTTCTGTAATCAGAAGCTATCTTAAAATGGGTGTAGACATCATGTGTATTGCTTTGCTCCTCCCTATCCTCCACAAAAGAGCTGTTATTAAATAAGTGACTCATCTTAAAGCTGACAGGAAAGTAGAATCAAGGAAACAATTGACTCATTCCTGATTGTTCTCAGGCCTCATCCACCTGTCTGCCTCTAGATGAAAGCACAATAATAATAATAATAATAATAATAATAATGCAAATTCTAGTGGCTGTTGCCCCAACCAACTCTGGCAATACCTCAGCCCTCAGGAAAGTGCCCAAAATGTGTTTGTTCATTCTTCTATTCACCAGTTCTCTAGAGCTAAGCACCAGTGCTGCCCATCTGGCCTGAACCATGACTTAAATCCCAATGTTTCACAAATACCTTTGTTATGAGAGCTCCTGTAGCACCAGCCTGAAGCTTTCTCCCCAGAGAGTCTGATCATGAGGCCAGCATGGCAGGCAAAAGAATAGATTCCACTGTGACCTCCCTACCATGCCATCCCCAAATGCTCCTGTAGAAACTTCTGCCTGATAGGCCACTTATGCCCATGTAAATAAATCCAATCAAAGAGTTAACTCTGAGTTATGTGCTCCACTAATTCATATGATACTCCAAATACATCTGAATCTCACCAGGCTCAACTGATCTACCCTCAAGACCCCATATCTACCCACTCTACATAGAGTTGTCCCAGATGAGGAACCCCATATATTATTCCATCATGGGAACAATGTCATTCTCAAATATATGATTACGATTATTTCCAGAAGTAGAGGGAACTGGGCCAGGTGCAGTGGCTCACACCTGTAATTTCAGCACTTTGGGAGGCCAATGTGGGAGGATAACTTGAGGCCAGTTAGAGACCAGCCTGGCCATGATGATGAAACTCTGTCTCTACTAGAAATACAAAAATTAACCAAGTGTGGTGGCACGTGCCAGTAATCCCAGCTATTTAGGTGGCTGAGGCAGGAGAATCGCTTGAACCCAGGAGGCAAAAGTCACTGAGCTGAGATAGCAACACTGCACTCCAACCTGGGCGACAGAGTGAGACTCTGTCTCAAAAAAAAAAAAAAAAAAAAAGTAAAGAGAATCATGATCCTTCTGGTCAGAAATGTTTATGAAGTTGGGGAGATACAAGGCAGGATCTGAGAGCTAAACTTTTTCAATTAGGAAAACATGAGATTACCAAATTGTGTAGGAGGATTGCTTGGAATGAGGCCACTTTGTCTCAAATTGTTTTGTGCAGAAATACCTTAAAGTTAACATTTAATACATGCAAGCTTTTTCAATATTCATGATGACTACTGACAATGAAAACCAGGCTCCTCCGTTAGGAGTACAGAACGATCATCGAGCAGAAATGCCTAGAAGTGATGACGGTGGAAGTGAGGTGAGCCTAGAGAGGCTGTGAGTAGTATCAAGCAGCAGATTTACATCAGGGACAAGTTGCAGGGTCTGTACTTTTTTATAAGAAATCTTTAAGAAAAAATGGGACTAAGATGATGTATGAAGTTCATTGTGCTAGTGCTAGCAATCACAAATAAGTATAGACCATTGTTTAACAGCTTTAAACCTATCCAAAATAATAACCACAACAGCTACCATTTATTGAATGCCTACTGTGTGCCAAATCCTGTCCTAAGCCTTTTACGTCAGACCATTGTTCATTACATAAGCAAAATGAGCTTTATAAATCAAGTTTTACTAACGCTAAACCAATAATTTTTAAATGTCAAAAGTTAAAAGGTAGACTGAAGGTTGCCAGGGGCTGGTGGGGAGTAGAGAATGGGGAATTACTGTTTAATGGATATAGCATTTCAGTTTTACAAGACAAAAAGAGTTCTGTAGATGGATGGTGGTGATGATTACACAACACTATGAATGTATTTAATATCACTGAGCTGTACATTTAAAAATGGTTAAGCTGCTACATTTTATGTGTAGGTTATATTTAAAAACTGGAGGAAAAGATCTAATGAGAACCAAAGGGAATTGTGCTTTTCAAATGTAATCCTTTTAAATAAAATACAGAATCAAATATTGAATGCTATTAGCACATATATTCTTCTAGATAGCACGTGCACTTTAGATTTTGGTTTACACATGAAAATAGAAGCAACATCACTAAGCAGCTCCCAAAAGGATTGCAAATATACCTATCACCACCAGAGAAGTCAGAAAGTATGCTGTTAACTCCGGTAATAAATGTGATTTTGAGGATCAAATTGTTGATTAGCATCCAGAAGATAAAATCATTTTAAACCAGCCCAGAGAGATGAAAACGTTTCTAAGACTTCCAACGAGAGACTTTTAGTCCTTTCTGGAGCACTCCATTTCTGTGTGAGTAGAGTCTCCTGTCAGAACTCATTCCAGTATTTGAAACTGTAAGAAAATTATTTCTAATGTGAAAATGGGTACTTTGTCTTGGAAAAAAAAAAAAACAAAACACTTGTCTTCCAGTAGGCTTAAGATAAATTTCAGAACTTAGCATGATGATCAAGACCCTTTTTGACCTGGATCCTGCTAACTTCACCAACCTCACGATGCAGGTCTCTCTTGCTGTGACTCTCAGCCTTCTGTAATGAGAAGGCCTTGGAGCTACACGGAGGCTTTGCTCACCACACAGCTCTCTGTCCACCATTTCCTCCATCTGGGCTGCTCTTCCCTTGCCTCTTCCCTTGTTAGGTGAGCCAATGCCTGTTTATCCTTCAGAGCTCAGTTTAATGTCACTTCTTCTGGGACGTCTTCCTTGACTCCCTCAGTATTGAAATAAGCTCCCCTGCTTTGAGGAATCTCCTACAGAACCCCTACTTCTCTGCCCCATCACACTATGAGGTTCTTAAGATCAGGGATTATTTTACTAGTATCATCAATACACAGCATGGAACTATATACAAAGTTGGTATGAATAGCTCTTTGTGAATGAATTAAATATGGAGACAGAATGCTGACTCTGGACATGGCATGACCAAAGACCTAGGTGTAGGACATAATGCTTACTATCAAGGCATGTTTAATCTGTGCAGTATTGATCTAGGTGGAAATAAAAACAAACTGCCCACTGTCTTCTGTACAGTAGCCTTTTAAGTATTGAGAGAGTATTATATAATTCTTTTATAGGAAATAAAAGTCTAATGTCTTTAAATGTTCTTTTCAAGCCTTATTGTTCAATCTTTTAGACTTATTTCCTCCTTCTGAACCCTCAAAAATCTTTCAAGATTTAACGTCTACAAATTATTTTAGGAAGTAGTTTGTGAAAAGGTTCAGTATGTTCACAATTATTTAGCAAGGTCAGGGCTGGTCAGGGTTTCCTGCTAAATAATTCCTTTCCTAGAGGATCCCTTTGTAAAACACAAATAAGCTGACATAATTCCCCTGCTTAAAACCCCATTTTGGTTTCCCATTGCACTTAGATTAAAACTAAAGGTCCTAATAAACAGGTCATACAAGTTCTGTCTTGCCCTTCTTGTTGATTTATCCCCTCCCCTCCAGCCTTCTCCCCAGCCTCATGTACTCCATTGTGGCTGGTACTTAAACATGACCTTATAGCTGGTCCTTAAACATGGAAAGTTCATTCATGCCTCAGAGTCTCATCCCCTTACCTCGTGTACTTTTCCCTCGGGTATTTTTGTAACCTGATCACGTACTTCATCCAGGTCTCTGTCCAAATATATCCTTGTTAGAGAGTCTTCTGTCCCCACCCTATATAGAAGCATGCCCCTCCCCATGGCAGTGAATATTACTCAATTTTACTTGATCAATTTTACAGCCTTCAGCACTACCTGAAATTATATCACATAGTATATCATGTGTCATACCGAAACACGTCTATATTTGTTTATCATTTGCAGTTTGCATCTCCCCCACTATGCACATGCAATATGGTCTTGTCTGTCATGACTACTACTGTGTCTCTGGCTCCAGAACAGTGCCTGAATCATAACAGAAGCATATTAAATACTGGTTGAATGGATGTATAAGCCTGTTGATATTTGTTTACTGTATGGGCTGCTTTTAGAGGAGCCATCTATACAAATATTCACCACTTCAATCACTGGAAACTCTTGAGCAGGCCAGATGAAGGAAGGGGAGAGTTCTAACCCCTGATATGAATAGACTGGGGGTTACATCCTGGCTCTTCCAGTTATACAGCCTTGTTACTCAATCTCTCATAGCCATGGCTTCACCTTTATAAAATGTAGATAGTAATGACCACTTCCTCGGTCTATTATGAGGATTCAATAAAAGTACCCACAAATCCATGAAAACACATATGCTTCACAAAGGGGAATTTTTATCTCATCCCCCTCAGGTCTAGATTAGTACCTGGCAAGTAGTAGGCAGATATCTGCTGAATGCTCTGGATGATTAATTCAGTAAATGTGTCAAGGGCTCAATATGGTGCTTCAGATGTCTGGGAGGCATAATCAGAGGGAGTTCAATTCTCTATTCCTTCAATGTCAGAAAGAAAAAAACTCTGGACTATCTGAAAGAGTACATGCTTGAGGAGGAAATTTTGCCCAAGAAATAATTAGGTTGAAAACTTATGAAAATGACAAAAGTTATATGAATTATAACATCCTCAGTGGTGAAGCCAAAAATTCTGATACTTTTCTTTCAGGGACTTTTCAGCCTTCTTTTTAGGCATACAGAATACTTCTTGTTACATAAACTGTATGTTAAAGACTATAAAATTAATGTATCTTGGCACATTCACTATCTGGACTCACATTATCTTTCTAATCAGGTCCTTTATAACTCTCCAACTCAAGCTCCATAGCTAGTCAGACAAGCACATATTCCTAAATTTTATATCAAAGATTCCTGTGGTAGTAATGGCCTGAAACCAATGCCAAACACCAAGTGACCTCTCAATTGGGAGAATCATAAGGAAGGGTGGTTTTTAATACACCCTTATAAGGACACATGGGGCAGGGTTGAAATAGCCATAAAAGACATTTGATGCCCTTTTAAATATTCTAGTCTATCTAATACATATTGAACCATTTAGAAGCCCTTAAAACAATCTGTGCATGCCAGTACTAATAAGTAATAATCTAACATGAGAGCTGACTGTTGAAACCATCCTTATAAACTGTATAAAATTAGTCAGGGAAGAAGGGAAGAGAAGAATTGAAAATAAACCAAGCTTGCAGCACAGTATTAACCATTAGCTCAGCTTGCCCTCTGACCTGCTTCCTCATAGTCATTTGGTGCCTATTGCCTCAGAATCACATAGATCTTGTTGCAAGAATATAGTCTTCCTTAACCACTCTATAGATAACAACTTTAACATTATAAACATTAAGTTTTCCATTTGAGATATCCTTTCAAGGCCTGCATTTTTGTGAAACTACTGATGTCAGATGGTTTGAAGGACCCCACACAAGCTGACTTACCAAGGAATGTGCTTTCCACATCCTGATGATTTTCAACCCCCTGGATCTCGACCAATCAATGACCCCAGTTATCCAGCCCTTCCCTTTCCATGATCTTGTTAAAAACCCCAGCTCAGAACTCCTTGGTGTTGGATTTGAGAGCCTCCTTCCATCACCTTACTTGGCATTCTGCAATGATTAAACTCTTTCTTTGATGCAATCCCTGCTATCTCAGTGAATTGGTCTGTTACTATGCAGCAGGCATATGAACCTGTTAGTCCTTGATATGGTTTGGCTGTATCCCCACCCAAATCTCATCTTGAATTCCCCATGTTGTAGGGAGGGACCTGGTGGGAGGTAATTGAATCACGGGGACAGGTCTTTCCCATGCTGTACTCATGATAGTGAATAAGTCTCACAGACATGATGGTTATAAAAATGGGAGTTTCCCTGAATAAACTCTCTCTCTTTGTCTGCTGCCATCCGTGTAAGATGTGACTTGCTCCTTCTTGCCTTCTGCCATGATTGTGAGGCCTCCCCAGTCATGTGGAACTGTAAGTCCGTTAAACCTCTTTTTCTTCCCAGTCTTGGGTATGTCTTTATAAGCAGTGTGAAAACGAACTAATACAGTATATTGGTACCAGTAGAGTGGGGTGTTGTTGAAGAGATACCCGAAAATGTGGAAGCAACTTTGGAATCAGGTAACAGGAAGAGGTTGTAACAATTTGGAGGGCTCAGAAGAAGACAGAAAAATGCAGGAAAGTTTGGAACTTCTTAGAAACTTGTTGAACAGCTTTGACAAAAATGCTGATAGTGATATAAACAGTAAGGTCCAGGTTGAGGCAGTCACAGATGGAATTGAGGAACTTAGTAGGAACTGGAGCAAAAGTGACTATTGTAACATTTTAGTAAAGAGACTGGTGGCATTATGTCCCTGCCCTAGAGATTTCTGGAATTTTGAACTTGAGAGAGATGATTTAGGGTATCCAGCAGAAGAAATTTCTAAGCAGCAAAGCATTCAAGAGGTGACTTGGGTGTTGCTACAGGCATTCAGTTTTAAAAGGGAAACAGAGCATAAAGGTTTGGAAAATCTGCAGCCTCACAATGTGATAGAAAAGAAAATCCCATTTTCTGAGGAGAAATTCAAGCTGGCTGCAGAAATTTGTATAAGTAACAATGAGCTGAATGTTAATCACCAAGACAATGAGGAAAATGTCTCCAGGGCATGTCAGAGACCTTTGTAGCAGTCCTTCCCATAACAGACCTGGAGGATTAGGTGGAAAAAAGGGTTTTGTGGGCTGGGCCCTGGGTCCCTCTGCTGTTTGCAGTCTACGGACTTGGTGCCCTGCATCCAAGCCACTCCAGCCATGACTAAAAGGGGCCAGCTACAGCTTGGGCAGTTGCTTCAGAGTGTAGAAGCTCTAAGCCTTGGCAGATTCCACACGGTGTTGAGCCTGCAGGGGCATAGAAGTCAAGAATTGAGGTTTGGAAACTTCCACCTAGATTTCAGAGGATGTATGGAAACACCTGGATACCCAGGCAGAAGTTTGCTGCAGGGGCAGGGCCCTTATGGAAAACCTCTATTAGGGCAGGGAGGAAGGGAAATGTGGGGCTGGAGTCCCCACACAGAGTCCCTACTGGGGCACCACCTAGTGGAGCTGTGAGAAGAGGGCCACTGTCCTCCAGACCCCAGAATGGTAGATCCACTGACAGCTTGCACTGTGCACCTGGAAAAAGGAGATCATTTTGGAGTTTTAAGATTTGACTGCCCTACTGGATTTTGGACTTGAATGGGGCCTATAGTCCCTTTGTTTTGGCTAATTTTTCTCACTTGGAATGACTGTTTACTGAATGCCTGTACCTCCATTGTATCTAAGAAGTAACTAACTTGCTTTTGATTTTACAGCCTCATAGGCAGAAGGGACTTGCCTTGTCTCGTATGAGACTTTGGACTGTGGACTTCTGAGTTAATGCTGAAATGAGTAAAGACTTTGGGGGGCTGTTGCAATGGAAGGCATGATTGGTTTTGAGATATAAAGACATGAGATTTGGGAGGGGCCAAGGGAAGAATGATATGGTTTAGCTATGTCCCCATCCAAATCTCATCTTGAATTCCCATGTCTGTAGGAGGGACCTGGTGGGATGTAACTGAATCATGGGGGCAGATCTTTCCTGTGCTGTTCTCTTGATAGTGAATAAGTCTCACAAGATCTGATGGTTTTTAAAATGGGAGTTTCCCTGCACAAGCTCTCTTTGCTTGCCACCATCAATGTAAGACATGACTTGCTCCTCCGTGCCTTCTGCCATGATTGTGAGGCTTCCCCGGTCATGTGGAACTGTAAGTCCGTTAAACCTCTTTTTCTTCCCAGTCTTGGGTATGTCTTTATCAGCGGCATGAAAATGGACTAATACAGTCCTATAACACTATTGTCCCTTTAACAATAAAGTTTACAATTCCAAATATAGTTTTCATTTTTCAAAATGTTCTCTTTTCTGGATGCTTTAACCATTTTAATCCTCATTTCTTTTCCTTCTTTATAACATGCACTTATGCAGAGGAAGAAAGAAAAGCTGTGTTCTTTAGAAAGTATTTAATGACAATAATTTACAGGAAATAGACAAATATTTAACCAAACATACATTTAGTGTGATTCAAGTGGATGCCAAACCCAGTTATCTCTGCTGTGTGCATGCCATCTGCTCATCAAGGCACAGGAATCTATAACCCTTCTTAGAATAATAGAAGACAGGCTGCACAGCATGAAAGATACTGGCAATTTTGAAGCAATTTTGTAATTAAATAAACATAAATTCTTTTAAAAGTTATTGTAAAGCAATACTAATATAAAATTGCTGTAAAGCAATGGGTACAATGTACACCCATTAGGTGATGTTGACTCTAAAAGCTCAGACTTCACTACTACACAATATATCCATGTAACAAAATGACACTTGTTCCCTTCTAAATCTATTTTTTTAATTACTCTAAGGCAAGTAAAAGAGAGGTTGTCTTGTTCATATGCATGCATGATTTCATCTAAGATCACAGGAGAACACATTTTACAATTTTCATATAAAATAAATGACATTTTTCCAAGTGTCATTCATAACTATCATATTTGGTTATCACATAAGATTCTATGAAGTGGATAAACCATAATTTATGTAACACCCCTCTCCTGGTGGTCAATTAAGGTTTTCATTGTACCTTTATTTTGAGTAATGTAAAAAACATAAATGTGTGTCTGCAAATTCGACATGTAAAACTTCTGTGTGAATTATTTTCTTTATAAGTGTTCATATTCATTTTAAATCATTTATTTCTCTATTCAAGAAATGTTTATAACTTGCTACTTTGTTCAATGCTTTGTGCAAATAGAAACATTTGCTTAAAAGGACCTCCCTATTCCTCATTGCCATTCTTTAATGACCATTATCATTTAATAATGTGTCACAAAACCTGCAATGAATGTGCTCTTAATTAAAATAAATTAATATAAAGAGGCCTGAAAATTAGATTTACTTTCTGTCCAATGTCTTTCTTTGTCTTAGTCTGTTCAGGCTGCCATTTAAAAACAAACAAACAACAACAAAAAACAGAAACAAAACCATATTCTGGGTGGCTTAAATAAGAGAAATCTATTTCTCACAGTTCTGGAGGTTGGGAAGACAGATCCAGTTTCTGATCAAGACTCTCTTCCTGGCTTATAGATGGTCACCTTCTCACTACGTCCTCACATGTTCTTTCCTCTGTCCTTGGGGAATGAGAATGAGAGGGGTACTGGAGCATTCTCCAGTGTGTTTTATTAGGGAGGCCAATCTGCTTTATTTAGTCTGTCAATTTAAATGTTAAATTATCCAAAACCACTCTCTCAGAAACACCCACAACAATGTTTGACCAAATATCCAGTCATCTTTTTTTTCAAAATGGAGGATTAGAGGCAGTGTTAGCGTGCCTCTCCTACTTGGAAGGACAGAATAGTGGGTAGAGGTTCACACCGATTTTTTTTTTCCAAGAACCAATGCAGGAACTTAACAGAAAAACTGAAAGAATTCACAGACCCTTTGAAAGAAGTGGCAGGCTGTAGCCTACTCCTTGAGACAAGTGAAAAAATTATAAGTTCTCAGAGTGTGAGAGGAGGACAGCCTGCCCTTGAACACACATACCCCCCAACCCCCACCCCTACCCTAGGGAATATGAAGATCCAGGCAATGGGAGAAGGCCTTAACTCTATCCAGAGCTGGAACAAACTTAGGGAGCAGCATGAAATACATAAGTAGAAGCAGCAGCAGCAAGTGCCTTGCAGGCATTCCCAGACTCCAGTATGAACCAAGGTAAGCTATTCCTGACTATATCTCACAGGAGCCCTTGAGGAAGTCAGCCGAAGAGCTCAGGGAGGGGCCACAGGGTGAAAGAAGCTCCCAACTAAACTTTGTGATATAATCTCATCTGGGAATGAATTCCTGCTGCTGCTTCCACTTGTTAGACGAAAGCATCTGGTAACCTAAAAGGAAAACCTATCAAACGAACAGCAGAATTCTCAGCAGAAATCTTACAAGCCAGAAAGGACTGGGATCCTATCTTTAGCCTCCTTAAGCAAAATAATTGTCAGCCAAAATCTTGTATCCACAATAACAACAAAAAAGAAAACTTCAAGACATCCTTGATGAACATCAACGCAAAAATCCTCAACAAACACTGGCAAACTGAATCCAGCAGCACATCAAAAAGCTTATCTACCATGATCAAATAGGATTTATTCCTGAGATGCAAGGTTGATTCAACATATGCAAATTTAAAAATGTGATTTATCACATAAACAGAACTAAAGACAAAAACTACATGATTATCTCCACAGATGCAGAGAGGACTTTCAATAAAATTGAACATCTGGCAGGGCACGGTGGCTCACGCTAGTACTTCCAGCATTTGGGAGGCTAAGGCGAGCAGATCGCAAGGTCGAGAGATCAAAACCATCCTGGCCAAAATGGTGAAACCTCACCTCTACTAAGAATACAAAAATTAGCTGGGCGTGGTAGCACTTACCTGTAGTCCCAGCTACTTGGGAGGCTGAGGCAGAAGAATCGCTTGAACCTGGGAGGTGGAGGTTGCAGTGAGCCAAGATTGTGCCACTGCACTCCAAGCTGGGTGACAGAGCCAGACTTTGTCTCAAAAAAAAAAAAAGAAAAGAAAAAAGAAAAAAATGGAACATCTATTCATGTTACAATGCTCAATAAACTAGGTATTTAAGGAATATACCCCAAGATAATAAGAAGCATATGAATGGGCAAAAGCTGGAAGCATTCCCCTTGAAAACTGACACAAGATAAAGAAGACCTCTCTCACCACTCCTATTCAACATAATATTAGAAGTCCTGGCCAGCGCAATCAGGCAAGAGAAGGAAATAAAAGGCATCCAAATAGGAAGAGGGGGAAGTCAAACTATCCCTGTTTGCAGATGACATGATTTTATATCTAAAAATCCCCAAAAACTTTTTCTTTTTTTTGAGACTGAGTCTTGCTCTGTTGCCCAGGCTGGAGTGCAGTGGCATTATCTTGGTTCACTGCAACCTCCACATCCAGGGTTCAAGTGATTCTCATGCCTCAGCCTCCCAAGTAGCTGTGATTACAGGTGTGTGCCACCATACCCAGCTAATTTTTGTATTATTATTATCATTTTTTTCCAAGATGTCTGGTGTCTCACTCTATCACTGGGCTGGAGTGCAGTGGCTTGATCTTGGCTCACTGCAACCTCCACCTCCCAGGTTCAAGCGATTCTCCTGCCTCAGCCTAATTTTTGTATTTTTTGTAGAGACGGAGTTTCACCATGTTGGCCAGGCTGGTCTCTAACTCCTGATCTCAAGTGATCCACCCACCTTGGCCTCCCAAAGTGCTGGGATTACAAGCTTGAGCCACCATGTCTAGGTGGGGGGGGGAAAAAAAACCTCACCTGAGAAAGCTTCTTAAAGTGATAAACAACTTCAGCAAAGTCCCAAGATACAAAATCAATGTGCAAAATCACTAGCATTCCTATACACCAACAACAGTTAAGCTGAGGGCCAAATCAGGAACATACTCTCATGCACAATTGCTACAAAAAGAATAAAATGCCTAGGAATACAGCTAACTAAGGAGGCGAAAGCCCTCTACAAGGAGACTAAAAACCACTGCTCGGAGAAATCTTAGATGACATGAACAAATGGAAAAAACATTCATGTTCATGAACAGGAAGCTCAATAACATTAAAATGTCCATACTGCCCAAAGCAAGTTATAGATTGAATGCTATTCTTATTAAACTACCATGGAGACTCTTCACAGAACTAGAAAAAACTATTTTAAAATTCATATGGAACCAAAACAGAGCCTGAATATCCAAGGCAATCTTAAGTCATAAAAAACCAAGCTTGAGGCATCACACTACCCAATGTCAAACTATACTACAGGGCTACAGTAACCAAAACAGCATGGTACTGGTACAAAAACAGACACATAGACCAATGGAACAGAATAGAAGACAACCCAGAAATAAGACCACAGACCTACAACTATCTGATCTTTGACAAAACTGACAAAAACAAGCAACAGGGAAAGGATTTCCCGTTCAATAAATGGTGCTGGGATAACTGGCTAGCCATATGCAGAAGATTAAAACTGGACCCCTTCCTTACACCATATACAACAGTTAAGATGAATTAAAGACTTAAATATAAAACACAAAACTATGAAAATCCTGGAAGACAACCTAGGCAATACCATTCAGGACATAGGTATGGGCAAAGATTTCATGAAGAAGATACCAAAAGCAACTGCAACAAAAGCAAAAATTGACAAATGGACTCTAATTAAACTAAAGAGCTTCTGAACAGCAAAAGAAACTGTCAACAGAGTAAACAGATAAACTACAAAATGGGGGGAAAAAGACACATGCACATGCATGTTTATAGCAGCACAATTCACAATTGCAAAGATATAGAACAAACCTAAGTGGCAATCAACCAACAAATGGATAAAGAAAATGTGGGATATGTACACCATGGAATACTACCCAGCTATAAAAAGAAAAGAAATAATGTGTTTTGCAGCAACTTGGCTGGATCTGGAGGCCATTACTCTAAGTGAATTAACTTGAGAATGAAAAACCAAATATTTTATGCTCTTACTTATAAGTGGAAGCTAAGCTATGAGGACACAAAGGCATAAGCAGAATATAATGGACTTTGGGAACTCTGCGGGGATGGGGACAAAGATTGGGAGGGGAGTGAGGGATCAAAGACTACATAGTGGGTACAGTATACACTGCCTAGGGGACGGATGCACTAAAATCTCAGAAATCACCACTACTTATGCATGTAACCAAAACCCACCTGTACCCCAAAAAACTACTGAAACAAAATAAAATTTTTAAAAAACTTGTAAAGGCCATCAAACATGAGAAACTGTCATAGCCAACAAGGCCTCAAGAGACATGACAACTAAATAAATCTGGTGTCCTGGATGAGATCCTGGAACAGAAAAGGGACATTAGTAAAAACTATTGTATCAATATTGATATATTATCATTAACTAAAGTTCATATTTTATTCTGATTTTTAAACTAAAGTTCATACTTTATTCTTCAGTTAATGATAATATATCAATATTGGCTCACTGATTGTAACAAATGTGCCGTACTAATGTGGGATATTAGTAATAGGGGAGGCTCCATGTTGAGTATATGAGAACTCTGTACTATTGTAAATCAAAGGCATTTCTAAAGAATAAAGTCAATTAAAAAATAAAAGTAAATAAAAATAAAATTAAAAATACATATCCAGGCATCCATTCTACAGGATCAGTGTCCTACCCTTATGACCTCATTTGACCTTAATCACTTCCTTAAGGTCGCCTCTCCATATCCAGTCACATTGGGGGTTGGGGCTTCATCATATGAATTGAGGGGGTGGGGAGTACACAAATATTTCATCCATAACATTCCACCCACATGCAGGATAGTTGTATCATGTTAGATGGAATTATGACCTTGCTGTTGTTTTCGTTTGGCGATTAAGTATGGCTTAAGGAGATGTATATGGGTTTCCAAGTTGACAAGGATGGACTTGTGATAGATAATTTTAGTTGTCAACTTAATTAGGCCATTGAATGCCTTGATATTTGGTCAAACATTATTATGGGTGTTTATGGGAGGGTGATTTTGGACGAGTTTAACATTTAAATTGACAGACTAAATAAAGCAGATTGCCCTCCCTAATGTGAGTGGGCTTAATTTAGTCAGTTGAAGACCTGAGTAGGTCAACTTTTTGTTGACCCTTCTCCATACAAAAGGGAATTCCTCCTGCCTAACTGTCTTCAAGCTGGGACATTATTTTCTTTCTGCCTTCAGACTCAAACTGAAACATCATCTCTGTCTGAGTCGTGAGCCTAAAGCCTTTGAATTAGAATTACATCATCAGCTCTCCTGAGTCTCCAGCTTGCTAACTGCAAATCTTGGATCTTGGGTCTTGTCAATCTCTATAATTACATGAACCCGTTCCTTATAATAAGTTAGTGTCTGTCTGTCTGCCTCTCTCTCTCGCTCTGTCTCTCCATATGCTTACACATCCTATTGGTTTGATTTCTGACTAATAACCCTGACTAATGCACTTTTTCTTCAAGATGCTTTTTAAAACAACTCAAACAACCTCAAACTTAAACTAAAATGTGCCTTATTTAAGAAGCAGTTGTATTAGTAACTCAGATCAAAATAAAATGCCACAGTTCTGGGATCAATAAAATTCTGGAGGCATAAATGTTCAGTTCTGAAGTAAAACCATAGCAGATTTTTCAGAAATTTTGAGAGCTCCATTCAATTTCAATTGATCCACTTTATTTTACCCATAGCAGGAGGCTCAAATTATTTTAAATAAAGTCTCATAACCAGAAGCAACTTCCTTAATATTCTGATAAACCTCAGCTTTGGGAATGTGCAGAGCAACAAATGGACTAAATCCTGGCACTTGCTTACTTCTGGTACAAATTCTAAGAATTTAACCTCTCTACTATACCAGTGTAATACCAATGGTTAAGAAAAATTATGTACCTATGTCTATCTATATAAATAGTTGTGTGTTTGTGTGTGTAGACAGATACATATAGAGAAAAAACAAGAACAACAGAAACATTAATTAGAAGCATCTCAGTTTTCAAGGATGCAGGAAAGAGAGAACACTTATACACTGCCTGTGGCAATGTCAATTAGTACAACCATAAGAAGGCAGTACGGAGATTTCTCAAAGAACTAAAATAGAAGTGCCACTGAATTCAGCAATCCCACTATCAGGTATGTACCCACAGGAAAATAAAGCATTATATCAAAAAGATACTTAGAATCATTATGTTTTTCACAATAGTAATGATATGGAATCAACCTAATTGTCCATCAATGGAGGGTTAGATAAAGAAAATGTGGTATATATACACCATGGAATACTATTCAGCCATAAAAAATAAAATTATGTCTTTTGCAGCAACATGGGTGGAACTGGAGGCCATTATCCTAAGTGAAATGATTCAGACACACAAAGTCAAATACCACATGTTCTCACTTATAAGTGGGAGCTAAATAATGTGTACATATGGAATTATAGGGTGGAATAACAGGCACTGGAAACTCTGAAAGGTGGAAGGGTAGAAGGAAATTGAGAGTTGAAAATGTACCTATTGGGTGCAATATTCATTATTTGGATAATGGGTGCACTAAAAGCCTAGACTTTGCCACTACCCAATATAGACATGTAAGAAGTCTGCACTTGTACTCCCTAAAATATATATATATATATTTTAAATTTTAGTTTAAAAAGCATTTCTTTTTTAAATTTCCATATCAAAGAGGAGATGAATGTTACGTTTGTTCCATATCCAGCATAAAAGAACCAAAGCACCTTTGATAAAGACAAAGATTAATTTTTTAAAGCCAATGGAGAAAGGGTGTTTTAAAGATCATCTTCCTTTCTGACTACTGCCTGCAAGGAAGGTCCCCTTCAAGTTACCAGGTCTAGGACATCTGATCTTTTTAACTCACAAGTCAAGAAGAATGAAAAAGTTTTTAAATGTTAGCAAAAAAAATTATTTTAAAAGAATAGCTATGAGGACAGGTCAAATGATTACTGTGGACGTGAGGGTAAAAAATGGAGGCAAAGCTGCTTATTTTGAAAATGTTCTGCTTACTCCCAAATGGAGATGCTTAGATCATGAATGGTCTCTGAAACCTGCACCCAAAGGCACCCTGTAGAATGTGTCAGATCATTGTTAAGATCTTCTTCTGCCATGGTTTGGGTATGGCTTGTTGTACCCACCAAATCTCATGTTGAAATTTTATATACAATGTGGCCGTGTCGGGAGATGGGCCTACTGGCAACTGTTTGGATCAAGGGGGCAGATCCCCCATCAATGGTTTGCTGCTGTTCCCTTGATATTTCCAGAGTTGTCTCTCTGGAAAGATGGCATTTGTTCTCTTAGGAATAGGTTTTTCTTCCATGAGAGTGGGTTGTTAAAAAGACAGGATGCTTCTTGGGTCTGGTCCCTCTTTGCACACACCCACTTCCCCTTCGACCTCTGCCATGTTTTGATGCAGGACCAAAGTCCTAAATATTCATCTCTTTTTAGATATGGAAATTTTAAAGGGATGCGTCTAGTTAATGTTTCTGTTATTATTACTGTTGTTGTTTTTCTCTCTCTCTCTGGGAGAGAGAGACAGAGTACAGTTATAGGGTTTGTGCCTGAAGTAAACAAGTTGCCAAATTTGTTTCTAAAATAACCAAAAGCTGAGGAGATACCAGCCCCATAATTTTTGTCCAGCCTGCATAACTATGAGCTAAATAAACATCTTTTCTTTATAAATTACTCAGTTTCAGGTATTCTTTTGTATTAACACAAAATGGACTAAGGTACCCTCTGGGCTCAGAGAATATCAATCATTCAATCTTTTATTGACAGACAAATCATATATCTGCTTTTTACCACATATTATTAAGCATCTCCTCCTTTTCTTTCTTCATTTCTCACACACACTGCCAGCACACTCAACATCACAAGCTAATTTTATGGTGATTTTCTAAGATCTCTTATATAGGGCTCCAACCAGACTTTCTCCCTCTGAAGAACTCTGCGTTCCAAACTTGTGCTTCAATATCTTTTGCCCAACACACACACACACACACACACACATGTGCGCGCACACACACACACAGCGCCTTCCATCCCTTCAGCTAAGTGAATATCTCATTAAAGGCAAGAAAGCTGTGAATGATGACTAAAACTTTACCCACAGGAGTGCATGTAAATTCTTAAATACTAATTAGTGGATGATAGGGTATTTTGGAAAAGAGATGGTAGTAAGAATATTCTTTTCTCAACAAATACCACCCACTTATATGCCCACATCCCCTCTCATACACAAATATACACACCCACATTGTTAGAAGGATAGAAATTAGACCCTTAGGAATTCACTTGGAAAAGTTTTCTACTTCTAAAATGTAGCCAAACTTATTTCTAAAAATAACAAAGCAGTGTCTTATTTCAAAGGACAGTGTAGAGGAAAACACAGCCTCTCTTGGCAATATGAGGAAGATTTGAGTGTTTCACTTTATCTATACATCTAATTAAGATGCAGAACTGAGTTATTCCATCAATACTTTTAATGCAGTCATCATCATCACCACCCCTTTAAAGGGGAGCAGTAGCGAGTATTGTCTAGCCTACACAACTTTCTAGAAATGTTTGGATTAATTCAATCAATCACAGACTTACAATTTTGGAAACCATTCATTTTTCTCCCTTTCCTGTTAACAAAATATTTCAGGTAGAATTCACATTCACTGGTTGTACTTAACCAATCATAAAGATTAAAAAGGGACTGTGAGTCTTCTTTTGGCTTTGCTTGCGTTATGTCTTTGGCTCTGTATCAAAAGCACTCAATTTTGCCATCATAATTCTTTAATAATGTGGCTTGTGGTATTGATTTCAGTAAACAGACCCTAGAGAGCCTAATAGATTTTAAAGATTTACAAATGATAAGTAGGCCCATTTGGTCATGTCTTACAGAGTAATAAATGTCTGAGCCAATTTCCTTTGCCTTTGTACCCGCAGCATCTACTCTTTGCCTAATGCAGGCTTTGAATGGAAGTGGAATTGGCTGACGAAGAGCCCAGGCTTCAGTACCTGATCACCAGGGTGGAAACCTGACTTTGCCAGTGACTGGTGACTTGGAACTATTCATTTATTCATTCAAAAATATTAATAAATAATTCAAAATATTTATTGAGTACTGACAATCTGCTAGACACTCTTTTAAATGCTCATGATACAACAAAGAACCAACCAACCTAAGCTCCCTGCCCTTCTGGAGTTTATTCTAACAGGAAAAGAGAAAGAGAGAATAAGCAATAGTTCTTAGAAAAGAAGGTAACTATACATGGCACGTTAGACTGTGCTAAGTATAACATGGGGGGAAATACAGAGTGAGGGACAGGGACAGTAAGGCGAGAAGTTGTCATTTTAACTAAGGTAGTTTGGGAGACCTTACTGACATTTAACAAACATTTAAACAAAAAGTTGAAGTGGGTAAGGGATTTGTCCGTGTCTGTAGAGTTCAAGGAACATTATGGAAGCCACTTTGGCTAGAACACTCCAGATTCATATACTCAGTTACTTACCTAACAGTGAACAGCTACAATTGAATGTCACTCAGTCATCTCAAACTTTACATGTCTAAACTGTAACTCCAGATTTTCTCTCACAACACATCTCTGCCACCAACTCCAGTCTTCTTCATTTCAGTGAGTAACCCTGATGTCTACCCAGTTGCAGAAGTCAAAAACCAAGGAAACGAGCTTGATTCCATCTTACCCAACCATACCCACATTCAGTGCATAATTAACTTCCATCATAACAATCTCCAAATGATCTTGCAACTGTCCACTTCCCTGGGAGATTCTCTGCTGCCACACTATGCTAGGCCCCATCATCTTTTTGCCCCCTAACTGCCCCCTAACCAGTCTCCCCATGTCCATTCCCATGTCCACCCTTGCTTTCCTCAAATCCATCTATCATGCAACACCCAAAAGGAACTCTTTAAATATAAATCAAACCATATCACTCCCTTGCTTGAAACTATTCAAAATAACAATTCCAGATGAAAAGACAGTTGCATTTATTTATAATTCATTTATGCTGTGGGAGTGGAACTGGTCTTTTAATCACAGCATAAAACCTAGGTGCCATAAAGAACAACTTGGTACATTTGACTACTTGAAATCAAAACCCTGGAAAACAAAATATCAATCTGTGAAAATATATACTATACCAGGCATACTTTCCTTGATTACAAATTAATCATTTCACAAGGAACTCAGATAAATCAATGATGAAAAGAATGACCCAGTAGACACGTGGTTAAAATGTAGGAATAGGATCACAAAAATACAAGCATAAAAAACTTATAAACGTAAGAACAGAAACTCGATTGCAAGAAATTCACTTCAAATGACATTGAGATACCATTTTTTATTTCCCAAATATAAATTAAAACATTTTCTGAAACCCAGTATTGTGAGTTGTGTAGGAAAATAGACACTCTTGTATAATTGAATGGAGCAGTTTTAAGTTGGTGAAGTTATTCTGGAAAGACACTTCAACATTCTCTCTCCATGATATTACTCAATAATAACACTTGCAGAAGTGTGTCATGATTCACATATGAAGATGTTTCTTGTAGTATTATTTGTCATAACAAAAAAAGAAAGCCATAAAAACATCAATAGGTGACTACTTAAAAAATCATTCATAATATAGAATATTAATGCAGAATATTAAGCACTTTTAAATAAAGAATGAGATATTCTGTGAGTGCTGATATATTTTTAAGTGAAAGGGTAAGTACAGAATATGATACAAATATAACCCCTATATATGTGTGTATATAACATAAATATATTACATATATATTTGCATAAATTTTAAAGAAAGAAAGAAACTTTAATAGTGACTACTCTTAGGAAAAGGGCATGAGCATCAAAGTTAGAAACAGAAATATGTGGTGTTCATATGTATAAAAATAAACCTTTTATTTTTAATCAAAATATGCTATTTGGGGAGGAAGATTATGGATCATTTAATTTTTTGCATTGCTCTGTATTAAAATACAAAAAAGTAAATGCCATACAATTTTAAAAAGAGAAGATCTGATCTTAGAAATAATGATTAAAACTCTTTTAAAATACCTTCAATGGTTCCCCATTGCACCTAGAATATGATCCAGGCTTCTTACCATGGCCTAGAACCCATAGCCTGCATGCACTAGGCTTTGTCTACCATCTTTACCACTCTTTCCTGCAACTCAACAACATCCTCACTCCTTTCTTTCGATTTCTCAAATGTGCCATAGTATGAAAGCCTCAGGAGCTTTGCACCTGCCACTCGTTGTGCCAAGGATATTCTTCCCCTGGCTCTGTATGACTAACTCCTCATTTCTTAGGTCTTGGTCTAAATGCCACTTCCTCAGATCTTTTCCCATGTGCTCTAACTAAAGATGTTCCACTACTCCTGACTATCATCTCAGGTCTTAGTTTATTCCTTCATATTGTCCTCTAATTCTTCTGTTTACTTTTTCTTTTACATTTTTGGAGAGTAAAGGCAGCTGGATCTTCCACTAAAACACACTTCCTCGAGGAAAAGGAATCACATTTCTTTTGTTCACCTTCGTGTTTATGTCCAATGCCTAGCACGTAGTAGGTTTGCAATAACCGAGGTGACCCTATAACTGATCATCCAGACAGTGACACTTTTCCGAAAAGAAAAGGAGGAGCTGAATAATTCCTCCAGGGCAAACAGAAGAGTTTCAGATTTCACGCTCAATGATTTCATTAGGAAAAAGAGACAGCTCAAAATAGACAAATAATAAAAATCTGTCTTTAAAAGTCATTTTCTGAACTCCCCCCACCTCCCTTTCTGCTGTTTCTTGTTCCTGCTGTCCACAAACAGAAATGGCAAGGTTTCCATTTATCTTTTGGGTTGACCTTCTAATTTAATTCAGCCAGCTAATCCATAAGACTTGCCTCAAACTATAATTCTTCTCCCTAATTCCAATTGCTGTTTCTTTGCTGCACTTGGCTGAAAAATGACACCATGCAAACAGTCCTCAAGAAAACATTTCTAACTCAGAATTGGGCTTTGTCCAGGCAGAATTCAGAACTGCAGTTAAATATGTTGTCAATTTCCCTCTAAACTGTGATAACTAAATTAACGAGAATCAATTTTATTTTCTACTGCTTGGCCAGAATAGATTAAAAATAAATAAAGATATAGCCACATATCTGCCATGATCACTCTTATTAAATAATTCAGTCCTCCACAATGCCCTGAAGGGTTACCCATTTATCAATGTTATTACACAAATATGCATGTTCATACACATATACACTGAATAAAAGGTAGCCTACAATAATGTAATTCTTGACATTCCAGGGTGTCCACACATCTCAAAGAGACAGGTATATTTCTTTGCAAATTTCTGGGACAACAGTACGAGTTGGATGAACCTAAGTTTGAATTAAGCTCAAACAATAACTATAGAATTACTTAGACTTTTTTCATGAGTTTTTTGTCTTTCTACATGAGGTCAGTGGTACCTGATTTGTGGGGTTTTGTAAGATTAAGTGGAAATCTAATAGCAAATCTTATTATCCAAATAGCAATTAGCCCAGTACTTGGCATATATATCAAATGTTCAATACATGTTAACTTCTTTGATACTTTTTCTCTCCCCCCACACCCACCACAGGAGAGCACATGCATTTCCAAAGGATACATCAACCTAACATGTATGCTTTGCAGTGAGGAGGACGGTTATAAGGAAAGAGGAAAGGGGCAAGTGAATGAGTGAATAATGAGAGCAAAAATTGTAATGATTTGTCATTCTCCCTGTGAAACTATTTTGTGTTCTTGGTATGGCTGCTTATGTTCCCTCCATTCTGACTCACAAGAGTCTTTTCTTAACAGCTTCCAGATACATGATGTTCTGACAAGCCAACTGAATACAGCACAGTTTTATATTTTTGACTTGACCCTTAGAAATAAGCCATTATACTTTTAGCTTTTTTATTACCAAGTATTATACTGCATGTAAAAGAAATCCCTGCTTCAGCTTCAGTAGGTATGAGTGACGTAGGTATGAAAATCTGGGACAGGGCACAGGTCAAGGAATGCTATTGACAATGGCAGAAGGGTCAAAGGTGGGTTGCGATCTAAATGGAGCACAGAGTTCAAGTGTCTGCAACTGCTACTCGAAAACACCATAAGCCAGGCTGGGCTCAGTGGCTCACACCTGTAATCCCAGCACTTTGGGAGGCTGAGGCAAGCAGATCACTTGAGGTCAGAAATTCAAGACCAGCCTGACCAACATGGTGAAACCCCATCTCTACTAAAAACACAAAAATTAGCTGGGCGTGGCGGCAGGTGCCTGTAATCCCAGCTACTCCAGAGGCTGAGGCAGGAGAATTGCTTGAACCCGGGAGGTGGAGGTTCCAGTGAGCTGAGATCACACCACTACACTCCAGTTGGGGTGACAGATCCAGACTCTGTCTCAAAAAAAAAAAAAAAAAAAAAAGGCACCATAAACCAGAATCAGAAGGTTGTTTTTAAGACCCTGAAGCATCCATGGTATCAAACCAGACATCTCAACTGGTCCTGGTTTACAGGACTCTCTGGGGTTCACAGTTTGGTGGCAGCATTGACTCTTCCCTTCCCCACACCACTTCATTTAAAAACCTCAGCCCCAGTGTTTTAAAGTTTCTCCATCAATCAAATGTATATATCCTCAGGCAAATAGGACAGCCAGTAAATCCTTCCATTTTTCCAGAACTCCTGAGGCAGGCACTCAGATTAGAACTCACCTGCTGCTGGGAGGCGGAGCAAGATGGCTGAATAGGAGCAGCTCCAGTCTTCAACTCCCAGCGCCAGCGACACAGAAGACCGGTGATTTCGGCATTTTCAACTGAGGTACTGGGTTCATCTCACTGGGGAGTGCCGGAAGATCGGTACTGGTCAGCTGCTGCAGCCCGACCAGCGAGAGCTGAAGCAGGGCGAGGCATTGCCTCACCTGGGAAGCGCAAGGGGGAAGGGAATCCCTTTTCCTAGCCAGGGGAACTGAGACACACAACACCTGGAGAATCGGGTAACTCCCACCCCAATACTGCGCTTTGAGCAAACAGGCACACCAGGAGATCATATCCCACACCTGGCTGGGAGGGTCCCACACCCACGGAGCCTCCCTCATTGCTATCACAGCAGTCTGTGATCTACCGGCAAGGCAGCAGCGAGGCTGGGGGAGGGGCGCCCGCCATTGCTCAGGCTTAAGTAGGTAAACAAAGCTGCTGGGAAGCTCGAACTGGGTGGAGCTCACAGCAGCTCAAGGAAACCTGCCTGTCTCTGTAGACTCCACCTCTGGGGGCAGGGCACAGTAAACAATAACAAAGCAGCAGATACCTCTGCAGACCCAAACGACTCTGTCTGACAGCTTTGAAGAGAGCAGTGGATCTCCCAACACGGAGGTTGAGATCTGAGAAGGGACAGACTCCCTGCTCAAGCGGGTCCCTGACCCCTGAGTAGCCTAACTGGGAGACATCCCCCACTAGGGGCAGTCTGACACCCCACACCTAACAGGGTGGAGTACACCCCTGAGAGGAAGCTTCCAAAGCAAGAATCAGACAGGTACACTTGCTGTTCAGAAATATTCTATCTTCTGCAGTCTCTGCTGCTGATACCCAGGCAAACAGGGTCTGGAGTGGTCCTCAAGCAATCTCCAACAGACCTACAGCTGAGGGTCCTGACTGTTAGAAGGAAAACTATCAAACAGGAAGGACACCTACACCAAAACCCCATCAGTACATCACCATCATCAAAGACCAGAGGCAGATAAAACCACAAAGATGGGGAAAAAGCAGGGCAGAAAAGCTGGAAATTCAAAAAACAAGAGCGCATCTCCCCCGGCAAAGGAGCGCAGCTCATCGCCAGCAACGGATCAAAGCTGGACGGAGAATGACTTTGACGAGATGAGAGAAGAAGGCTTCAGTCCATCAAATTTCTCAGAGCTAAAGGAGGAATTACGTACCCAGCGCAAAGAAACTAAAAATCTTGGAAAAAAAGTGGAAGAATTGACGGCTAGACTAATTAATGCAGAGAAGGTCATAAACGAAATGAAAGAGATGAAAAGCATGACACGAGAAATACGTGACAAATGCACAAGCTTCAGTAACCGACTCGATCAACTGGAAGAAAGAGTATCAGCGATTGAGGATCAAATGAATGAAATGAAGCGAGAAGAGAAACCAAAAGAAAAAAGAAGAAAAAGAAATAAACAAAGCCTGCAAGAAGTATGGGATTATGTAAAAAGACCAAATCTACGTCTGATTGGGGTGCCTGAAAGTGAGGGGGAAAATGGAACCAAGTTGGAAAACACTCTTCAGGATATCATCCAGGAGAACTTCCCCAACCTAGTAGGGCAGGCCAACATTCAAATCCAGGAAATACAGAGAACGCCACAAAGATACTCCTCGAGAAGAGCAACTCCAAGACACATAATTGCCAGATTCACCAAAGTTGAAATGAAGGAAAAAATCTTAAGGGCAGCCAGAGAGAAAGGTCGGGTTACCCACAAAGGGAAGCCCATCAGACTCACAGCAGATCTCTCGGCAGAAACTCTACAAGCCAGAAGAGAGTGGGGGCCAATATTCAACATTCTTAAAGAAAAGAATTTTAAACCCAGAATTTCATATCCAGCCAAACTAAGTTTCATAAGTGAAGGAGAAATAAAATCCTTTACAGATAAGCAAATGCTTAGAGATTTTGTCACCACTAGGCCTGCCTTACAAGAGACCCTGAAGGAAGTACTAAACATGGAAAGGAACAACTGGTACCAGCCATCTCAAAAACATGCCAAAATGTAAAGACCATCGAGGCTAGGAAGAAACTATATCAACTAATGAGCAAAATAACCAGTTAATATCATAATGGCAGGATCAAGTTCACACATAACAATCTTAACCTTAAATGTAAATGGACTAAATGCTCCAATTAAAAGACACAGACTGGCAAACTGGATAAAGAGTCAAGACCCATCAGTCTGCTGTATTCAGGAGACCCATCTCACACGCAGAGACATACATAGGCTCAAAATAAAGGGATGGAGGAAGATTTACCAAGCAAATGGAGAACAAAAAAAAGCGGGGGTTGCAATACTAGTCTCTGATAAAACAGACTTTAAACCATCAAAAATCAAAAGAGACAAAGAAGGCCATTACATAATGGTCAAGGGATCAATTCAACAGGAAGAGCTAACGATCCTAAATATATATGCACCCAATACAGGAGCACCCAGATTCATAAAGCAAGTCCTTAGAGACTTACAAAGAGACTTAGACTCCCATACAATAATAATGGGAGACTTCAACACTCCACTGTCAACATTAGACAGATCAACGAGACAGAAAGTTAACAAGGATATCCAGGAATTGAACTCATCTCTGCAGCAAGCAGACCTAATAGACAGCTATAGAACTCTCCACCCCAAATCAACAGAATATACATTCTTCTCAGCACCACATCGTACTTACTCCAAAATTGACCATATAATTGGAAGTAACGCACTCCTCAGCAAATGTACAAGAACAGAAATTATAACAAACTGTCTCTCAGACCACAGTGCAATCAAACTAGAACTCAGGACTAAGAAACTCAATCAAAACCGCTCAACTACATGGAAACTGAACAACCTCCTCCTGAATGACTACTGGGTACATAACGAAATGAAGGCAGAAATAAAGATGTTCTTTGAAACCAATGAGAACAAAGATACAACATACCAGAATCTCTGGGACACATTTAAAGCAGTGTGTAGAGGGAAATTTATAGCACTAAATGCCCACAAGAGAAAGCAGGAAAGATCTAAAATTGACACTCTAACATCGCAATTAAAAGAATTAGAGAAGCAAGAGCAAACACATTCGAAAGCTAGCAGAAGGCAAGAGATAACTAAGATCAGAGCAGAACTGAAGGAGATAGAGACACAAACAACCCTCCAAAAAATCAATGAATCCAGGAGTTGGTTTTTTGAAAAGATCAACAAAATTGACAGACCACTAGCAAGACTAATAAAGAAGAAAAGAGAGAAGAATCAAATCGACGCAATTAAAAATGATAAAGGGGATATCACCACCGACCCCACAGAAATACAAACTACCATCAGAGAATACTATAAACACCTCTACGCAAATAAACTGGAAAACCTAGAAGAAATGGATAATTTCCTGGACACTTACACTCTTCCAAGACTAAACCAGGAAGAAGTTGAATCCCTGAATAGACCAATAGCAGGCTCTGAAATTGAGGCAACAATTAATAGCCTACCAACCAAAAAAAGTCCAGGACCAGATGGATTCACAGCTGAATTCTACCAGAGGTACAAGGAGGAGTTGGTACCATTCCTTCTGAAACTATTCCAATCAATAGAAAAAGAGGGAATCCTCCCTAACTCATTTTATGAGGCCAACATCATCCTGATACCAAAGCCTGGCAGAGATACAACAAAAAAAGAGAATTTTAGACCAATATCCCTGATGAACATCGATGCAAAAATCCTCAATAAAATACTGGCAAACCGGATTCAGCAACACATCAAAAAGCTTATCCACCATGATCAAGTGGGCTTCATCCCTGGGATGCAAGGCTGGTTCAACATTCGCAAATCAATAAACATAATCCAGCATATAAACAGAACCAAAGACAAGAACCACATGGTTATCTCAATAGATGCAGAAAAGGCTTTTGACAAAATTCAACAGCCCTTCATGCTAAAAACGCTCAATAAATTCGGTATTGATGGAACGTACCTCAAAATAATAAGAGCTATTTATGACAAACCCACAGCCAATATCATACTGAATGGGCAAAAACTGGAAAAATTCCCTTTGAACACTGGCACAAGACAGGGATGCCCTCTCTCACCACTCCTATTCAACATAGTGTTGGAAGTTCTGGCTAGGGCAATTAGGCAAGAGAAAGAAATCAGGGGTATTCAGTTAGGAAAAGAAGAAGTCAAATTGTCCCTGTTTGCAGATGACATGATTGTATATTTAGAAAACCCCATTGTCTCAGCCCAAAATCTCCTTAAGCTGATAAGCAACTTCAGCAAAGTCTCAGGATACAAAATTAATGTGCAAAAATCACAAGCATTCTTATACACCAGTAACAGACAAACAGAGAGCCAAATCATGAATGAACTTCCATTCACAATTGCTTCAAAGAGAATCAAATACCTAGGAATCCAACTTACAAAGGATGTAAAGGACCTCTTCAAGGAGAACTACAAACCACTGCTCACTGAAATAAAAGAGGACACAAACAAATGGAAGAACATACCATGCTCATGGATAGGAAGAATCAATATCGTGAAAATGGCCATACTGCCCAAGGTAATTTATAGATTCAATGCCATCCCCATCAAGCTACCAATGAGTTTCTTCACAGAAGTGGAAAAAACTGCTTTAAAGTTCATATGGAACCAAAAAAGAGCCCGCATCTCCAAGACAATCCTAAGTCAAAAGAACAAAGCTGGAGGCATCACGCTACCTGACTTCAAACTATACTACAAGGCTACAGTAACCAAAACAGCATGGTACTGGTACCAAAACAGAGATATAGACCAATGGAACAGAACAGAGTCCTCAGAAATAATACCACACATCTACAGCCATCTGATCTTTGACAAACCTGAGAGAAACAAGAAATGGGGAAAGGATTCCCTATTTAATAAATGGTGCTGGGAAAATTGGCTAGCCATAAGTAGAAAGCTGAAACTGGATCCTTTCCTTACTCCTTATACGAAAATTAATTCAAGATGGATTAGAGACTTAAATGTTAGACCTAATACCATAAAAATCCTAGAGGAAAACCTAGGTAGTACCATTCAGGACATAGGCATGGGCAAAGACTTCATGTCTAAAACACCAAAAGCAACGGCAGCAAAAGCCAAAATTGACAAATGGGATCTCATTAAACTAAAGAGCTTCTGCACAGCAAAAGAAACTACCATCAGAGTGAACAGGCAACCTACAGAATGGGAGAAAATTTTTGCAATCTACTCATCTGACAAAGGGCTAATATCCAGAACCTACAAAGAACTCAAACAAATTTACAAGAAAAAAACAAACAACCCCATCAAAAAGTGGGCAAAGGATATGAATAGACATTTCTCAAAAGAAGACATTCATACAGCCAACAAACACATGAAAAAATGCTCATCATCACTGGCCATCAGAGAAATGCAAATCAAAACCACAATGAGATACCATCTCACACCAGTTAGAATGGCGATCATTAAAAAGTCAGGAAACAACAGGTGCTGGAGAGGATGTGGAGAAATAGGAACACTTTTACACTGTTGGTGGGATTGTAAACTAGTTCAACCATTATGGAAAACAGTATGGCGATTCCTCAAGGATCTAGAACTAGATGTACCATATGACCCAGCCATCCCATTACTGGGTATATACCCAAAGGATTATAAATTATGCTGCTCTAAAGACACATGCACACGTATGTTTATTGCAGCACTATTCACAATAGCAAAGACTTGGAATCAACCCAAATGTCCATCAGTGACAGATTGGATTAAGAAAATGTGGCACATATACACCATGGAATACTATGCAGCCATAAAAAAGGATGAGTTTGCGTCCTTTGTAGGGACATGGATGCAGCTGGAAACCATCATTCTTAGCAAACTATCACAAGAACAGAAAACCAAACACCGCATGTTCTCACTCATAGGTGGGAACTGAACAACGAGATCACTTGGACTCAGGAAGGGGAACATCACACACCGGGGCCTATCATGGGGAGGGGGGGAGGGGGGAGGGATTGCATTGGGAGTTATACCTGATGTAAATGACGAGTTGATGGGTGCAGCAGACTAACATGGCACAAGTATACATATGTAACAAACCTGCATGTTATGCACATGTACCCTACAACTTAAAGTATAATAATAATAAATAAATTAAAAAAAAAAAAAAAAAAAAGAAAAGGTCTCTCCAGTAGGCAAGATGGTAAACACCTGTACTGATTACATTCATCTCTGAGAGAGTTTGACCTTGAGATATATAGAATTCAGGATCTAGAAGTTAAACTATAACCCCCACAATGTAGCAGAGACAAAGCGAGAAACTAGCACACCAGAGGAGGGCACACAGAACCCCAGCTGTGAGGAATCAACAAGAGAGTCTGCTCCCTAGAGCTGAGAGACTAATCTAGCCCAACTCCATGGAGAAGTAAGTGTGCCCTACCTAGCAACGGAGGCACAAAGTTTATCAGTGTTCACTGTCTAGCCGAAGCTGCCACTGATCTCCCAAGACATCTTAACAGTACTTGGTTTTGACCTTGGCTACGCCCATTTCTCCAGCCTTGTATACTGTCCTTGTCCACAGAGCTTCTTTGATCAAGTCATGCAAGCCCCAGACGCTTGTCTTATTGCCTTGAGCTTCCAGTCAGAGTGCAGCTCCAGTGATTTATTTTCTTCTAAGTCATTACCAAAACTATTTTGCTTCTAATAAAAATGGTGGTAGCAATACCTGACATTTGCTGAACGTTTATTCTTTACCCAGCCCATCTTTATCAGACTAAATTTTTCCAAGAGCCACAAGTATGATTGGTCATTATCCTTATCGTGCAAGTGGACTAAGTCTTAGAAAACTGTAAGTAACTGGACCAAAAGGCAGGCCCACTAAGTGAAGTCAAGATTTAAGCCAGGACTTCCCAATGCCTCATCCTGAATATTTATCCACTAAGTACATTGTCTTTAGTTTGTTAGGTTCAAAGGAGAAGAATACGACCCCTGGATGTCCCAGGGAGAGTTAGGTACAAGGAAGAACTTAGAAAAATATGTAGAAGAGCCAGTAGTGCTCTGCAGTAGTGTAAGAAAGGATTGTGACTTAACTGAAACCAAGGACCCTGCCACATTCTTAAGAATTAACTTATTGCTACTCAAGGAGAATCTAAAGGCCCAACCATCCTAAAAGGAATAAAAGGGACATAAAGCAAAGGCAATAAAGAGCAGCAGGATCCTGCAGCTCCTGGGTCTATTAAGATGACTTCCAGTTCCCCTGAGACCTACCTGTGTTGTATTGTCAACTTTCTGTAAAGGCTGTGGTAGAAGTTACTATCCTCTTTATTCCTATTGATGTCCTCACAACAAATTCCTATTACTTAATGTAACATGAGTGTGGCTTAGCTTCTTGAAATGTAAAAACAAAACAAACAAAAAACCCTAACTAAAACATATGTTATTGCAAAGAAAGACATTCATCCTTTGTTTCCTTCTACTAAAGAATGGATAATGGAGCTAAGAAGACAGAAAGATGGTGCACATAACAATTATATCAGTCAGGGTCCCAGCATGAAACAGCTGGCGCACTCAACTTGGGGAATTTGAAAAGAGTTTAATAAAGGGACTCTTTGCAAAGGTTTGAGCAGGCATGGGGGAAATTATGGGAAATGATGGTTCCATTCACCCTCTGGCCTGAAACAGTGAGGCAAGGAAGTAACTGGAACATATGAACAATAAGAACTGTGTGGGGAGGGTCACGTGAGAGTCACTGGTGCGTTTTTGACCATTGAACAGGGAAGCAGCAAGCCCAAAGTGACTGCAGAGAAACAATCTGGGGAATGAACACACTGATCTCACTATCTTCCCCCCTCCAACTTTGATTCTCCCTGTTATCCAGGGCAAACGTGAAACCAAAGAGCCAGGGAGCCTGTTGCTGTGGTTGGGCCTTCTGGGGCAAAGGCAGAGTCGAAAATAGCTATGGAAGAGAACAACAGAAGACAACTACACAGAGTGGCAAAAAAAAAAAGTTGATGGGGATCAGGTTTAAGGAAAGAGATGAAGGGTGGACATGGTGGCTCACGCCTGTAATCCCAACACTTTGGGAGGCCGAGGCAGGTGGATCACCTGAGGTCAGGAGTTCAAGACCAGCCTGGCCAATGTAGTGAAACCCTGTCTCTACTAAAAGTACAAAAAAAAAAAAAACAAAATTATCTGGGTGTGATAGCACATGCCTGTAGTCCCAGCTACTCAGGAGGCTGAGGCAGGAAAATCCCTTGAACCTGGGAGGTGGAGGTTGCAGTGAGCCGAGATCGTGCCACTACACTCCAGCCTGGACAATAGAGTGACTTCACCTCCAAAAAAATAAAAGTTAAAAAAAAAGAGAGAGAGAAGAGAAATTGTGACAATAGGGAGGAGGCAGTTACACAAATGTGTCAGATTGGTGAATAGCCAAAAAGTACCAAAATTGAATCAAGAAGAAACAGAAACTATGAATACACCTATAATGAATAAAGAGATTGAATTAGTAATCTAAAAATTTCCCACAATAAAATGCTCAGGCCCAGATGGTTTCACTGCTGAATTCTACTAAACATTTTTCAAAAATTAATACTAATCCTCCACAAAAATCTTCCAAAAAGTAGAAGTGGAAGCAGCACTTCCAAACTTATTCTATTATATGAAGTCAGCATTACTTTAATAGCAAAGCCAGACAAAGTTATCCCAAGAAAACTATGAATCAACATATCTTATCAATATAGATGCAAAATTCTTCAAAATACTAGCAATGCCAATCCAACTATGTATAAAAAGAATTATAAAACATGACCATGTAAAATTTATCCTAGAAAAGAACAGTTGGTTTAGCATCTGAAAGTCAATCAATATAATAGACTACTAATAGAATAAAGAACAGAAACTACATGATCACCACAATATATGCAGCAATAGCATTTGACAAAATCCAACACCCTTTCATGACAAAACACTCAACAAACTTGGAATACAAGAGAACTTTCCCAATCTCATAAAGTGCATCCATAAATCCAGCCAATATCATCATACTTCATGGTGAAAAGCAATGTTATCCTCTTAAGATCAGGAACAAAACAAGGGTGTCTGTTCTCCCCACTTCTCTTCAACATTGTCCTGAAAGTTCTAACCAGGGTAATTAGATAAGAGAAAGAAATGAAAAGCATTCAGACTGGAAATGAAGAAGTAAAACCATCTCTATTTGCAAAGCCATTATTGCACACATGAAAACTTCTAAGGAATTTACTAAAAACAAATTATTAGAACTAATAAATTAGTTCAGAAATATTGCAGTGTACAGGATCAATATACAAAAATCAATTATATTTATTTCTATATATTAGCAATGAATACTTAGAAATGAAATTAAGAATACAATTACATTTATAACAGTATTGAAAAGGATAAAATACCTACGAATAAATTTAGGTAAAGAAGTGCAAGACTTAATGTGCTGAAAACCACAAAACATTGTTAAAATAAATTAAGGAAGATCTAAATAAATACAAAGAAATCCCATATTTATGAATGAGAAGACTTTATATTGTTAAAATTATAATTGACAGATTGAAATCTTGCCCCAATTACTACTTAAGGGGTCTAGGAAGTCATGCCCTACAAACCACAAATTCTCATCAGATGGGTTTTATTTGACCTTATATATTGTGACTTACTTTTCAATCTGGCTCTGGCATAACATTATGACACAAGGAAAAAAAATACTTAACCCCAAAATGTATTTCCTTGCCATACCTTGAACCTGCCCTGCAAAGTCTCTTATGGGAGAAATCCACATTCTATGGAGAATTCCCTTCTCCCTTTGTTTTCTTTCCTTTCTTTTCAAGATCCAGGAGATAATCAACTAAGAGCCAGACACCCTTTTAGGTCCCATAAGAAATATTTTACAACCTGCTGTCTCTCTCTCAAGCTTGCTATCTGAGAGGTTCCCCTGAACAATAAAACTTGGTCTCCACAACCATTTATTTTAACCTGGACATTCCTTTCCATTGATCCCAGGTCTTCAGATACACTCAACCTAATTATCAACCAGAAAAGGTTTAAATTTACCTGTAGCCTGGAAGCCCCACCACTGCCTGCTCTGAGTTGTCCTGCCTTTCTGAACCAAATCAATGTATTTCTTAAATGTATTTGATTGATGTCTCATGCCTCCCTAAAATATATAAAACCAAGCTGTACCCCAACCACACTGGACACATGTTCTCAGAACCTCCTAAGGACTGTGTCACAGGCCATTGTCACTCATATTTTACTCAGAATATCTTCAAAATATTTCACAGAGTTTGACTATTTTTATCGACATAAGCGACCAATAAATGTGAGCTCCATCCTCCTCTTCCCAGAGATGTGTCTTAAATTTATACTAATCTATGACATTTTTTCTATGTCTTTGGAAAACATTTTTTCTGTCTTTTTCTTTGGCGATTTCACTCTCTTTATATAAAATAAGCGCCCCCTGTAAAATCTCCCCATGCTATCTGTGTTGTTCCTGCGCATTGATCCATCTATCTCTGTTCTTCCTCTTGTCTAGAACCAGTGTTTCCCTAAGTGCTTTTTACCGATGAAAAGGCCAAGAGGTGACCATGTGAATATGGGCTAAGAAATGTTAACTTCTGGTTCCGTGAGAAGACAGCATTTGACTCCTTTCCAAAACAACCCCATCTGTGGAGAGCATCAAATGTTAGTGGGCTGTGTTGTTGTGCTTGAAGTATTTCTGGCAATCCTGTTGGGAAAAAGAAAACATTTCTTCTCTGAAACTCAAATCACCACGAAATAGAGCCTTTATTTATTATTTACATTGCAATGGTTATCTCCATTTACACTCAGATTGTTAGGTTATCTCCAATCTGAGTTGACAAAGGGAAAAGACAGAAGTATGTAGTTTTTAATAATTACTTTTAGCTTCCATGTCCTAATCAAAGATCAGTTTTGATAATTGTACCTTGTCCTATCTAAAACTTTCTATTCATGGGACATAATATATCCACTTATTGTTATAAATGGCAGTATTTTATCATCTCATGATTTTGTGTGTGGGGGGGTATGTGTGTGTTAGTGTGTGTGTTTATACTCATAGTACCTTTATTCACAATAGTCACAAACTGGAAATAACTGAAATGTCCACCAACATGTAAATGACCAAAAAAATGTGACATATTCATGCAATATGCTACTACTCAGAAACAAATTGTGTGATGTTTTAATGTTCTTATACACTAGAAAAATTTCTTTATGAAATCTTCACTTTTTTCAGAGTAGTTTATGATTTTTGTTATTGTAAGCTACTCTTCTTCTAGGGGTATTTTTGCCTGAATAGTCACAAGGACTCTGGATTAGAGAAGTGACTCTTCTAGCAAGTTCTATTTATCTTGCACAAGGGCTCCAAAGGTTTCACCAGGTAATTTTAAAATATCTTTACTAAGGTACAATTGACAAAAATAAAATTTATATGATTAAAGTATATAATTGGATCAATGTTGACATTTGGAGGTAAAATATGCCCAGAAGAAAAAGGAAAAAAAAATTGACATATACATGCACCCATGAAAATATCATTGCAATACAAAATTAACACATTTATTACCCAAAAGAGTATTTGCGCCACTTTGTCATTCCTCTCTCCTGACCCACACACCACCCCCACATTCCGAGGCAACCAACGATCTGCTTTCTGCCACTATAAATTAGTTTGCATTTTATAGATTCTTGCACAAATAAAATCATGATTAAGTACTCTTGGTTGATTTGCTTCTTTCATTGAACTACAATTGTTTTAAAATTCATCCATGCTGTTAATTCTTATGGACAGTTTATTTCTTTTTGGTGCTAAGTAGTATAACACTGCATGAATGTACTACCATTTATCAATTCACCTTGGGGACGCTTGGAGTTGTTTCCAGTTTAGGGATATTACAATTAAAGCTCCTATGATCATTCTTGTGTAAGTCTTTATATGGACATAAGCTTTCATTTTTCTTGGGAACATGCCTAAGCATGGAATGCTGGGATAATATGGAAAACATAAACTGATTTCTAGAGTAGTTTTACAATTTTACATTCTTACTAACAGTGTGTGAGAGTTCCAACTCATCCACTTACTCATCAGTAGTTGATAAAGATAGTCTTCTTAATTTTAGCCATTCTAATAAGTATATAGTGGTTTCTCACTGTGGTTTTAATTTGCATTTCACAACGACTAAATACAGGGTGTATCCTAAGACTATGGCCTCAGAAACACTCTAGTGCAAGTCAACACTCAGCCTCCAGCAATTCATTGAAATTACCATGGAATCGTTGCTACCAGAGTTTATGGCTCTAGTGATTTCTGCTCCAGTTAAGCAGATTCTGGGTTCTCTATCTTTGTGCCTTAGTCCATTTGCATTACTGTAAAGGAATACCTGAGACTGGATCATTTTTTAAGGAAAAGCAGTTTCTGTGGCTCGTGGTTCTGCAGGCTGGACAAGAAGCATGGGGTCTCACATTTGCTTCTGGTGAGGGCCTAAGGAAACTTCTATTCATGGTAGAAGGTGAAGGGATGCAGGCATCACATGGTGAGAGAGGATGAAAGCTGGGAAGGGGGCAGTACCAGGCTTATTTTAACAACCAGCATCCATAGTCAGCGAACGAATAAAACAAGAACTAACTCATTACCACGAGGATGTCACCAAGCCATTCATGAGGAATTTGCCCCCATAACCCAAACACTTCACAATAGGCCCCACGTCCAACACTGGGGATCAAATTTCAATATTAGATTTAGATATTAGATATATATCTAAACTATATTACTTTGGATGTGCCTATGTCTCCATATTTAGGGTGGCAGTTTATCCTAAGACTTCAGTTCTCTGATAGGTTCAAGAAAAGGCATTGATTTTCTGGTTTACCCAGCTTTTCCTTATTGTGAAGATTTCAAGTTTATTACATGTCAAAGCTGGAACTGTACATCTATGGAAAGGTTTTTAACTAAAGTTTTTAACCAAAATTTAACTTATTCAATAGATATAGGGCCATTTTGGTTATCTGATTATTCTTTTGTGAGCTTTCAAGGTTTGTGTTTTCAAGGAATTTTTCCATTTAAGTTGTCATACTTATTGGCATAAAGCTCTTTATAATACTTATTTTTAATATCTGCAAAATCTATAATCATGTCCCTATCTCATTTCTAATATTAATAATATGTGACTTCTTTTTTTCCCAATTACTCTTGCTAGAGGTTTATCAATTTTATCTTCTCAAATAATCAGCATTCACTTTTATTGATTTTCTCTATTGGGTTTGTTTTTTATATTATTGATTTCCATTTTAATCTTCATTATTTTCTTTATTTTTCATAATTTAGGTTTCATTTGCTTCTCTTTTTCTATCTTCTTAATGAGGTGAAAACCAAGATCACTAATTTAAACATTTTTTCTTTTCTAATGAAGTTTAGTGCTATAAATTTCCCTGTATACACTATTTTAGCTGTATCCTACATATCTTAATGTGTTGTTTTAATTTTCATTTAAAAACATTTTATTGCTTCTTTGAATCTTAAATTATTTAGAAATTTTTACTTTAGTTAGCATTTTTAGTTTAGTTTAGTTAGCATATTTTTTCTGATATCTTTTTTTTATTGGCTATTTATCTAATTCAGTTTTGCTCAGAGAACCTGCTTACTATGACTTGACTCACTTAAAATTTATTCAGACTTGTTTTATGGACAAGGATATTATCTATTTTAATAAATGTATACTTAAAAAGTATCTGTCATTTGATGGTGGATTCTATACATGACACAGGTCAAGGTGATCTACAGTATTGTTCAAGTATTTATATTCTTATTGATATTCCATCTTCTCATTTTAGGTACTATTGAAAGAAGAGTTAAAATGATTGAACTACAATTGTGGATTTGTCCATTTCTTTCTTTATTTTGGAGTTTTTGCTTTATTTATTTTGGAGCTCTGTTAATAAGTGCACAAACATTTAGAAAATTTTTTAACATTAAGTTCAGTGACTCAAGTCCTGGTTTGTTACACAGGTAAACTTGTGTCATGGGAGGTTGTTGTGCAGATTATTTATCACCCATGTATTAAGCCTAGTACCTACTAGTTATTTTTCCTAATCTTCTCCCTCCTCCCACGCTTCACCCTCTTATAGGCCCCAGTGTGTTGTGTTCCCCTCTATGTGTCCGTGTGTTCTCATTATTTAGCTCATTCTATTACATTTAGGAATCTTATACCCTCTTGATAAATAGGTCCTTTGTAACATCACAAAATGACTGTCATTATCTCTGCTTACACTCTTTGCTCTAAAACCTAATTTGTCTAAAATTAAAATAGCCATTCCAGCTTTCTTTGGATTAGGGTTATTGTGTATATTGTGACTATCCACACTACATTTAACCTAGCTGTATCTTCGTATTTCAAGTTCCTTGTAGGTTTCTTATAGGCACTATATAATTAGGACCTGCTTATCTGATCTGACAATCTCCACCTTTTGATTAGGGTGTTTAGAATATTTATATTTAATGTAATATTTATATTTTTGGTTTTAAACAGACCATCCTCATAGTTGTGTTCTATATATTCCATATGTTCTTTTATCACTTTTTTCTCTCTTTCTCCCTTCTTTGGGATTAGTTGAGCATTTTTTACTATTTCATTTTCACTTCTTTTTGGCTTAACAGCTATAACTTTTAAGTTATTTTAGTTGTTGCATTAGGATGTATATTTTATATCTTTATTTTGTCACAGTTTATTTTTATGTGATATTTTTATCATTTCATTCATAAGGATTTTACCAAAATTCTTCACAAAAGTTATTTAAAGAAGAAGTTTCAATTCTCCTCTCCCAGCCTTTTTACTGTTGCTTTCATACATTTTACTTAATACATATGTTATAAATCCCAATTTATTATTACTTTTTATTTAAAGAGTTAATTATCTTTCAGAAAAAAATGTAATAAGAGAGAAATGTTTCAATATTTACCCACTGTATTAGTCCATTCTCACACTGCTATGAAGAAATACCTGAGACTGGGTAATTTATAAGGGAAAAAAGGTTTAATTGACTCACAGTTTCACATTGATGCAGAGGCTTCAGGAAACTTACAATCATGGTAGTAGGCAAAGGAAAAGCAAGTGCCTTCTTCACAGGGTGGAAGGACAGAATGAATGCAAGGAGGGGAAATGCCAGGTACTTATAAAATGATCAGCTGTCATGAGAACTCACTCACTATCACTAGAACAGCATGGCAGAAACCACCCCCATGATCTAATTACCTCCACCTGGTCCCACTCTTAACATGTGGGGATTATGGAGATTGCAACTTGAGATGAGATTTGGGTGGGGAGATAGAGCCAAACCATATCATTCCACCTCGGCCCCTCCCAAATCTCATGTCTTTTCACATTCCAAACCATCATCACTTCCCAACAGTCCCCCAAAGTCTTAACTAATTTCAGCATTAACTCAGAAGTCCACAGTCCAAAGTCTAATCTGAGACAAGGCAAGTCCCTTCCATCTATGAGCCTGTAAAATCAAAAGCAAGTTAGTTACTTCTTAGAAACAACGGAGTACAGGCATTGGATAAATGCTCTCATTCCAAATTGGAGAAACTGGCCAAAACAAAGGAGCTACAGGCCCCATGCAAGTCTGAAATCCAATAGGTCAGTGGCTTCTTCAGGTGTATGGTACAAGCTGTTAATGGATCTACCATTCTGGAGTCTGGAGGACAATAGCCCTCTTTTCACAGCTCCACTAGGCAGTGCCCCAGTGGGGAGTCTGTGTGGGGGCTACAGCCCCACATTTCCCTTCCACACTGCCCTAGCAGAGGGTCTCCATGAGGGCTCCACCCTTGCATAAAACTTCTGCTTGGACATCCACGCCTTTCCATACATCCTCTGAAACATAAGCAGAGGTTCCCAAACCTCAATTCTTGACTTCTACACACCTGCAGGCCCAACACCACGTGTAGGCTGCCAAGTCTTGGGGATTGCACTCTATGAAGCAATGGCCTGAGCTCGATGTTGGACCCTTTTAATCATGCCTGGGATGCAGGGCACTAAGTCGTGAAACTGCCCAGAGTAGCAAGGCCCTGGGCCCAGCCCACAAAACCATTTTTTCCTCCTAGATCTCCAGGCCTGTGATGGGAGGGCTGCTGTGAAGGGCTCTGACATGTCTCAGAGACATTTTCCCCATTGTTTTGGTGATTAGCACTTGGCTCCTCATTACTTTTTGCAAATTTCTGCAGCCAGCTTACATTCCTCCCCAGAAAAGATGGTTTTCTTTTCTACTGCATCCTCAAGCTACAAATTTTCCAAACTTTTATGCTTTGTCACCTCTTGAATGCTTTGCTGCTTAGAAATTTCTTCCACCAGATACCCTAAATCATCTGTCTCAAGTTCAGTTTCACAGATCTCTAGGGCAGGGACAAAATGCTGCCAGTGTCTTTGCTAAAGCATAGCAACAGGCACCTTTATTCCAGTTCCAAACAAGTTCCTCATCTCCATCTGAGACCACCTCAGCCTGGACTTTATTGTGCATATCACTATCAGCATTGTGGTAAAAACCATTCAACAAGTCTCTAGGAAGTTCCAAACTTTCCCACTTCCTCCTGTCTTCTTCTGAGCCTTCCAAACTGTTCCAACCTCTGCCTGTTTCCCAGTTCCAATGTTGCTTCTACATTTTTGGGTACATTTATAGCAGCACCCACTCTCAGTACCAATTTACTAGTCCATTCTCACACTACTGTGAAGAAGTACCCAAGACTGGGTAATTCATAAAGGAAACAGGTTTAATTGACTCACAGTTCCACATAGCTTGGAAAGCCTCAGGAAATTTACAATCATGGCAGAAGGCAAAGGAGAAGCAGGCATCTTCTTCACGGGGCAGCAGAACAGAGTGAGTACAAGCAGAAAAAATGCCAGATGCTTATAAAACCATCAGATCTTTTGAGAGCTCACTATCACTAATACAGTATAAGGGAAAACCACTCCCATGATTCAATTATGTCCACCTGGTCCTACCCTTGACACTTGGGGATTACAATTTGAGATAAAATTTGGGTGAGGACACAGAGCCAACCCATATCACCCATGTAATCCTCTCTGTTTTTCTTCAGTTCTTTGTGTAAATCTAGGTTCCCAACTGACACAATTTACCTCTGCTTGCACGACTTCTCTTAGCAAGTCTTGCATTGCAGATCTCTGTGTAAAGAATTATTGCAACTTTTATATATTTGAAAAAAAAGTCTTTTTTGAAGAGTATTTCCTTTGAAGTGTATTTTTGATGGACATATAATTCTAGGTTAGATTTTTTTCTGGTACTTTTAAAGATGCTGTGCCTTTTTTATGGTTTCTATTGTTTTCAACAAGAAATCTGCTGTAATCCATATCATTGTTCTTCATTACATAATGCATATATTTTCTATGAGGATTTTGAGTTGCTTTATTTTCTTTTTAATCACGGGTTTGTTTTTTTTTTAATCAATGGTTTTAAGCATTTGATCATAATGTGCCTTGGTATAGTTTTCTTGTTTCTTGTACTTTGGGTTCATTGAACTTTTGAATCTGCATGTTTATAATTTTCACCAAATTTGGAATGTTTTCAGCTATTTTTTTCTTTAAATAGTTTTTAAATCTTCACCCCCCCCCCCCCACATCCTCTGCTTAGGGGACTGTAATTATTTGTATATTTAGTTTCTTGAATTTTTTGCATAGCTCACTGATGCTCTTTTAAGTATTTTTTTCTCTCTTTGTTTCATTATAGATAGTTTCTATTGCTATGTCTTCAAGCTCACTAATCTTTTGAGCCCTATTGTCTACTCTGTTAATTCTATCCAGCATATGCTTGATCTCAGAAATTGCCATTTTTATCTTTTAAAGTTTTATTTGCTCAATCTTTCTTCTGGCATTTGAACATATGGAACATAGCCATAATTACTTTTTAAATGTTTTCTTTTTTCTAAGTTTATCATCTATACCATGTTCAGTCCATTTTCATTTACTGATTTGCCTCAATGTAGGTTGCATTTTCCTGTTTCTTTGCGTACTTGACAATGTTACTCAGAGTCCAAGCATTATATTTAGACCTTGTTTGATACTAGATACTTTTGTATTCCTATAAATATTTTTGAGCTTTCTTCTAGGACATAGTTGAGTTATTTGGAAACTGTTTGATCTAACTTTTAAGCTTGATTAAGGAGGAACAGAACAACATTGGATCTAGGGTTCATTTTTTTTCTACAACTGATGCTCCATACATTACTAGGTTTTGCGCTCTAGCTGTTGACAATAAACACCCTTCCCAGTGATGTGTGAGCTCTATATACTCTTCCTTCTACTAGTTTGGGATATTCTTTCTCCCACCTTAGGGTATTTCCCTCACCTGCACATTCTACTCAATACTACTAAATATTTGAGGGAGAGTCTCTACTAATTTCCAGCATTTTATCTCTGCAAAGCTCTCTTCTGTTACTCTACCATGCAAACCTCAGCTGCCTTAGCCTCTCCAAACTTCCAGATCAGTCTTCTCAACAGAGAGGATGCTCCCCATCCCTGAGCCTTGTCCTTGTCCTGGAAACCTTCCAGGCCATTCATAATATATGAATCAAAAATTTGATTTTACTGGAGGGGCATTGTGCTTTGTTTGAAAATGACAGGAAAACCCCTAAGAGTCCATGCCATATTTTTCAAATTTTTAAAAGACAAATCTAGGGGTAAATATTTTCGGATAATTCACTATTGCACTCATTTTTTTGTTATGAAATTTATTGTATTTTATAATCTTTCATCCAAGCTCATATACTTTCATATTCTATATTGGTAATGAAGGCTTTTTCACTAAGTTCATTAAGAATATTATTTGCAGTTGTAATGTTTACATTATTGTCATTTTGATATACAGATCCATCTTTTGTAGATTGTTTATATAATTTAATTCATATACAGGTGAACCACTTTAAACCTCACTTTAATTACTGAATATTAAAGAAGACTGAAGAATGCAGTCCTAAATCATTCACCATTTTTAAGAACACAGTGATTAAAATACAGAATTATATATTTCTCTGACAAGATAATAAATCTTGTATTTAAAACATGAAATGTACTTGTAGAAAGTTATGTTATCACTTTTTCTAAAATTGCCTAAGCCTGCTGGTACTCTGTAGGCTTACAGAGATTCTAAGTAGTACACTTGTCACATTTTAAGAAACGCAACCTTAGAAAATCCAATAAAACTATAGACCCTTTCAAAGAAATACACAGAAACATTTCTGAAATGCATTTGAGACTTCAGGCTTGGAATCACTCTTATAGTGGTTTACTTTGATTAGGGAATAGATACAATATATTATGAGCATGAAAACAGGGTCTCTTGTCTGAAAGCCTAACAATTTCTGAATAAGGAACATCTGGGGTTATTTTCTCAATACAGGATTATGATATGGCAGACAGTTATAATTACATGAGTAATCCAGTATGAAAACTAAAATGAAAAAATCTGGTGTAGTCTTATAATTTCAGGCATCTTGATATTCAAATACCATCCATAGACAGAGTTTATTATCATTTACATATAATGAGTTTTGGAGAAATGGCTAAAGCCTTTTTAGACGTTACTAAGCTGGAAATTACCAGAAATGCGGCAGGATAAATCTAGAATACTAGGAAAGCCAGAGGAATATCTCCTTAAGTGAGGCAATGATGCTTTTACAAAACAAAAATAACAGTTAAAAACCTAATGTGAGAGTCTTGGTGTTGTGGCTTTGGCACCAGTCAAGTTCCTCATGGAAACTAGTCTTAGTTTCTACTCCACATGAATAGAAAAAGCAGCTGAGCGTGGTGGCTCATGCCTGTTATCCCAGCACTTTGGAAGGCTGAGGCAGGCAGATCACCTGAGGTCAGGAGTTCAAGACCAGACTGCCCAACATGGAGAAACCCTCTCTCTACTGAAAATATAAAATTAGCCGGGCATGGTGGCGCATGCCTGTAATCCCAGCTACTCCGGAGGCTGAAGCAGGAGAATCACTTGAACCCGGGAGGCAGAGGTTGCAGTGAGCCGAGATCGCGCCACTGTACTCCAGCTTGGACAACAAGAACGAAACTCTCTCTCGAAAAAAAAAAAAACATTTACCCAAATTGCACCTACCACTTAGGTGTTACAAGTTTTAAACTCACTAGTTACTATCCACATGCATGTTCCTTTTTAAAATAAAAAGAAAGATATTCTTTTCAAATGACATTGTAATCAGATATCAATAAATTTTAAAATGCTTCCTAATTCAATTTGCTTTAATGTTAAAATTCATTTGAGTGTAAAATAACAAGCAAACAAAGATGCTTTGGTTAGGAATAATTCAAGTTTTATTTAACAAAATATACTGGAGTTTGGTTTAAGATGTTTGCTAACACTTCTCAGCCCCACATCCCTCAGTAGCTCGCTAGCATGAGGCCTGCCCCAGGTTCTTATCTGAGATCAGCTGACTCTCATGTAGTGTTATGATCTCTTATTAATATCTCCAAATGTAGAGGGATACCTTTCAAAATATCTTTGAAGAAGTTCATGCAAATAATTTTTCTACCTATCAGACACAGTGTAATATTTCAGATAGTTCATGGAAACTCTGCCATCCCAAGTAGAAAAGTAGCCCAATCCGTTTTAAGGTAAGGGTGATAATTGAAACAAGATCAAAAAATTAAACTCAGTACTGCAACCTTTACAACACAGTACTATTATCTTCTAGAGCCTCTAACTCAGTGTCTCACACTGAGTCATTAACATATCCTGGTTATAGTGAGAACTTTCCAAATCTCTATTCCTTTGGTGACTTTTTAAAGCAGTATCAATAAAGGGCTTATAAATAAGCACGGATTTTCCCCACTGGCTTCCTTCAAAGCCTGAAACTGCCTTGGAATGGAGCAAAAAGGATTAAAAAGTTTTAATATATTCAAAAGCAGTAGGCACAATGTTCCTGAGCCTAGAGACATAATAGAGAAAAACTGAACTGTTCCACTTTGAGTAATTCAAGCAATTATCAGAGGAATGCATATAGCATATATAAGGCTTAAAAATATAGGAACACAGTCAAGGAAATATAATTGGAGCTGTTGGATTCAGAGAGGAAAAAAGCATCGGTTAGTCAGTTACGGAAGATGTAACTTTTTTCATTGGAAAGTGTCCTGGATTTAGGTGAGAAGGTCTGATTCCTATATCAGCTATACTATTATCATCTGTATGACAGGAGGCAAGTGACATATTCTCTAATTCAGTTCCCACAGAAATAACAATCTTCTTAGGACAGTTATAGGAATAATATTTTAAAAAATAAAAGCACCTGACATCTCAGCACCTGGAGATGGATTCAAGACTTGGCTCTAAATGTCTGAATTAGTGTCTTCGAACATGTCACTTAACATTTCTGAACATCAGCTTCTATGCGCTATACGTTTAAAGATTGCTGGTATGACTCTGATGCTTGGGTTGACTCCCAGAGAGCAAACATAAACCAGGCCCGTACCAAGAGATTAGGACTTGGAGAATGAGAACTAGAAATGGCTTCAGCTACGTGGACAATGGACACTGGTATATACCAGTAATAAGTAGGGTTCCAGGAAACTGGTAAATCAATCGTAACTTTGTGAATTTATGTATTCCCGAAATGTGCAGTCTTGTTTAGTCTGATTAGCTTAGAGACAGCTATTTGATCAATCTGTTGAATAAGGCAGAATTTGAAGACCTTTCCAGGGCATAAATGAGATCCATGTTGAGAAAGTCCCTAATGGGTAGACTTGGAGCACATTCTGTAAAATAGCCATTCCTATCAAGTTGTTTACAGCAAAGTCCTTTCTCCATCTCTTTGAATTCCTGACTCCCCTCCGTCAAACCCTGGCTCATCTCTTTGAACTCCTGTCTCCCCTCAGCCAAACACTAGCTCATCTCTTTGAACTCCTGTCTCCCCTCAGCCAAACACTGGCCTGGGCACAAAAAGAGAAAGACTGGCACATGGTCTCAACATTTGAAAGCTAACCAAGGTCAGCCAGGCACCGTGGCTCATGCCTGTAATCCCAGCACTTTGGGAGGCCAAGGTGTGTGGATCGCTTAAGGTCAGGAGTTCAAGACCATCCTGGCCAACATGGTAAAACCCCATCTCTATTAAAAATACAAAAAAAAAAAAAAAATTATCTGGTGTAGTGGTGAACACCTGTAATCCCAGCTACTTGGGAGGCTGAGGCAGGAGAATTGCTTGAACCTGGGAGGCAGAGGTTGCAGTGAGCTGAGATGTCAGCCTGCGTGACAGAGTAAGACTGTCTCAAAAAACATAAAAATATAGAAATAAAGCTAACTAAGGTAGAATAATAAGGGTTGCATTTAGTGTTTTTGTCTTTTTACAATAGTCTTTCTAAAAATAAAACTAGCAAAGAGAATAAAAAGCAAAAACAAACAAGCAAAGAAAACTACTCCATCTCTGATAAAATAAGACACAATTAAAACTCCAAATCAAAATCTGGAGTGTTCAAAAGAACAGTGTTCACATATAGTACATCCTGGACCAAATTCAGGAAAGGGGTTGAGAACAGAAACTTGTCTCTGTAGAACTATGGCAATACCCCAAATCCACAAAAAGTGAGTGGCAAAATTGATGTAACAAACCAGTAATCCATTGCTTCAAATAGCAGTATCTAGGAGGTTGGGCTAAGGGAAAGTCACAAGCCATGAGATGGAAGGAACAGGGCTTAAGAAGGATTTTTTCAGACTTAACATCTTTCAAAGTAGGCTATTGGTGAGGCAAGGTAGAATATAAAGAATGAATGGCCTGACACAGAAGAAAGAAAAAAGAGTGAGGAGAAACCAGTTCTGCAATGTATGCAGAAGCCAGTGCTACATTGTCCTAGTAAAGGCCAGTGAGATGCGCAGTTTCACTACTAGCCAGGCACATATCCAGGTCTGCAGGAGTGGTGAGGTAACTGTGAAAACCTATGACCAGTAGAGTCAATAATTAAAGTGTGTTAGTGCTTCAACTTGTTCCCCTAACCTTTCCTTTACATTGTACTTCCATAAGCACCAGGCCTAGGAATAAAGCACTTTTTTTTTTTTTTTTTTTTTTTTTTTTTTTTTTTTTTTTTTTTTTTGAGGCGGAGTCTCGCTCTGTCGCCCGGGCTGGAGTGCAGTGGCCGCATCTCAGCTCACTGCAAGCTCCGCCTCCCAGGTTCACGCCATTCTCCTGCCTCAGCCTCCCGAGTAGCTGAGACTACAGGCGCCTGCCACCTCGCCCGGCTAGTTTTTTGTATTTTTAAAGTAGAGACGGGGTTTCACCGTGTTAGCCAGGATGGTCTCGATCTCCTGAACTCGTGATCCGCCCGTCTCGGCCTCCCAAAGTGCTGGGATTACAGGCTTGAGCCACCGCGCCCGGCCTGGAATGAAGCACTTTTTAAAGATCAGAAATATCTTTAAAAAAGATAAGAAACAGTGCATTTTATACTATTAAAAAATAAGTAAATAAATAAAAATAAGCAAAAATTAAAAGTATTATACAAAAAAAAAAAAACCAGAAAAACTGGAATAATCAGCTCTCTACAAATTAAACAAAATATTGCCCTCTGAAACAGAGATTTCAAACATGAGATGATGACAACCAAAGTAGATTCATTATGAAATAGTGCAAATGCAAATCAGAAACTGAAGAGAAAAATAAATAATTACCAAGATAGCATTACTTTGAAAACTACAAAAAGGAGAATAAACACAGCTGGGTCCAGCACATGGTGAACAGCATTGCAGTCAGGCGCAGTGGCTCACGCCTGTAATCCCAGCACTTTGGGAGGCAGAGGTGGGTAGATCACTTGAGGTCAGGAGTTCGAGACCAGCCTGGCCAACATGGTGAAACCCCATCTCTACTAAAAATACAAAAATTAGCCAGGTGCAGTGACAGATGCCTGTAGTCCCAGCTACTTGGGAGGCTGAGGCAAAAGGATCACTTGAACCCGGGAGGAAGAGGTTGTACTGAGCTGAGATTGTGCCACTGCACTCCAGCCTAGGCAACAGAGCAAGACTCCATCTCAAAAACACACAAACAAACAAAGCACTGTAAAGTAGAGTATAATAAAATGTAAAATACCAGAGTAAAATAGAATTAAGGAGAAAATAATAAATGCAGAATATATACAAAGACTAGTAAATCTTTAATGGGTGTCATTGAAGACAAGAATGAAACAAATGGAGCAGAAGAAGTATTCACTATACTATAAAACGAGAAATAAATAGCACAAAGATAACAAAAATATACAAGTATGTGAAAACTGAGCAACACACTCTTGAACAATCATTGGGTCAAAGAAGAAGTCAAAAGGCAAATTTTAAAATATCTTGAGATAAACAAAAATGAAAACACAACATACTAAAACTTATGGGATGCAGCATTCTTGGTGATAAATGCCCAAATTATAATAGAAGAAAAACCTCCAATAAATGAGTCAACATTACATCTAGGAACTAGGGAGAAAAAGATCCAAGCCTAAAGCTAGTAGAAGAAAGGAAATAATAAAGATTAGAGCAGAAATAAGTAAAATAGAGAATCCAAAAGCAATGGGAAAATATCAACAAAACTAAGGGTTGGTTTTCTGAAAAGGTGAACAAAAATTGGCAAATGCTTAACTAGACTAACAGAAAAGAGAAAAGATTCAAATACATAAAATCAGAAGTGGAAGAGATGACATTTCAATTGATGCCACAGAAATAAAAACATCACTAAGGGATTATTAGGAACAATTATAAACCAACAAATTTGACAATCTAAAAGAAATGATAAATGTATAGAAGCATGCAACCTACCAAGAATGAATCAAGAAGAAATAGGAAACCTGAACAGACCTATACCAGATACGGAGATTGAATCAGTATAAAAAAAACTCACATCAAAACAAACATACAAAAAATCCCAAGACCAAATGGCTTCACAAGTAAATTCTAACCAAACATTTGAAGAAGAATTAATACCAATTCTTAAACTCTTCCAAAAAATAGAAGAAAAACACTTCCAATGTCTTTTTAAAGAGGCAATATTACCCTGATACCAAGGCCAGATAAATATACCACAGGAAAAGGTAAATACCCCTGATGAACATGAATGCAAAATCCTCAATATCAGCAAACTGAATTCAAAAGCACAATAAAAGAATCATATCCCATGATTAAGTGGATTTATCCATGAAATTCAAGAATGGTTCAACATACACAAATAAACCAATGTGATACACAACATAAATAAGGGATAAAAATTACAGAATTTACTCAATAAGTGCAGAAAAGCCATTTGACAAAATTCAAAATTCTTTCATCATGGCTTGGTGGAAGGCAGATCACGGTGGATAGGAGGCAAAACTAGACTGCAGCTTCAACTTGGACAGACAGAGCAGCATGTGGAGGCCCTCACTGTGAATTTTTGCTTCAGAATGACTGCAGGAATACATCAGGAAATCTGAGAGGACCCACAGACCCTCTGAAGGAAGCAGATTGCTCCTGCAGGATCCAGAAGACACCCCAAATACTGTGAATGCCCCAACTGTTGATGTGGGAAAGGGAGATCATCCACCCCTAAACACACACCCTCACTGGGGAAACTGAAGGTCTAGATTATAGGAGAAGATTCTGACCTTACCTGGAGATGAGTAAATTTAGACAGCCAGGTGAAATACAAGAGTAGAGGAAGCAGCAGGAAAAGCCCTGCTGGGTCGCCTAGGAAACCATTTCTGCCTGGCCTCACATGGATTCTTCAGGAGGGTGGCCAGAGTCACTGGGAAAAGGATACAGGGAGAAGGGAATATCCAGCTGAACTTTGTAACAATTTGAACTGATCAAGAAGTATCCTGGCCAGATCTCAGGGGAAGGCGTGAATCCAGTGTGCAGACTCCAAAAGCAGGGGAAGAATGAAAGCCATTCTTTCATGGTTTTGCAGCTGGGAGGCAGGAAGCCTGGAGCAAGTTCTCAGCCCTACTTGCCCACTGCCTGGAACCAGACTCAGTGCTATTGGGGGGTACAGTGGGAGTGAGACCAGCCCTTTGGATTGCATGGGAGCTGGGTGAGACCTGTGACTGCCGGCTTTCCTACTTCCCTGACAAACTGCATGACGCAGCAGAAACAGCCACAATCCTCCTAGAAACATAACTCCATTGACCTGGGAACCTTACCCCATCCCCCACAGCAGCTGTAGCAAGATCTGCCCAAGGAGTCTGAGCTCAGACATACTAGACCTGCCGCCACCCAGTGGTCCTTCCCTACTCACCCGGTAAGTGAAGACAAAGGGCACATACTCTTGGCAGTTCTAGGGCCCCACACAGGCCTATGCCTCCCCATACTGCCACAGCTGTTGCTCTCAGGAAAGTGCCACCTCCCAGCAGGAGGCCAACCAGCACAAACATAGTGCATTAATCACCAAAGCTAAGAAGCCTCAAAGAGTCCATTTCACCCCATCTGTACCACCTCCACCAGAACAGGTGCTGGTATCCATTACTGAGAGACCCACAAATGGTTCACATCACAGGACTCTGTGCAGACAACCACTAGTACCAGACCAGAGTCTGGTAGATCTGCTGAGTGGCTAGATCCAGAAGAGAGATAACAATCACTACAGCTCAGCTTTATGGAAGCCACATCCATAGGAAAATGGGGAGAGTACTACATCAACGGAACAGTCCATGGAACAAAAGAACCTGAACAACAGCCTTCAGCCCTAGACCTTCCCTAGACAGCCTGCCCAAATGAGAAGGAACCAGAAAACCAACTCTGGTAATATGACAAAACAAGGTTATTTAACACCACCAAAAATCATACTAGCTCACCAGTAATGAATCCAAACCAAGAAGAAATCCCTGATTTACCTGAAAAGGAATTCAGGAGTTTAGTTGTTAAGCTAATCAGAGAAGCACCAGAGAAAGGGGAAGCCCAATGTAAGGAAATTTAAAAAATGATATAAGAAGTAAAGACAGAAATATTCAATGGAATAGATAGCATAAATAAAAAACAATCAAAACTTCAGGAAACAATGGACACACTTATATGCTGTGCAAAATGCAATGCAATGCAAAATGCTCTGGAAAGTCTCAGCAATAGAATTCAACAAGTAGAAGAAACAAATTCAGAGCTCAAAGACAAAGTCTTTGAATTAACCCAATCCAACAAAGAGAAAAAGAATAAGAAAATACGAACAAAGCCTCCAAGAAGTCTAGGATTATGTTAAATGACCAAACCTAAGAATAATCAGTGTTCTTGAGCAAGAAGAGAAACCTAAAAATTTGGGAAACATGTTTGGGGAAATAATTGAGGAAAATTTCCCTGGCCTTGCTAGAGACCTAGACATCCAAACACAAGAAATAAAGAACACCTGGGAAATTCATTGCAAAAAGATCATCGCCTAGGCACACTGTCATCAGGTTATATAAATTTAAGATGAAGGAAAGAATCTTAAACACTGTGAGACAAAAGCACTAGGTAACCTGTTAAAAAAAAAAAAAACCTATCAGATTAACAACAGATTTCTAAGCAGAAACCCTACAAGCTAGAATAAATCGGGGCCCTATATTCAGCCTCAAACAATTACCATCCAAGAATTTTGTATCCAGAAAAATTAAGCTTCATATATGAAGAAAAGATACACTCTTTTTCAGACAAACAAATGCTGAGAGAATTCACCACTACCAAGCCACCACTACAAGAACTGCTAAAAGGATCTCTAAATCTTAAAAAAAAGTCCTGGAAACACATTAAAACACAACTTCTTTAAAGCATAAATTTCACAGAACCTATAAAACAAAAATACGATTTAAAAAACAAACACAAAAACAAACAAACAAAAATCAAGCTATGGAGACAACAAACAGCATGATGAATGGAATGGTACCTCACATCTCAATAGTAACACTGAATGTAAATAGCCTATACGCTCTACTTAAAATACACAGAATTGCAGAATGGATAAGAATTCACCAACCAACTATCTGCTACCTTCAAGACACTCACTTATCACATAAGGACTCATATAAACTTAAGGTGAAGGAGTAGAAAAAGACATTTCATGCAAATGGACACCAAAAGCAAGCAGGAAGCAAGAGTAGCTATTATTTATTTATTTAGATGGAGTCTCACTCTGTCGCCAGGCTGGAATGCAGTGATGCGATCTCAGCTCACTGCAACCTCCGCCTCCCAGGTTAAAGTGATTCTCCTGCTTCAGTCTCCTGAGTAGCTGGGACTGCAAGAGCACACCACCACGCCCAGCTAATTTTTGTACTTTTAGTATAGACATGGTTTCACCATGTTGGCCAGTTTGGTCTTGAACTCCTGACCTCGGGTAATCCATCCACCTCGGCCTCCCAAAGTGTTGGGATTACAGGCATGAGCCATCACGCCCAGCCAGTAGCTATTCTTATATCAGACAAAATAAACTTCAAAGCAACAGCAGCTTAAAAAGACACAGAGGGACATTATATAATGATAAAAGGCCTTGTCCAACAGGAAAATATCACAATTCTAAACATATGCACCTAACACTGAAGCTCCCAAATTTATAAAACAATTACTAATAGACCTAAGAAATGAGATAGACAGCAACACAATAGTCATGGGGGACTTAAATCTCCACTGACAGCACTAGACAGATCATCAAGACAGAAAGTCAACAAAGAAACAATGGATTTAAACTATACCCTGGAACAAATGGACTTAACAGATATATACAGAACATTCCATCCAACAACCACAGAATATACATTCTATTCAACAGCACATGGAACTTCCTCCAAGATAGACCATATGATAGGCCATAAAACGAGCCTCAATAAATTTAAGAAAATTGAAATTATATCAAGCACTCTCTCAGACCACAGTGAAATAAAACTGGAAATCAACTCCAAAAGGAACTTCAAAACCATGCAAATACATGGAAATTAAATAATCTGCTTCTGAATGATCATTGGGTCACAAAAATGAAATCAAGATGAAAATTTAAAAATTCTTCAAACTGAACAATAATAGTGATGCAGCCTATCAAAACCTCTGGGATTCAGCAAAGGTGGTGCTCATAGGAAAGTTTATAACCCTAAACGCCTACATCAAAAAGTGTGAAACAGCACAAAAACACAATCTAAGGTCACACCTCAAGGAACTAGAAAAATAAGAACAAACCAAACCCAAATGAAGAAGCAGAAAGAAAATAACCAAGATCAGAGCAGAACTAAATGAAATTGAAACAAAAAAATACATAAGATAAATGAGATAAAGAAACTTCTGGGAGCAAGATGGCCGAATAGGAACAGCTCCAGTCTCCAACTCCCAGCGCCAGCGACACAGAAGACCGGTGATTTCTGCATTTTCAACTGAGGTACTGGGTTCATCTCACTGGGGAGTGCCGGACGATTGGTGCTGGTCAGCTGCTGCAGCCCGACCAGCGAGAGCTGAAGCAGGGCGAGGCATCGCCTCACCTGGGAAGCGCAAGCGGGAAGGGAATCCCTTTTCCTAGCCAGGGGAACTGAGACACACAACACCTGGAAAATCGGGTAACTCCCACCCCAATATTGCACTTTAAGCAAACAGGCACACCAGGAGATCATATCCCACACCTGGCCGGGAGGGTCCCACGCCCACAGAGCCTCCCTCATTGCTAGCACAGCAGTCTGTGATCTACCGGCAAGGCAGCAGCGAGGCTGGGGGAGGGGCGCCCGCCATTGCTGAGGCTTAAGTAGGTAAACAAAGCTGCTGGGAAGCTCCAACTGGGTGGAGCTCACAGCAGCTCAAGGAAACCTGCCTGTCTCTGTAGACTCCACCTCTGGGGACAGGGCACAGTTACACAACAACAACAACAACAACAACAACAAAAAGCAGCAGAAACCTCTGCAGACGCAAACGACTCTGTCTGACAGCTTTGAAGAGAGCAGTGGATCTCCCAACATGGAGGTTGAGATCTGACAAGGGACAGACTGCCTGCTCAAGTGGGTCCCTGACCCCTGAGTAGCCTAACTGGGAGACATCCCCCACTAGGGGCAGTCTGACACCCCACACCTCACAGGGTGGAGTACACCCCTGAGAGGAAGCTTCCAAAGCAAGAATCAGACAGGTACACTTGCTGTTCAGAAATATTCTATCTTCTGCAGTCTCTGCTGCTGATACCCAGGCAAACAGGGTCTGGAGTGGACCTCAAGCAATCTCCAACAGACCTACAGCTGAGGGTCCTGACTGTTAGAAGGAAAACTATCAAACAGGAAGGACACCTACACCAAAACCCCATCAGTACATCACCATCATCAAAGACCAGAGGCAGATAAAACCACAAAGATGGGGAAAAAGCAGGGCAGAAAAGCTGGAAATTCAAAAAATAAGAGCACATCTCCCCTGGCAAAGGAGCGCAGCTCATCGCCAGCAACGGATCAAAGCTGGACGGAGAATGACTTTGACGAGATGAGAGAGGAAGGCTTCAGTCCATCAAATTTCTCAGAGCTAAAGGAGGAATTACGTACCCAGCGCAAAGAAACTAAAAATCTTGAAAAAAAAGTGGAAGAATTGACGGCTAGACTAATTAATGCAGAGAAGGTCATAAACGAAATGAAAGAGATGAAAAGCATGACACGAGAAATACGTGACAAATGCACAAGCTTCAGTAACCGACTCGATCAACTGGAAGAAAGAGTATCAGCGATTGAGGATCAAATGAATGAAATGAAGCGAGAAGAGAAACCAAAAGAAAAAAGAAGAAAAAGAAATAAACAAAGCCTGCAAGAAGTATGGGATTATGTAAAAAGACCAAATCTACGTCTGATTGGGGTGCCTGAAAGTGAGGGGGAAAATGGAACCAAGTTGGAAAACACTCTTCAGGATATCATCCAGGAGAACTTCCCCAACCTAGTAGGGCAGGCCAACATTCAAATCCAGGAAATACAGCGAACACCACAAAGATACTCCTCGAGAAGAGCAACTCCAAGACACATAATTGCCAGATTCACCAAAGTTGAAATGAAGGAAAAAATCTTAAGGGCAGCCAGAGAGAAAGGTCGGGTTACCCACAAAGGGAAGCCCATCAGACTAACAGCAGATCTCTCGGCAGAAACTCTCCAAGCCAGAAGAGAGTGGGGGCCAATATTCAACATTCTTAAAGAAAAGAATTTTAAACCCAGAATTTCATATCCAGCCAAACTAAGTTTCATAAGTGAAGGAGAAATAAAATCCTTTACAGATAAGCAAATGCTTAGAGATTTTGTCACCACCAGGCCTGCCTTACAAGAGACCCTGAAGGAAGCACTCAACATGGAAAGGAACAACCGGTACCAGCCATTGCAAAAACATGCCAAAATGTAAAGACCATCGAGGCTAGGAAGAAACTGCATCAACTAACGAGCAAAATAACCAGTTAATATCATAATGGCAGGATCAAGTTCACACATAACAATCTTAACCTTAAATGTAAATGGACTAAATGCTCCAATGAAAAGACACAGACTGGCAAACTGGATAAAGAGTCAAGACCCATCAGTCTGCTGTATTCAGGAGACCCATCTCACACGCAGAGACATACATAGGCTCAAAATAAAGGGATGGAGGAAGATTTACCAAGCAAATGGAGAACAAAAAAAAGCAGGGGTTGCAATCCTAGTCTCTGATAAAACAGACTTTAAACCATCAAAGATCAAAAGAGACAAAGAAGGCCATTACATAATGGTCAAGGGATCAATTCAACAGGAAGAGCTAACGATCCTAAATATATATGCACCCAATACAGGAGCACCCAGATTCATAAAGCAAGTCCTTAGAGACTTACAAAGAGACTTAGACTCCCATACAATAATAATGGGAGACTTCAACACTCCACTGTCAACATTAGACAGATCAACGAGACAGAAAGTTAACAAGGATATCCAGGAATTGAACTCATCTCTGCAGCAAGCAGACCTAATAGACAGCTATAGAACTCTCCACCCCAAATCAACAGAATATACATTCTTCTCAGCACCACATCGTACTTACTCCAAAATTGACCATATAATTGGAAGTAAAGCACTCCTCAGCAAATGTACAAGAACAGAAATTATAACAAACTGTCTCTCAGACCACAGTGCAATCAAACTAGAACTCAGGACTAAGAAACTCAATCAAAACCGCTCAACTACATGGAAACTGAACAACCTCCTCCTGAATGACTACTGGGTACATAACGAAATGAAGGCAGAAATAAAGATGTTCTTTGAAACCAATGAGAACAAAGATACAACATACCAGAATCTCTGGGACACATTTAAAGCAGTGTGTAGAGGGAAATTTATAGCACTAAATGCCCACAAGAGAAAGCAGGAAAGATCTAAAATTGACACTCTAACATCGCAATTAAAAGAACTAGAGAAGCAAGAGCAAACACATTCGAAAGCTAGCAGAAGGCTAGAAATAACTAAGATCAGAGCAGAACTGAAGGAGATAGAGACACAAACAACCCTCCAAAAAATCAATGAATCCAGGAGTTGGTTTTTTGAAAAGATCAACAAAATTGACAGACCACTAGCAAGACTAATAAAGAAGAAAAGAGAGAAGAATCAAATCGACGCAATTAAAAATGATAAAGGGGATATCACCACCGACCCCACAGAAATACAAACTACCATCAGAGAATACTATAAACACCTCTACGCAAATAAACTGGAAAACCTAGAAGAAATGGATAATTTCCTGGACACTTACACTCTTCCAAGACTAAACCAGGAAGAAGTTGAATCCCTGAATAGACCAATAGTAGGCTCTGAAATTGAGGCAATAATTAATAGCCTACCAACCAAAAAAAGTCCAGGACCAGATGGATTCACAGCTGAATTCTACCAGAGGTATAAGGAGGAGTTGGTACCATTCCTTCTGAAACTATTCCAATCAATAGAAAAAGAGGGAATCCTCCCTAACTCATTTTATGAGGCCAACATCATCCTGATACCAAAGCCTGGCAGAGACACAACAAAAAAAGAGAATTTTAGACCAATATCCCTGATGAACATCGATGCAAAAATCCTCAATAAAATACTGGCAAACCGGATTCAGCAACACATCAAAAAGCTTATCCACCATGATCAAGTGGGCTTCATCCCTGGGATGCAAGGCTGGTTCAACATTCGCAAATCAATAAACATAATTCAGCATATAAACAGAACCAAAGACAAGAACCACATGATTATCTCAATAGATGCAGAAAAGGCTTTTGACAAAATTCAACAGCCCTTCATGCTAAAAACGCTCAATAAATTCGGTATTGATGGAACGTACCTCAAAATAATAAGAGCTATTTATGACAAACCCACAGCCAATATCATACTGAATGGGCAAAAACTGGAAAAATTCCCTTTGAAAACTGGCACAAGACAGGGATGCCCTCTCTCACCACTCCTATTCAACATAGTGTTGGAAGTTCTGGCTAGGGCAATTAGGCAAGAGAAAGAAATCAAGGGTATTCAGTTAGGAAAAGAAGAAGTCAAATTGTCCCTGTTTGCAGATGACATGATTGTATATTTAGAAAACCCCATTGTCTCAGCCAAAAATCTCCTTAAGCTGATAAGCAACTTCAGCAAAGTCTCAGGATACAAAATTAATGTGCAAAAATCACAAGCATTCTTATACACCAATAACAGACAAACACAGAGCCAAATCATGAATGAACTTCCATTCACAATTGCTTCAAAGAGAATCAAATACCTAGGAATCCAACTTACAAGGGATGTAAAGGACCTCTTCAAGGAGAACTACAAACCACTGCTCAGTGAAATAAAAGAGGACACAAACAAATGGAAGAACATACCATGCTCATGGATAGGAAGAATCAATATCGTGAAAATGGCCATACTGCCCAAGGTAATTTATAGATTCAATGCCATCCCCATCAAGCTATCAATGAGTTTCTTCACAGAATTGGAAAAAACTGCTTTAAAGTTCATATGGAACCAAAAAAGAGCCCGCATCTCCAAGACAATCCTAAGTCAAAAGAACAAAGCTGGAGGCATCACGCTACCTGACTTCAAACTATACTACAAGGCTACAGTAACCAAAACAGCATGGTACTGGTACCAAAACAGAGATATAGACCAATGGAACAGAACAGAGTCCTCAGAAATAATACCACACATCTACAGCCATCTGATCTTTGACAAACCTGAGAGAAACAAGAAATGGGGAAAGGATTCCCTATTTAATAAATGGTGCTGGGAAAATTGGCTAGCCATAAGTAGAAAGCTGAAACTGGATCCCTTCCTTACTCCTTATACGAAAATTAATTCAAGATGGATTAGAGACTTAAATGTTAGACCTAATACCATAAAAATCCTAGAGGAAAACCTAGGTAGTACCATTCAGGACATAGGCATGGGCAAAGACTTCATGTCTAAAACACCAAAAGCAACGGCAGCAAAAGCCAAAATTGACAAATGGGATCTCATTAAACTAAAGAGCTTCTGCACAGCAAAAGAAACTACCATCAGAGTGAACAGGCAACCTACAGAATGGGAGAAAATTTTTGCAATCTACTCATCTGACAAAGGGCTAATATCCAGAACCTACAAAGAACTCAAACAAATTTACAAGAAAAAAACAAACAACCCCATCAAAAAGTGGGCAAAGGATATGAACAGACATTTCTCAAAAGAAGACATTCATACAGCCAACAGACACATGAAAAAATGCTCATCATCACTGGCCATCAGAGAAATGCAAATCAAAACCACAATGAGATACCATCTCACACCAGTTAGAATGGCGATCATTAAAAAGTCAGGAAACAACAGGTGCTGGAGGGGATGTGGAGAAATAGGAACACTTTTACACTGTTGGTGGGATTGTAAACTAGTTCAACCATTATGGAAAACAGTATGGCGATTCCTCAAGGATCTAGAACTAGATGTACCATATGACCCAGCCATCCCATTACTGGGGATATACCCAAAGGATTATAAATTATGCTGCTATAAAGACACATGCACACGTATGTTTATTGCAGCACTATTCACAATAGCAAAGACTTGGAATCAACCCAAATGTCCATCAGTGACAGATTGGATTAAGAAAATGTGGCACATATACACCATGGAATACTATGCAGCCATAAAAAAGGATGAGTTTGCGTCCTTTGTAGGGACATGGATGCAGCTGGAAACCATCATTCTTAGCAAACTATCGCAAGAACAGAAAACCAAACACCGCATGTTCTCACTCATAGGTGGGAACTGAACAATGAGATCACTTGGACTCGGGAAGGGGAACATCACACACCGGGGCCTATCATGGGGGGGGGGGAGGGGGGAGGGATTGCATTGGGAGTTATACCTGATGTAAATGACGAGTTGATGGGTGCAGCAGACCAACATGGCACAAGTATACATATGTAACAAACCTGCACGTTATGCACATGTACAACTTAAAGTATAATAATAATAAATAAATTTAAAAAAAAAAGATAAATGAAATGAAAAGCTGGTTATTTGATAAGATAAATAAAATTGATAGACCATTAGCAAGATTAACCAAGAAAAGAGGAGAGAAAATCCAAATAATCTCAATAAGAAATGAAATGGGAGATATCACAACTGAGACCACAGAAATACAAAAGATCATTCAAGGCTACTATGAACATCTTTACATGCATAAACTAGAAAACCTAGAGGAGATGGATAAATTCCTGGAAAGATACAACCCTCTTATCTTAAATTAGGAAGAATTAGATACCCTGAACAGACCAATTACAAGCAGCGAGATTGAAATGGTAATTTAAAAATTACCAACAAAAAAAAAACGTCCAGGACCAGATGGATTCACAGCACACTTCTACCAGATATTCAAAGAAGAATTGATACCAATCCTATTGACACTATTCCACAATATAGAGAAAGAGGGAATCCTCCCTAATTCATTCTATGATGCCAGTATCATCCTAATACCAAAACCAGGAAAGAATATAACCAAAAAAGAAACTACAGACCCATATCCCTGATTAACATAGATGCTAAAATCCTTAACAAAATACTAGCTAACCAAATCCAATGACATATCCAAAAGATAATCCACCATGATCAAGTGGGTTTCATACTAAGGATATAGAGATTGTTCAACATACACAATTTAATAAATGTGAGACCACATAAACGGAATTAAAAACAAAATCCCACGATCATCTCATTAGATGCAGAAAAAGCATGCAACAAAATCCAGTATACCTTTATGATTAAAACTCTCAGCAAAATCAGCAAACAAGGGACATATCTCAATGTAAAAAAAGCCATCTATGACAAACCCACAGCCAACATAATATTGAACAGGGAAAATTTGAAAGCATTCCATCTGAGAACTAGAACAAAACAAGGATGCCCACTCTCGCCACTCCTCTTCAACACAGTACTGGAAGTCCTAGCCAGAGCAATCAGATGAGAGAAAGAAATAAAGGGCATCCAAAATGATAAAAAGGAAGTCAACCTGTTGGTGTTTGCTGATAATATGGTTGTTTACCTCAGAAACCTTATAGACTCCTCCAGAAAGCTCCTAGAACTGATAAAAGAATTCAGCAGTTTCTGGATACAAAATTAACGTACCTAAATCAGTAGCTCCTCTATATAACAGCGACTAAGCTGAGAATCAAATCAATAACTCAACCTCTTTTACAACAGCTGCAAAAAATAAAATAAAATAAAATGCTTAGGAATATACCTAACCAAGGAGGTGAAAGACTTCTACAAGGAAAACTACAAAACACTGCTGAAAAAAATCATAGATGAAATAAATGGAAACACATCCCATGCTCATGGATTGGCAGAATCAATATTGTGAAAACAACCATACTGCCAACAGCAATCTACAAATTCAACACAATTCCCATCAAAATACCACGATCATTCTTCACAGAATTAGAAGAAACAATTCTAAAATTCATATGGAACTGAAAAAGAGCCCTCATAGCCAAAGCAATACTGAACAAACAGAACAATTTTGAGGGCATCACATTACCAGATTTCAAACTATACTATCAGGCCATAGTCACCAAAACAGCATGGTATTGGTATTAAAAAATAGGTATAGGCATGGGCAAAGACTTCAAGACTAAAACACCAAAAGCAATGGTAACAAAAGCCAAAATTGACAAATGGGATCTAATTAAACTAAATAACTTCTGCATAGCAAAAGAAACTATCATCAGAGGCAATCTATAGACTGGGAGAAAATTTTTGCAATCTATCCATATGACAAAGGGCTAATATCCAGAATCTACAAAGAACTTAAACAAATTTACAAGCAAAAAACAACCCCATCAAAAAGCAGCCAAAGGATATGAACAGGCACTTCTCAAAAGAAGACATTTATGCAGCCAACAAACATATGAAAAAAAGCTCATCATTAGAGAAATGCAAATCAAAACCACAATGAGATACCATCTCATGCCAATTAGAATGGGGATCATTAAAAAGTCAGGAAATGACAGATGCTGGAGAGAAAGTGGAGAAATAGGAACGCTTTTACACTGTTGGTGGTAGTGCAAATTAGTTCAACCATTGTGGAAAACAGTGCAGTGATTCCTCAAGGATCTAGAACCAGAAATACCATTTGACCCAGGAATCCCATTACTGGGTATATACCCAAGGATTATAAATCATGCTACTATAAAGACACATGCACATGTATGTTTATTGGGGCACTATAGCAAAGACTTGGAACCATCCCAAATGCCCATCAATGATAGACTGGATAAAGAAAATGTGGCACATATACACCATGGAATACTATGCAGCCATAAAAAGGGCGAGTTCATGTCCTTTGCAGGGACATGGATGAAGCTGGAAACCAGCATTCTGAGCAAACTAACACAAGAACAGAAAACCAAACACTGCATGTTCTCACTCCTAAGTGGGAGTTGAATGAGAACACATGGACACAGGGAGGGGAACATCACATACCAGGGCCTGTCAGAGGGTGGAGGGCAATGGGACGGATAGCATTAGGAGAAATACCTAATGTAGATAACAGGTTGATGGGTGCTGCAAACCACAATGGCATGTGTATACCAATGTAACAAACCTGCATGTTCTGCACATGTACCCCAGGACTTGAAGTATAGTATAGTATAGTATAATATAATATAATATAACCCAAGCTTATAGGAAAAAATAGGCACATAGACCAATGGAACAGAATAGAGAACCGAGAAATGAACCCAAATACTTACAGCCAACTGATCTTCAACAAAGCAAACAAAAACATAAAGTGGGGAAAGGATACCCTTTTCAACAAATGGTGCCGGGATATTTGGCTAGTCACATGAAGGAGAATGAAACTGGATCCTCATCTCTCACCTCATACAAAAATCAACTCAAGATGGATTAAGGACTTAAATGTAAGGCCTGAAACTATAAAAATTCTAGAAGATAACACTGGAAAACCCTTTCTAGACATTGGCTTAGGCAAGGATTTTATGACCAAGAACCCAAAAGCAAATGCAACAAAAATAAAGATAAATAGCTGTGTCTTAATATAACTAAAGCACTTTTGCATGGCAAAAGTCAGTCAGTCACCATAGTGAACAGACAACCCACAGAGTGGGAGAAAATCTTCATAATCTATACATAAGACAAAGGACTAATATCCAGAATCTACAATGAAATCAAACAAATCAGCAAAGATAAAAACAAAAATCGCATCAAAAAGTGGGCTAAGGACATGAATAGACAATTCTCAAAAGAAGATATATAAATGACAACAAACATACGAGAAAATGCTCAACATCTGATCATATGATCAGGGGAATGCAAATCAAAATAATGCAATACCACCTTACTCCTGCAAGAATGGCCATAATAAAAAAATAGTAGATGTCAGCATGGATGTGGTGAAGAGGGAACACTTCTACACTGCTGGTGGGAATGTAAAGCAGCACAACCACTATGGAAAACATTGTGGAAATTCCTTAGAGAACTAAAAGTAGAATTACCATTTGATCCAGCAATCCCACAACTGGGTATCTACCCAGAGGAAAAGAAGTCATTGTATGAAAAACATACTTGCACATGCATGTTTATAGCAGCACAATTCACAATTGCAAAAATGTGGAACCAGCCCAAATGCCCATCAATTAACAAGTGGATAAAGAAACTCTGGGGTGTGTGTGTGTGTGTGTGTGTGTGTGTGTGTGTATGATGGAATACCACTCAGCCATAAAAAGGAATTAATTAATGGTACTTGCAATGACCTGGATGAGATTGGAAACTATTATCCTAAGCAAAGTAACTCAGGAATGGAAAACCAATCATCATATGTTCTCACTCATAAGTGGGAGCTAAGCTATAAGAATGCAAAGGTATAAGAATGACACAATGGACTTTGGGGACTCAGGGAGAAAGGGTGGGAAGGGGGTGAGGGATAAAAGACTACAAATAGGGTGCAGTGTATACCATTAAGGTGATGGGTGCACCAAAATCTCACAAATCACTGCTAAAGAACTTAACCATGTAACCAAACACCACCTGTTCCCCAATAATCTATGGAAATAAAAAATTTAAAAACAAAATTAAAAACCTTTCATGATGAAAAATCTCAACAAATTATATACAGAAAGAAGTTGATTCAACACAATAAAGGCTATAAATTAAAAACCCACAGTTAACATCTTGCTCAATGATGAAAGCTTTTTCTCCAAGATCTGAAACAAGTCAAGAATGCCAACTCTCACTACCTCTACTCAACATGATACTGAAAGCCTTAACTAGAGTAATTAAGGAAGACAAAGCAATAAAATGCATCCAAATAAGAAAGAAAAAAGTAAAATGATCTGTTTGCAGATATAATGTTACATGCAGAAAACCCTAACAATTTCACAAAAATAATTGTTACAACTAATAAATGGAATCAGCAAAGTTTCAGGATACAAAATCAATGTACAAAAATCAGTTCCATTTATATATACTAACAACAAATTATCCAAAAAACTAAGAAAGTTCATTTTTCACCCAATTCTTTCATCTCCTTGGTTAGGTTTATTTACAAGTATTTTTATTTGATACAACAGCATCAAAAAATACTTAATGAGAAAATTTAACAAGGGAGGTGAAAGAATTGCACACTGAAAACTATGAAGCACTGATGAAATAAAATAAGTAGCCACAAACAAATGAAATGACATCTATTTTAAAAAGTAATCCAACAAAATATAAACATAATAATTCCTCATAACCAAGTGAGGTGTACCCAGAAATGTAGAGTTGATTTCACATTAGAAAATCAACCAATGTTCCAAGCATGGCTGCGTTTTAAATTTTTAAAAAATATATATAAAGAAAAGAAAATCAACCAATGTAATCCACCATATAAACTAACATAAATAAAAACTGTTTAATCATCTTTATAGATGCAGAAAAAAAGCATTAGAGAAAATACAACATTCATACCTCATAAACTCTCTTAGAAAACTAGGAATATAAAGGAACTTCCTCAACTTGAGGAAGGCCATCTATGAATCACTAACAGTTTATATCATAATAAATGGTGGGAGATTGAATGCTTTCCCCCTGTGACCATGAACAAGACAAGTCAAGGACTCTTACCATTTCTATCCAGTGTTCTACTGGAGTTTCTGGCTGTGCAGTCAGATGAGAAAAAGAGAAGACCAGGTTAGAAAGGAGTAAACTGTCTTTATTTGACACATGTTAGGTTTATGTATAAAATTAAATATAATTTAAAAAGAAGCTACTAGATTTAATAAGTGAATTTATTAAGGTTTCAGGATCCAAGAGCAATATATAAATATTGAATATATTTCTATTTCCTTTCTTTTTATTCATGCCAGAAGACCCTAAATTCAACATATTTCTGTATGCTAGCAACAAACAGTCCAGAATTTAAGCTAAATAAATGAGCCCACTTACAAAAACATAAAAAATACAAGCTACTTATGGGTGAATTTTACAAAAGATGCATTAAGACTTGTACGCTGAAAATTTTAAAACATTGCTAAGACATTTTAATCTATTTAAACAAAGTGACACATGTTCCTGAATTGGAAGATAAAATATTGTTAAGATACTGATTCTTCTCAAAATGATCTTTAGATTCAATACAATGTTGAATGTAAATATTTACAAGCTGATTCAAAATTTTATATGCAAATACAAAGAAACTAAAATAAAGAAAATGATTTTGAAAACAAACTTGAAGAGCTTATACTACTTGATTTCAAAATTATCGTAAAGTTACACTAATCAAAACAGTGTGGTATTGACGTAAAGATGACCAAATCAATCAATGGAACAGATTACAGAGCCCAGATGTGGACCCACACATATATGGTCAATTAATTTTCAACAAAGTTGGCGAGGTATTTTAATGGAAAAAAATAAAATTTCTACCCATTTTGTAAGAACTGTAGTTGGTATGGATTCTAATCTCACACTTCACACACAAAATTTACCTAAAAACATTATCAGGGAATTAAATATAAGAGCTAAAACTATAAAATTTCTAGAATAAGACATGGGAGAAAATATTACTTACCTCAGGCTTTGCAAAGATTTCTTAAATATGACACGAAAGCACAAATTATAAAAGGAAAATATCAATAAACTAGATTTCATTAAAATTAAAAATGTACTTTAACAGACACTGTCAAGAAAATGAAAAGACACAGACTGGGAGAAAATATCTGTACAACATGTATTCAACAGAAGGCGTGCATCTAAAATACATAAATAACTTTTACAGCTTAGAAGAAACAAAATACCTGATTTTAGAATATGGGCAAAAGATTTTAAACAGATACTGGCAGATGGGAGGCATTGTCAGCATGCCTGTCCCACTTGGAAAGACAAAATAGTGAGTAGAAATTCACCTGTGACCTTTTTTCCAAGAAGCAACATAGGAACTTAACAGAAAAGTGAAAGAAACCACAGACCCTTTGAAACAAATGGCCGGCAGCAGCCTACATGGTAAACCAAACTGAAAACTGTGAGTCTCCATAGCATGAGACAGGGAGAAACTGCCAAGGCAACACACACTTGAACAGGGAAGCCAAGCCATCCAGGCCAGGGGAAGGCCTTGACCCTCCCCATCGCAGGAGCTGATGTAGGGAGTGGTGGGGAGTATACGAGAAGGAGCGGCATTGGGACGTGCTTTACAGGAACTCACGGACTCCATCAGGGATGGAAGAAAGCCATTCCTGTGATCACAGGTTGTGAGAAGCCCCTAATTGGGATTTGAAATATAACCTTGAGTGGGGATGAGCCCCACTGGCCAGAACTGAGGGATGGGAGGGACACTTGCTACAGCCATGGGCGCAGAAGCTGGATACTCCTGCTTCACGGGCAGATGAGGGGCATGGCCTGAGCCATGGTTTCTGTCTCCCTCAGGAAGGCTTATGGTCTGGGGGCAGTTTTGAGTTCTGAGCACAGGCTGCCTGGAACCTAGCTAGCTGCTATTAGCAGAACACTGTGGATGTGAGACCAGCCTTGCCAAGTGTGTGGGAGCTGAGTGGGGCTTATTGCTGCCTGCCACTCCCTACTCCCCATGTAGATTCTTTTGTGTGCCGCAAAGGCAGCTGCGCTCCTCCCTGGAATGTCACCCCAGTGGAAAGGGCACTACTCTCTGATCCCCATTGGAGCCACTACTTATGCCCACATGCGGGTAGCCAGAGCACAAACTTGGCTGACCTAGCTCCCACCGGCTTTCACCCTCAACCTACCCTGGTAGCATAACACAATGAACAGGGACATTTGGTACCTCCACGGTCCCTCCCACTGCCTGAAACACCAGACCACCTCCCCTGGGTAACATAAGGTAAGCACAGATTCCACCACTCTCACCACAGCTGGTGCTCTTTTGCAAGTGCCACCTACTGGCTGGAGTCCAACTGGCACAGCCCATTACATCATCTGCAAGCACAATAATACAGCACTCAGTAAGGAGAAAGCTTTTGCACGACCTCAGCTATCAGCATTGCTTGCATCACCCTGGCTAACCAGGAGGTCATGAGTCTGTCCACATGCCCAATACATTACTACTGCAGCTGGCATTTAAGAAAGCCAACACACTAAGGGTATTCACAACAAAGGAAATCTCAGTGTCTACATCATTCCCATCCCACCCTCATCAGAGCTGGTGCTGATACCCATGCTGGGAGCCTAGAGGACTGGTCACATCACTGGTTCCCTTACAGACATTCCCCAGCACCAGCCTAGAGTGTTGCAGCCCCACCAGATGGCTAGACCAAGAGGGGCAGCAGGATTAATAGTAGGCTGGCTCTCAGGGATAGCTACTCCTAAGGGAAGGGTGAGGACAACACATTAAGGGAACACCCTTTGGGACAAAAGAAACCAGACTGCAGGCCTTGAGTCCAGGAACTTTCAACTTATGAGAAGTTTCTTTCAGAAGAGGCACAGGCCCAATGTTATGCTCAGTAAGGAAAGTCTGCAACTCTTCCTCAATAGTCAGACATCCCTGGTGCTGATGAGAAGGAGACTTTTTCTCCCCCTTGCCCACCACTGCAGACACAGCTGGGGCTTCTCCCAGCGAGCTTGGCATGGGTGCATCTATAGACAAGTGTTCCTTTTTGGAAGACTTCAGGGTAACTACATAACCACAGGAGGGGTGTCCCCCAGGTCCAGGCTAGCATGAGAGTTAGAGTTACAATCTCTCTCGCATGGAACATTATCATTTCTGCAGATGAAAGGAGGTGCCTGTCTGATCGGAATAGCCAGAACACCAGGTCTGGAGTGTTACTGGGAGGTGGATCACTTTCCTGCTGGCCTGGAAGGAGATCCATGGTAGCCCCTGAAAACACCTCAGTGCATTTTACTGAGAGCTTCCCTAACCACATCTGTCAAAGCTGGAACCTCTGCTCACCATTGGGGTATTGCATTTACCCACCTGCTTTAGCCACAGCTAGTTTTTAGCTAAGCTACATGACATAAACTTCATGAGACCTCTGTCATTCCAGTCCTAAAGGAGACAGTGAACATGCTTCCACACCTACTACTACAGCATCTGAGAAAGTCATCACACAAAGATTCACTATAACTAAGTGTATCAGTGTCTTCTCACACTGCTATAAAGAAATATCTGAGACTGGGTAATTTATAAAGAAAAGAGGTTTATTGGCTCATGGTTCTGCAGGCTACAGGAAGCATGGCTAAGGAGGCCTCAGGAAATTTACAATCATGGCAGAAGACAAAGGGGAAGCAGGTACATCTTACATGGCTGGAGCAGGAGAAAGGGGGAGGGGAGATACCACACTTTTAAACAGCCAGATCTCATGAGAACTCTACCACAAGACAGCACAAGGGGGGTAGTGCTAAACCATAAGAAACTGCCCCCATGGTCCAATCACCTCTCATCAGGCCCCATTTCCAGCATCGGGGATTATAATTCTTTGACATGAGACTTGGATGGGAACACAGAGCCAAACCATATAGCAAAGGAATTCATACAGATTCTTCACCATTGAAAGCACTCAGAGCCAAAGATAGGTGACAATAAACAATAAACATTATAGTCACATCCTTGAGGGGAAAAAAAGAAATTTCAAAAAATATAGTTGAATAAAAAATAAACACAAAAATAATTAGAATAAATAGTTTATCCAAATGAGAAGAAACTAGAAAAGTAATTCTGACAGTATGAAAAAGTAGGGTTTTATAACACCCCAAATATCACACTAACTCTCCAGCAAGTGGATACAAGCAACGACAGAATCTTTGAAATACCAGATAGAGAATTTAAAAGATTATCAGGTTATTCAAGAAGATACAAGAGAAAGATGAAAACCAACATAAAGAAATTTTTTGGAAAATTATCTAAAGAGGTAAATATTTTAAAGAAAACCAATAATAACTTCTGGAAATGAAAGGCATATTTTGGGAACTACAAAATACAGTGGAAAGTTTTAACAATAGACTACAACAAGTAGAAGAAAGAATTTCAGAGCTCAAAGACAAGGCTTTTGAATTAACCCAGTCAGATAAAAATAAAGAAAAAAGAATTAAAAGCAATGAACAAAGTCTCCAAGAAATAAGAGATTATATAAAATACCAAAACTAAGACTTATAGGTGTTCCTGAGGGAGAAGAAAAAGTAAAAAGTCTGCAAAACCTATTTGGGGGAATAATTGAAGAAAACTTCTCTTTGCTTGCTAGAGATTTAGACAGACAAATAAAAGAAGGTCAAAGAATTCCTGAAAAACTCATTATGAAAACGACATAACCAAGACATACAGTCATCAGACTACCTAGAGCCAACATGAAGGAAAGAATTATAACAGCAGTGAGACAAAAGCAATGGGTAACCTATAAAGGAAAACCTATCAGACTGATAGCAGACTTCTCAAGAGAAACCTGACAAGTCATAAGGAATTGGGGTCCTATCTGTATACACCTTAAACAGAGTAACTGCAGCCAAGAATCTTGAATTCAGCAAAACTAAGTTTCATAAATAAAGGAGAAATAAAGTCATTCTCAGACAAATGCTGAGGAAATTTGCCCATTCTAGACCAGCCCTACAAGAAATGCTAAAAAGAGTTCCAAATCTTGAAATAAAAGGTTCATATGCACCAGAATAGAAACTCCTCAAAGCATCCAATTCACATGGCTTATCAAACAGTAACACAATAAAGAAAACAAAGTCAGTAGGCAACTATCAACGTGATCACTGGAATGGTACTCTCACATCTCTTTGTTAACATTGAATGTAAATGGTCTAAATGCTCCATCTATAAATATACACATTGACATAATGGATAAGATATCACAAATGAAATATCTGCTGTCCTCAGGAGACATGCCTAACATGTAAGGATTTTTATAGATTTATGGTATAAAGAGGTGGGAAAAGAAATTTCACACAAACGAAAATCAAAAGTCGGCAGGAGTAGTTTTTCTCATATCAGATAAAACAGATTTTGAAACAATAATAGAAAAAAAAGACAAAGCAGGTCATTATATAATGATAAAAGGAACAACTCAACTAGAAGATACAACAATCCTGAATATGTATGCACCTAACCCCAGAGTTCCCAGATTCATAAAGCAATTACTACTAGACCTATAAAAAGAGACAGCAGCACAATAATAATGAGGGACTTTAATACTCCTCAGATGGCACTAGACAGATCATTGCGGCAGAATATCAACAAAGAAACACTGGATTTAAACTGCACTCTAGAATAAATGAAATCAAGAGATATTTACAGAACATTCTACTCAAGAACTGCAGAATATACATTACTCTCATCAGCACATGAAACATTTGCCAAGATAAATCATATTCTAGGCCACAAAACAAGTCTCAATAAATCTGTAAAAGTTGAAATCATATGAAGTATCTTCTCAGACCACAACAGAGTAAAATTAAAAATCAATACCAAAAGGAACCCTCAAAACTATACAAATAAATGGAAATTAAATAATCCACTCCTGAGTGGTTTTGGGGTTAATAATGAAATCAAGATAGAAATTTTAAAAGTTTTCAAAAAACCCAAAGCTAACAAAAGAAAAGAAATAATAAAGATCAGGGCAGAACTAAATAAAATTGAGACCACAAAAGATACAAAAGATCAATGAAGCAAAAACCTGGTTCTGTGAAAATATAAACAAAATTGATAGACGACTAGTTATATTAAACAAGAAGAGAGAAGACACAAATGAGCTCAGTTAGAAATGGAAATGAAGACACTACAATGTACGTCACAAAAATACAAAAGATCATTTGAGACTGCTATGAACAACACTATACACACAAACTAGAAAAGTCAGAGGACATGGATAAATTCCTGGAAACACACAATTCACCTAGTTTGAATAAAGAATAAATAGAAATTCTGAACTGACCAATAACATGCAGTGAGGTTGAATCAGTAATTTTAAAACTGCCAACAACAACAACAAATCCCAGGGCCAGATGGATTCACAGCTGAATTCTATCAGACATTCAAAGAGTAATTGGTATCAATTCTACCAAAACTATTTCAAGATATTAAGAAGGAGAGAATACTCCCTAACTCATCCTACAAAGCAAATATTAACCTGATACCAAAGCCAGGAATGAATATTACCAAAAAAAAAAAAAAAAAACACAAAAAACAAAAAAACTACAGACAAAGACCCCTAGTGAATATCGATGTAAAAATCCTCAACAAATTACAAGCAAACTGAATCCAAGAGCACATCAAAAAAAAAAAAAAAAAATCACCATGATCAAGTGGGTTTCATTCCAGGGACACAGGCATGGTTCAACATAAGCAAGTCAATAAATGTAATTCATCACATAAGCAGAATTGAAAAAAAATATATGATCATCTCAATAGGTGCAGAGAAAGCATTTGATAAAATTTGGCACTGTTTTATGATAAAAATCCTCAATAAACTAGCCATAGAAGGGACTTACCTCAAAATAATAAAAACCACATATGACAAAACTACAGCCACAGCCAACATCATAATAAATTAGGAAAAGTTAAAAGCATTCCTTTTAAGAATTGGAACAAGAAAAGGATGACCCCTTTCACCAATTCTATACAACATAGCACTAGAAGTTCTAGCCAGAGCAATTAGGCAAGAGAAAGAAACAAAGGACATCCAATTTGAAAAGAGGAAGTCAAACTATCTCTGCCAATAATATGAACTTATACCTAAAAAACCCTAAAGACTCCTCCAAAAGACTCCTAGATCTGATAAATGAATTTGGTAAAGTCTCAGGTTACAAAATCAATGAACACAAATCAATAGCATCACTATACACTAACAACAACCAAGCTGAGAATCAAATTAAGAATTCCATCCCTTTTAAAATAGCTGACAAAAATACCTAGGAATATACTTAACTAAGAAGATGAAAGATCTCTACAAGAATTCCAAACACTGCTGAAAGAAATCATAGATGACACAAATAAATGGAAATACATCGCATGTTCATGGATTGGAAGAATCAATATCATGAAAATGACCATACTGCCCAAAGCAATCTACAGATTCAATGTAGTTCCTATCAAAATACCAACATCATTTCTCACAGAATCAGAAAAAAATCCTAAAATTCATATGGAACCAAAAAGAGCCTGAATACCCAAAGTAATCTTAAGGAAAAAGAATAAATCTGGAGGGATAACATTACCTAACTTCTAACTATACTACAAGACTGAAGTAACCAAAACAGCATGGTAGTGGTATTAAAGTAGATACATAAACCAATGGAGTATATTAGAAAAGCCAGAAAGAAAGTTAAGTACTTACAACCAACTGATCTTTGACAAAGCGTACAAAAGCATAAATTGGGGAAAGGACACCCTATTTAATAAATGGGGCTGGAAAAATTAGATAGCCACACACAGAAGAATGAAACTGATTCCCTATCTCTCACCATATAAAAAAAAATTAACTCAAGGTGGATTAAAGACTTAAAGCTAAGACCAGAAATCATAAAAATTCTAGAGAAAAAAAAAAAAAACCTAAGAAAAACTCTTCGGGACATTGGTCTTATGACTAAGACCCCAAAAGCAAACGCAACAAAAACAAAAATAACTGGGATCTATTTAAGCTAAAAGGCTTCTATGCAGCAAAAGAAATTATCAGAGCAAACAGACAACCTACAGAATGGAAGAAAATATTTGCAAATTATGCATACAACAAAAGACTAATATCCAGAATTTACAAAGAACTCAAACAAATCAGCAAGAAAAAACAAACAATCCCATTAAAAAGTGGGCAAAGGACATGAACAGACATTTCTCAAAAGAAGATATACAAATGGACAACAAACATATGAAAAAAATGTTCAACATCACTAATCATCAGGGAAATGCAAATTAAAACCACAACAAGATATCTCCTTACCCCAGCCATAATGGTCATTATTATAGTAAAAAAAAACAATAGATGTTGGCATGGATATGGTGAAAAAGGAACGCTTACACACTAGTGGTAGGAATGTAAATTAATAAAACCTCTATGGCAAACAGTAAGGAGATTTCTTAGAGAACTAAAAGTATATCTACCATGCTTCCAGCAATCTCACTACTGGGTATCTACGCAAAGGAAAAATAGTCACTATATCAAAAAGACACCTGCATGCACATGTTTATAGCAGCACAATTCACAATTGCAAATATATGGAATTAACCTAAGTGCCCATCAACTGAGGAGTGGAAAAAGACAATGTTGTGTATATATATACATATACACACTATATATATACACACACTACATATATACACTATATATATATACACACTATACACACACACACACACATATATATACATACCATGGAATACTACCCCGCCATTAAAAAAGAACAAAATAATGTCTTTTGCAGCAACTTGTATGGAACTGGAGGCTATTATTCTGTGAAGTAACTCAGGAATCAAAAAACAAACCCCCCATATTCTAACCTATAAGTGGGAGCTAAGCTATGGGTACACAATGGCATACAGCATGATATAATGGACACTGGAGTTTCAGAATCGGGGAAAGCTGGAGCAGGGTGAGGGCTAAATAATGACCTATTGGGTACAATGTACACTACTCAGGTGATGAGTGCAGTAAAATCCTAGGTTTGACTACCATACAATTCATCCATGTAACCAAAAACCACTTGTACCTTTAAAGTTATTAAAATAGAAAAAAATTAAAGATTAAAACAGACACTTCATCAAAGACAATATATGAATTAATAAATAAGCACCTGAGAAAAGTATCAACATCCTTAGTTATTGGGGATATTTAAATTAAATTCACAATGAAATACCATTCAGTAGAATGGCTAAAATTTAAAAACTTGATCATATCAAATATTAGTAAATATGTAGAACAACTAGAACTCTCATACATTGTTTGCAGGAATATAAAATGGTTCATCCTCTTTGGAAAACAGTTTTGCAGTTTCTTAAAATAAACATACACCTACCATATGACTCATCCATTCCACCCCTAGATGTTTATCTAAGACTAGTAGTTGAGCAAATGTTCACAACAAAGACTTGTACACGAATGTTCATAGCAATTCTATTTGCAATAGCCAAAGATCAGAAACAACCTATCAACAGGTGAATGGGTAAACAAATTGTAGTACATCCATAGAAAGGAATACTACTCACCAAAAGGAATGAATAATCAATATATCCAACAACATAAATGAATCTCAAAATAATTAGGCGCTAAGTGACAGAAGACAGACGTAAGAGTAGCTTCTTCTGTATGTTCATTTATTTAAAATTCTAGAAAATGCAAAGTAATTCATAATTCCAGGAAGTACAGCAGTGTTTGATTGAAGATGTCAAGGATGTGGACGGGAGGGAAGATTTACAAAGGGACTTGAGGAGGTTCTTGAGGGCAATGGATGTATTCATTAATTTGATAGTGTTATGGTTTCAAGTGTATATTCATATACCAAAATTTATCAAATTATATACTTTAAATAGAATCAGTTTATTACATATTATATAACTCTGTAAAGTTAAAAAATGAAAGTGGTACTCTAAGTATATGGATCTCAAGGTTTGTGAAAGATGTTTTAGATAATTTTATAAACTTAGCTAATATTTTTATAATTTATAATTGTGTCTATACATTTCAAATGCAAGAGAATTCACTGCAAATTTTCTTTCATCTCCTCTCTTTTCTCACCTTGGATTAAGTCCTATTAGACACACACTATAAAAGCTCAGTGTAACTTCTGGTGATTTAGATTGGTTTTATAATTACTGATCCCTGCTGCAGCTTTTTATGACAAGCTTGAAGTAAACAGAAGTACTTCTGACACTTTCCAATCTAAAACCAACACAAAGTCTCATTTTTCCAATATACGATGACAGGCCAAGACCACACATATCTATCCTAATGAAATTGAGAAAAATTGAACTATTAAAGGAAAACATTCTCAGACTGGGTTTAAAAAAAAAAAAAGATCTGTCCATAAGAAATACATGCACATCAAAGTCATTTAGAAAGAGCGGAAATAAAATGGAAGAATTTTACTAGGAAAATACACACGCAAACACACAGGGAAACTAGAAGTTGGATATTCATATCAACCAGGGTTTCAAAAGAAAAATTGAGATAACAAAGGGCAACTGATAACAATAAAAGGTGAACTTTTTATAAATTTTGATGTATTAAATAGTATAACATTTTTCAAAATGCAATCCTCCCAAAAATAGAACAGAAAGTACAATAATATATTAAGGTGCTTCTAATTCACCTTTTTCATCTCGTAGAAAATTAAGTACATAATCAAAATAAGTAACAATATGGAGAAGAGTTTTTCAAAGTGTGGTCCAAGGACCTCTTGCAACAAACTTCCCTAGGATTCTTGTAAAACAAAATATATTTCAAGTCTCTACTCTGACTTATGAAACCAGGTTTTCTGGGAGTGGTTCCCAGAAATCATCATTTTTGCAAGCACCTTAAATGATTTTTATGCATTGAGCATATAAATTATATACTTAATAATACTAACACATTTACATATGAGTACTGCAGTCAACCGAATATATAATTTCTACTCCAGGGACAAATAAATGTTTATAAAAATGGACCAGAAAGTGTATTAAATTTTAAAAAGTAGAAATAATAAAGGCTACACTCATTTCAATTGTTAAAAAAAGAAAAAAAGCTATAAATAAATGTTTTTAGAAAAGAAGGAAGCAACACCTTGACCAGCTGAAAAATTCAAGTTTTCTCTTAATATAGGCCAAAGAGATAAACCAAAGTGTAGAAAGTTTTAGAAAATAAAATGGGGGTGATGTACACATTAGAACCTACGAAATGTGATTCAGTAGAGCTCAAGAGATATTCATAACACTAAACACTTAATTACTATGCAAGAAAGAATAATAGCAAATAAATTCAGAGCTCATTTTAATAAATTAGGAATATAACAGCAAAATAAAGCCAAGTAAAAGAGAAGAAAGCAATTATAAAGATAAAAGATTAATGGACTTAAGCTAATTTATACTATATATAACAACATAATAAACACTAGAGCTGCTTCTTTAAAAACAGTAAAGTTAACGGCTGACATGTAATCAAGAACAAAATATTACATACTCTCTACTTGCATTTATAAAATATCAGTGGTTCCTGGGGCTGGAGGTAGGAACAGGAATTGATTGCAAATGAACATGAGGACACTTCCTTGGGTAATCTTCAAATATGAATTGAAATATATCAATTTACTAAAATTCATGGAACTGTATACTAAGATGAATAACAAATGTTATGATTTATATTTTATTTTTTTACCTCAATAAAACTGCTAAAAATATATATTTGTATAGATCTCACTATAGCAATAGAAAAGATGTAATACCTAAAAATAACGAAGGTGCTATTTTGTGAAAGACAGTGACTAAGACTTGGATGGATAAAAAGATATGACTTGTTCTTAGATAAGAGAAAGAATGTAAAATACCCCTGAGTTTATCTGCAGATTTAATGCAATATCAACAAATAAAATAGAGTAAAATGTTAATTAAACAAATCACATTTAATTGGACAAAGTCTGATTATTCAGTGGATAGTTGGGATGGCCATTAAAAGAGGGATAAAAAATAAGGGCCTATTTCACTCTCAAACCTTAATATACGCTCAGTGGAAAAAAGAAGGAAAATATTTTGCATAATTTAAAGTACAGAGGGTAACTTTCCTAGAAAGCACACATAACTCAGAAACCATGAAGAAGGAAATGGATCAAATTGACCACATAACAATTAAAAATGCATTAATGGTAAACACACACACACACATACACACACAACAGTTTAAAGCTTCAACATTTTTGACAAAGATGTAATTCTATTGTTGTAGAAATAACGCTTTAAAATTCCACATCCAGTGTATCAATAAAACTCGCTGGCTCTATTGCCAACACATATTTAGCCGCTGAGCATTTCTTATCACCTTACACTGCTGCCCTGAGCCTGTAACCATGACATCTTACCTAGATTATTTCAATGGCCTTCTAATTGATCTATCTCTGCCCTTGCTTACTTCCAAGTGATTCTCAAACAGCAGCTAATGTAATCCAGTTACAACTATGTTAACACTTCTGTTCAAAAACCTCCAGTAGCTTCCCATTTTAATTGGCTGTCAAGCTAACAACTAGCTGCATGAACTTAGATGTGCCTTCTCTAGTTCCAGTCAATCCTTCAGATGACTGCATTTTCAACTAACACCTGCACTACAACTTCATAGTAAATCCTGAGCCAAAATCACCAAGCTAAAATCTTGACCTGCAGAAACCATGAGACATAAGTGTCTTCTAAGACTTAAGTTTTAAAGTAACTTGTTACATGGTAATATATAACTAATACAGAGCCTCTCAATCTACCTTTCATGTCTTATCTTTTCTTTTGTACAGTTTGCATCCCTGTGTCTGGAAACTACATTATGGGCAAATTCATTCTATACTCTGGTTAGAATCTATTTGGCTGACTGCATTTTTGTTTCAATAATGATATTTCTCATAGACATTGCTCTTTCTTCTTGTCTTCCTTGTTTCAAGCTTTCTGATTCCTTTTTAGTGAAGTGATATTTTCATTTGGGCCTTTGAACATCTTCAAAATAGTTATTCTAAACTTTTTTCGGGAACGTAGTTATAATATGAATTTCATCTGGATTAATTTCAACTTCTAATTACTTATTGTATTGACTGCCTTTTTGACTTTGGGGATCTTCATTTTTAGCCTCATTTTGAGTGAGAAGTGTTTTTGTTATTACTGTTTGTTTGCTTAACATATGTTCACTCTTTCTTTTCTTGTCCTTCCCTCCCTTCCACAAAACTAGTTTTATGGTTATCTCTACCCAGGCTTTGAGCTACTGACTCAGAACCAGGCTTAGGGTGTGATTTTCATGGTAACAGCCCCATGATAATACCGACAATACTATAGATCAAGCCGTAAAGTCAGTAATGGCCTTTATTCAAGATTATTTCTGAGGCATTGTGGCCATATCTTCCTGTCTCTTTGGATTTTCAGCTTGTAGCTGCTAAAGACCTGGACATCACAAAAAGAATAAAATACTTAGGAACACAGCTAACTAGAGAGGTGAAAGATCTCTACAAGAAATCAAACCACTGCTCAAAGAAATCACAGATGACACAAACAAATGGAAAGACATTCCATGCTCATGGATAGGAAAAATCAGTGTCATTAAAATGGCCATACTACCCAAAGCAATTTATAGATTCAATGCTGTTCCTATTAAGCTAGCATTGACATTCTTCACAGAACTAGAGAAAACTATTTTAAAAGTCATAAAAGAGCCTGTATAGCCTAAGTAAAAAGAACAAAGCTGGAGATATCACTTTGCCTGACTTCACACTATACTACAGTGCTACAGTAACTAAAACAGCATGGTGCTGGTACAAAAACAGACATAGAGACCAATGGAACAGAATAGAGAACCCAGAAATAAGGCCACACGCCTACAACTATCTGATTTTTGAAACCACTGACAAAAACAAGCAATGGGGAAAGGATTCCCTATTTGATAAATGATGCTGGGATAACTGGTTAGCCATATGCAGAAGATTAAAACTGGACCCTTCTCTTACACCATTTACAAAAATTAACTCAAGATGGATTAAAGACTTAAATGTAAAACCTAAAACTATAAAAACCATGGAAGACAACCTAGACAATACCATTCAGGACACAGGCATGGGCAAAGATTTCATGAAGAAGATGCCAAAAGCGATTGCAACAAAAGCAAAAATTGATAAATGGAATCTAATTAAACTAAAGAGCTTCTGCACGGCAAAAGAAACCATCAACAGAGTAAACAGACAATCTGCAGAATGGGAGAAAATTTTAGCAAGCTATGCATCTGACAAAGGTCTAATATCCAGCATCTATAAGAAACTTAAACAAATTTACAATAAAAAAAAAAACACCCATTAAAAAGTGGGCAAAGGACATGAACAGACACTTTTCAGAGGAAACCACGCATGTGGCCAACAATCATTTAAAAAAAAAGCTCAACATCACTCATCATTAAAGAAAAGCAAATCAAAACCACAATGAGATACCATCTAACACCAGCCAGAATGGCTATTACTAAAAAGTCAAAATAACAGATGCTGGTGAGGTTGTAGGGAAAAAGAAACATTTCTACACTGTTAGTGGGAGTATAAATTAGATCGACCATTGTGGAAGACAGTGTGTGTAATGATTCCTCAAAGATCTAAAGACAGAAATACCATTAGATCCAGCAATCCCATTTAATTATACATCCAAAGGAATATAAATAATTCTGTTACAAACACACATGCACATGTATGTTCATTGCAGCACTATACACAATACCAATGACAAGGAATCAACCTAAATGCCTTCAATAGTAGACTGCGTAAAGAGAACGTGGTACATATACACCATGGAATACTATGCAGCCATAAAAAGGATCGAGATTATGTCCTTTGCAGGGACATGGATGGAGCTGGAGGCAATTATCCTTAGCAAACTAACACAGGAACAGAAAACCAAACACCATATCTTGTCACTTACAAGTGAGAGCTAAATGATGAGAACACATGATCTCATAGAGGGGAACAACACACAGGGTGGAAAGAAGCAGAACATCAGGAAAAATAACTAATGGTACTAAGCTGAATAACTGGGTTATTAAATAGTCTGTATAACAAACCTCCATGATACATGTTTACCTGTGTAACAAGCCTGCACATGTACCCCTGAAATTAAAAGTTAAAAAAAAAAAAGACTTGAGCATTAGTTCAAAGCAGTTTTTTTCCCAACTTCTTACGTATTGTGGGTTGCACATAGTCCGAATCCAGCACCTGGCTTTAAGCAATGGGCATGAGCCAGCCATCTCAAGTGGAGTCCTTTAGGTTCCTCTGATTCCTCAGAAGCTCAAGTCTCAACCAATAAAAAGACACTAGTCAGAAAAAATAATACATAAAACTGTCATAATCAATGTTTATGGTTCTTCTTGAAGATAAGATGCTTAGAAATAGGTCTGTGCTTACTGAGAGCATAATTTCATGCCTTCCAAGTAATACTCTCAAATTATGCTACAGAGAGCCTTTTTCATAATCCACACCTGCTGTCGGGGCTCTTAAAAATGTCAAAATTCAAATCAGACAATTTTCTTTTTCTATGAACAACGCAGTGCCACATGCAATTCCCTTACAATGTATATTAGCATATCCTCTGTAGATAAGGATTTTTTCAAGCATAAGAGAAAGTATACTTTTTCTTGCCTAGATTTCACAAGTCTTACTTATGGTCTTGTATTAAAGTGTGTTTACAAGATCCATCACAGTTCTCCATAGTTATCATACTTTAACACTTCAATGCCGAGAGTTCTGCATTCCACCACTTTGTCCATTCATGTGTCCATCCATTTTCATCTTTGAATTAATCTTCCTTTACAAGATGAATAATGAGATTTTAGATGACATCGCAAAATATTAGAATGAGTTCCTACATGTGAGGAAATTGTGTGTGTGTGTGTGTGTGTGTGTGTGTGTGTGTGTGTTTGGTATTAAAGAGAAAATATGTCATTCTCAACAGTGGTTCCAATTAAATACTTGCAGTCTTGAAAGGTGAGCCTAAGAACATCCCCAAGAAATGTTATGAGACCGAGGATAAGCTGAAGACCCAGCCAAGGGAAGAAGTAATGGACTGGGAAATAAGCTCCTAGGTGGGGGTCAGTTCTTTATGTCCAACCTCACTGCTGACTTGTCTTTCATCGATAAATGGCTACACTACCCTGTTCAGTATTTCCATTTGCTCATTATTCTGAGCCTAGCTTCAATGGCATTTTAAGGCTATACATTTCTATGATTCTCACAACAGCAAAATAAGTTTTCCTTTCATATGCACTGCCGCAATGCCTTATGTATACCTATATATTAAGTACATTAAATTGCCTACTTAAATATATGCTTACTCCTCAGGCCAAACTGACATCTCAGGGTCTAACTCCTGCAAAACTAACTGCAACAAGGCTGCCTGCTATGGGAAGCCTTCCCTGACTCTCCCAGAACACTTAGATTCTCCTCTCCAGTGCTTCTGAAGAAAGGCAGGCAAGCCCCCAAACTGGGGCTTATCCCAGGAGAGTTCTTGGTTTCATCCAGGAAAGAATTCAAGGGTAAGCTGGTGGTGTTAAACAGCAACTTTTACTGAAGCAGCAGTGTACACCAGCAGAGATACTGTTCCTTGTGGAGCAGGGCTTTCCCATAAGCAGTGTGCCCAAAGTAACAGCTCAAAGGTGGTTCTGCAGTCATATTTACACCCACTTTTAATTACATGCAAAGTAGGGGGTATATTATGCTTTCTTTCCTGCATTAGCAATATTCCCAGAAAAATAGGCCCGTACCTGTTATTGTACATTGGCCGATTTTTTGCTCCATCTGAAGTTTTAAGTTAAAGAAAATGAATCCTTCAAGAGATTTTTGCTAGTGCTGTTATTTTCTCAATATGTTGTTCCTGTCCAAGATAAGTGTAACAACCTCTTTACTTTTCAGCCATGCCATACAGTAAGAGCCACGCCATCTACATATTGAGAATGGCCTGGGAAGGGGCTGAGAACAAATGACAATTGGATACCTAAGATGCAACTGACCATGGATATTTCAAGGAAAACTTGATAACAATTTGAACTTGATTTTTCATTTTACATAATGCAGCATGGATACCTTAGACACTACTAACCATGGACATTTCAAGGACAACTTATTTTGAACTTGATTCTTCATTTTACATAATACAATATATGTGAAGATCTCTCTAAAATAAGGTTGGCTTATCTAGATCCAGGAAGAAACAGCTGCTTTTACTGAGCAAACGTGCTGTATCCAGACGCAGAAAGGCAAATGCTATGGTTTGAATGTGTTCCCCACGGTTCATCTGTTGGAAACTTAATCCCCAATGCAACCGTGTTGAGAGGTGGGACTTTTAGGAGGTGATTAGGCCGTCATAAGAGTTCTACTCTAATAAATGGATTGATGTTATTATCAAGCAGTGGGGATATGGATGCAGCTGAAACCATCATTCTCAGCAACCATCGCGAAGAACAGAAACAAACACCCAGGTTCTCACTCATAGGTGGGAATTGAACAAAGAGATCACTTGGACTCAGGAAGGGGAACATCACACACCGGGGCCTATTATGGCATTGGGAGTTATACCTGATGTAAATGATGAGTTGATGGTGGTGCTGACGAAGTTGATGGGTGCAAATATTAATTAACATGGCAGTTGTATACATGTAAAATAAACCTGCAATGCTGTGCACATGTGCCTCTAGAACCAAAGTATAATAATAAAAAGAAAAGAAAGGGTTACTCATTACAGGAGAAGAGATTCCGACAAAGAAATGAGTTCAACCCCCTCTCTTGCTCTCTTTCCTGCCCATGTAAGGCTTTTCATTATGTTATGACACAGCAAGAAGGGCCTCACCAAATGCATGCCCCTGGACCTTGGACTTCCCAGCCTCTAGATCTATAAAAAATAAATCTCTAATTTTTATCAATTACCCAGTATCAAGTATTCTGTTATAACAGTACAAAATAAACTAAGACAGCAAGCATCAAGAATCTTTCTTATAATGGCTGTAACTGCAGACCAATATGCACAACATGTGGTCATAAACATGCAAAAAGGACTAGCTGTCATGAATTGCTAGGCTTTTAGTCATCCATACATGGTGACACATTTATTTCAAAGGCCACACTAGCTATTTTCTCGGTTACCAGAAAACATATTATGCTTTCTATAAAATTACTGTCATCATCGTTATTATTGTTATTGTTAGTCAGAGGTTTGCAATGGACCAGAAATGGAAACTGGCAAAAGGGTTCTCATCTTCAAAGTCACACACACACTGTTAATAGTCTCTGTTAATGCTACTTGCTGATCTGTCATTACAGGAATTTTCCCAATATGATGGGCAAAAGTAAAATAATTCAAGTGACAGAAACAAGCTTCAGTTGTTTAATCATGGATTATAAAGAATGAAATTTATATATGAATATATAATTACTGCTACTTCAATATAAAGTCCAAATTGGACCTCACTCAAGGAAATTTAATAATGTAAGTTCAAAGTAATTTTTGTCATATGCTGTCTATGTCAAGATCTTAGATCGAAAGCAACAGAAATTAAGTGTAGCTTGAGCAAAAAAAAAAAAAAAAAAAAAGTTGAGTAGAAAGTTAAGAAACATTAACAGTAAGAATGGATAAATATGCTTAGAAGTGGGTAAGAACAAAACCAGAAACTACGGAGTCTTACAGCAGAAACAATTTGGTCAAGTCACTGCCAGAATGAATGTATTCCTACCAAGATGCAGATTTCAGGAAGGAAGCAACTAATTGGCTTTGTCAAATGCCTGCCCCTTAGCTAAGAAGGTCAGTGCACATGCTTAACATTCCCATCAAATTCTCCCCAATAAGGATGACATGACGCTATTTCCTGAAAGTAAATTAGAATGCTTTGGGGTAAAGGAAATAGATACTTAACCAAAAAAATCAATTGAATCCAAAAAGAATAAAAGAATAAAACTGCTGTTCATATGTACTATTGTTTTTTCATTGGCAATTCCATTACTGAATCAAAACGGGGACATGAAAGTTTATTTAACATTCACTTAATAAATTTAGGACATTCTGAGTTTTTCTAGTGATGCATCTACTGTCTAATTAACAGCTAAGGATAATTAATGATGTTGACATTTATAACCCTCATTTGTGTCACCAATTCCTGCATCATACTAATTGACATTTAGAGCCACAGGAAACATGTTTCTGAACTGAACACTGACACCACCATGCTGATGCAGTTTTTTTTGAACTCAAAGACCTATTGTCCTGTTGACATACTAGTATCATTTTTAACTGCATTTGTTTAGAGGGATTACTCTGAATACATGAGAACTTTGAATAGGTACATGTTATGTCTACTTTTACAGTTAGAAGTTATAAGCATGAGTTCACTCCCTAAGGTACTTTTCAGTATTTTTGTAGAGTAAATATGTAACAAGCATGACCATGTGTACATTTGGGTTTAGTAGCAGAAGACTGTTTAGTACTCTAAATTTAAGAGAAAAAAAATAACAAACATCCACAAACATCAAGAACATCTAGGAAAACAGTCTCTCCAAATGAACTAAACGAGGCACCTGTGACCAATCCCAGAGTGGCAATGATACATGACATTTCAGACAGGGAATTCAAAGCATCTGTTTTGAGGAAGCTCAAAGACATTCAAAATAACACAGAGAAGCACTTGCTGAAAAAGTGCATAACTAAGAACACTACATTCCTGAGCCAAAAAGTGTATATTGTGCCCCCTTTTTTACATAATTACAAAATAAACTGACACTTGTACTCTCTAACATGTTGAGTTTATTAGACATTATTTGGGTTTATGGGAAGAGAGAGGAAAGAGATTGAGGAAAGGAGGGACAGAGGAGAGGTGACAAAAAAGAAAGGAAAAAGGAGACACAGTAAGGGCTCTCTCCCCTTCCTGTCACTTCTGTACTCCTCTCTTTTACACAAGGACCAAATAAATAACTGTTCTTCAACAATCTAAGAGACTCATCTTCAGTAACAGGTGCCTCACTCCAACCATCATTAGATTCAGCAAATTTAGATGATTTGTTGAAATGCCTAATAGATATAAACACAGTATTTCCCGGAGCTTCCAAAGGTCAAAAATATGTTCATACTTTTGTATCAGTTACAGAATATAGTTTCTTACAAGTTCTAACAAACCTCAAAGTTGTTTTTTGTTTGTTTGTTTGTTGTTTTTTGTTTTTTTTTTCCTAAAGGAAGTGAAACAAGATAGCCAAATAGAACTCTCTGGCAATCATTCCCTACAGGAAGGACACCAAATCGAACAACTCTCTCCATAAAAAAGCACCTTCATAGAACCAAACATCAGGTGAGTGATTACAGTACCTGGTTTTAACATTACAGCAAGGAAAGAGGCACTGGAGAGGGTAGAAAAGACAGTCCTGAATTGCCAATGCAACCCTCCCTGATTCCCTAGCGGCACCATGCAGTGTGAGGGAATCCGTGTGCTTGGCAGATGAAGAGAGCAGTGATTGTGGAACTTTGTATTGGAACTCAGAGCTGAAATGTCACAGTGAAAAGGAACACAGAGCAGAATTCAGCCAGCACCAATGGAAGGAGCATTTAGACCCGACCTAGCTAGATGGGAATTGCCCTTCCAGTGGTCAGAACCTGAGTTCCAGCTTTGCCCACCATTGTGGGCTAAAGTGCTCTGGGGTTCTAAACAAATTTCAAAGGTAGTCTAAGCCACAAAAACTGCAATTCCTGGGCAAGTCCTGGTGCTATGGTGGGTTCAGAGCCAGTGGACTTGGGGTGCATGCAACTTAGTGAAATACCAGCCAGGGAAGCACAGGGAGTGCCCCAGGCAGGGCAGCTCACAGCACCAGGAGACACTCCTTTCTTCTGCTTGAAGAGAGGAGGAGGAGAATAAAGAGGACTTTGTACTGAAACTTGGATACCAGCTCAGCCACAGCAGGATAAGGCACCAGGCAGAGTACTAAGGCACTCATTCTAGACCCTAGCTCCTGATGACATTTCTAGAAACAACCTGGGACAGAAGGGGACCCATTGCCTTAAGATGAAGTCCTGGCATGATCCATGACCTGCTGACTAAAGAACCCTTAAGACTTGAATAATCATAAGCAGTGCCCAGGCAGTACTTGCTGTTGGCCTTGGGTGGGACCCAGTACTGTCCTGGCTTCGGGTATAACCCAGCACATTCCCAGCTGTGGTTGCCAGGAGAAACTCCTCCTTGAGAAAAGGAGAGGGAAGAGTAAAAGGTACTTTGTCTTGCAGCTTGGGCACCAGCTCAGTCACAGTGGATCAGAGCACCAAACAGGCTCCTAGGGCCTCCAGTTCCAGGTCTTGGCTCCTGGGCAGCATCTCTGGACCCCCCCATGCCAGAGCAGAACCCACTGCCCTGAAGGGAGAGACCTAGGCCTGGAAGCACTTATCACATGCTGTCTGAAGAGCCCGTGGGCGTTGAGTGAATCTCAGAGGTAGCCAGGCAGTATTTGCTGCAGGCCTGAGACAGTGGTGGCCATAGAAGAGGCTCCTGCTTGAGAAAAGAAGGAAGAACGGGGAGGACTTTCTCATGTAGCTTGGGTACCAGTTCAGCCATGGTAGAATAGAGCACTACTTAGATTCCTAAGGTCTCTGACTCCAGGCCCTGGCTCCTGGATGGCATTTCTAGACCTTCCCTGGGCCAGGGGGAGCTTGCAACCCTGAAGGGAAGGGCACAAGCCTGGCTGGATTTCCCATCTGCCGACTGAAGAGTCTTCGGGCCTTAAGTGAACATCACTGCTAATCAGGCAGGGGTACCACAAGCTTATGGTAGGACCAGTGCTGTTCTGGCTTCAGGTCTGACCCAGCAGAGCCCCAGTGGCAGTGGCCTCTGGGATGCTTGTGTCACTCTTCCCCCAGCTCCATGCAGCTAAGCATAGAGATATGGACTCTACTTGTTTGGGTGAAGGTTATGGAAAAGAACAAGAGTTTCTTCCTGATAATCCAGGAATTCATCCTGATCTTACCCAAGATCACTAAGGCAGGGCCTTTATGAATCTGCAAGAGTCACAGTGTTCCTGGGCTCAGGGTGCCCACTAATGCATATACAGCTCCAGTGACCAAAGAGTTAGATCACAGCACTCAATACCCTTTGAATACTGGGAAAGCCTTCCCAAAAAGAACGGCTACAAACAAGCCCAGACTGCAAATATTACAACAAATGCCTAACTCGTCAATGCCCAGACAATAACAAACATCCACAAACATCAAGAACATCTAGGAATACAGTCTGCCCAAATGAACTAAATAAGGCACCTGTGACCAATCCCAGAGTGACAATGATACATGACATTTCAGACATGGAATTCAAAGTATCTGTTTTGAGGAAGCTCAAAGACATTCAAAATAACACAGAGAAGGAATTCAGAATCATATCATAAATTTAACAAAGAGATTGAAATAATTTTTAAAAATCAAACAGAAATTCTTGAGCTGAAAACTTCAACTGACATACTGAAGAATGCATCTGAGTCAATAGCCTAATTGATCAAGCAGAAGAATTAGTGAGCCTATTTAAAAATACACAGAGGAGAAAAAATAATAAAAAAAAGAATGAAGCATGCCCACAAGGTTTAGAAAATAGCCTCAAAAGGGAAAATCTAAGAGTTATTGGCCTTAAAGAGGAAGTAGAAAAAAATTAGGATAAAAAAATTGATTCAAAGTGATAATAAGTCTTTTAAACTTCCAAATCTGGAGAAAGATATCAAGATTCAAGTACAAGAAAGTTATAGGACACCAAGGAGATTTAACCCAAATAAGGCTACCTGAAGACATTTAATAATCAAACTTTCAAAGGTAAAGGATAAAGAAAGGATACTAAAAACAACAAGAGAAAAGAAACAAATAACATACAATGAATCTCCTGTACATCTGGCAGCAAATGTGGCCTCCTACAGGCCAGGAGGGAGTGGTATGACATAGTTAAAGCAGTGGAGGAAAAATCTTTTATTCTAGAATAGCATATCCAATCCAGTGAAAATATCCTTCAAACATGAAAGAGAAATAAAAGCTTTTCCCAAACAAAAGTTGAGGCATTCCATCAACACCAGACTTGTGCTACATAAAATGCTAAAAGGGGATCTTCAGTCTGAAAGAAAAGGACATTAATGAGTACTAAGCAATCATCTGAAGGTGCAATCACTGGTAATAGTAAGTACACAGAAAAACACCCAATATTATAACAGTGTAATTATGGTTTGTGAACTACTCATGTCTTGAGTAGAAAGACTAACAATTAACCAATAAAAAATAATAACTGTAACAACTTTTCAAGACATAAACAGTATTATAAGATATAAATAGAAATGACAGAAAGTTAAAAAGTGGGGATGAAGTTAAAGTGTAGAGTTTTTGTTAGTTCTCCTTTTGCTTGTTTATTAAATTGTTTGATTTTTCAGTGCTATTATCAGTTTAAAATAATGGGTTATAAGATGTATTTGCCATCTCATGATAACCTCACCTCAAAAAACCTACAACAGATACACAAAAACTAAAAAGCTAGAAATTAAAATGTACCACCAGAGAAAATCACACTTGCACAAAGAGGAAAACAGGAAGGAAGGAAGGAAGGAAGGAAGGAAGGAAGGAAGGGAGGGAGGGAGAGAGGGAGGGAGGCAGGGAGGGAGGCAGGGAGAGGTGGGAAGGTGTGAGGAAGAAAAAAAGGTCACCAAATAATTAGAAAAAATAACAAAATGGCAGGAGTAAGTCCTTACTTATAAATAACAACATTGCACATAAATAAACTCTCCAATCAAAAAATATAGAGTGGTTGAATGGATTAACACACACACACACACACACACACACACAAGACCTAGTGATCCGTTGCCTATAAGAAACACATTACCTATAATGACACACATTAGACCGAAAATAAAGGGATTAAAAAAGATAATCCATGCAAATGGAAACCACATAAAAAAGAACAGGAGTAGGTAAGCTTATATCAGACAAAACAGATTTCAAGACAAAAACTAAAAAGAAACAAAGAAAGTCATTATATAATGATTAAAGGGTCAATTCAGCAAAAGGATGTAACAATTGTAAACATATATGCACTCAACACTGGAGCACCCATATGTGTAAAGCAAATATTAGTAGAGCTAAGAGAGAGAGGCTCCAATACAATAATAGCTGGAGACTTCAATACTCCACTTTCAGCATTGAACAGATTATACAGACAGAAAATCAACAAAGAAACATCAGACTTATTCTGCACTACAGACCAAATGAACCTAGATATTTACAGAATATTTTATCCAATGGCTATAGAATACACATATTTCTCCTCAGCACATAGATTATTCTTAAAGGTAGATCATGTGGTAGACCACTAAACAAGTCTTTAAAAAGTTCAAAAAAATTGAAATTATGTCAAATATCTTTTCTGATCACAATGGAATAAAACTAGAAATTAATAAGAAGATGAACTTTGGAAATTATATCAAAACATGGAAATTAAACAATATACTCCCAAATGACTAGTGTGTCACTGAAGAAATTAAAAAGAAAATTGAAAAAAAAAATGGAAACAAATAAAGACAGAAAAACAACATACCAAAACCCATGGGAAACAACAAAAGCAGCCTTAAGAGGGAAATTTATAGCAATAAGTGCCTATATCAAAAAAGTAGAAAAACTTCAAATAAACAACCTAATGATGCATCTTAAATAGAAAAGCAAAGCAAACCAAACACAAGATTAGTAGAAAAAAAAGAAATAATAAAGGTAAAAGCAGAAATAAATGAAATTGAAACTAAAAAAAAAAAAAAAATACACTAGCTCAATGAAACTAAAAGTTGTTCTTTCAAGAAGATAAGCATAATTGGCAAATGTTTGGCCAAACTAAAAAAAAAAAAAAAAAGAGAGAGAGAGAGAGAGAAAGATCTAAATAAATAAAATCAAAGATGAAAGAGACGTTACAACTGGCACTGCAGAAATTCAAAAGATCATTAGAAACCACTACGAGCAACTATATGCCAATAAATTGGAAAATCTAGAAAAAATGGAAAAATTCTTAGTCACATACAACCTAACAAGATTGAACCATGAGAAAATCCAAAACCTGAGTAGACCAACAACAAGCAATGAGATTAAAGCTGTAGTTTAAAAAGTCTCCAGCAAAGAAAAGCCCAGGAAACAATGGCTTCACTGCTGCATTTTACCAAACATTTATAGAAGAACTAATACCAATTCTACTCAAACTATTCCAGAAAATAGAGAAAACTTTGCATGTTCTCACTCATTTGTAAGAGCTAAAAATTTAAAAAACAAAAAACAAAAAAACAAAAAAAAAGTGAACTAGGAGACACAGAGTAGAAGGATGGTTACCAGTAGCTGAGAAGGGTAGTTGGGGATGGGGGAGAGAAAAGTGGCAATGGTTAATGGGTATAGAAATATGGTTAGATAGAATGAATACGATCTAGTATTTGATAGCACAACAGGGTGATTACAGTCAATAACAATTTACTGTACACTTAAAAATAACTAAAAGAATATAATTAGAATATTTGTAATACAAAGAAAGGATACATGTTTAAGGCAGTAGACACTCCATTTACTCAGATGTGATTATTATGCATTGTATGACTGTGTCAAAATATCCATGTACCCCATAAATAAATATACCTACTATGTACATATAAAAAGTTAAAAATATTAATAAAAAATTTTAAAAACCTCAGTGTGGATGAATATAAGGACTAATCTGGTCAGATCCCTTCGTCCTTGGAAGCCTGACTCCCTGACATTGAGAGGTAATCACACTATTCCATGGCAGCTATCACCATTCCCAGCCCTTCTCTGTGACATCCCATTTCCTCCCAACTCCTTCAGAGTTGATGCAGATAATCTTTCACTCACTTCCTTCGGTGCTCATTTCTACTGGCCCTCCTCCCTCCTGGACCATCTGATAGTCCCTGAAGGGGACTGTATCAAGCCCAAGAATTGAGACCTGTTCCATCAGGATCCTATTGGGAAACAGATGAAACGCTCAAATTAGAGTAATTCAAGAATGAGTTGCCAGGCACGGTGGCTCAAGCCTGTAATCCCAGCACTTTGGGAGGCTGAGGCAGGCAGATCATGAGATCAGGAGTTCAAGACCAACCTGGCCAACACAGTGAAACCTCATCCCTACTAAAAATACAAAAATTAGCCAGGTGTGTTGGCACTGAGGAGTGCCAGCTACTCAGGAGGCTGAGGCAGGAGAATCACTTGAACCTGGGAGGCAGAGGTTGCAGTGAGCCAAGACCATGCCACTGCACTCTAGCCTGGGTGACAGAGTAAGACTTCGTCTCAAAATAAAAAAGAATGAGTTAATGAAGACATAAGTGCAATTCCCAGATCAGCATCAGCGTCACTTGTTAGGAGTACTAATTCTCAGGCTTCACCCCCCGACCCACTGAATCAAGTGGTTTTAACACTCAAGAACCACTGTTGTAGGAAACCACAAGAGAAAGTATAGGGTCCAGGGGCTAAAGAGCTAGTTACTGCCCTTAAGCCTGGATATAGTACAGAGAAGGTCACCTTCAAGGAGCTGTAAGCTTTGGATCAGGAATGCAGCTAATCTGAGAAGACTTACATTGACAAAATTGGGGTAATAAATGCCCCAGCCTCCCCCCATCCTTCTGATGTTGTGCTAGGGTTTCCTTTCCCATTGGAGAAACCTAACTGGCAGCCGAGGATAAAGGAGTCCTCTTAAGCAGTCTATACAGGTCAGCCTCTTGAGGGACAGAGCACATCTGGAGAGGTAAATAAACTATATCTGATACCCAGGCAATTCCAGGCTCATTTCATCTCCAGTTGGCTTCACTCACAAAATCTCATCCATTATGCTATGTACAGGGTTTATTAACCACATACTCCCATGTATTCTTCCATCAACACTAATATTCAGCTGAAAAGAGCCATAGTGGTGTCACTGATGCTATAGTCAGGCAGCGTAAACAAAGACAGGTAGATATCAGGAATGTGAGTATACTGCGATGTAAAGCACCACTAAGGAGAAAAGGACTGTCTCCCTTCAAAGGGGCCCCCAAAATGGGTACATATTTCCTAATCTTTTCTTATTTATCCATAATCAACCCCCAACATCCCTCCACCCCTGAGAGAACACATGGAAGAAAAGGCAAGCCCTGGGCCTAGTAGCTTCCACCAAGGAACCATTAGGGAAACATAATTCACACAAGGACAACATTGTGTTTTACAGCTCAGATGCCAAAACGTCCTTAGCAGCTACTGAATGAATCACTGGGTGTCTTTCACCTTTCCCTGGATACAAAATTAATTTTTCTAAATCCTTAATCATCTGTTCTGGCAATATTCCAAAGGAGAGCCTTCCCCAGCAGCACTTAGGCTAATTAACTACCTTGGGTTTTACCTATTTAGGCATTCAAATTACTCCTTTCATAACAGATATTTTGCTTGCCAACATTTAATTCTTCATATCCAATGGTAAAACTGATACAGGCCATTAATCCCTAATGCTTTTCTACCAAGGAGATTGTAATTCAGTTCTAAAAAATTGTTTTAAAATATGTCTCTTTTCATAAAAGCTGAGGGATTCTTTTCCTTTTTATTTTCTCTCAACTCTCTAAAAAAAAGAAAATCAAATTAAAATAATTTTCTCATATTCTATTAATAGAAAATTGCTTTCAACCACCAATCTGTCTTAATGCTGAGCCAAATGGACTGATGCCTGTGACTTGGACCATGGAAGAACTGTTCATGCTAACATGAACCCAAGGAAGCGTGTGACTTTCATCACGCAGAGCTCAGGTTGCCTGATTTCCTGGTCTTTTCTTTGATTCCACTATATCTTTGTGCTTTCACACACACAAGTCTAATTAATCTCCAAATCTTGTTAATTTTATCTCCTAAATTTTGGAGAAAAATCTAGGTGATAAAATTGTACCCTCTTGCCCACTAACCACCTGTGTCTTGATTTAAGCTTTACTATCCCTCCCCTGAGCTGAACATCCACTTCCTGGCCGGCCCCATACTCCAGTTTGTTCCCACTCAATTCCATTTCCAGCAAAATGACCTTTTCAAGCTCAAATATGGTATGTAGCTTTCCTACTTAAAGCTCCTTAATGGTGCCTCACTGCCTACAGGATACAGTCCAGACTCACTAATAAGGCACACGAAGTCCTCCAAGGCCTGTTATGCCCAACTCCACATTCTTATTTCCCTATCAAAGCCTTCATCACATCATATGCTAATTCTTCAGGCACAGCATGTACTTTTACACCTCCATGTCTTTGTTCATCTTCCCACCCCCTTTGTTTTTGCCTGTCTCCTTTCAAGCTTTACACTCATCCCCAGACCTCACCCTCACTCCCAGTGCCAGGATCCTAGAAGTCCCTCTTCATACTGTTCCAACCTGTGTGCATGCCTCTGTCCTTGCACTTCATATAAGTTATATTAATCTGGAACTATCTGGAAAATTTCATTTTCTCTACTTATGGGCAGAAATTATGACTTCATCTTCTTTGTGTGCCCATGGCCTGAAAATACCTGAATAAGTGTTTGTTGAATAAATGTAGGAACTATTGCTAAATAGCATATTTCCCTTAAATTTCAAGATTCCTTGCTGCTGCTACTCCAACATGTCCATTATGTGGTTCACATTTTGGTAAAAATATAAAATGGTCATGATCCTACAATTGAGAGTTTCTCACTTTGGGTAGGGCAGACACAGAAAAACTACTTTTCCCTAAATATAGTGTCAAGGTTAGAATATAGTAGTTTATACTGAGTGTGATCTTTGCTTCGAGTAAGGGAGAAAAGAGAATAATTACCATGAAATTTCATAAACTCTGCACAGGAAAGTCATCTCATCCAAGCCCCAGTCACCAGAAAAAGAATGAAGCCATCTTAGCTAGTCTAGGCCTCTGTTTATCTTTTAGTCACCTTGCCATGGAGGCAAATCGAGGTCTAGATTGAGGTAGCTCAGCTCCTTACACCATGTGGTTGTTCTAACATGAGCCACTTCTTCCTGCTTACTTTCATGAAAGGGCAGGTGGCAAAGGTATGAAAGCCAGTAGGCTCATTTTGGTAGCAAAAGCAGCAGGAGCCAATGGCCCAACCCCAGGAAGTCCATGAATTATTCTCTATATTTAACTCCATAACAGCATCCACCGTCATTATCGACACATCTCAGGAATCATCTGGCACCATCCAGTTTGCTGGATGCAGTGAGACAGTCAGTCCCTGAGTAAAGGGGCGGAGGTAGAAGAGGAAAAGTACAGACAGCCTTTAGGAAGTGTAAATGAAGTGAGTCATTCAGTCAGGGGGGTGGGGGGGTGAAAAAAAAGAATACAAGGAAAATTTGTTTTATGATTTGTGGCCAGCACACTCCACAGAAGGAAGGTAGCACTTTTACTAAACAGAGGGGATGTCTTCCTGGCCATAAAGACTGAACTCACCTTCAGGACTTCTCTGTTCTTCCAGCTTGGCCTAGTGCTGGGTTTTGCTTCTTTCTGGCCTCCATATTGAATATGTGGTGGCTCTACCCTCAAGGGAGTAAGAACAGCCATGCAAGACAGGTTTTGTTTCTGTTTTTGTTTTTTAACTACTTTTTTTTTTTTTTTCCCCTGAGACGGAGTCCTGCTCTGTCACCCAGGCTGGAGTGCAGTGGCATGATCTCAGCTCACTGCAACCTCCACCTCCCGAGTTCAAGTGATTCTCCTGCCTCAGCCTCCTGAGCAGCTGGGATTACAGGTGCCCACCACCAGGCCCGGCTAATTTTTGTATTTTTTAGTAGAGACAGGGTTTCACCATGTTGGCCAGGCTGGTCTCAAACTCCTGACCTCAGGTGATCCACCCCCCCTCAGCCTCCCAAAGTGCTGGGATTACGGGTGTGAACCACAGTGCCCAGCAACCACCATTTTAAATTACTACAAAGTATTCTATATTCATTGCAGGAAATGTTTACTACAAATAAGTGGAAAAAATAAAGCCTTCCATAATCACACAACTCAGAAATCAAAACATATTATAGGATAAAAATAGAATTATAGTACTTAGGAAACTTGCTTTTGATAGTTAACAATTTGTTACGCGTATGTTGCCCATGTTGTGAAGTGTCCTTTTATAATGTCATTTTTAGTGGCTGAATATTATTTTGTTGGGCAGACGTACCATACTTTATCTAACCAATTACAAATTGATAGACATTTAGATTTATATCCTATTCTTATTTTTAGCACTTGCATGATGAACATCTTTGTAGGTAAAATGTTTACAATCTATAATTGCCCTAAAAGAAACTGCTGCACATAGAATTACTGCATCAAATATATAAATGTACTGATGCTATTTACAGGTAAAGCTAAATTTCCCTGCAAAAAGTTGCACCAATTTATACTCTCACCCGCAGGAGATAAAGGTATGCATTTCCCAATTTCTCGCAAAGAGTTTTTAAAAGAAAAGCAACTGACTATATTCTCAAAGCTCCTATGTAGAAACCAGTCTATTGATCATAGTTTATTTATCTGCTTGATTTCAATTCAACATTTATTGAGTACTCTGTGTTGAGCAATATGGATAGAACCAACAGGCTTAATGAGCCTAATAATGAATGTTCTACTCAACTTGGCCAAAATAGTCACATTGGCTGATATAGAAACACCTATACAAGTATTTTAAAAGTATTTTAGGGTTAAGATTTCCATTTTGAAATCCTTCTTTTATAGATTATGACGTTTGTTTAGCCTCTAACTAAGAATTAATGACAAAGAGTTCACTACTGAACCAACACATGTCCAAGCTGAGAGTCTTTAATCAGGAAAAGACCTTTATCATATTAAATTTAAAATTTCTCTCTATAAATTCCACATATTGGTTCTGCTGTTACCTAGGGAAGAATCTATTTCCTCTTCAAATATGTTATCTGTTCTTCAAGACAAACAGTCCCAATTCCTTCCACATTCCTTATAAAACATTATTTCCAAAATCTTTCCACGATCTGGAATGCCTATAATTGTGTTCCTTTTCCTACATCCTGGTGAATCTCTACTCATCCTTCATAGTTCAACACAAATGTCACCTTTCCTGACACTTCACAGACTTTATAATCTGTTCAGAATTAATTGCTTCCCTTTCTGTATTCCCATAGCATCATTTTGTACATATCTTTATTATAAGCCTTCACTACTCAATGTGGTTATTATTTGTTTGCACTACTGTCTTTATGACACTTGTGACCACTTTGAGGACAAAGTCTATGTCCAAAGCACCTGAAACCATACCTATTAGACATGGTAGATCCTAAAAAGCGTGGATTAAAATGAAACATTAGGAGTTTATAATCTAGTACTAATCTGGTATCTAGTAACAAAAGTGACACATGGATACAAATGACTACCAGTCATAAAATATAGAAGATGGTAAATATCATGAGATGATTACAATTAGGTTCTGTGTAAATGCAAAGATAAGGCATTTCAAAGATAAGAACGGTGGATATCCTTGAAAGCCAAACTGAGGACATTGTCTTCTCACCATAGACAACGTGAACACATTCTGAGCAGTGTGGGCAGAAAAGCTCAGAGGAAGGAGCAAGGGAAAAGTCCATTGACAATCTACAAAGAATATAAACCACGATCAGTAATAGCATAGAAAGGATAAACAAGGAAACCATTGGGAGAAAAGAAGCAATAGGCTTTGGTCACAGATAACTTACGGGTCAGGGAAGAAAGAAGAGGGAGGGAAATCCATCCGAGATATCCAGCTTGGGTAATTAGGATACTATTGCTACCCAAATGTAAATTCATAATGCCAGAAGATGAAACTTGCAGATGTGGATTTATAGCCCATACACTGAGTTACCTTTTTTTTTTTTTTAATTTGAAGGCTTTTAGAAGTAGTATGTTATCTTCAACAGACCGCAATCCCCACTACTTTCTTTTGTCATGGACTCAGGCCATTTTCCTTATTTCCACATCATACCTGGACCCTGCAGGAATTTGATTTTATGATTCCTAGCAAAAACTAAAAACTCTATAGTAGAATGAACTAGTTTAGGACAAACTGTGGTAGCTCAGTGGTTTCCAAACATTTCTTTAGCATTACAATTCTTGATTAAAAATTAAATCTCACTTAGAAGTCCCACATATTAAAAAAAAAAAAAAAAAAAAGAGTGCCCCAGTTAGTAGAAGCACTTAGAGCCCTCATTTTCACAACTATCAGTCCCAACCTGGTTTGGCATTTAAGACATTTTCATGAACCTTAGGGACCTGGAAACCATAGTTTGAAAACCTCTGATATGAATGATAAATTGAGATTTATCGATATTGCTTTTGAGGTACTAACAGATCTACAGGTGAAAATGCTCAGCAGGCCACTGAGTAGAGACAACAGGAGACTGGGAGAGAGTTAAGCTCTGGATAAAGATTTGAGAACCATCTGGAAGAAGGTGATATTTGAAGCCATGGTAAATAAGTGAGAAGAGTGAGAAAATAGTGGGCAGGAAGATAAAAGAATACAGATAAGAATAGGCCTTTTGGGAATGCCTACATTTTTAAGGTGGGTGAAGAAGGAAAAATCAGCCCAGTAGACAGATGAATAATCTGACAAGTAGAAGGAGAATCTGAATAGTATAAAATATTAGAAATTAAGGAAGCAGTTTCAGGAAGAGAAGAGTGATGGAGAGTGTCAGATGAGCCAGGAAGGAAGATGGGATTGAGGAAAGGTAATCTGTTAGACCAGTAACAGATGACTAAAATGATAGCCCTCAAGAAGCAACTTCAGAATTATGGTGGAGACAGGAGACAGACAGTAAATGGGATAAGGAGGGAACAGGCAGAGTGTTTACTCTTTTGAGACATTTGAAGGTCAAAGAAAGGATACAAATAGGTTGATAATGTGAAGACCTCGCCAGGAATATGGAGAGGTTGCTAAGAAATGTTGTGTTAGGTGACAGTGGAAAACATTCTTATGGCAAGTGGATGCTTATATTTCTTTAGTTCAACCTGGCAGAAAAGTGAAGACATACCACCAGCTCCCCACAAGTGGTTTTCAAATTGTTGTAGGGGCAGTTGGCACTGAAGGGCTGGTGAAGTCTCCTCCAGGCTTGAGTGTCTCTGGCTACGTATCAGGTACTGTCTTAAAGGAGATCTCCTCTCCCATCGATCAATAAAGATTATATATCAATAGGGCAAGTGAGTTTGTTTTGCCTATGGGGAGACAGAGGAAAAGGAACTCTCCCAAGATGTTGAAAGCATGTGGATCACCTTCAAGCTGGGAGGCATTCTTCTAGGATATACCAGACGTACCAATATCTGTTGTGACATTTGGCTCTGCTCAATGTTGTAAGGTCATGATCAGGGTTTCAATTCCTGTGTAGCAATACACATTTCTTTATTTGAGCTGCAGTATATTATATCCAGAGCCAGTGGTCTTGTAAATGCTCACCACTGAACATAAATAAAATCAGGAGAAAGTGAGAATGTGTCTGAACAAATTATCCTATCACGAAAAGTAATTCAAACTGATGCTGTAGTGGTGTGAGTCAGAAGACACTCTTTCCTCTGTGAAGGACAATACTTCTTATTGAAGCCAAGCCCAAAGAGAAATACACTGGACTATAACACACAGATTTCAGAATCTTGAAAATGTAATCACAGAGAATATAATGTTAAGAGTTTGATGATGAGAATTATAGCCACTAACATTTATGAATCCTCTATTACACTCCAGGCTCTTTACATACCTTGTCTCATTTAATCCGAATCGAAATTACATAAAATAGAAAATTCCAATTTTACTTTTTATTTGTGGAAAGATTCACAAGAGCTAAGTAACTATCGAAGGTCACAGGGTCAATAAGCGACAGAGCAGGATTATAACTCACATATCTCTTTTTTATACATTAGTGGTTCCACAGCATTCTACGCTGCCTATGTTAGTATAACCCTCGACTCCGCATCTGCAGATTGACTGAGAGAGCCCCATTTACTCTTTGAAGGTCAACTTTTCACCAACAGACCAAGTGCTTTTGGCAGCTTTCTGCCTCGGCAGGACTGTTTGCATCACTGGGCTCAGACCACACTTCATGTGCCCCAGAAAGGTAGACTGTGTAATGGAAATAAAATATAAAACTGTATTTATGGAGCAGCACCAGACAAGAAAGCATGCAAATATAGTTGGCAATCCCTGACACCTGGGGAGGCTCCAGATCAGCAGGGTGATCTCGCCCAAGTAATGACACTTGAAAGTCAAGACTATTCAAGTAAGAATTAGATATATGTGGAGATTTTCCAAAGGAAAGGCAGTAAAACTGTTTCTTCACACAAGCTATTTTTCCCTACCAAAGGTTTGGGAGGGAAGGAAAGATAAGGGTCCTAGCCAGCCTTCTGCTGGGAAGTTTCAGGCACGCCTAGGAGCCCATCATTCATCATCATGTGGTACAGATGATTACTATGAACAGCACGGGTGTCCATAATAATGGATTGGATTCAGTTTTCTATTTATGAAATCCTATCTGTATGGTGGATAAAACTTCAGTCTTGCTGTCAAGGCTTACAAATCAGTTTCTCCTATGCTAATGTAAATCCCAAGGTTTGGCTCCTCTTGCCAAAATGGATCCCACACATACAATACATACTTAAGGGAAAACAAAAATACCGTATCTCTCTTATTCTTGAATGAGTTTCAGGACATTAAAAATTATCTAGTGCCCAAGGGAGAGAATACGGACATGAGTTCTTAGTTTCTGTTTCTGGTTGGGCCAGTAAAGCCCCTTCCTATACCTCTTTTCCACTTATCACTAGAGATAGACACTAAAAACCATGGCTTCAGGCTGCTAAAAGCCTAAAACAAAACAAAACAAAACAGAAAAACAACAACAATGAAAATAAAGACAGCTGTACAAACTTGATATAGTCTTGCCCTCTGTGCCTTAAAAAAGAAAAGTGTGGCTTGTTGTTCCTCACTATGCCGAGAGCACTCTAGTTGAGATTGGGTGCCATGAGGTGTAAAGTGATTGTCGAAATTCAGATTAACAATGAAAACAGTTCTCCAATTTAGAGAAAGCTACTGGATTCCCACAAAACCTGGCCAGGTGTGGGCAACAGGGAAAGATGCAGCGGGTGGGAAATGAACCAGATCAGTGGTTTCATAGTAGTTGTGACTACATTTCCTCATCAGTAAAATAAAGCACCTTGGGAGGCCGAGGTGGGCGGATCATGAGGTCAGGAGATCGGGACTATCCTGGCTAACACAGAAAAACCTCATCTCTACTAAAAATACGAAACAAAAATTAGCCGGGCATGATGGTACGCGCCTGTAGTCCCAGCTACTCAGGAGGGTGAGGCAGGAGAATCACTTGAACCCGGGAAGTGGAGGTTGCAGTGAGCCAAGATTGTGCCACTGCACTCCAGCCTGGGCAACAGAGTGAGACTCCCTCTAAAAAAAATAGAATACCAGTGACAGTGATATCATTCAGAACCACCACCCCATGTGTCAATAACTAGCCCATAAAAAGTCTATGCCCTTCAACTATCACTACCTCTTCAGAATAACCAGGAACTTTTACTGCTTAACTAAAGCAAGATGGGGTTCTACTAACTTACTACTTTCTTATTGCTACAGTAGACTAGATAATCTTTGATGTCAAAAATAAATAAATAACCAGAAGTCCATACGGATATAAATATTAATAAATGACTGAATAAGTAAATGGGGGAAAGAGACAATCTCTTGTGCAGAAAAATTCCAAATTATTTATATAGATACTCTGCTCTCAAAGAGATGGAGCATAACGCCTCACTCCTTAAGCATGGGTTGTGCAGTGACTTACTTCCAAAGAGTATAATATGAAAGGGGAGAAAAAACAATAACTTCACAGTGGAGAAACCTTACATATATACTACTACAGCCAGGGGATCAAAGTTAACAACAGCAATAAATTATATTGATAGTACATACCCTTGATCTGATGTGATGAAAATGGTACTTTAGGATGGGCTAGGTGGCTCACGCCTGTAATCCCAGCACTTTGGGAGGCCAAAGCAGGCAGATCACTTGAGGTCAGGAGTTTGAGACCAGCGTGACCAACATGGTGAAATCCTATCTCTACTAAAAATACAAAAATTAGCCAGGCATGGTGGCGGGCACCTGTAATCCCAGTTACTTGGGAGGCTGAGGCAGAATCACTTGAACCCGGGAGGCGGAGGTTGTAGTGACCCAAGATCACGCCATTGCACTCCAGCGTGGAAGACAAGAGTGAGACTCCATCTCAAAAAAAAAAAAAGAAAGAAAAAGAAAAGGAACTTTAATTTTGTGGTCTTCCTCCTAAAAATCCAAAACAGACTAGTTATGAGAAAAACATCAGACAAATCCCAGTAGAAGTACATCCTTCAACATGGCTGACCAGTACTCCTCAAAACTGTCAAGGTCATAAAAAACAAAGAAAGCCCGTGCTATGGTCTAAGTATTTGCATCCCCCCAAAATCCATAGTTGAGATTGTAGACCTCAAGGTGATGATGTGGGAGATTATTAGGTCATGAGGGTGGGGCCTTCCTGAAGAGAATTAGTGTTCTTATAAAGGAAGCTTGAGAGAGATCCTTCATTCCCTACACCATGTAAGAATAGGAAGAAGGTTCTGTTTATGGGGAACGGCGCTTTCACTGGACACAAATTTGCCAGCATCTTAATCTTGGACTTCTAGCCTTGAGAACTACAAAAAGCAAATTTCTGTTGTTTATGTGTCACCTAGTGTATGCTATTTTGTCATAGTAGCCTGAACAGACAGTCTGAGAAGTCACAGCCAAGAGGAGCCTCAGGAGACACAATAACTAAAGGTAACATGGTATCTTGGATAAAATTCTGGAACAGAAAAAGGACATTAGGTAAAAACTAAGAAAAACAGAATATAGACATCAGTTAATAATAACTAGTAATAGTATTCATAATTAATAATTAGTTGACAGTGTATCAATATTTGTACATTATAATAAATGTATATTAATCAAAATATTAACAATAGGAGAACTGAATGAGAGGTATATAGGAACTCTTTATATCATCATCACAATTTTTCTTTACATCTAAAACCATTCTAAAGAAGAAAATCTATTTTAAAAATGAATGAATATGTAAACAAATAATAAAAAGATCAGTTTTTTAAGATCCAACAGTAGAGAGTTGTAATGAAGATCAATTACGTATCCCATTACTGGTTCTGTGTTAAGGCTGACTCACCTTCCCAGGCCTCTATTTCCATATCTGTAAAAGGCAGTGTGGTGTAACGGTTAAGAAGCATTGGCTTTGAGCCAGTAAGTGTGAGTTTGCATTCCGGCTCTGATTTCTATGAGCTCTATGATCTCAAACCTTGGTTTCATTATCTAATAATGCCTATCCCATAGAGTTAATATGAGGACTAAATGAGATGGTGTGCTTGGAAGCATTCAGGTAAGTAGAAAGCATATGAAAGTGTCAGGGACTAGTCCCCGGAGGAAGCTGGAGCATCAGCAGGAATAAAGCCCTGTGATCACTCGTATAAATGGACAAAGCTGTGTCAGACATTGTTAGCAGGATGATTTGTTCTCAAAGTCAAGTAACAAGGAAGGCGAGGACAGTAGGGTTAAACCTATGTTATACACAGAGCTTGGGAGATGAGGTTCCTCTCTTGTCTCCTTTTGGGCACCAGGTCTGATAACCTCCCCTCCTAAGAAGGAGTAGGAGCTAACAAAATGAAGCAGAGCTGCTTGTCTGGGCCTGTAGTTGAAGAGGAACAGGCCGGCAGCACCGTCTTGGAAAATCTATAAAGAAATCGACTGACGGTTTTATTTATTTCAGCTGCTTAATGGAGCATATTTTTGTCAGTGGATATTGAAATCTTCATTCCTTTCAGAGGAATGATTGCTGCACCTTCCTCTTTAGGACCACTCACCTCATGTTTAAAATATAGCTTTGGAGGAGAACGAGATGTTTTTCAAGAGCACATAGGGGTTGCAGCTTTTGCAGCAAGTTTCCTCATATAGCTTCAGAACTCATCAAAGAATCCACTCCTAGCAGGCCTTGGTCCCTGCTCTCTCATCCTGTGAGCCCAAACTTCCAAGAGCACTAGGCCAGGACCATCCTGAATCCCCCTGCCAAAGATGCAAAATTCGGGCTGATGCCCATTCTCTGAATCCTCTGACGTTTACCTAATCCTGTATTTAAAATTATCCTTATCCTTTTCAGCTATGATGTGACCCTAAAAAGGCACACTTAGAATCATTTTCAAGAGTCTTGTCTTGGCACAGGTAAATTCCTTTCATATCAATCTTTGTCTAAGATCACACTGGGTAATGGAAAGACCTCAGCAATGATTCTTCATGTATCAAAAAAAAAAAAAAAAAAAGGCAAGATCAGAGAATGGCTCTGGAGTCAGAGAAGATGGAGTTAAAATCCTGATGCTGTCACTTACTATCTGAGTCACCTTCTGGCAGGTTGCTTAACTTCTCTGAGCCTCAGTTTCCTTATCTGTAGAAGAGCAATACAATCTTTACAAGACTCAAGTTAGATGATGGAGGCAAAGTGCCTAGTGCCACATTAGGTGCGTGCTCGGCATTCACTAAACAATAAGTTTAGCAGAATAGGGGTTTCAAATGAAATAGAGATGGTCCCATAAGCCTTTGGAAATTTGCTTAATGTAGTAGGTGAAACAAGCTACATAAATGGAGCCAAATAATTTGAAATTGATTGAGAAAAAAATGAACTCTCAATGAGATTATGAATCATTCTAGTTGGTTGCTTGGACTTGCTCCAAGAATAATTATTGTGGTTTTGATTTACAAGATGAAATAGGATCTGCTTCTGAGAGCAAAGGGAGAAACGAGAGGGTGGTCTGACCAGTGCCCCACCACCCACACTCACAAGCTGCATGGCCAACACCAACCAGTGGCCTTCCAACTACCGCAAAGCCCCTGGAACAGCTTCGTGTCCCTAGAAACAGGTTCTCTTCCTATGCACTGTCATGACGGAGGCCCATTGGCCCAGAGAGGATCGCATCTGTTTCTGCCACAGGTGACACAAGTTTCAGCCAGGCTCTTCAAAGCACAACCTGTTCTGTATCCTCTGCCCGCCCCCTCCTGCTAGTTAAAGATGTCAGTGAAGCTGAAGAACTCAAGACTGATTGATAACAACTTCAATCTCCTGAGGCTCACTTGTTCCTTTTTTTAAAATTTCATTCTGCTTACCAGCTGCTTCTGTTCATAAAAGGCTAGGGAAGCATTAGCACCATATGTCTTCTGGTTATCTGGGTGTCTAATGCAAAATGTATTTAAAGGATTTATCAAATTCTAATAGACAAGCTAGCAAAGGAATCAGCCTAAAACAAGAATGAAAGTTCTTGTTTCCTGCAGACACTTCAAATTTTCTCTTTCTTTTCTTTGAGGAAAGCCATGGCTCACAGCCTCAGACTCTGCCAGCTGTTCCCTCTCCCTCCTCAATTTGCCTCTGGTGCCTGGCAGGGAATTTTGCATCTGTGCATATTGAGTAGACATGTATAAAATTTAAGGGAACTGTGAATATAAGGAGAGAATTTTCTTGAGTTACACAATTAATATAAATACAGAGGTTTGGCATCAATTTTAAGTTAGAGCTCCTCTGTTAAGTCCTGAAAATGTATTTGCTTATGACGAATGATAGATTCATGTATCTCTAGCTATATTTTGGGAATAATTTAAATACACACTTTTGATTTTTTTTGAGGCATAGACTTCAATGCCTTGCTTTTAATCTATGAATTGGAGAGGACTACCCTCATTTACCACTTTCCCTGGAGAACCATAAACCCTACTCTTCCTGCCAAAAGACTCAAATTAACTATTTACAGATAATGAAACTATATCCCTTCATTTAAAATCAATGACTAAAAATCTCAAGGGCTTACTGGGAGAAAAAAATGCTTGACACTCCCAGCATGTTGTCTGTGTCTTCGGCTACTCTAGTTGAATTGTAGTTAACTGGTCTCTTTCCTGGTTGTTTCCCCATAAACACTGAAAAATCCTTAATGGAAGGGGCTGCACCTCCATATACGCCCCTAGAACTGAGCAGTGTGTGGCTCGCGGTGGCACTGGAATAGGGAGAGACTTGAGACAGGATTAGGTTGTTATTGAAAAAGTCAAGGCAAGTGATAAAGGGATAAAGCAGGCACGGCCCAGTACTATCTTACAGAGAGCACTCGATGCCACACAAATAACAAAACAGTGGAGTGAATCAAGTATCTTGCTGTGTAGATGAGCATGGCACTCTGGCCTGTCCCGCCTGAAATCCCCACTCTATACCACACTCCAGACTGGGCAGCAAAGCTAGAAACAATAGCTCCAAAAGTCCACCGTGAAAACATTATTATCTAGAGATAGCATCTTGCATTCTACGTTTTGCTCAGCACCAGTCACTAGACCTTCTCTGCATGCGAGAAACACTGAGCAACTAGGTCCTGAGCACTTCCATGTAATGCAATAGAAAGATGAAGCCAACCCACTTCCACCAGGTCCCGTATTACAGACAATCTCACCTCTTCTCCTTCCCATCCCCACTGGCTGTTAGCCTGCCAGCCTCACTGCGGTGTTTTATAAATTCAGCTCTCAGCACAGACATGCTGTTTGGGGAAAGGGAGCATGTGCAGCAGAGATCTTGCCTGAGTTAAATGCCTCTCCACTGCTTCTGAAAGTGTGACATCTCATCTGATGTGAGTTCACTCCAGCTGCACACAGTCCCCTGGTACGAGGAGCGTGTTCCTGCTTCTCAGTCAACCTATTACCTCTGAGTCTCTGACAGTCAAGCTTCCTCATGTCTGACTTGTTCCAGCTCCAGCAGGGAAACGTACTGTGTAATGTAACTGTGCAAATGGTTTATCTGGAAATCCATGTGCTTCGTTTGGCAGCTGCGTTTTCTGACAGCAAACTCAGGGGTCACATGTGTGTTCACTCTTCTTTTAAAATAATTTGCAGGAAAGTATGCAAAATAATTTAAATGATACAGTCTAGTTAAGCAATATCTAGCCTAGAGGCCAAGGCAACTCCAGGTTAGCTAGAAAGGAGTCCAGATGGGCCTAGCTGAAAATTCCTCTTAATCAGAAGACAGCAAAGGAGGAGGAAGCTGAGAGATAGTCATGTATGTTGAATCAGCTGTCTTGAACTAAAGATGATATGTATTAAGGGTTTTAATATCTCACTCTCGAGATACTGTGAAAATTGCAAGAATGGGTTTCCTGAAACCAAAATGCTTAAGGGAAATTCAGTTCTATCCACCATATTACAGCAGAGAATTTTTCATTTTTTCTAACTTTCAGCTTCTATTTTTGTAATATGCTCCTAGAGGCAGGAAAATACCATTTATTACTTTTCTAGTTTTAGCGTGTTTCATTTGGCAGGCTGTGAATTCTTCCCTCCTAGAAGATCCTTGTGGGGTGAAAGCGATGACGGGGCTGTTTACTTGGCAAGGCTCTCCTTCCGAGAGGTCAGTAGACAGTATAGGATGGGCGCGGTGCTTGGTTTCCTTCTGTTAAGGGGAAAGGATGCCTGGAAACATGGCAGTTTCTCTCTAACTGATGAACAGATACTCAGAGATAGTTTTACCCACATAGAAAACAAAGAAGCAATCCCATGTTGAACGCTTAGAGAAGGGGAGTCTGGCTCTTCAAATTAGAAACTGCTAAGGAACCCTCGATGAACAGTGACTGAGGGGACCGAATAAAGAGAACCTTATCTATGTGACCAACTGACAGGGATTGGGTCCCAAAAATAATTCATTAACAGGTAGCCTCAAGTGAGACGCTCATTTAGAGCATCAGATCCTCCTCCTCTTCCTCCTTCTTCCCCACTTTCAAATCTCTTCTTTTTTCCAATGTCTTCCCCTTTCTCTCTTTTCCTGCTGCATTCAAGGTAACGAGAAAACCATGCTACAAAGTATAAGCTCTCTGCTGAGACGTTTTAAAATAGCTTTGAAATGGAAAAATACTAAATCTGTAGCTTTCAAAGGGTATGGAGAAGGAGAAAGAGTAAATCCCTGAACTGGATAAATGTGACCATTAGAACATTATACAGTCACCTTTTTCTGATTGTTGTCTTACACCCTCTCCATCTTCTGGCCAAACTACATGTGGGGGTGCTGCTAGTAAAAAGGGTCACATAGATATCACTGCTGCACAGATCGGCCTCCCCCAAGGAGATTCCTTCCCCAACATCTGCTGCTCAGGTGTCCCCCTGGAACCTTTTCCCCTGCATCTCAAGCTCCTCCCTCCCCTACCCCATCTTCGATTGCCCACTTCTTTACTGGTCACCACCTGGAACTCCAGGGCCGCAAACCTTATCCAAGCCTTCCTTTCCTTTCCTGGCATCTGCCCTTCTTTGAGTGAATAATTCCATCATCAAAGCTCCAATGTATGACTCTCAAGCTTATATGGAAAAATACCACTAACTGGTTCTCCCAAACCACAATCTCACTTGGGGGCTGTTCTCATTTTAGAAGTTAATCTTCAGGAGTTCTTTCTGTCGACTAAGCTACTCAATGGTGACTCCACAGAAGAGCTTCAGCAAGAGGTTCTAGAATAAGCTTTGACCTCCAAGTCAGTGTAAAGTGCCAAATGGGAGCTCTGTCTAAGGTTCCAAGGGGTAAACATGACCTCAAATGCAACAGGAGCATGCCAGGACACACACACAACACAACTTCATAGGATAACCATTTGTTCCCAGAATTGGTTACTGATCCATATTGAAGAAAGAGAATCTCCACAAATTGCACATGCCCTACCTTTGGCTTTTCATTCTCATACAGGATGTGGCAATCTCGAGTTATGTTCAACTTATGACTTCCAGGTCATGTCCTAGGGCTTCGGTACATTAGGAAGGACAAGGGCCCCTTTAGTATCATCAATAATTTGAAAATTACCATTAAAACAGTAAAATGATGAAGATTTTTTTCTCTACCAAACTGGAAAGGTTCAAAAGTTTGACAATACATACTGTGTGTAAGAAAGTGAGGAAACAAGTATTACATACATCATTGCTAGGAGTATACATTTGGGTAATCTCTTTAGCAATTCAATTAGCAATTTCTTTCAAAATCCAAATTTTCCCACATATACAACAATGTGTATATGCATCAGTGTTGGTAATAACATAAAACTGGAAGCAACATAAAGTTCCACCAATAGGACACTGGTTAAATACAGTATGGTATATCCCTACAACGAAATAATATACAACTGTTTTAAAAGTAGACATCAATTTGCATAGGCTAATAGGAAAGACCTCAAGATATATTGTTAAATAAAAAGGCAACCTATAAATACTATGATCTCTTATATATTTACAAAGGATAGTTATGTATCTAAACATATAATCATGGAAATTTTCTGGAAGAAGACTGTATCAATCAGTGTCCAGTCAGAAAACAAACTATCCTAGATATTTCAAATAGAGGAACTTAACACACCTGTGTAACAGACTAAGACAGAAAGCTGAGAAGCTGAACAGAGTAAAGTGAGATAATGTAGGCTTTAGCAAAAGCAGAAAGTCCAGAAAGTCACTACAATCCTTAGGCTGGAGAAACAAAGGGAGTGGATGGTGTCATCACAGCCCTGTGCTGAGGCCACCCAAAGGAATCTGGAATCACGATGGGTCTCCCCAGAATACAGGCATTTGCCTTAGGGATGCCGCCTGAAGCCAAGGTGAGTTTCTTCTTCTTCCCCGCTACAGTCTCCCACTGGTGCATTCCATTGGCTGAAGCTACCTGGAAACCACAGGGTAAATTAGAGGATGGAAGATGAGTTCCCTGCAATACAGAACAGAGAAAAGAGGGATAGAGACTTGATCTGACAGCAAATAGGCAAATGGTTGGCAGAATATTATCGTAAATCCTTGACTGTGGTTACTTCTTGGGAGTAAAATGAAGTTTAGAGTCAAAGGATGATTTTTCTTTTGTAATCATTGAATATTTTATAAATTGCATAGATTTATTTTCAACATAACAACTTTTTAAATATAATGTATTGTCACTTTTAAAAACTGTACGTTTCTATATTGCATCACCTATGTTTACGATGCTTCAGCATAGGACCTCACTTCTTTAAACAAAGTATCAGACCGGAAAAGGACCTCAGAATGTTTCCTTTATAAAATAACTGCTTTATGGACACAAAATTTGCACAACTTAAAATTCAACTTTTCAATGTGTACAATTCAGTGATTTATAGTATATTCACAGAATTGTGCAACCATCACCACACTCAGAAAATTTTCATCACCTACCAAAGAAATCTCACACTCTTAGCAATCACTCCCTGTTCTCCCCTGTCTCCAGTCCATGACAATTACTAATCTACTTTCTGTCTTTAAGGATTTGTATATCCCAAACATTTCATTTAAATAGAATTATAAAGTACGTGGCCTTTTGTGACTTATTTCACTTAGTATAATGTTTTCGAGTTTCATCCATGTGTAGAATATATCAATACTTCGTTTCTTTGTATGGCTACATAGTATTCTGTTTCATGGCTATACTACGTTACGTTTTATCACTTGGCTTGTCTCCCCTTTTATATTATCACGAATAATGCAGCTATGAAAATTTGTGTACGAGTTTTTGTGTTACCTTTACCAGTACTGTTTATAACTTTTTGTGGATTTATGTTCCCATCTATTGTCCTTTCTTTCCAGCCGGACATACTCTGTCTAGTATTTCTTGTGTGGTATTTCTGCTAGCAACAAATTCTCTCAGATTTTATTTATCTGGAAAGGTTTTTTCTCTTCATTTTTAAATCATAATTTTGCTGGTCATACATTTAAAACACAGATTTGCTGTCAATCTTGACTGACAGTTATTTTCTTGCAGCACTTTGAATACATCATTTTGCTGCTTGCTTGTGTCCATGGCTTCTGATTAGAAAAGTAAGCTATTATTATTCAGAATCATTTCTACATAATAAGTCACTTTGCTCTTGCTGCTTTCAAGATTCTCTGCTTTTCAACAGTTTGACTATGATGTGTCTAGATACAGAGCACTTTGAATTTGTCCTACTTGGTGTTTGTTGAGTTTCTAAGATGCATAGATTAAGATTTTTATCAAATTTGGGAATTTTTTTGTCACTATTTCTTCAAGTATTCCTTCCACTCCTTTTCTTCTCTCTCTTCTGGAGGATTCCATTATGCCTGTTGATATGCTCAGTGATGTCACATAGTTCTCTGAAGTTCTGTTCATTTTTTATCATTTTTCTTTTTGTTCCCCACATTATATAATCTCTATCAATCTATCTTCAATTTATCTGATTCTTTCTTTGAGATGCTCAAATCTGATGTTGAGCCCTTCTAGTGATTTTTACTTTTCAGTTATACTTTTCAAATCTAGAATTTATATTTGGTTCCCTTTGATCATTTCTATCTCTCTTGATATTCTCTGTTTGGCAAGACATGTCCTCATATTTTCCTTTAGTTTTTTAGGCATGGTTTATTTGAGTATATTTAAAATAGCTGATTTAAAATCTTTGCAGTAAGTCCAATGTCTGGCTTTCTCAGGGACAGTTTCTATTAATGCCTTTTTCCTGTATATGACCCACACTTTCTTTTTTCTTTGCATATTTCTTAATTTTCATTAAAAACTATACATTTTAAACACTATAATGTGGCATCTCCGGAAATCTAATATCCACCCTCCCCAGGTTTTGTTGTTGTTGTTGTTGTTGTTGTTGTTCGGTGACTTTTTAGAACTGTAATCATGCTCCACATAACAATGTTTTGGCCAACAATGAACAATATATATAACAGTGTTCCCAGAAGGTTATACCATGATATGTTTACTGTATGCTTTCTACATTTAGATATGTTTAGATTCACCAATACTGACCATTGTATTAAACTTGTCTACAGTATTCAGCATAGTAACATGCTGTACAGGTTGGCAGCTGAGGTGCAATAGGGTGTATAGTAGGTTATAACATTTAGGTTTGTCTAAGTATACTCTATGATGTTTGCACAATGACAAAATCTCCTGACAATGCATTTCTTAGAACAAATCAAGTTATTAAGCAACACATGCCTATGATTCTGAACTGTATTGTCTTTGTTGTGCATGATCGTTGGAGTCTCTGCTTAATTAACTTAGTGATTAGTTAATTTTTGGGCAGAGATTTTCTTAAGTGCCTTGAACCAGTAAGTGTCCTATTCTTTGTTGAGAGGCTGCATGTGTGTTGGGGTATGCCATCAATGTTCTGGCAGGCAGTTTACAACTCTTCCTTAGCCTTCACTTCCCAATTGTGCAGAGACTCAAGATCAGCCAAAGATGAAAATTTAGAACTTTTTCAGGTCTTTCCTATGTATGCACACACCAAAGCACATGTGCATGGATGCCTAGATTCCCAGGAATATGTTGGAGCTTTTCAAAACTCAATGAAGACATCTCATTCCAAAATCTTTCCTTTTAAATTTTGTAGTCTACTTCTTCTAATCCCAACTGGAAATGTAACTTTGGGCAGTGTCATACTATTGTCACTGATTATTTTTGACAAATACACAGAGTAAGCTCTAAGCCAGATTAAATAAAGACAAATCCTGGGAATAGAGGATTTTTTTAATAAGCTACCAGACAGGTTAAGTAGTGTCAAATTTATGAAAATGGAACTTTTCTGGAGTTGTAAACCCATGCCACCTCCTCTACTAGCTGCTAGTTTGCAGTTATCATAGCTACTATAGCAGTGAAGGTGTTGGTTTTCATGTCTACTGCAGATCTAGGAAAAAGGAGGTGGTACTAGAGCAACTTCAAATACTACAAAGCTTACCATTTTTACCATGATTCAGTTGATTTTACTGAATAAATATTCCTTGAAATGTTGCAATTTTTAATTTTCAGAGTCGTGAAAATTTTGAGTTTGATAATTTTTACCAGTGTTCTCATTGCTTTTCTAGAGTAGTGAATTTTCAAAGGTCCTTATTCTATCATTCCAGAAGTGTTTCTTCATCTGGAATGCATCTTGTATCTTACTTTGCATTTTTAACAACCTTCCAAATATCTCTCTTTATTTCACACCCATAATTTTACACATATTTATATAAATGGCATTTACATAAAACATTGCTATCATAGAAAGGTTTTTCTCACTTATTACTGTGCTATGGATCTTTCCATATCACCAAATGATCCATCATTTTAAATGGCTGCATTTCACTTAAGACATATTCCCACATTTTTTAAAGGTTATATTTGATATATGATGCATATATTTAAGTTATGAAACTGGAACCAAAAAATGAACACCCACAAACTCAACACTCAAAAACATTAAAAGTTTCTTTGAAACATTAAATCAGGCTGAATAAATGAGATACACACTGTGTTAATGGATAGGAAAACTCAACATTCTGAAGATGTCAATTCCACTCAAATTAATTTACAGAGCAATGAAATTTCAATAAAAACCTCAACGTGTTTTTAGAGGAACTGACAAGCTGACTTTAAAATTGGCATGAAAGAGCAAAGGCTCAAGAAAAGTTGAGAAGACTTGTTCTCGTAGATATTAACTATAAAGCTATAGTTAATATGATTTATTGAACAGGAACAATCACTAATTATACAAAAAAGATGGACAAAAGTGATTGCTTTAAAATGAAGAATGTATGAAAGAGCACCATAAAGAAAGTAACAAAGGCTATAAACAGGAAGATGATATTGATAGGATTGCATTCTGTGGGTCAATTTGGGGAGAATTTACATCTTTACAATATTAAGACTTACTTCCCATTGATATGGCAAACATCTCCTTGTATTTATCCAAATACAATGCTTTTCGATGAAATTTTGTCATCTCTGTAATATTCAGGTTTCTTGACAAATGTTTTCAAAAATTTGCTGCTCTCAAAATTAACGACAAAGGTCCTAAAACCTTCAGTCAGTTAGATATTGCACTTGCAAATTTCTAGTCAGTTATCTGTATTTCTGGGGCAAGACAGAAAATTCAGGAGCCTAAGAAACCTGAAAAGAAAGAGGTAAAATTGATAAGCATGATAGCCACTATGAATAGATTCTCTGCCTGACGTTTTATGTGCATCATCACATTAAATTCTCATAACACCATCTGAGAGAACTGAGGCTCTTAAAGCCAACATCTCACAGCTTACGAGAAATCACATATAGATAGATGTTACCACCTTTGGAAAGAAAATAGACTTGGATATCCTCAGTCCCACTGCAGAGTGAGTTTCGTGACACACTGACATTCTACCTTCTTATTGCATCAGAGATAGAGCAGAGGCATCTGTTGATAACTGAGCACTCATTCTGACTTCTGGAACAGGTACGGGAAAGTGCACAAACAAGATTAGCAGTTTCATATTTGGCCAAAAAAAGAGAATATTTATGTATTATGCAAAACAAATCATCACCAGATTTAGTGCTTAAAACTATAATGGTTCATTATTTTCCACAACTCTGCAGTCCCAGTGCTCTTTGGCTGACTTTTCTTCTATTCGTGCTAGATCATCGAAGATGACTTCCTTCATATGTCTAGCACCACAGTTAGGATGGCTGGAACCACTGGTGCAGTTCCAGTTGTTCTAGCACCTCTTCCTCTCTCTCCATGTGATCTCTCCAATAAAATCACCAGGCCTCTTTATCTGGTGACTCAGGGCTCCAAAACTGAGCAGTCCATAAGTACATGCCCCAGTGTGCAAGTGCTTTTAAAGCCTATTATTGTGTCATGTGTGCTAATGTCCCATTGATCAAAGTCCAAAGGCAATATGGGAGAAAACTACATAAAATGTGAATATCAAGAGACATGGTTTATGGGCTGTAAAATGTATGAGTTAGAATTTTTAATTTACATTGTAGGTCTAGTTATAAAGGACAGATCAGACAGAAAAGGGCTAAGAGGAACCTGGAGTCATTAGACCTTCTGAAGATGAGATGGAAGGGGATCAAGAGGACCACAACTACACTGCGAATTTCTAGAAAGTCCCCCTCCAGAAAGATGAAGTATCAATAATAAGTGTTAGTCCAGGACGATGGCCAGCCTTAGTCTAGTACATCAGTCAACCTCACATGGCCTAACATGAGAGAAAGGGATTTCTATAGATGGGCATAGCATTGAAATATGAAATCCAAAGGCAAATAATATTCAGGAATCAAAAAGGCAGAAAAGTGATCTAAAGGAGTAGATCTAACCATAGAATTCTAATTCCTGAGTAAGTAAAGGGAATAAATTCAAGTCTCAGTTTCAGGCTGAGAGGAACTGGAAACGCTGGAGATACAATGATGGCAGACTCTATGAAAATGGGAACAAAACAGGGTCCACATTTCAGAACCAAAGTATTTAGCAACAAGTTAGTCTCAGGGACTAGAAAAAGTCTACTTACTGAAAATGTGAAGCAACATCAGAGGTATACTAACCCAAACCTGACGTGGTTCCAAAGCCCTGTGCATTGGTTTGAAGATGCTTAGATTTCCCCAAATCACAGAACTGGTTGGCCCAGCCTATATGGAGTAGACACATGTACTTTATATATTAAAGCATCCTTTCCTTTAATGAACCCCCACTAATCCATTCTGCATGGTTTTGATGGAATGTTTCTTCTCTACTCCACAGTCACACAATGGGCATCGGACCCAGGCCTTGTCTATAACAACTGTCCCCTCAACAAGAGAGATTTGTATTATGGGTGAGGTTGTTCTTTAAATAGGGCCAGTGTCCTTCTCTGTCATTGATTTTCAAACAAGAAAAATAGAACTTTCTTTCTGTTGGGATTGCTAAATTGAGAGAATGTAAATCTGAGTCTGAGTAGTTAGCTTTTGCTGTCACATGGAGAGTCTTTCTATAGGATAAAGTCAAACAGAAACAAACACACACAAAAGTGAGAGACAGCAAGTCTTGGTGGCCTTCTCTGAGACTAGATTTCCTACAGTTCTTCTTTCAATCCTGTGTGTTGTAACATTATCTTTCCCTCTCACAGGAGTGACTGTATTAGTCTTATCAGGCTTCCATAACAAAATGCCATCGGCTGGGTAGCTTAAACAACAGAAATTTATTTTTCACAGTTCTGGAGGATGGGAAATTCAAGACTAAGGTACCAACTAGTTTGGTTTCTGGCAAGGGCTCTCTTCCTGACTTGTAGACTGCCACCTTCTTGCTGCATCCTCACATTCCATTTCCTTAGTGCATGCAAACACAGAAAGAAAGAGAGCTTTGCTCTTTCTTCCTTTTCTTATAAAGACACTAAATCTATAGGACAGAGCCCTACATTTAACATTAGTTAAGGAGTTAAGGGCCCTATCACCGAATACAGTACCATTGTGGTTTAGGGTTTCAACATCTGAATTTTTGGGGGGACGTAAACCTTCAATCCATAGCAGTGACTAAATCCATCTTTTTGCCTAAAATTGTGTTCCTACCAACTTACAACCAAAATAATTCTGAATTTGTACAGAGAAGAGCTATTGCTGAGGTGGGAAGGTTGTGAAAGAGACCCTTGTAGATCTCATTTTTGAATTCAGAACATATTAAATAACTGCAATGAATCGGTGTTGGTGCAACTCTATTTCTAGCACTATTCTGTAAAGATGACATAAGGGGATGTACTGTTTCATTTACTCAGGGGTATTTTTTAAAGTATCTATTATTTGCCAGACTAAAGTACTAGGGAATAAAAAGTCAAGAAAGACAGCTGCCTCCATTAGATAACTCTACTTCTCCGTTATTTCTTTTCAAATGCATTCACATATATGCTAGAGGCATTTCTATTATCAAATCTGGTTCTATTTATCATTAAAAACTTGGCAAAACCAAACAGTAGCACAGACTGACAAGGAAAAAGTTGATTCCTCATGTAACAAGAAAAGTAAACAGCTAAAATGTAAACATTGAAAATTTAACCCTAAACTCATTTGAAACTAAATAATAACATCTTTTAAAACAACATTGCTGTGAAAACATCTTTACCCAAAATTTTGGTCCACAGCCTTCATTAGATTACCTATCAGGTAATAAAGTTTAGCCATATGAACATGTCCCATTTTATCAAAATGTAATTTGAATCAAACTGTCTTTTATAAATTGGTGAGTCTGTCTATTTTACTGTCTCCTGACCAAAATTCAAAAATGAAAGCCATAAAAAAAATCTGTGTTTTTGTGTATGTATTTAGGTGTGTTTATGCATATATTTGTATATTACGTTGTTTGATACGTCTACATGTTAAAATCTGGCATAGGTAGCCAGAAATCCCTTAAGGAATTCTATTCAGATTGGTTTAAATAAGCACTCACATAAAGTATATGAGTGCCAACACAAATGCCTTTTAGTTCACATGACTTAAGTAATTTTTTAATAAATAAGCTGGTTTTAAAATTGTTGGTAAAATTAAAATAGAAATGTCTTCAAAATTGTTAGCATACATTTTGCCTGTTTACTGGACAAATAGTTTTATATTTGTTTCTGATAGATGTTTCAAGGTATCCAGGTTTGTCACAAAGGTTATAAAACTATAAACCCAGCCTAAAACAGAATGATCTTTGTTTGTATAAATCTTTAATAAGTACGACTAATGTAATATTATTGGTTTAATTTAAAACAACTATATTTCCTGAGTTATCAGCAAAATATTCACGTATGTAGCTTTAAGTTTCTTACTTAGGTAAACACCTGATACTCACAGGCTATAAAAATGGTTAATAGGAAAATAACTTGAAATAATGACTAGCTTTGCCTAATATCTCAGTTTTCATAAGTAATCTAGGTAAATTGTTCAAAATAAATAAATTAGGCAAACTTAAATGAAATAAACATTTATAAATGGGCTTTTCATGTAATTTGAAATCTTAAAATTGTGTTAAATTACATAATAGATACTCATTAAAGGTCTGGGCCATTTTTAAATAAGATAAAATATGGAAACAAATTGATGAACATAAATATGTTTTTTCTTGGCTTTTTACATTTTATAGAGAGAGTAAATATATTTTGGGTCTCAGTATATGTGTGAAGATTATGTTATGGAAAAATGTTTCTAAAAATTATAAAATGATTTTCTATAAAATGCTAATATGTGACAGATAATTCAAAATTACTTGCTATAAATTAAGGTTACTAAGAGTTAAAATTCTGATTAAAATACATAGTTCTGTATATAAAGTGTGCCAGGAAAGCAAGATGTGTGGTTTTTTTTAATTAAAAAAAAATTACCAGAAAGGCATAAAGTGTGTTTTTACTGAGAAAAAAATGGGAAAGAGATAGGAACAAGATAGAAAGGAACTAGTAAGTAGGAGAGAGAGAGAGAGAGAGAGAGAGAGAGAGAAATGTGAAGAAAGCTACAGTCATGAAGATATATTTCTGGTATGGAAGGTCACAAAGAAAAAAGAATAATTTTGTATGAGAAAGAATCTTGTGAGATAATTTTTTTCCTAAAACAAAATAACCGCTTATTTAAGAAAGACTAAGTATAGGACAAAGCAGAAAGTTTAGTTTATGTCACCAACGGTCTGAATAAGCCACGGTAAGGTGCATTAAGGATGAATTTATGAGAGGAATTTGTGTGTGATCAAGTTTCTATAATTAGAAGGGATTTATAACTCTTTCTAAACAATGAACTTTGATTTTAAAAATACACTAATACAAAATTAAAAATTTGGTCCCCTATGGTAGAACCCTGTTTGGTCCCCTATGGTAGAAAGTTTTTTGAAGCATTGATATATTAGTAGTAAAAATTGCAAGAGGTTTTGATTTTTAATTCTAAAATCTGGTTCTTTAAAAGCCATCCTTTAAACTGCAGATAGTTTCTATTTCTGTCACATATCTTCCTTAGATCCACTTAATTCCCCTAGTTTCAGGTCAGAAATGCTGTCTTTTTCATTTAGAAAGGTAATTTCATTTCTTGAGGTTGAGTTTTCCTCTTCCAGCTTTTTTGGAGAAACTTTAAAAATTAGAAGACAAAGATTTCAAAGAGAAATCTGAAATTGCCTGGGGCAATAATCAAATTAATCAGATTAATACCTCAGAAGTTCAACCCTTGCTGTATCTTGCAGTACATAATTTGTAATTCATGCATCGTTGTCTTCAGTTCTTTATCTTCTTGGGGTGACCTGGAATAAGTGTCTCCTCAAACTTTTGAAAGCTCCTGTAACTCTGCTGTTATGACCTAATGCTGAAAAGTTTATCTTAAAGAGATTTTTTTTTAAAAAAGCAATGTTTTCCTCCAGTATAACTTGATTCTGCACTCTCGGTGTTTCCTAATATATCCAAATTATTCCATGTAACTAGACACACATTCTTCCTATGTCTGATTAAATTCAAGAATGCTTTCATCAGGTTCAACTTCCAGGTTATCTAAATGGACTTTTCATAAGAAGAAGCAATCACATTGCAGGAGGGTTTTTTTTTCCCCCCGCCATCTTTTTGGCAACTGGCTGTATTAGTCCGTTCTCACACTGCTATAAGGAAATAACTGAGACTGGGTAACTTATAAAGGAAAAAGGTTTAATTAACTCACAGTTCTGCATGACTGGGAAGGCCTCAGGAAACTTACAATCATGGTGGAAGGAGAAGAGGTATGTCTTACATAGCAACAGGCGAGACAGAAAACATACATGTAGGAGGAACTGTCAAGCACTTATAAAACCATCAGATCTCATAAGAACAGCATGGGGGGATACTGCCCCCATGATCCAGTTACCTCCCACCAGGTCCTGCCCTCAACACGTGTGGATTATGTGGTTTACAATTCAAGAAGAGATTTGGGTGAGAACACAGGACCTAACCATATCACTGGCTTTAAAAAAAATTACATCAATAATTTCTGATGTTGTCTTTATTAGGTTTATTATTACTTAGGAAAGCTAGATTTTGACAGGGTTAAGAGGTTTTTTTTTTTTTTCTTTTTAATCCGTGTAACTTTCTGTATTGCTGTTGAATAATTCTGATTATTCAATTATTTAATTTGGTTGAATGAATGACAATTATTTCACAATGACTCATGATCCTATTTTGATCAAGTGTTTTGAAGTTTTTGACATGTTTGGCAGGCTTCTCCAGGATCAAAATTCTAAATTTAGTATTTTTGGCCTAGAAATAACTTTGGTATTATCCAGTGAAGCCCCTGGAGAGCCCGAAAGAATATGCCTCTCATCTTGTAGAGATATTAAATGATTAGGTTTATTTGGTAAATTGTATGAGAAACATTGGCAAATGATAAGTAATGCCAGATCTTTCAGTCACATTTATGTGGTATGTTATTTATATGAATATTCCAATATTGCATAAAACTCTCAGAAATTTAATATGTCATCAGTCATTATTCTGAGTATTATATGTATAAAAGTAACTAGATCTCCTTGTTAACTACTGATTATAATAAACTTTCATTATATTTAAATTTGGCTATTCTAAATATTTGTAATCCAAAATTAATTTTTTAAATTATTTTCTAAAAGCATTTGCACTCAGAATTGTGGAAAACGCTAACCAGCACTCTTCAATACAGGTTTCTAATAACTTTAACATTAATGGATTAAATAAAATTTTTTCAAAACTCGAATAAAAAAACTAATGGGGCTATAAAACTGTTAATCAAGACCAAGCAGAACAAAATTCCATCAGATTAAATAACTAAAGTTAAGCCTGGCACAATGGCTCATGCTTGTAATCCCAGCACTTTGGAAGTCTGACATGAGTGGACTACTTGAGTCTAGGAGGTCAACACCTGGGCAACGTGACAAAACCTTGTCTCTACAAAAAGTATAAAAATTAGCCAGGTGTGGTGGTGCACACCTGTACTCACAGCTAATTGGGAGGCTGAGGCAGGAAGACTGCTTGAGCCCAGGAGGTTGGGGCTACAGTGAGCCGTGATTGTCCCACTGCACTACAGCCTGAGCAACAAAGCAAGATCCTGTCTCTAAATAAATAAATAAATAAATAAAATGTTTTTATGACTTTTACTTAAAACACTATTGGTTATTTTACTTAAATATTTTGTTTTCTAGATTTAGAGAAATCTTCTCTCTTAAGCTATCCATAGTTTATAGCAACTTGGTAAAATATAGTTTTGTGGACAAAGATGAAAGCATTTGCTTTTACTTCCTACTTGAGTCCTCCAAATTTTGTAAATTATTTGTGAGTATTCGTATGGTAAAAGGGTTATTTGCATAAGCCCAATGAAAATCTAGTCTCTTTTTATAGCAGAATACAATTGGAAACATTGGTTATATTACAAATGTCTTTTATTCATGTTTTTACTGAAATGTCATATTTGAGAATATGCATATATTACCTGGCTTCAATGCTTCCCATCCTTAGAGTGAGTAGCTCAAAATTATCACTTCCTGGCAGGCCCAGGAACCTTAAGACTATAGGTAAAACCTAAAGTCAGCCTTGGATTGGCTTGGCTTCCTAGCTACAAGAGGTTTTAAATCTGAGATTTCTGTATGACCAATTTAAGAGAGAAAGTGATGTTTCTAATAGAAAGGCAATAATACACCTGTCATTAGATTGAAGCTCTGTGCACTGTTTTCTGGATCTCGTTATATACCTATAGGCTAGACTATATATTGAGTTCTTATAGATCCCTCTAATCTAAATTTCTTCCATAGAATTATGAAAAATGAGAAATGCTCTGTTTCTAAGGCCTTGTAAGCTAAAACTAGATGAATTTTAAGGAACAAGTCTCATGCCTAATTTATGGGCCACACAAAAAGTTCACCAAACTGCCTGATGCCATAACTAGTGACATTCAAACTACAAACCAGGATAAGAAGTTGATATTTTCAGGCTATAGACAGCTTTTCCCAAGATATCAGAATAAGGCTTCAGACTGTAATAAGACTCTTACTTCTCTTAATGCCTATCTTTTTCAATTGCCAGGATAATGGTCATTTGACTTATTCAATTGGTTGCCTTTAAGCCTAGGTTCATGGTTCAAAACTACTGTACAAATTTGTATTACATATTGCTATACATTTTACTTCATATTTTTCCTTTTTAAACTTTTATGAATTACTCGTTAAATGTTTGTGGAAGTACAACTCCTAACAGAACAATGCTGGCCCAACATTTTGAGATGACAGTTAAAAAAAACTATAGAACAGACAAAATCGATAACTTAATAATGGACTCCAGGTGGACTTAGCCTGAGAGCCATTCTGGGTAAACTCACTTATTTGCTGAAATGTGGCTAAAAGTTGTTCACACTGACTCCTAGTCACCATTCACTTTCTCCAACATGGGATCAGACAAACAAACAGAGATAGAACCATCTTGGAACTGAGGGACAATCAAAACCTAACCACAGGGTGATTCATTCGTGATGCTTTTAGAGAAAGATCTTGATTAAAATGGAGAAATATGAAAGTTGTCAGAATCGAAATGGAGTCACTTCTCAGGATTGGGTCATACAAAGCTAAGTGGTAATGATGCTATTTAGGGAAAGGTCTTTTTTGCTTAATTTTGTTTTTTAAAACTCTGATATTTGCTTGAGCAACAGCCAGGTTATCTGCCTGTCTGAATTCTGGTTGAACCGTGTATTCTAGTATTCCCAGTTAAGTGGTGACTAGGTAAAGAAACCACTTGGGGTAGCAATTCAACAATTCACTTAAGAACGTTTATAAACTTTCCATTTCCTAGGTAATTTTTTAAAAGCCAGTCAAAACAAAAAACCTTCAGTGTCTATTATACCTAACATAGACAGGAATAGGAAATGGCCCTTTTCCTTCCTGTCTATACCTCCTGAACCTTGGTATTATGTTCTGACCATTCGCTAGTCTGCATGGCCAAGCACTCAGGGATTGATGGATACCACACACCAGCTATATTCATTTGCTAAAAACAACAGCTCTTTCTTCAAACAACTCAAACCCCCAATTCCCACCCATTGCATTCCATTTGGGTGAGATGCAACTAACAGTCCCCTTCCAGGATAAAGGAGTCAAAGAATAAAGCTTGCCTAGAGGCTAATAATAATAATAATAATAACAGCGAAATCTGACAAATAGGACAAGGGAGAGCCATGAAGAGAAGAATTCTCATGAACAAATGCCTGATCACAAAAGCCTGGGCAAAAACTGCAACCTTGCACAAAAAAAAAAATACTTCTACAGGGTCATCTGCCCAGCAACTGCCTATTCAATTTTGGACAAGTGTCACACTTATTATTGATCCTCATAGCCAAGAGTAATGATCTCAAAACAACTGTGTAACCCTCCTCATTTTTTCCTTAAAAACCTTGTCTTTCTTTACCTCCCTGAATATGCACATAGTTTACTATGTCTTATATATTCCCATTGCAATGCCCTTATTCCCAAATAAATATTATTTTCTTTTAGATGCCTTATCTCTCTGTTTGCTATCTAAGCTGACACTGTACCCCAGTTTGGGGAAATTTTAAAACTCAGAAGGCAAAGATTACAAACAGAAATCTGTAATTGCCTGGGGCAATAAACAGGCAGATTAATCAAGATAAAGATTGAGAAATAGGCAAGGGTCTCTTTGCTCAATCTCCTACTGGGGATCCAAAGTCTTCTGTACACAAGTGAATAAAATGGTCAGGAAGTGGTGAAGAAAAATTCCTGGGAATCCTTGATATGGGAGCCCCATGCACTGTGGTTCCAAGATTCATTGGTGAAGCCCTGGTTGGGACTACAATTAGATCGAGAGAACATAAAAATGTAAAGGTTGATAGGATTATGAAAGTTGGAGTATTTAAACAGGTCTTGTTTAAAGAAGTTGTGTCTCCTTTACCTAAATCCTTTATGGGAGTAGATATTATGTCTGACTGGGAAAACTTCCTCCACCTAGTATTGTAAAACAAAAGGCATATAAATCTGCTCTTCAAACAATACTAATTGGATATGCTAAAGGAAACCAGTAAGATTCCCTGAGTCCACACAGTGTAGAACAGAAGCTCAAGTAATGGTAGGAACAAATTCTGTGTATGATAGCCCTCTGCAAAGCCTAGACTATTGCTTATGGCAAAAGACTATGAACACCTCCCAGCAATTAATACTGGGAATCTGAACTAGAGAATTTCCACTTCAAGGGCATTTACTACCTTGCTATGGGACATTAATTGAAGCTAGCCTTATGACTGAAAGACGTAAAATGATCTTGAAACCTGAAATACCCATGATGTCTTGGATAATGTCACAGAAACACTCTAAATGGGGATGCTGCTGACCAGAAGAGTTCCATAGTAAAATAGAAATGGCTTATACAAGATCATGCTGAGGAATGCAAAGAGGAAATACTCACAAGCAGGGAGCCTCTTTTCCCCTAGGCCTGACTCTGGAAATGTGTGGGGAGTTGCTGGATTCCAGTGTCCTGTAAACAGTCTCAACTGACTATTCAAGAGCTTTTGGGTTTGCAGATGGCAATTCTTGGGTGAATGGACAACACGCTATTTAGAGGGCTGCCACTCTGGGGAAGGTAAAAACAAATCACCTTGGTGGGCTGAGTTACACGCTGTTTTTCCAACAGCAAGTGAAGAATTGAACAGTGTTAAAAGCCCCTGTGCTTGGGTTTTTACTAAATCATGGTCAGTGGCCAATGGTCTAGAAAAATGGTCAGTCAGAAAGGTAATGGAAGTGGAAACCTGGTCATTAAAGGAATGCTCATATGAGCCACAGCCTTAGGGAAATTTGAAAGGTGCATTAAATTTCAATGTCCAGCAATGCCCAGGTTTGGGAGGTGATTTGAAGTGACAAGCAGATATTCCTGTGTGTTCATTTGAGGTGGCCACCTGGGTCCATGAGATGAGTGGTCATGAGGCTATTGCAGCAGTACAGAGATGGGGTTAAGTCTAGACATGTTCCTTTTGCACCCTCTCAGGTGCATAATGCTAATAAAAACTGTTCAATCTGCCAGCAAAAGAGACAGAAATTGCCAATGGCTATGGGGCAGATTCCTTAGTAGGAAGGCCCAAACATAGCTGGCAAGTGAGACATGCTGGTAACCCTAAGGGAATACAAATGTAAGTCTTGACAGAAACAGACACTGATTCTAGGCTAGATTTTGCTTACCCCGTGGAAGGTAAAAATGCTCAGACTGCTACTTAAACAAACAAACAAACAAGAACAGAAGATACTGAATAGATTTGGATGGCCAACCATTATTTCTTCAGACCAAGGAATACACTGTATATCCCATAACGTTCAACAATAGTCATAGAGGTAACCTCCTCAGAGTAATAGTTTGATAGAGACATAGAATCTGCAATTAAAACATGGATTGACTAAATTAGGGTAAGATAAAAGCATGAAGGGTTGGCTTACACACCTTCACAAGTGTGTGCTCACACTCAACATGAGTGGAGCTAAAAAAATGTGTCCCCACTATATTTTCCTTTGTTTTTCTGGTGGAACTGGGAAGAAGGGGTGGGAAAGGATGCTGGCATTACTATGCAATTCTTACCAAGGGAGGAATATGCTGTTGTAATGATTATAATTTTTTCTTTCTTCCCCATATTGTCTCAATTTAATTTGTCTCCCCTACCTAATGCAGAGGTCCTAGGACCAAGGCTGCAACTACAAGAGCTAGAAGCTGGGATGATTCCTAAGCAAGAAACTGTAACTATATTTTTAAACCTTCTGTCAGAATTCCTAAGGGCCTGATGAGGGTGAGTTGTGCCCTCAGCCCACCTGGAAAAATTGGGGTTAACAGTGAATGCAGCTATACTGTCTGGAAGTAAAAAAATAACCCACGAATTCTGCACCTCATAACCTTACTCTTTCTAAATGGGAGTGGACTGAGAGAGAGATACTTACTAGACTGGTATTGCTGCCTACAATGTAGACCAGCATAGTGGCCTATACTAATGTCTCTTCAAAAGATTAGGGAAAAAAAAAAAGTTTGGCATTAATGAAGAAAAGGAGGAATAGTACCTGAGGGTAAAGAAATGAATAACTGGATTATGAATTGAAGGAAATCCAATATTACATTTACACCTTGAAAGAGACTCAGAGGAAGAGATGACATTGTCTTTTCACTCAATTATACCAGATGCCTGAAAAGGTGAAGCTATACACTTGCCTTTGCCAACCGGCCAGATTGAATGAACGTCTACTTCCACTTTTTCCCTGTTTTGATAAGGAACAAAACAGGGATGCTCACTTCTTTTCAACACAGTAATGAAAGAGCTATTAAGCAAGAAATAAATAGAATAATTAGACAAAAAATAAATATACAGTACTATTAAGAACAATTAAGCAAAAAATAAATAAAATCATCATAACAGGACAGAAAGAAATGAAATTATCTCTATTTAGTGATAATATGGCCTTATATATAGAAAATCCTAAAGACCCCACCAAGAAACTGTGAGAACTGACAAATTCAGTAAAGTTGCAGGATATAAAGTTAATATATGAAAATCAGTAATTTCTATATACTAATAACAAACTATCTGAAAAGGAAATTAAGAAAGCAATCCCATTTACAATAGCATCAAAAACAACAAAAATATTTAGGTGTAAATTTAACCAAGGAATTGAAAGAACTGTAGAGTGAAAACTATAAAATACTAATGAAATAAGTTGGGAAAAAAACCACAAATAAATGGAAAGATATCCTATGTCCACTGACTGAAAGAATTAATATTGTTAACATGTTCATACTACTCAAAGCAATCTACAGATTCAGTGCCATTCCTATCAAAATTACAATGTCATTTTTCACAGAAATAGAGAAAAAATAGTCCTTAAATTGGTATGAAATGGCAAAGACCCTGTATAATCAAAACAATCTTGAGCAGAAAAGAACAATGCTGAAGGCATTACACTGCATGATTTCAAAATATATGCTAAAACGGTTGTAATCAAAATAGCACAATACTGGCACCAAAACATACACATATATCAATTGAAAGGATAGAAAGACCAGAAATAAATCCACACATTTATGGTCAATTGATTTTTGACAAAGGTACCAAAAGCACATAAGGAGACAAGGACAGTGTTTAATAAATGAGATTAGAAAAACTGACTACTCGCATGCAGAAGAATAAAATTTGATCCCTATCTTACACCATGTACAAAAAAATTTACTCAAAATGGGTTAAAGACTTAAATCTAAGAGCTGAAATGGCAAAACTACTACAAGAAAATGTGGTGGAAAATCTTCACATTTGTCTCAACAGTGATTTTTCAGACACAACCCAGAAAACACAGGCAACAAAACTAAAAATAAATAAATTGTATTACACCAAATATAAAGTTTTTGCATAGCAAAAGAAACTATCAACAGAGTGAAAAGACAAGCTACAGAATGGAAGAATATGTTTGCAAACCATACATCTGATTAGAGGTTAATATCCAAAATTTATGAGTAACACAAACAACTCAATGGCAAGAGAACAAACAATCCAATTAAAAAATAAGCAAACAACCTGAACAGACATTTCTCAAAAGGCATGCAAATGAACAACAGATACACAAAGAAATGCCCAACATCACTAATCATTACTGAAATGTAAATTAAAATCACAATCAGATATCAACTTCCAGCTATCAAAATAGCTGTTATCAAAAAGATCACATATGTTGGCAAGGGTGTGGAGAAAAAATAACTCTTGTACATTGTTGGTGGAAATGCAAAATTAGTACATCCATTATGGAAAATGGCATGAAGCTTCCTCAAAAAACTAAAAGTAGAACTGTCATATGATCCAGCAATCCCACTACTGAATATATAGCCAAAGGAATTGAAATCAATATGTCAAGAGATATCTGCACTCCTCGGTTTAATGTAGCATTATTCACAATAGCCAAGACATGAAATCAACCTGTGTCCATCAACGCATGAATGAATGAAGAAGACGTGGGATATATATACAATGGAAAAAAAAAAAAAAAAGAAGAAGAAATTCTGTCATTTGTGAAAATATAGGTGAATCTGAAGGACACTATTCTTAGTGAAATGAGCCAGGCAAGAAAGACATACTGCATAATCTCACTTATATGTGGAATCTAAAAATGTCGAACTCATAGAACCAGAGAGTAGAATTATGGTTAGGAAATGCTGGCAGTAGGGGTAAGGGTAATGGTCAAAGGGTACAAAATTTCAAATAGAAGAATACCTTTTGAGATCTATCTAACAGCAGGGTGACAACAGTCAATAGTACTAATAACTAAGAAAACGTTTCAAATATATTGCCATAAAAATAAGTTAGTGAGATTATAGATATGTTAATTAACTAGATTTAATCATTCCACATTGTTTACATATATCAAAACATCACATATCCCATAATTTGTATCCCATAAATGTACCCAATTTTGATTTACCAATTAAAATAATATTAACAAATTAGAAATTAAATACTGAAGTGGAGTGACATAACATGTTCATGATTTGAAAAATAAAATCTATTAAAAAATGTATACACCAACCATCTGATGTTTACATTAGTCTTAATGGGCACCATTTGACCTTCCAGTTCAAGTATTCGTTGGACACTAACCAGAAAATCTGCGTCGTAATCCCCAGCAAAAGGAATATTATTGCACCATCTCGGATCAGATGTTTGATCTACCTTATTCTAAACAACAGTGTCTGGGTGTATCTGGACACATGACTCCTGCTGCCAATGTTTGGGCTATGGGAGAAGCCTCTGTGATGTAAAGTGACTAACATGTTCACCAACTCACCTTGACTCCCACAATTAGAAGAGATCAGACCCCTGGGAGAGGGGGAGGAGGATTGGGTAACTTGAGAGCAGGAAACTTTCCCGAGTATCAAGAGAAACATCAGGACGCAGAGGGGTTACAAAATGGTAATATTCTCATTCTATCATCATTTTTTACTTAGTTGGAATGCCTTCCTTACGTCAACCACTTGGTTATCCTATGGTACAGTGTATGCAGGAAAGCCATGTCTTATCTTTCCCTTCATTTATCAGTTTTCAAAATAAAGAGTTGATTTCTTAGCATACTCTAAAATCTTAATAAATTTTGTGTTTTTTAAATTTTAGTATCAGTACAAATTGTTGGACTTAAACATATCTGATGTGTTTCAATCTATTTTCTGTTACTATTCTTATTGTTGCTCAAAATTATACTATGTTTAACCAGTGAAATCCTATTCAGGTTGAACTCCAAGTCCTTTCCTACACCGTACTAGTCTTTAATAGCTTCCTTGCTTTTTGGTATGACATAATTCTCCAGATTCATCTTACGTTTTTATTCCCCAAACTTTGTAATCAGCAAATGTTCCAGAAACCCAGTTTTTTCACTTTTTTCAGGGAAAATGTCATTTAGAGAGCACAATCCAGTTGTGGATATGCTTGTTGACTGGACAGACCTAGAAAGAATACATTTTTAAGATAAAATAAATCATACTATAAAATGGACACTTCCAATTCAAATGCACTGCAGAATAAGATTTTTAATTACCTTTCTCAGCATTACATCTTCATATCCTTTCAAGAGTGCTTAATTCCACTAAGACTGTACAACTTACTAGATTCTAAAAAAACTTAAAATTGTACCTTTCTGTTTGGTTATGCCACCAACTCGATATATAATTAAGTTCACTTATTTCATTTTGTTTTCAATTATTAAAAATTGCTTTTGAAATTTAACCTCGAGAACTCGGAAAAATACCTACATGATTTCAAGTAAGTTTCCAAAAATAATGTTCTCATAAAGGAAATCTAGCTTCCATCCCCCAGTACTTACTTTCTCCCATTTATAGCCTCTCATTAAAATTTTATAGTTTATCTTTCCATTTTCACCTTAAGCAAATGTGTGCATACCTGCCATCTTCCTCAGGATAGGTACCACATAGTTTTTCAACTGTGTTTTTTTCATTTAAGTAATCCTAAAGGTCATTTCATCATAATAAATAAATTCTTCTTGTCCTTTTTCAGCTGCATAGTATTCCACTGTATGAATGTTTCATTGTTTACTACATCCTTTTGATAAACATTTCCAATTTTTCCAGACTTTAGCTATTAGAAATAATGCTTATAATGAATAACTCATTTATATACCTTTATGTATTTTTACCAATGACCCTTGAAATATATTAAAGTAGGATTGCTGGGTCAAAGGTAAATTCACATATAATGTTGCTAGATTATTAATGACTTTCCCTTCAAAGTGGGGAAAATTTTGCATTCTCACCAGCAATATATGAAAGTGCTAATATGCCCAAAGCCCCAGTAATAGTAGGTGCTGTTAAACTTATGGATTTTTCCAGTCTGATCATTGAGAACTAGTATCATAGAGCATCTTGGATTTGCACTTTTTAATTTGTATAAATGTAAGGGGTACAAGTGCAGTTTTGATACACGGACATATTGTGTAGTGGTGAAGTCCAGGCTTCTAGTGTAACCATCACCAAAATAATGTAAATTGTACTCATTAAAGAATTTATCATCTCTTATTCTGCTCTCACCCTGTCGCCCTTCCAAATTTCCAGTGTCTATTATTCCACACTGTCTATGTGTACACATTATTTACCTCCCACTTACAGGTGAGAACATACATTATTTGGCTGTCTATTTCTGAGTTATTTCACTTACCATAACGGCCTCCAATTCCATTCATGTTGCTGCAAAAGATATGATTTTATTTTTTATGGCTGAATAGTATTCTATTGTGTATCTATATGTGTATATAGTGTGTGTGTATCACATTTTCTTTATCTAATCATCTGTGATAGACATTTGATTCCATATCTTTGCTATTGTGAATAGTATAATTTGCATGTCTTATTATGAGCAAACTTGATCATCCTTTTATATGAGTAAAAATCATTTGCATTTATTTTTCTTGAATTATCTTTTCCCTAGCCCAATTTTTTCATATGACTGCTGTTTTCATTTCTATCTGTAGATCTTTATATACTATGGATGTTAACCCTTAGTTTTTTATACACTTGCAAATAATTTTTTTCCAGGCTATTGGGATTCCAAAATTTTGCTTATTTTTTTTTTACCATGCAAGACTTTTCTTATTTTTATCATTTTTTTCACATATTACATCTGAATTTTAAGTACTTTTTTATTTTATTTTTATTCTTTTAGAGACAGGGTCTTGCTATGTTGCCCAGGATGGTCTTGAAGTCCTAGCCTCAAGTGATTCTCCCAACTCCGCCTCCCAAAGCTTTGAGATTAGAGGCATGAGCCAATACACTCAACCTGGATTTTATATCTTATTTAGAAATGTTTTCCCCACTTTCGGCTAGTGGACAAATTTGTATTTTCTTCTAGTATTGTATAGTTTAATGCTTTATATTTAAATTCCTGATCCATGGTGAATTTATCAAGGCAGTAATTTGAGGAATAAATCTCACTTTATCTTTCTCTAAGTGGTGATTCGGTTATAATATCTCCAGGGTCTACTTTTCTCATTGATTTGAAGTGCCAGAGTTGTCATAGTTAATTTCTACAGGTAATTGAGTCTATTCATGGATTTTCTATTCTGTTCCATTAGGATGTCTGTCTATATATCCACATCACACTTTTATTTATGAAGGCATTAATATCTAGGAGGGCTATGTTCATCAATTGCTCTTACTTTTTTACTGTTTTCAGACTAGTCTTGCTTGTTTGTTCTTTCAAATGTATTTTGTAACCAATTTGTCTAGCTATAAATTTAAAACTCTGTCATTTTTATTAAATTACATTAAATTTATAATTAAATTTGTGATTGCTGACATTTTTATGAAATTGCATGACTCTACCCAAGAAAACAATGTCTTTCAATTTGTTCAAGTTACTTTTGTTGTTTTTCAGGGGTGTTTATAATTCATACTTCTCTTGAATAGATTTTGGCCATTTTATGCTATTTATGTCTAAGTATTTTGTTTTCTTTGACGTCTTTTTTATAATTCCTCAATGATTCTGCTTATATATATGAATGCCATGGATTTTTCTATAATAATCATATAATCTGATACTTAAAAATTATTCTATTGTTTGCAGTAATTTTTACTTTCTTTTTGGCTGTCCACTCATATATCATTTGAAAACAAAGAAGTAATTTTTACCTCTTCTTTTTTATGTTTATATTTCTAGTTACTTTTTCTTATCTATTTTCATTAGTTAATATTTCCAAAGAGAACGAATATTATGACCTTGCTTTTGACTTTATCAGGGAAGTTTCTACTATTTCCTTCATCACAATGTGGACTTTTGGGCTAAGGCATATATCTTATCATATTAAGAAAGTAGCAGTACTTATGTTTTTCTTAAATGCCTCTTCTGTATCTGTAGCCATAATCATACGATACTTTTTATTGTTTTTACTGAGCTTCATTTACCTGGTGAATTATATTAGTAGATTACTTAGTATTGAATCAGCTTTGCATTCCTGGAGAAAAAACCACTTGGCCATATTTTAATATACTGTTTGATTCTGTTTGTTAATATTTAAGATACATGCATGGATATTCAAAATTAAGATTGGTCTATACTTGTCAGCTGGGTTTTAGTGCAATCTTGAAAGTTTGGGGGATCCATGTCATTCCTGCTTCATAAAAAAATTTGGAAGATTTCTTTGATTTTCTGTGCTATGGCATGGTTTATGCAGTCTTGAGATTTTTTGATCTTTAATGATTTGTTAGAATTTCCCTGTGAAAACATCTGGCCTGGAATTCATACCAGAATTTTATCATGTTCTTCTAGCATAAATGGCCTATATCACTCTCTGTCTCTAATAGGATCAATTTTGTTAAGCTGTGTACTTTTAGAAAATTATCTATTTCTCCTTTTTCAATTTATTTATGCAAATAAATTGATGCAAGGTAGTCTTATTTTTTAAATTTCCCCTATTAATGATATTTACTTAAATTTCTAATTTTGTGCTAGTTCTAATTTTGAATGTTTGTGCATTATCTCTTTCTCTTGTTAATCTATACAGAAATATTTTATTATTCTAATTAAAAACATCAAGAAAGCAATTACTTTTTACTTACTCTCCAGTGTGTGGCAAGGATTTTAGCATACATTTTACTTTCACTGATTATCTTACTTTTATTATTCCTGCTTTTATGATCACTTTCTTTAATGCTAACAGCTTTTATTAAATTTACATAGAGTAAAATACATAAATCCTAAATGTATGTATTGTACAAGAGTTACAATTGTTTCACATCTTTATGAACACTACGTATTATCAATATTTTTTACTGTAGCCATTCTGGTGTGTGTATGTAATAGTATCTCCCTGTAGTTTTAATTTTCATTCTCCTGGTGATAAGGACATTAAGTACCTTTTAACATGAATATTGCTTAGTTAGATATGTTTTATTAAATGCCTATTTAAGCCTTCAGATAATTTTGTATTAGGTTATCATTAAAGTATCAACTAGTAATAGTTCTTTATCATATGCAAGATTAAATTAAAAGTGGTCCTTGACCTACAATGGTTTGACAAGATTTTTAAATTTATGATGAGTATTGGGACATTAAATGCATTTTTGACTTAATGATACTTTCTACTTGCACTGGGTTTATCGGGACACAACCCATCATAAGTTGAGAAGCATCTATATGGTGAATATTCTTTCCAATTCCTGGCTTGCTTTCACTTTTTTGGTGATGACTTTTGTAAGTAGAAGTTTTCCATTTTTATGAGATCAAATTTATCACTTTTTTCTTTTATATTTAGTGGTTTCATGTTTTGTCTAAGAAAGCTTTGACTATTATTTTTGTCTAGAAGATTTATAGTTTTGACTTTCACTTGGAGATATATGATGCATTCTCCAATTAATTTTGTATACAGCGACATACAGCTCAAGGTTCACTTGCTCTAATTTGTAAATCCAAGTGTTTGGGATATATATGTGTATATATAGCATCTGTATTTATACACATGTAATGACATTATATCCCGAGACCTTACTAAGCTCACTTATTAGTACAAATAGTTTATTTGTAGATTCCCTTTTCGATTCTGTATGTATACGATCATAAAATCTGTGAGGAAATAAAACTTTTTCATTTCCAAACTTTATTCCCCTAAATTATTTGTCTTGCTTTTTTGCACTGGCTAGGAGTTCAGTACAATGTTAAACAAAAACAGAAAGAGTGGATGTAATTGCCTAGTTCCCAGTCCTAAAGGGAAAGATGTTTAATAATTCACATTAAGTGTGATGTTAGCTGTAGATTTTTAGCAGATACCCTTTGTAAAACTGAGGAAATTTACATCTATTCTTAGTTTGCTGAGAATTGTTATCTTTAATTGGTGTAGAATTTTTTCAAGTGCTTTTCTGCACCTATTAGAGGTAATGGGGTTTTTCTCTTTTATTCTGTTAACTTGGTAAACTACACTGACTTCCAAATATTAAACCAATCTTACATTCCTGACATAAAGTACATTTGGTCATATTTGACCACAATGTATTATATGTATAAATATCAGTATGCATATGTATGTATTGTAAGGTTTTTGCATCTAAGCTTATAAAGGATACTGGTCTGAAATTTGGTGTCTTGAGGATATTAAAGCAACACAGTATTGGTCTCATAAAATGATTCGGGATGCATTCATTCACTGTCTTTTCACTATTGTGTGCAAATCAATATTTCTTTTTAAATGTTTTATAATATTCACAAGTAATATGAGATTAGAGATGGTTTTTAATTAAAAGTTCAATTTATTTAAAAGATCTATAAGTGTTCAGATTTTATATTTGTTATTGTATCTAGTTTTGAAACAATTATATCTTAAGGAATGTGCCCATTTTCTAAGGTGCTAAATTCATTGGCTTAAAAGTTGTTCATGGTATTTCACTTTTATGCTTATAATGCCTGTCAAACCTGTAATGATATTCCTGTTTTCAATACTGATTTGTATTTTCTCTATTTCTCTTTCAGTTTTATAAATCTTTTTAAAGAAGACATTATGAGCTTTGTTAATTTTCTCTATTATTTGCTTTCTGCTCTTGTTTTGCTTTCCTTTCTTTGTATTTAATTTTCTATTTTTCTGTCTTCTTAAGTGAAAGCTTACATCATCAATTGTAATCCTCATTTGTTTCTAATATGTGCATTTAAAGCTATGAATTTCCCTCTAAGTAGCGATTTAGCTACATTCCATAAATTTAGAAATGTTGCACCCACATTGTTTAGGCAAAATATTTTCTAATTTCCATGAGTTAGTTAGATTTATGTTGTTGGACTTCTAAATATTTAGAGACTTCTTACTCATCTTTGAAAATACTGATTTTTGGAAAGTTCCATTCTTGTCAATGAATATATTCACTATGACTTCCATCTTTTGACACTTATTAATATTTGTGGCTGGGTGTGGTGGCTCACGCCTGTAATTCCAGCACTTTGGGAGGCCAAAGTGGGTGGATCTCCTGAGGTCAGGAGTTCGAGATCAACCTGGCCAACATGGTGAAATCCTGTCTCTACTTAAAATACAAAAACTTAGCTGGGCATGGTGGTGGGTGCTGGTAGTCCCAGCTACTCTCGGGAGGCTGAGGCAGGAGAATGGCATGAACCCAGGAGGTGGAACTTGCAGTGAGCTGAGATAGCACCACTGCACTCCAGCCTGGGCAACAGAGTGAGACTCCATCTCAAAAAAAAAAAAAGTTAGCCAGGTGTGGTGGTGCACACCTATAATCCCAGCTACTCGGGAAGCTGAGGCAGGAGAATCACTTGAACCTGGGAGGCAGAGGTTGCAGTGAGCCAAGATCATGCCACTGCACTCCAGCCTGAGTGACAGTGAGACTCCAACTCAAAAAGAAAAAAAATATATTCATATGGCTCAGAATACAGGCTATAATTTGGTAAATATTCCATGTGCGCTGGAAAAAATTGTGTAATATGTCATTGTTGGGTATATAGTGTCTTATAATTGTCAATTAGATCATAAAGAGTCATAGTATTAAATTTAATTAAAATTAAATTTAAATTTTTCTCTTATTCAAATAATTACTAACAGAAAAGTTTTTAAATCTTCAATGATTTTTATATATTTATCGATTTCTTCTTTTATATATTTGTCACTTTTCTATGTATTTTGAAGCTATATTTTTGAAAATCATATATTTGAGATTGTTATTAATATATATTGTATATGAAATTTAATACTTTACATTACAGAGCAGTGGTTCCCAATGTATTTTGCACCTGGGACTGGTTTCATGGAAGACACTTTTTCCACAGGTGTGGTCTCAAGATGAATCAAGCACTAGATTCTCATGAGGAGTGCATAACCTAGATCCCTCACATCCACAGTATACAATAGGGTTCACACTCCTGTGAGAATCTAATACTGCTGTTGATCTGACAGGAGGTGCAGATAAGGCTCCAATGCTTTCTTGCTCACTATTCAACTCCTGCTAAGCGGCCTGGTTCCTAACAGGCCATGGTCTGGTTCTACTAGTTCATGGCTAAGGATTGGGGAATGTTGTTATAGAGAATTTTTCTGATATCTGGTAATACTTTTTGTCTCAAAATCCTTTTGTCTGACATTAGTGTAGCTTCATTATTTTTCTTAGAGGTAGTATTTGTATGATATATATTTTTCTATTTATTCATGTTCAGCTCAATGCTGTTCTTTTATTTAAGGTGCTATGTCTTGTAAACAGCATATAGCTGGGTCTTTTAACTATACAATCTGACAATATCTGTCTTTTAACTAGAAAGTTAGTCCATTTACATTTAATGTAATTACTGCTGTGGATAGTTAAATTGACTTCTTTTGGTCTTCTGTTTTCACTTTTTATTGGTCTTTTGGCTATATTTCTTTGTATTGTCTTTCATCATGGTGCTAGAGATCATAATATGAATTATTAACCCTTTGCAATCATAATTCACAATTAATGTTATTTGACATAGCATAAAATGTAAGAACCTATATCAGTAAATTCCTTTTAACTTTCTTTTCCCTTTGTCACTTTTGTCATATATTTTAACTCTAAAATCTGTATAAATCTTATCACACATTTTTCATTATTTCTACTTTGAAAAATTTAAGGACATTTTAATGAACTTTTTAATGCACATATTTACCAGTGCTCTGCTTTCCTTTCTGAAGAGCTATGCTTTCATCTTGTATTATTTGTCTTCAGCCTGAAGAACTTCCTACTACTATTTCTTGTAGTATGTTTCTAATAGCAACAAATTGTCCTGGTTTTTCTTTATCTTAAAATTCTTTTATTTCATCTTCATTTTTAAGGAACATTTTTACTGGATGTAGAATTTCCAGTGACAGCTTTTTTTCCTTAAGATTTTAAGGATCACATTCTATTATTCTAGCTTCTTTTTGTTTTCAATGAGAAGTCACTTTATTATTTAAAAATTTTGTCCTCTTTCTCTGGCTGGTATTATAATTTTTTATACTTTTATTTTTTACCAGCTAACCTGTAAAGTAATGTGTAGTCTTTGTATTTATCCTGCTTAAAGGATACTTTTTAAACAATTTTTGTTTGTTTGTTTTTGAGACAGGATCTCACTCTATCACCCAGGCTGGAGTGCAGTAGCATGATCATGGCTCACTGCAGCCTCAATCTCCCAGTTTCAGGTGATCATCCCACCTCAGTCTCCTGGGTATCTGTGACTACAGGCATGCACCACCAAACCTGGCTATTTGTGTTGTGTGTATTTTTTCTAGAGCTGGAGTCTCACAGTTGCCCAGGCTTGTCTTGAACCTCTAAGCCCAAGTGATCTGCCCACCTCAGCCTCCCAAAGTGCTGGGATTAGAGGCATGAGCCACTGTGCCAAGCTGAGCTTTTTTAAAACTTTAGTTTAGGTTCAGGGGTGCACATGTAGGTTTGTTATGTAGGTAAATTCGTGTCATGGGCATTTGATGTACAGATTATTTCATCACCCAAGTACTAAGCCTAGTAACAATAGTCATTTTTTCTGTTCCTCTTCCTTCTCCCACTCTCCTCCCTCTGGGGGAGCTCCAGTATCTGTTGGTCCACTCTATGTGTCCATATACTTCCATCATTTAGCTCCCACTTATAAGTGAGAACATGCAGTATTCGGTTTTCTGTTCCAGTGTTAGTTTGCTAAAGATAATGGCCTCCAGCTCCTTCCATGTTCCAAAAGGTCATGATCTCATTCATTTTTATGGCTGCATAGCATTCTATGGTGTGTATGTCCACTGACGAACATTTAGGTTGACTCCACGTCCTTGCTATTGAGAATAGCTGCAATGGACATGTGCATGTATGAGTCTTTATGATACAACAGTTTCTATTCCTCTGGGTACATACCCAGTAATGGGATTGCTGGGTCGAATGATAATTTTGTTTTTAGCTCTTTGAGGAATCACCACACTGTCTTCCACAGTAGTTTAACTAATTTACAATCCCACCAACAGTGTATAAGCATTCCCTTTTCCCCACAACCTCTCCAGCATGCTTTTTTTGACTTTTTATTAATAGTCATTCTGACTGGTATTAGATGGTATTTCGTTGTAGTTCTGATTTGCATTTGCCTAATGATCAGTGATGCTGAACTTTTTTTCATATGCTGTTGGTCACACGTATGTCTTCTTTTGAAAATTGTCTGCTCATGTCCTTTGCCCACTTTTTAATGGGGTTTGTTTTTTTTTCTTGTAAATTAGTTTAGGTTCCTTATAGATGTTGGATATTAGACCTTTGTCAGATGCACAGTTTGCAAATATTTTCTCCCATTCTGTAAGATGTTTGTTCACTCTGTTGATAATTTCTTTTGCTGTGCAGAAGCAAAACTTTAACTTAGTTAGATTGCATTTGTCAGTTTATGCTTTCGTTGCAATTGCTTTTGGCATCTTCATTGTGAAATCTTTGCCAGTTTGTATGTCCAGATGGTATTGCCTAGGTTGTCTTCTAGGGTTTTTATGGTTTCAGGTTTTGCATTCAAGTCTTTAATCCATCTTGAGTTGATTTTTGAATATGGTATAAGGAAGGGGTCCAGTTTTAATATTCTGCATATGGCTAGCCAGTTCTCCCAGCACCATTTACTAAACAGAAAGTCCTTTTCCCATCACTTGTTTTTATTAGCTTTGCCAAAGATCAGATGGTTGTAGGTATGTGGTCTTATTTCTGGGATCTCTATTCTGTTCCATTGGTCTACATGTCTGGTATTGTGCTAGTACTATGCCATTTCAGTTACTATAGCCTTGTAGTACAGTTTGAAGTTGGGCAGCATGATACCTCCTGCTTTGTTTCTTTTTGCTAAGCAAAAAGGAATACATTTTGAATTTGATGTTGTTCATCAATTTTAGGAAATTTGCATCCACTTCTTCTACTATATTCTGTCTCTTCTTTCTTCACGGGTTTCCAAATAAATATATATTAAACCACTTCATGTTGTGACAGATGCTGGATTTTTTTATGTTTGTTCATTTTAATTTTTACATTATCTTTTTTCTATTTGCTTCAGTTTATGTTTCCCTTTAAGATTACTAGTCCCTTCTGTTTATAAACCCATTCAATTTTTTATTCTAGATATTATTTTTAGTTCTAAAATTTCTATTTAATTATTTTTTATACTTTTTGTTTCTCTGCTAAAACATCACATCTGTTTGTATATATTTTTTCTCTAAATTGTTTTATATAAATAATATTTTTATTTTTTATTAAAGTTCTAGGGTACATGTGCACAACGTGCAGGTTTGTTACATATGTATACATGTGCCATGTTGGTGTGCTGCACCCATTAACTTGTCATTTACATTAGGTATATCTCCTATTGCTATCCCTCCCCTCTCCCCGCACCCTACGACAGGCCCCAGTGTGTGATGTTCCCCTTCCTGTGTCCAAGTGTTCTCATTGTTCATTTCCCACCTATGCGTGAGAACATGCAGTGTTTGGTTTTCTGTTCTTGCAATAGTTTTCTGAGAATGATGGTTTCCAGCTGCATCCATGTCCCTACAAAGGACATGAACTCATCCATTTTTATGGCTGCATAGTATTCCATGGTGTATATGTGCCACATTTTCCTAATCCAGTCTGTCAGTGATGGACACCTGGGTTGGAAAGGATTATAAATCATGCTGCTATAAATAATATTTTTTTAATGGTAATTTAAAGTCTTTACAAATTTTGCACTTCAACATCTCTGGGCCTTCTTCTACTGACTGATTTTTATCTTGGTTATGTGCCACAATCTCTTCTTTACACATCTAGTAATTTTTTATTATATTTTTAACATTGTAGATAGAATACTATGTAGATTCTGGATTATTTCATCTTCCTTCAATAAGGGCTATATTTTGTCTAACAGACAATAAATTACTGGTGAATCACTTTGATCCTATAAGTATCTGATTTTTAGGTTTTTTGAGGATTTGGTTTAGTTTGAATTTAGTCCTAAATACCTAAGGACCTCCATGTTTGTTAAAAGCCATTATTCCTAGGATGTGGCACCTACTCTGAAAACTATTTCCCTGAGGTCTTCAATTTGATCAGGATGTACACTAAGATCACCCTACTCTGGCTCCAATACCTCCTTAGCATTATGCAATCTCTCTTCTACCTCAACAGCAATTATCTGCTAGCCCTATAGGCCTTGTTCAGCAGTCTTATCCTGTCTCTGCACAATTTAGGATTTGGTCAAGACCCTAAGAGGAACCCCTACACAAATTTCTGAATCTCCTTTGCAGCTCTTTTTCTCTGGTACTCTGCCCTTTCAATTCAGCTGCTGTTTTAGCAAACATAAACTCCCCTCTCTGATTCCTCTGTCCAGAGAGGCTAAGATTCTCTGCCTGAGTGGCATATCACCATTAAACTCTGGGAAATGCCCCTAACAGAAAACCTGAGTGAATGTAGATCTTACCTTGAATGCTTCACTCAAAGATTTCAACTCCATGCAGTGTGCAATGCCTGAAACTCTTGTTTCATGTATATTTTCCAGTTTATAGTTGTTTACTACGGGAGATTAAATTCAATACTAGCTACTCCATTGTGACTGGAACCGAAAGTGCCTGTAATCAATTGTTCAAAATCCAGACTAGTATTATAATATTGCTTATTTATACAATTATGCTTTTTAATAATTTTTTAACATTTATATTTTGCTTTGTTACACTAAAGTATTTTTTATTCTAAGCTCTATATTTATACTGTTTCAAAATTCACCTAATGGCTTATCTATTCTTTAAAAATAATACAGTTTTGAATTATTAACCTCTCAATTCACTAAAGAATGCCTTTGAGTAATTATTTTTTTCATACCGTTTACATAACAGACGCATTCTGAGGCTTTGCATTTTTGAAAAATAAATCTAGCTGTTGCCTTAATAGCTTAACATGAATGGTAACTCTACTGGGTATTTTCTGTTCATGATGTCTCATTTTTTATTGGCATTCATATTTTAATAGTGTGAAGTCAGCCCACTTGGGGTCCGTTTGAACAAAAACTGCATCTTACTTTCCACCTTGTTGCTCATGAATTTTCATTATCCTTGAAGTTTAAAATGTCTTCCATGATGCCTACAGATGTATTACCATTAATATCACCTAGAACACAGTGACCCTTTATATTAATAATTTATAGACTTAGCTGGAAACTTGGTATCTATTTTACTGGATATTAATACTTCTTATATATATCAGAATATATATATGTCAGAAGCATCAATAGCTAGTAAAATATATATTCTGATATATAAAAAACATATATAAGTATATATCAGAACATATTGCTTACTTCTGTAGTTATGCTTTTTAAGAATATATTAATATATCCTGCTATGTCTGATATATACCATCAGAAATATCAGAACATATTAAAATATATACATATCAATTCTGGTATATATCAGAAGCATTAAAATACAGCAAAATAGATATAGAATATACATATCAGGAGCATTTTATATATATATAATAAGAATTATATATCTCAGGGGAATTTTTATAGACACAAAATTTTGATCTTATTTAGGAACACTTAAAATTCATAGGTTGACTCTCCATTTCTCAATATTTGCTATTGTTTTGCTTTCTTGCTTTTTCTTTATATTCTTTTTCTCATTAAGTTTCTGAAACTTTTGAACAGTTTTCTTCATCTCCATGATAAATTTTCTAGAGAGCCAATTTTTCTTCCTATAGATAATTTAGTTTTGCCCTTATGTATTGAAATTCTTTCCATTCTTTACTGCATGACAACTACCTTCTGTCATGCTGTTCTTTATCCCATACCATTTTCTCTTTATTAGTTGCTCATGCTTCATAAAGTCATGCCTTCATATCTTTTACTGAGAACACTAAACAGATATTATCTAGCTATTCTGCTACTTCTTATCACAAATAATTTTTTGAGGCATATTTTTCCTTTGAGTCTTCAGATTAACGTAACTTTTTGGTGCTATAGAATATTTTATAGACCCAATTTTGTTTTTCATTGCTTATTTGCTTATATTTATGTCTGACTGAGTTGAGATCTCTTTAAGTCTAGCATTGCCAACAGACATGGTAAATTGTGTGTCCTTAAGCATCTCTTTATTGGTCATTTGGGGCATTAGATGACTTATCTCAAATCTAAACTTAGAAACATAGTAATGAGTATATCCTTAATCCAATTTATAGTGTGCAGCAAGCATTTATGCCTTGTGGCTCTGCTGAAATATGTTAAAATATTCTGTTTTTGCTGTTGAATTCTCCATGTTAGGCAATAAAATGCATATCCGGGGATGCAAGGAATTAATTCACATCCTCTTTTCCCCTGTTTTTGTGTACTAAAAGCTAAAATCAGTGCAGGAAGAGACGATTTGTTTTCTTGGTTTAGAGCAGGAGGTGAAACACTGGGACACTGGTATAAGACCTTTTCTACTTCAGAAAATATTTCCTGTGCAGTATGGGGGTGACCTGCTTGACAAGTACAGCCTTTTTGTTCCTGGGCTGGAAGAACGTAGATAAAATGAGTCAAACCCTTCTCATGCAAAGGAATCAGCATGCATAGCCTAGGGAAGTGTTTCTCAATCTAATCCACTCAGTTTTCCAATTCCTGAGAACTCTCAAATGTTAATTTATACTCTTATTCATTCCCAGTACTGTTGCAAATTTTATATATCTTCATATACACTCTTATTCATTCCCAGTACTGTTGCAAACTTTATATATCTTCAAGTATTTATTTTTTTAAAGAAAAATCTGGAGAAGACAGCATGCCACTACATTGCCTCAGAATTTTCAATGATCTCTTGTAATAGACTTTGTATGTGTTTCCATTTTTTTACTTCCTCCAACTGACAGTCACTAAATATAATTTCCCCGCCTGTCTTAAGTTTAGAAATATAACACCACATATTAGGAGTAAATAGAAGATTATTGAGAGAGTCCCTTACTTATCAAATTAACATCCTAATTCTCAGTGATGGAGCACAACCTCTAAAAATAATAAACATTGTAGTATATGCACAAATCGGTCCCTCTGCACAGAATCCTCTGCCCATCTGCAGACTACTCAGCAACACAGAACAAAAAAAAGCACAATTGTAGACATTTTTTGACTTGAAAATGAAATCACTTTTAAGAAACATTAAACTTTTTTTTTTTAATCTTGCAAAGACCAACTTCAAGCCATCTCCTCCAAGAAATACTTCCCTTCTGATTCTTCCTTCTGGTGCTTAGCAACAAGGTCAGACAGTTTAACTTGAAAAAGCAAAATTGAGTAAAGTACTTGCTAATAGTATGTTGCTATGTTGGATTTGGAATGCACTGAAACATTTTTATCTTGTTTTTTTCAAAATAAAATTCTAAAATATTACTTTATTACTTTTTCAGATAAAATGATTAAAATCATTAAAATAATTAAAATTGAATTGTGTTTTTTGTTCCTCAAACTCTGGAATCACACCAATAAAATAACAATGAAGTAGTGTCTTCCTCAGAGTGCCACTGCGAAGACTAAGATATGTAATGCACTTAAATAAAAATAAAACTATCAAAATTACTGATGAGAAGTGCTAACTATAAGCACGGAACCACAAATTTATTTGTGTATACTGCAGAGAATTATAAAGAAAAACAAAAGCAACAAGTATAGTTTTTGACTCAATAATTATAATTTTTTTTAACATTGTGGCTGTGTTTTTTCTCTATTCCACAAAATACAAAGCATGATATTCAACCCAGAGCAAAAACACTGTTGTCCTGATAGGTATAATGGTAATTTCATACCTGCATCCTTAGACTATAAATTCTTAAAAAGTAGAGATTACACCTAGTTAATTCTGCCCATAACCAAATCCAGAACCATGCATATGGGCAACTCAATGAGCCACCTTCTGTCCTGATTTGACACTATCTAGACAATCCTTTAGGTATATTTTCAATTTCTACTTTTGATTCAGTGGAATTTTGCAATTTGTGAAGTTGATGTGCCCACCATGCCCAGGTGATTAAGTATTTACCCAATATTAATTGAGCACCATCTAGGAGTCAGTCAATGACGTAATTGCCTGGGAGACGATCCCAAGTCACCACTTCCATCTTCAAAGATCTCACAGCCTAGCAGAGGGAATAGACTATTTTTAAAAATCACAACTCAGTATGACAAGTGCCGTGGATACTATGAAATAAAATTTGGGAGTCTCCGAGCTGCACTGATGGGGTCATGATTAACCTGAAAAGCAAGTAGGAGTTAGCTATGGAATGAGGAGTCCCACCTGCAGCCAGCCTTATACTGCAGAGGGGTTGATGCCGGGACGTCTTATACTGGCAACAGACGCTTGGGTTTGGATTTCCCCTCAGCCAATTCTGAGCTTAGTGAGCTTTAACAAATCCTTTAACCCCTTGGAGATTGTTCTGCAAAATGAGGATTATAATAGTTTCTAATTAATGGAGTCGCGGGGACCAAATTGGTTAAGTAGAGCTTTTACCAGGCCCTGCTACACAGCGAGCCCTAGCTCAGCGTGAACTTTGATTATCATTATTATTGGTTTGCTGCTTTCTCCCAGTGGCCTCTCCTGAAGTTTCCAATCAAGTTATAATTTTCCTCGTATGTGCTCACATCTCAGGCACATCAGCACAGCAGCATTACGGCCATTCAGCAACGGTTCCAATCAGAGCTCATAAGATCTCGCTTAAGCCTTATCTGAACAATGTGCTAAAGGAACTTTCCTGTTGAAAAAGGAAGGAGCTTTTCAGAGTGCCACTAGATGATTAGAGGCAAACTGTCATGCTGATGTAAATATGAGAGTTTAGTTATGGAAGGTGGGAGTGTTTACTTAAAATGACACTAAAGCTGAACTTTTATGAATGGCTTTTTATTATACAAGACATCTATGTTCACTGAAGAAACTTAGAAAGTATAGACAATCAATAATTTATACAAATTATAATCAGCTGTGATCCCACCGCCCATAAAAAAAGTACTATGGCATTTTGATGCAAATAGTTTCAATCTTTCTTCTACACATGCATACTCTGAGAAAAACGCATGTACCCTTCTGCTTCTCTCCCAACTAACCCCACACATACCCCCACTTGAACATCTCTTAGGAAGAGATCATTTGTCATTTGATAGGCCAGAGTTCAGAATGACCACTTGGCCATATTTAACTGGTGGACCAAGTTATTATTCCTTAAAGACCCCAAGTCCTCCTTTGGCTCACTTCTTTCTATGACTCGGTGATAAGAAAACCAAGGAATACAAAGAGAGTTGTTCGTGTGTGTGTGTGTGTCCTATCTACTCTGTAACTATAATTAAATAGGCAGGGGTATACTCTGTTTACCCAGCCACCCTGGACGCAGGAGGCTTCACTTAAAGTAAAAGTCTCTGGATGTAACCATGCTCTTCTATCCATCTTTTAAGAGAAAGGTCACAAGGTGAACTAGGTGTTTATCCAGTTACTAATAAACAATACCATCTCCTATCATTCCTTGAGGATCACTTGCTTGGCTGGTAACCCCCTGAGAAAGACACATGATCAGCATGACAATCTTCACAGCCCTGCATCCCTGACCATAACACCATTACAGCAATACCAAATTCTCACCTCTAATCTCTAAAAATACGCACAAATAAATAAACCCATTTATTTGTCTAAAAATGAAATTATCCTGCTCTGTCGCCTGCCACGGCTGCCCGAGCGGTTCACTGCACTGTGGAGACAGACTCCAGACAGTATGTCCAGCAAAGGCTCCGTGGTTCTGGCCTACAGTGGCCGCCTGGACACCTCCTGCATCCTTGTGTGGCTGAAGGAACAAGGCTATGACGTCATTGCTTACCTGGCCAACATTGGCCAGAAGGAAGACTTTCAGGAAGCCAGGAAGACTGAAGCCTGGGGCCAAAAAAGTGTTCATTGAGGATGTCAGCAGGGAGTTTGTGGAGTTCATCTGGCTGGCCATCCGGTCCAGCACACTGTATGAGAACCGCTACCTCCTGGGCACCTCTCTGGCCAGGCCCTGCATCGCCTGCAAACAAGTGGAAGTCGCCCAGCGGGAGGGGGCCAAGTATGTGTACCACGGCACCACGGGAAAGGGGAATGATCAGGTCCGGTTTGAGCTCACCTGCTACTCGCTGGCCCCCACAGATAAAGGTCATTGCTCCCTGAATAATGCCCGAATTCTACAACCGGTTCAAGGGCCGCAATGACCTGATGGAATACTCAAAGCAACGCGGGATTCCCATCCCGGCCACTCCCAAGAACCCGTGGAGCATGGACGAGAACCTCATGCACATCAGCTACGAGGCTGGAATCCTGGAGAATCCCAAGAACCAAGCGCCTCCAGGTCTCTACACGAAGACCCAGGACCCGGCCAAAGCCCCCAACATCCCTGACATTCTCGAGATCGAGTTCAGAAAAGGGGTCCCCATGAAGGTGACCAACGTCAAGGATAGTGCCACCCTCCAGACCGCCTTGGAGCTCTTCATGTACCTGAACAAAGTCGAGGGCAAGCACGGCGTGGGCATTGTCATCGTGGAGAACCGCTTCATTGGAATGAAGTCCCGAGGTATCTACGGGGCCCCAGCAGGTACCATCCTTTACCGCGCTGATTTAGACACCAAGGCCTTCACCATGGACCGGGAAGTGCACAAAATCAAACAAAGCCTGGGCTTGAAATTTACTGAGCTGGTGTATACTGGTCGCTGGCTTTCTGGCACAGCCCTGAGTGTGAGTCTGTCCGTCGCTGCATCGCCAAGTCCCAGGAGCGAGTGGAAGGGAAAGTGCAGGTGTCCGTACTCAAGGGCCAGGTGTCCCTACTGAAGGGCCAGGTGTACATCCTTGGCCGGGAGTCCCCACTATCTCTCTACAACGAGGAGCTGGTGAGCAGGAACGTGCAGGGTGATTAAAGCCAATTGATGCCACCGGGTTCATCAACATCAATTCCCTCAGGCTGAAGGAATATCATCGTCTCCAGAGCAAGGTCACCGCCAAATAGACGCCCTTACAATGAGGAGTTGGAGCCGCCTCAATTTGCAGCTCCCCCAAGTACAGGCGCTAATCGTTGTGATAATTTGTAATTGTGACTAGTTCTCCCTGGCTGGTAGCATAGTGGGGCTCCCAGGCCCCAGCTTTGTTCCCGGTCCCCCTGAAGCCTGCAAACATCGTCACTGAAGGGAAGGGTGGGGGCAGCTGCGGTGGGGAGCTATAAAATGACAAAAGATACACTAGTCAAAAAAAATGAAATTATACCATACATATCAACTTATTAACTATGTAAGTTAATAAATAACCCAATCATATATTTTTACATTGATGAATACATACATAAACATGTCTGCTTCCTCATTTTTTATTTTTTTACTTATACAATGATTTTGTTGTGTGAATACTACCATAATTTATTGAACCAATCTTCTCTCATTGGAGAGTTAAATTGTTTTTAAGCTTTCACTATTAAAAACAATGTCTCAGTGAAAATCCCTCTACATGTACCCTTGTGATTGTGATTGACTATACCCAAAGACCATATTCTTCCCTGCACCATGGCAAATATACATAATATCCTACCATCATTTCTACCAAAGCTTGACTTCCCCAGGTCTGTATCTAGGTAGCTAGAAGAAGCTCATAACTACTTCATTTCAGATGAAACTGCATGTCAATGGCCTGAGCAGCATGGAGCTCCACAATTAGATTAATTGGTCCCCCAGGTAACTAATCTTGAATTTCTAATGAGCCCATTAGAATAGAAGGAACTGCAAATCTGAATTCAGATGTCAGAGTTAGGACTAACAATATGAAGCAAAGGCCCAGCACAGTGGCTCACTCCTGTAAGCCCAGCACTTTGGGAGGCCAAGGCAGGCAGATCACTTGAGGCTAGAAGTTGGAGACCAGCCTGGCCAACATGGTGAAACCCCATGTCTACCAAAAAATAGAAAAATTAGCCAGGTGTGGTGGTGGACACCTGTAGTCCCAGCTACTCGGGAGGCTGAGGTGGGAGGATGGCTTGAACCCACAAGGCAGAGATTGCAGTGAGACGAGATCATGCCACTGCACTCCAGCCTGGGTGACAGAGCAAGACTCTTTCAAGTATATATAGCACAATCAACAAGCAGAGAGGCAAAAACCTAACTGGGGCTATTTCATCCTACCTGCTGAAACTCTCACTGTCTGAGCTACTGGACTGGGGGTGAGGTGTGAGAGTTAACACTTGCTGGACCTTAGAGGCATAGTAGGCCAGGCAGGGATAATTTAGAGAATATTTTAGAAAGTTTTCAGGATATTTCTAGAGCCACAAATCAAAGGTGTTTTTTCAAACCTATAATATCTTCCTCATAAGTATAGATTACTCAAGAGACAATTTTAGGTACTAACACCGTAAAATTTTACGGACACCACAAAACCAGAGTTTTCCAACTCAATGAAACACTGCCATTGATGTGTTTAAAATAGAAACTCAGATTTATAAATAATAATAGTAACGATAATAGTCATCATCTTTTAAAATAATTATCTTTCAAAGGCTCATTTTTTTTTTTTAATTAAAAACAGAGCTGGTGACCTTCACAAAGCAAACTAGGGAATACATCAGTATCCTGGCACTTGAGCAGAATTTCTAGGGATTTGGGCCCCTGTGAATCCTCTCCAGCCCAGAGAATGACTTAAAGAAAAAACAAAAGCCCTATAGTTTACATCTGTTTTTTTAGTCTTCACCTGACAGAATTGTCAATCACATATTCCTTCCTCCCTCACCATAACAGAAGGCATGTGACCCAGACTGTCCAATCAAAGTACCTCATGCTTCAAGATTGGCCCAGGGGCACATTCATGACCCAAGTATAGCCAGTGACAGTCATTTATCAAAAGTTTATAGGGAGCTGAGAGAGATTTTCTCTCCTACAGAGAGCATAACCCCATGGACCATGTAAAACACGGTGCTGTTAGGTGGCATCTCAGTCATTACATAGAAAAAGCCTCACAAGATATTCAAGTTCTCTCTTTCAGCTACCTCTCTTTGAAGTAAATTTCTTTTGCAGCTAAAATCATTCTCATCTAAAACTCCCAGGATCATTTGATTCCTGCAAAGATCATCTGAGTCTAAGGAAAAGATGAATGTGGAACTGGAAAGTTCATCACAATTCAATTATTAGTTGGATATAACATTAAGATTTGGCTCTAGATTGATTTGTGCTTTCTAAAATTACTTGTGTTGCAGAATACATTTGACCTCACACTCATATTTCTTCCTGGGGAGAGCACAGACCAAACTGAGAATAATTATGTTTCCTTCATTACTCAGTCATTCATTCATTCAAATTAGTACGTGACAATTTTTCCATATTCTTAAAAATCATTTCACATGACCGGCTTTATCACATTATCTTTTTTCAAATAGCAACCCCAAGCATTGCTCTTACCCTAAAACGTTTTTCAAATAATTGTAATGGGGGAGGAGGAAAAGGGGAGTTGTGGTTCAATGGCTATAGAGTTTCAGTTCTGCAAGAGGAAAAAGTGCTGGAGATGTTTTACAACGATGTGAAACAGCCTCAATGTGGATATACTCAACACACTAAACTATGCAGTTAAAAATGGTTAAGATGGCACATTTTATATTATGTATTTTTAATACAATAAAAAATTGTAACAGCACAAAACAATAAAATATGTTTTAATACTTTATGGTGTTATAGGCTGAATTCAGCTGATGAAAAAAGATATATTATTGGAAAAACTTACTGAAAAACACTTGGAAGGGAAGCTGAATCCCAGGACCTTAAAGTTGTCTCAGTACCTAGGCTTCTCAAAATGAGGAGAGATATTTTATGTAACAGATGACAAAAGAGATGGAGCTCCCGGAAAAATCTAGGGCAGAGGGATAAAAAAACATTAAAATGGTCAGAAGTTGTTGATTTTACCCCTCCCCATGACCACATGAAATGTTTGGTGCCAGTCAATTCTTTTGGGAGCAGTTCACAAAGACATTTCATTACATTTCATTACACATCTGGGTCAATGCTGCAGCTCAGAGGAGCCATTGAGAAGCAAGGTTGAAAAGGTCCCAAATGATGTTTGTATTAAAAGAGTTTACAAGGCACTTTCCTATTCATAATCTAATTAGTCTCCATGGTAACATAAAAATGGGTATTAGCATAAGTTCCATTTTACAGATAAGATAACTAAGGCCCATAAAATCTAGGCATGTTCTCCAAAGTCATACAAGCAAGAAGAGATGAGCCTAGTCCTCTAAATCAAGTTCTCATACTCTTTCCATATACATTTCCACGTTGTCCTCCCCTGACACTGTGCAAGTCCACAAACTCTTCCAAACCTGAACCTGCTTCCCTAGTGTCAGCTCAAACCACAAAACAGCTCATCTAAACTGTGCAAAATGTGAGATTAGCACAAGTAGTCTGAGTATATTAGTCCACTCCAGCACAGATATATTGAAACACCTGAGACTGGGTAATTCACAAAGAAAAGAGGTTTAATTGGCTCATATTTCCTCAGATTGTAGAGGAAGCATGGCTGGGGAGGCCTCAGGTAATGTACAACCATTGGCGAAAGGCAAAGGAGAAGCAGGCACATCTTCACATGGCCAGAACTAGAGGAAGGAGAAGGGGGTGTGCTACGTACTTTTAAACAAGATCTCGTGAGAACTCATTATCAGGAGAACAGCAAGGGGGGAATCCACCCCATAATCCAATCACCTCCTATAGGCCCCTCCTCCAACATTGGGGATTATAATTCAACATGAGATTTGGGCAGGGATACAAATCCAAACCATATCACTGAGACTGAGCCCCTTTTTGAGTACAGAAGCCAAACCATGACTCTATTCATTTTTAAATCCGCAGTGCTAGGTTCCTGGTAGTTATTCCTAATATGTTTGTTGAATATATACCATTTCAATGGTATACATTTACATCACCTCTCATGCCAAACTAGTAGAATATAAAATGAATCATATATTAATTTATTGATGGAATTGAGTGAATTCCAATTTGTCTGATTGTTTCCCTGATGTTATAGAGTTTTCCAGGCTGGGACTTTATTCCACATATTATATTTTCCCTTAAAGACATTGTCTATCAATGCAAATAAAAACCACAATGAGATACCATCTCACACTAGTCAGAATAGTTATTATTAAAAATCAAAAAACAACATATGCTGGCAAGGCTGCAAAGAAAAGGGAACACGTATACACTGTTGGTGGGAATGTAAATTAGTTCAAGCACTGTGGAAAACAGTTTGAAAACTTCTCAAAGAACTTCAGTCAGAATTACCTTTCAACCCAGCAATCCTATTACCGGGTATATATCTCAAAGAAAATAAATCATTCTACCAAAAAGACACTTGCACTCATATGTTTATTTCAGCACTATCCAAAATAGCAAAGACATGAAATCAACCTGGGGTATGTGTGTGTGTGTGTGTGTGTATGTATAAAATGGTATATATATGTGTACCATGGAATACTATGCAGCCATAAAAAGAACGAAATCATGTCCTTTGAAGCAACATGGATGCAACTGGAGGCCATTATCCTAAGTAATTAACATGGGCACAGGAAACAAAATGCTGCATGCTCTCACTTCTAAGTGGGAAGTAAACATTGGGTACTCATGGACATAAAGATAGCAACAATAGACCCTGGGGACTACTAGATGGGGAAAGGAGGGAGGGAAAAGGGAGCTGAAAAACTACCTATTGGGTGCTATGCTCACTACCTGGGTGACAGGATCATTCATATCCCAAACCTCAGCACCAGACAATATACCCAGGTAACAAATGCAGCATATGTACCCCTTGAATCTAAAATAAAGGTTGAAATTATATATTTTTAAAGGCATTGTATATCCTTAAAACTCCTACAGTGGGACATGAAGGAGAGCTTACTGATGTGAAGTGCAATTCTCAGAATTAGACCACTGAAAATCGGAGTTCAGTAACCTTTATTATTCCTACCATTTTAAGCTTAAAATCTTTGAAATACATTATGTCACTTCAAAGACATTGAAATATTCATTTTATTCTTTTTCTTTGCACGTAATTATTCAAATGAAAGATGCTTAAAACTCGGTCTCCTTTGGAAACTTTTGCAGTGGTAATTCACTGCCTCCAAACAATTCAAAGTACATGGTTTCTGAGGTGTGTGGGTGGTTGCGTTTGTACTCTCTTACCAAGGATATGAGAGCAGTAACCTTTTGTTCTCCATTATGCCAACTGTAAGAAACGGTCACAAAAATGTAGACAAGGAAAAGCAGACTAGGTGCCAGCAGTCTCCTTAAGGCAGTATGGCAGAATTTAAAAATCAAGTTCTTGAGCTCTGGATTTGTGATCTTAGACCAATCACTTCACCTCTCTTTGCTTTGTTTACTTCACTGTAAAAAATAAAAGGCAGGATCACTTCTTAAAGCCACTTAAGGTTCTGAGGAGGTGCCACAGGATGAAGGGACTGACCAAAGCCAGAGATCATGTGGTCCCTCCATCAGCTCCAATCAGAAGAACTTCACCTTGACCTATGTTATTAATTATTGAACTTATGAGGAAGATTTAATTCAACCAACAAGTACTCCATGCCTAATGATACTTGAAAACCACTGACCTACCATCCTTTTATAATTCAGCATTTCTTGCCTCTGATCTCACTCTAAAAACTACTTGTCTAAATTTTCCCATTATACTATTCATAACTGTAAGAGGCGTGCCTACCATTGCAAATTCATGATGCTGTTGTGACCTTTTCCAGTGAGGGTGTTTAATAGTATTAAATAGAATAAATTTTAAGCTATTTGCCAGGTGTTTTCGCATTTATGATCTCATGTAATTGACACATATTTGCTGACATTTATCAATTTGCACCACTAAGCTGGCTATTTTAAGAAGTGCAAAAGACATGTAAAGAGGTAGTATGGCATAAGTGATTCTATACAAATTTAAAACAAAACAATATGGTTATTTTAAAAAGCTTGAAGACAGGCACGGGGGCTCACACCTGTAATCCTAGCACGTTGGGAGGCTTGAGGTCAGGAGTTTGAGACCAGTCTGACAACATGGTGAAACCCCGTCTCTACTAAAACACAAAAAAATCAGCCGGGCATAGTGGCATGCTCCTGTAGTCCCAGCTATTCGGGAGGCTGAGGCAGGAGAATCACTTGAGCCGGGAGGCGGAGCTTGCAGTGAGCCCAAATCGCGCCACTGCACTCCAGCCTAGGCAACAGAGCGAGACCCTGTCTAAAAAATAAAAAATAAAAATAAATAAGAGCTTGGGTTCTGGAATAAAGCATATGTGTTTGCCAATGCTGGTTCCACCACAGATGAACATAAATTTGTGCAATTTCTCTAATCTGTCAGGCTCGGGTTTTTCACCTGCAACACGGAGAAAATGTCTATGTCATAGCATGACTCTTTAAATTAATAGAAATATTTAACATATATCAAGGGCTTCAAATGTTTCAGGTACTCTAAGTCTTTCACATGGACAATCTAATTTATTCCTCATATTAACCAAATGAGGTGATTTTAGTTCCAGTTTACATATGAAATAATAACTGAAAACAGAGAAGCTTGTCCAAGGCCACACAGCTAGCGTGCAAAGGAGCCGCATTTTAAACTCAGAGAATCTAACTCCAGAGACCACAGCTTAATCACTGCACCATGGGGTAATGCGCAGGCAAGCATCTAACACACTGCCTAGAACTGAGTAGATGCTCACTAATAATAAATTCCTTTCTCTATTAGACCCATTCCACTCTCTTTACAGCATAGGTGGAGATGTTGAATAATAAATAACAACACAATACACTACCAGCCACAAACAAACGCTTAAGAACACATGCCGGCCGGGCGCGGTGGCTCACGCCTGTAATCCCAGCATTTTGGGAGGCCGAAGTGGGTGGACCACGAGGTCAGGAAATCGAGACCATCCTGGCTAACACGGTGAAACCCCGTCTCTACTAAAAAATACAAAAAAAATTTGCCGGGCGTGGTGGCAGGTGCCTGTAGTCCCAGATACTCGGGAGGCTGAGGCAGGAGAATAGCGTGAACCCGGGAGGTGGAGCTTGCAGTGAGGCCAGATCGCACCACTGCACTCCAGCCTGGGCGACAGAGCGAGACTCCGTCTCAAAAACAAACAACAACAACAAAAAACCACATACTACTGTTCATTCCATAACAAAATGAACATTAAGAAAATAAAGTGTCTGTCAGTCAGCAGAGAGAAATTTGTTGAAGGAGTGAACTTTTGGCTGGACCTTACAGAAAAGGTGTGTTTGAAAAGACTAAGAGGAAACAAGTCAGCATTTGAGAAAACACACCATAAACAAAGGCATGGAGCGACAGACAAATATGGAGATTGGAGGAAGGAAGGTGAGTTGGAGAGATTCACGATTGCTCTGTAACTTTATAAACATACTCTCCTTTAGGCAGATTTAATGTATTTTTTAAAATTTTGGATTTTCAGGAAACAAATTAGCAATCATCATTAAGCTTACAAAAGTATTCTTCTTAGAAGAATTAGCTGAAGAGGTTATCTTTAATGAGCTCCCTTCTGGAATTTAAAAGTGTGTCATTTTCAAAAAACAAATTAACTTACATGCTATTTTTAAATATATGGACATTCATAAAGCAGTGGGATACATGCTTATTCTAAGAGCAGAAAACTTTTCCTTCAAACCAAATATTTCAAAAGATCTCGATATATACAGCAGACAAGAAAAAAAGCACTGTGCTAGCTGAAGCCAAGATGTTAAGTACAAAGTCCTGTGTAACCCTGTAGAGCCTAGATCAGTAAGCAGAAATTCCTCACAAAAGAGTAACACCTCTCTGAGCTCAAATGATTGTGCCAATTTTCTCTGCTCAAAAAAATGTAATATCCAACCAGCCTCTCTGGCTAATGTTGGCTGTATCATGTTACCATTGGCCGAGATTTGATCTCAAACAGCAGTACCAGATGGTGACAGGGTAGCTGATAGACTCTGCCAACCTGAAGACAGGTAAAGTTAACATAAACCCATGTGGAATGTTGTTGTGTTGAGTAGTATTTTACTTGCCTTTTGTATTTCTATTTTTTTTGGTGTGTAATATGTTACTTCTTCACACCATTTCTTACAAGTTAAAAAAAGTAAATGACACCCAGAGAGAGTTGGTATAATGCCAGGTTTCTCCACGACTGTGGGACAAAGCCAAGTGGAGTTTTTCTCTCCATTCTTTTATTGATAAACTTGAATTTCTAATCTTTTTTGATAAGCATGCCCCACCTAGGTTAGCTTGTTGACTTTCATTTTGTGTACAACCACCCACCACATCAAAAGAACCAAAATATTAGTATTTTTGCAATGTATAACAAAATCAAGCATTTGAGGAATTCAGATCTGTCCAAATGATAATAACTGATAACAGAAAAGGAATTTCCATTCTCTAAAAGCAGGTTTCATAGGGCCCTACAGAATTGCTTCACTCACTAATAAAAAAATTGTCTAGTACTAACAGGATGTCTACAAAAAAAAGGAATGAAATGGGCAATCATCTCTATCTCCAAAAAAGGAGTATAAGCATATCCATATGTGTTGTTTTTATTTTTAATCATTTTCCCAGCTTTTTTGTGTTATAATTGACAAATAAAAAATATATTTAAGGTATGCATGATATTTTGATATATCTATACATTGTAAATGATTACCACAAGCTAGCTAACACATTCATCACCTCAAATAGCTACCTTTGGGTGTATTTACGTGGGCTAATATTTAAGATCTACTCTATTCTCAAACATTAAATATACATTATAGGATTATTAACTATAGTTACCATGCTGAACAGTATATCTGCAGATTTATAACTGCAACTTTGTATCTTTGACTAACATATCCCCATTTCCCCATTCCCCCACCCCTTGCAGACACGATTCTACTCTCTGATTCCATGAGACCAACTTTTTTAGATTCCACATAAAAATGAGATCATGCAGTATTTGTTCCTAGTTTATTTCATTTAGCATAATGTCATCCAGGTTTATCCATTGTCACAAATGACAGGATTTCCTTCTTTATTAAAATTGTTACTATTTAACTGACAAATATAAATTATATATATATATGTATATATTTATGGTGTACAACATGATATTTTGAAAGATGTATACTGTGGAATGGCCAAATCAAGTTAATTAATATATGTATTATCTCCCATACTTTTTTTTTTTTTGGTGAGAACACTTAAAATATATTCTCTTAGCAATTGTAAGTTGACAGAATTTTAAATTGTATATAACACACTTAAAGTCATATATATTGTCATTATATATATATATATGTTAAGAATACAGTTATCAGCTACAGTCATCATGTTGTACAATAGGTCTCTGGAACTTATTTCTCCTAACTGAAATTTTGTGCCCTTTGACCCAGATCTCTGCAATCTCCCCCAACCCCCCCCCAAGCCTCGGGTAACCACCATTCTACTCTCTTCCTCTGTGAGTCTGCCTTTCTTAGAATCTACATACAAGTGACAGCATGTGGCATCAGTCTTTCTGTGCCTGGCTTACTTCATTTAACATAGTGTCCCGCCGGGCGCGGTGGCTCACGCCTGTAATCCCAGCGCTTTGGGAGGCTGAGACGGGTGGATCACGAGGTCAGGAGTTCAAGACCAGCCTAGCCAAGATGCTGAAACCCCATCTCTACTAAAAACACAAAAATTAGCCGGGCATGGTGGCGTGTGCCTGTAATCCCAGCCACTTTGGAGGCTGAGGCAGGAGAATCGCTTGAACCTGGGCGACAGAGGTTGTAGTGAGTCAAGATCGTGCCACTGCATTCCAGCCTGGGCGACTCCAGAGCAAGATTCCATCTCAAAAAATAAATAAATAAAATAAAATAAAAAACACAGCGTCCCCAGGGTTCATCCATATTGTTCCAAGTAACAGAGGCTCCTTCTTTCTTAAGGCTGAATAGTATTTCATTGTGTACATATACCACATTTTCTATACCCATTCATCTATTGATGATCACTTAGGTTGATACTATATCTTGGATATTGTGAATAATGCTTCAATGAACATGGGAGTTCAGGTATCTCCTCAAGATGGTGATTTCATTTCCTTTGGATATATACCAGTAGTGGGATTGCTGAGTCATATGGTAGTTTTATTTTTAAGTTTTTTAAGGAAGCTCCATACTGTTTTCCATAACAGCTACACAAATTTACATTCCCACTAACAGTGTACAAAGTTTCAACAGCCTCATCAACACTTGCTATCTTTTGTCTTTTTGATAGTAGCCATTCTAATAAGTAGGAGGTGATATTTCACTGCGGTTTTGATTTGCATTTCCCTAATGATTAATAATGTTAAACACCTTTCCATATACCTGTCGGGCATTTGTATCTCCTCTTTACAGAAATGTCTATTAAGGTCTTGTGCCTATTATTTTTAAAAACTGAGGTATTTGTTTTCTTGCTATTGAATTGTTTGAGTTCCTTATCTACAAGAGGTCTTTGAAAAAAAACGTGGAAATTTCATCTTATGGAAAAACTATGCATCGATTTCAAAAATTTCTTTTGCCAAAATAATTTTATACCAACTTATTACAACATGTCTAAATAAGTTCTAGTTTGAATCACTAAGAAGGATAAGACATCAGTTTTAAAGAGCCCCTATCAAAGGATATGAATTCTGCTAAAACTGAAGCAAGAACAAACATCAAATTTATGGTGAAGCTTGGGTGGAAGAATAGTGAAATCATTTAAGCTTTATAAAATGCTTATGGGGATAATGCCCCAAAGAAATCCACAGTTTGCAAATGAATAACTCATTTTATGAAAGGATGAGGTGATGGAGCCCACACTGAAGATGAAGCCCACAGTAGCAGACCATCTACATTAATTTGCAAGGAAAAAATTAATCTTGTTCATTCTCCAATTGAAGAGGACCAACGATTAACAGCAGAAACAACAGGCAACACCATAATCATCTTAATTAGTTCATCTTACAGAATTCTGACTAAAACATAAAAGTTGAGGAAACTTTCCACTTGATGGGTGCCAAAACCATTGCACCCAGATTAGCTGCAGATAAAAGCAGGGCTTTCAATGGAAATTTTAAACAACTGGGATCAAGATCCTGAAGCAGTTCTTCTACTGAAGACAAAGCACATCAAAGCAATGGTTACCTAGAAATGGAAATGGTCCAGTCAAGGCAAAAACAGGCCAGTCAAGAGGAAATAGCATGGCAACAGTTTTTTTGGATTCTCAGAGCATTTTACTTGTTGATTTTCTAGAGGGCCAAATAATAATAACATCTGCTGATTAAAAGGGTATTTTGAGAAAGTTAGCCAAAGCTTTAGCAAAAAAAAAAAAAGAACCCAGGAAATCTTCACCAGAGTCCTTTCCCACCATTGCAATGCTCTTGAGCATTCATCTCAGCAAACAAGGGCAATTTTGCAAGAGTTCCTATGGGACATCATTGAATATCCATCTTACAGTGATGATTTGGCTCTTTTTGACTTCTTTTTGCTTCCTAATCTTAAAAAATATTTAAAGGGCAATCATTTTTCTTCAGTTAATAATATTAAAAAGATGGCATTGACATGGTTCAATTCCCAGGACCCACAATTATTTAGAAATGGACTAAATGGCTGTTTTCATTGCTTACAAAAGTGTCTTGAATTTGATAGTTTACATTGAGAAATGAAGTTTATATTTTTTATCTGTTAATTCCATTTTTCCACAAACTTTTTGAAGTTCCTTCATATTTTGAGTATTAACTACTTATCTGATGAATGATCTGAATTTCTTTCAATTCTCTGGGTTGTCTCTTCACTTTGTTGATTGTTTTCCTTACTATCCAGAAGCTTTTTCAGTTGATATAGTCCCACTTGTCTAGTTTTGCTTATGTTGTCTGTGCTTTTGGAGTCATGTCCAAAAAATTATTGCCCAAACCAATGTCAAGAAGCATTTTCCCTATGTTTTTTCTTCTGGTAGTGTTCCACTTTCAGGTCTTGCATTTAAGTCTTTAATTTATTTTCAGTTGATTTGTGTATATTGTGTAAGATAAGGTTCTAATTTCATTCTTCCACATGTGGCTATCCAGTTGTCCCAACACCATTTATTTTAAAAATTAGTCTTTCTCCATTGTGAGAGTTCTTGAAAACTTTGTCCAAGACAAATTGACTGTAAATGTGTGGATCTGTTTTAAGGCTATCTATCCTGTTCAATTGGTTCATATGTCTGTTTTTATACTAGTACTATACTGTTTTCATCACTATTGTGGTATATTTTGAAAGCAGGTAGTGTGACGCCATCAGCGTTGCTCTTCTTGCTCAAAATTGCTTTTGGCATTTCGGGGTCTTTTGTGGTTCCAAACAAACTTTAAGTTTTTTTTTACTATTTCTGTGAAAAACATCAATGGACACTTGATAGGAATTTCATTGAATCTGTAGATTATTTTGGGTGGTGTACATATTTTAACAATATTATATTTTCCAATCCATAAACGTGGATAACTTTCCATTTCTTTATGTCTACTTTGGTTTCTTTCATCAAGGTTTTATAGTTTTAAGTGTACAACTATTTCACCTCTTGGTTAAATTTATTCCTAAGTATCTTTTGTGTGCTCTTATAAATGGGAGTCTTTCCTTAATTTCTGTTTCTGGTAATTAGTTGTTAGTGTACAGAAAAACAATTAACTTTGTAAGTTGATTTTGCATCTTGCAACTTTACTGCGCTTTTTCTTTGGTTCTAACCGTTTTTTGTTTTGTTTTTTTTTTGTTTTTTTTTTTATGAAATCTTTAGGGTTTTCTATATATAAGATCATATGAGGTGCATACGGAGACAATTTTCCTTCTTTGTCTTCAGTTTGGATGCATTTTATATTTTTTTCTTGACTAATTGCTCTGACTACATCTTACAGGTAAGAATACAAGTGGTAAGAGGGAGCATCCTTATCTTGCTTGTGGATCTTAATGAAAGAGCTAAAGCTTTCACCATTTAAGATGTCAGCTGCGGGCTTTTCAGTGTTGCATGTGTTAGCTGTGATGTCATATATGGCCTTCATTATATTGAGATACATCCCTTCTATACTTAATATGTTGAGAGTTTTCAACAAAAAGGAAAGTTGTAAAATCCTTTTTCTGCATGTAATGAGAAGATTACGTGATATTTTTATTCTTTATTCTGTTGATGTAGTATATCACATTGATTGATTTGTGTATGTTGAATCATTCTTGCATCCCAAGGATAAATTCCATCTGATCGTGGTTCATAATCCTTTTAATATGTTGTTGAAGTCAGTTTGCTAGTGTTTTGTTGAGTATTTTTGAGTCTATAATTATCAGAGATATTGTCATGGAATTTTCTTTTCTTGTAGTGAACTTATCTAGCTTTGATTCCAAGGTAATGCTGTCCTCAGAAAATTAGTTTGAAAGTGTTCCCTTATCTTCAAATTTTTGAAGAGTTTGGGAAAAGTGAATATTAATTCATCTTTATATGTTTGGTAGAACACACCACTGAAGTTATCAAGTCCTGGACTTTTCTTTGTTCGAGAGGTTTTTGATTACTAATACAATCTTATTACTCATTACTGGTCTGTTCAGATTTTCTACTTCTTTATGATTCAGTCTTAGTAGATTATATGTTTCCAGAAATTTATCCATTTCTTCTAGGTTTTCCAGGTTATTGGCAAGTACCTGTTCATAGTAGTCTCTGATGATCCTTATTTCCTTGGTATCAATGTAATATCTCCTCTTTCATTTCTGATTTTATGTATTTTTCTTCTCTCCTTTTTTTAGTTAGTATAGATAAAGGTTTGTCAATTTTGTTTATCATTTTAAAAAAACAACTATTCGTTTTTTCTTTACTATGGCTCTTTTAGTCTCTATTTTATTTATATCTGTATTGATCTTTATTATATTTATTGTATCCTTTCTTCTACTAATTTGAGGTTTTCTTTTCTAGTTTGTTGAGATATAAAATTAGGCTGTTTAAGATCTTTCATTTGTATTCATTTAAGTGTTTAATGGTATAAAATATCTTAGAACTACTTTTGAACATTCCATAAATTTTAGTAGGTTGCTTTTATTTTTTGTGTCTCATTTATTAATTAGGGTTTTTCAGAGAAAAGGAACAAAAAAGATATATATATAGATATATAGGAGGAGATTTGTTATAGTAATTGACTCATGTTATTATGGAGGCCAGGAAGTCCCACAATATGCCATCTGGAAGCTAGAGACAAAGGAAGGCTGATGGTGAAATTCACCCCAATTGTGAAGGCTTGAAAGTGTGCAGTGGGGAGGGCACTGATTTAAGTTCACACTGTGAAGGTCCAAGAACCCAAAGTTTCATTGTCTGAGGGCAAAGAGGATATATGTTCCAGCTCAAGATGAGAGAGCAAATTTTCCCTTCCTCCATTTTGTTGTTCTATTCAGGTGGACCTTCAGTGGATTGGATAATGGTGGCCCACATTTGTGAGGGCAGATTTTCTTTATTCAGTCTGTGGATTCAAATGCTAATTTCTTCCAGAATTATCCTCACACACACTTAAATAATGTTCCACCACCTATCTACGTATCCCTTAACCCAGTGACGTTGACACATAAAATTAACCATCATATGCCAAGAGATTTTTTTATTTAAAAAAATTCTTCATTCACCCATTGGTTATTCAGCAGTGTGTTTTTAGTTTCCACATATTTGTGAATTTTCCCATTTTTTCTAATTTTGATTTCTAACTTCATACTATTTTGGTTACCAAAGATACTTGATATAATTTCAATTTTTTAAATCTGTTAAGACTTTTCTCATGGCTTAACACATGGTCTATCCTGGAGAATGTTCTGTGTGTGCTTGAAAAGATTCCTTTCTTCCTCTTGCTGCTTTCTATTGTGATTTATTAGGTTTATATAGTGGTATGTATTGATTCCTTTCTCTTTCTCTTTTGTGTACCTACTACATTTTTCTCTTTACAATGAGAAAATACAAAACATCTTATAGTTATAATCATCTATATTAAGCTGATAAGAACTTAACTGTGACCTCATGGAAAATGCTATACTTTAACTTTTTCCACTATTTTATGTTATTGATGTCACAATTTATATATTTTTATATTGTGAATCTATTAACAAATTATTGTAGCTATTGTAGTTATTTTTAATACTTTTGTTCTTTAACTTTTATACTGCCATTACAGTATTAGAGTATTCTGTATTTGATAATATTCTTGCCTTTACAGTGATATTTATACTTTAATATGTTTTCATGCTGTTAGTGTTCTTTTGTTTCAACTTGAAGAACTACCATTAGAATTTCTTATACGAAAGGTCTAGTGGTGATGAACTCCCTCAGCTTTTGTCTGGTAAAGTTCTAATGTCTCCTTTACTTCTGAAGGTTAGTTTTACTAGGTCTAGTATTCTTAGTTGACAGACTTTTTTCTTCAGAATTTTGAATATATCATGCCACTCTCTCCAAGCTTGCAAGATTTCTGCTGAGGAGTCTACTGATAGTTTTATAATGGTTCCCTTGCATCTGGTGAGTCACTTCTGTCTTGCTGCTTCCAAAATTCTTTGTCTTTGACCATTGAGAATTTGATTATAATGTGCTTCAGTGAAGATCTCTTTATGTTTAATCTATTAGGAGTTCTTTGGAATTCAGGGAGCTGGATGTTCATTTCCCTATCCAAATTTTGGAAGTTTTCTTTCATTATTTCTGTGTATAATCTTTCTGTCCCCATCCTCCTTTCTCTGCTTCTTCTAAAATTTCCATAATGCTTATATTGCTTTCCTTGATATAGCCCATACGTCTTATAGACTTTTTTCACTCTTTTATCTTTTTCACTCTTTTATCTTTTTGTTCCTCTGACTGGGTAATTTCAAATGATTGTCCTTAAACTCAATGATTATTTCTTTTGCTTAATCAAGTCTGCTATTGAAGTTCTCTATGGAATTTTTCTGATCAGCCATTCTGTTTTTCAGTTCCAGAATTTCTGTTTGGTTCTTTTTTATAGTTTCTTTTTGTTGAAGTTCATATGTTGTTTTCCTGATTCCATTTAATTTTCTATCTGTATTCTGTTGTACCTCATTGATGATCATTCTAAATTCTTTGTTAGGTAGTTTATAGATCTCCATTTCTTTGGGTTGGTTATTGGACTTTATTTTTTTTTCCACTTGGTGGTGGCATGTTTCCCTGATGATTCATAATCCTTGTGACCTTGTGTTAGCGTCTGTGCATTTGAGGAAATAGACACTTTGTTCAGTCGTTACAGGCTGGGTTAAGCAGGGAAAGCCCTTCACCAGTCAGCCCATCCTGAGATTCTGGGTGGGCTGCTGGCACAGTCCACAGTTGAGCTTGTTACTGGGGACTTCAGGCATTCTGGCCTGGTGCCTGGGTTCATAGGGGTAGGTCTACAGCCTGCATTAATTGAGGTGGGCCTGGGGCTTGGGTCCACATGGACAGGTTTTGTGCCTTATTTACCTCCAAAACAAGGAGGATAAGCCTATCCACATAGGAGTTCTTAAATTAGCTGCATTATATTTTTCATTATGGTGGAAATTGATGAGTAAATAACCCTTTCTCCAAAAGAGTTCCCCAGTTTTGCTTTTTCACTCCAAAGATACTATTACATTTCAAACACCAATAGCATCCAAAGTGTATAGATTATGATTCCAACTTCTACCCACAAAAGGAATGGGACAATAAGGGTGTGGAGGTAGAGGGAAAATAGAAAAAAGGAATTGCTCTAACACCGAATAAAATAGTTTTTAAGGGACTCCCCCCAAGAATTTCTTGGAATATGGGATATAGAGCTGACTGGGCGACATGAGTAGAAATGTTTCTTTTCCTGTTGGCCTCACAAAGCAAGGCAGACTGGGATTTTCCAACACGAACATTTATTTAAAAAGTAAAAGACAAAATAAAATACAAGAGGATACAGATAGATGGGTTTATGGCACACAGACTTGTCAATCTAGTATATCCTATGTTTTCCCTGTCTGCATCAACCTAAGAATGAAAATGGCATCCCCATTATATAATTCAGGCACCACACCCATGGAGAGACACTTAAATATGCATCTCAGATCTTGATCTTTCAGCAATCCTACATGGTAAAATAGGTACTATTAACCTCAATCTCTAGTTACTCAGAGCATTTTAGGTCATTTTCCAAAGGGCCTACAAAAAATGGTTAGGCTAGATCTGGAAGTGGAACTCTTATGAATTCTCACATTTCTGCTCATCAATTGTGAAATAATTACCTAGATCTTAAGTTTCTTACGTACCATGAAAATTTATACCCATAAGGTGAGCAAGGGGCCTAGAGAAGAGATTGAGAAACCTTTTGGAAAAGTGTTTGAAGAGGTCAAAAGTTCTATAAAAGTGCAAGATATGTACAGTAGAGGGTACAAACTTTCCTAGGAAAACATAAATTGTGAAAGGGTAGTTCTCACATTATTGGGTATGAAGCATTTAAATAAAATCTTTGATCTAAGGAAGCATGGCAGAACGTAGTGGCATTGCTCAGAAATCATTATGGCTTCCACATCTTCAAAGCAAGGAGGATTTCATTTTCAGCTCAGTCTCTGAGCTAAAATCTCTCTGAAACATTTAATACCATCTTTCTTGTGACTAAAACATGACCTAGGATAAGGAAGAAAAAGCAGCCTATGAAAAGAGAGCACAGAATGCTCACATCATATATGAGTTGCAGGACCCAGATTCTCAGAGAAGCCATTTTCATAGTTATAAGTAACCTGAAGACCTATTCTGCAGACTACATTGAAAAAAAAAAGTAAAGCAACACATTGTGAAGACACCACTATAGACGGCACTTTCAACTCGTTATTTCCCTTTGTCATCACAAATAATTTAATACAGTGAGTGTGGACATTCAACTCAGCTATTGTAAAGCAACTTTCAGAAAGCTCTTTGTCCACATCTGACAAGGGGTGTGAAAGTGGGTCAATGCCTCTTTTGAAGTAGGAATGTCAGCAACAGTAATCCAAACAAAGAAACCCCTAATGGATATAAAATCAGCACAGAGGGTCTGGCAGCGTACCAGGAAATTGTCCTCCCAAAGCAAAATTTTGAGCCTTCTGAATTGCATTTCTTAAGGATGGCAGTTTCTCTTTATACTCTAGTTTCAAGAATAAAACTTTTTGCAAGATTGTATTACTTGGGATGGAGTAATCTGATAATATTTGAGACTGTTTAATGTAAAATTAGGCTCTACATCATGTGCACGAAGCTCAGTGCATTAATTATAAGAATAGTGTATGTCTCTGGCCCTGACACAGAAACTCACTGAAGGAGAGGGCAGGATGAGAGGGAGAATTATAACTCACACACTCTCGCACACACACAAAAACACAACCAGAGAGCTGCTAGAGTAGTCCTGGATTGAGGTCAAAATGTATGTGGTGTCCAGTAGGGAAAGCAGAGGCGGTAACACAACCTTGAGTCATAGAACTGAGCAAACAAAAGGATCAAGAATACAAAGCTCATCTTAGTCCAAACAAATCAAGCCCTGGGAAGCTACTCTGGAGGCTACAGAACAAGCCCATCCTAGAGGAAGCTGTAAGAAAAGGAAATTAACCAATATGTGGGACTGGCTTACTATGCTTTATGCACTGTGCTGGGCAGTACCACATACTAGAGAAATTTACCACTAAGCCCTCCACAACCCCCTTTGTCAGCTGTCTTTCTACTGCCTTCTAAGCACCTCCCAACCACCAACAGTTGGAGCCCTCAGGCAGTTTCCTGATGGATTCCACTTGCTCTCCCCTGCAAAGTTCACCCAGGAATCTTTCCTGATCTTTTCCTCCTTCCCTCCTCCAATGTCCTTTCCCTCGAGGTCTTGCTAGGTGACAGCTAATCTCAGCAAGAATTTCATGGATTTTAATGTATTATTGAGTTTGCCTTCCCAGACTACCCTTGATAACACCTTGACCTGCCAGGAGGTTTCAGGGCCTTTACTTCTAAGGGAATTTATGTCCTAACAATAAATCAAGAATTAGAATAATGTGGTTGCTCAAATAAATCTAAATCACCTAGGATTAAACCTGGGGGGGCCTTGAGGTGTTTTTTGTTGTTTGCTAATTTCAACTTTTATTTTATATACAAGAGGTCGACGTGCAGGCTTGTTATATGGGAATATTGCATGATGCTAAAGATTAGAGTACAGATTCCATCACCCAAGCACCCAGGTAGTGAGCATAGTACACAATAGGTAGTTTTTCAACCCATCCTCCCCTTCCTCCTCTGATTAGTAGTCCACAGTGTTTATTCTTCCCATGTTTATGTCCCTGTGTGTTCAATGTTTAGTTCCCACTAATAAGTGAGAATATGTGGTATTAAGTTATCTGTTCCTACATTAATTTCCTTAGGATTATGGCCTCCAACTGCATCTGTGTTGTTGCAAAAGTTTTTTTTAACATGATTTTTAAAAAAGGGGAGGCCATTAGAAATATTAGCCTCACTTAACACTCGATTTCTGTACCTTGGGAACCCTCTGCCCTCCTCTCCTCTCCAGCCTTTTGGCTTGTTCTCTTCATGTTCCAGTCTCCTCAGTGGTGATTTTGTTTCTGTTTTGCTTTTATCTTTGTGTTCGCAAAAACAAAACAAACACCACCACAAAAACCCATAGGAATATGTTTATTTTACAAAAGTTTACCTTCTTGCAAACATGAGAGGGCAAAAGAGTCAATCAAACATAAAGAGATCAGTTAGGAGTCTGTCCTTGTGCAGGTAGAAGTGCAGTTTAGAATTTTAATCACTTATACAAGCAGGATATGCCTAGCTTTCTTAAGATAATACTCTGTAGTATATCAAGCTTGTTGAGGATTAAATTAGACTGTAGCTAGTTATCTACTGAGATTTTCCTTTATGCAAAAGACGTGAGATGCCTGTTAAGAAATGCAAAGATATACAGGTGCTTCTTTGAGGCATAGACTGACAATTTTAGGGTGAGAATGTTTTTGAAAATCTATTCCAACAAAATTATAGTTAAGATCCTGAAATCATTGGGTATAAAATGTTGTATTCACACAGCCCCAAGGATACCAGCTCTAAAGAAGAGTTAACCTAGAAAGTAACAAGAAGAAACAAGCTTGCAATTTGCCTTCCACAGGAAGGTAAGAAAGTAAAGTGATGAAGCCAAGACTAAGAGCTGTCGGAGATCAATCACTTGCTCAACTTTCTTGCCCACATAATCCCCTGAGATTGCAGGAGAAGAAATGAAGAGTCCTAAGAATCAGGAAGCATGATCAAAAGCAAAAAAGAAAGATCTGTGTAAGGATGAAGAAATAGGACGAATGTTATTTTATTTTTACTCCCTTCTAGAATGAGTGACCCAATCTGGGAGACGTGGTTTTTCTGATCTGAAATTAGGCAATATCCCACTATCAGATTTATCTCCCTCGAGAAAAATTCTGATCATGTCACACATAAAGCAAGGAGACGTCCACCAGATTTCAGGCTATAAAACTCACGTCCTTCTAATAACATTTGGAAAAATCCTTCTTCCCCGAATTCTATCACAGTTCATATTTGCTGTGGAATGACATGAGGAAAAAAACAAAACAAAATAGCAGAATTAAGGAAATGAGGATGATATTTGTGAGACTAAATATCCCAGGTACTAATTCAGGAACTCTCACTGGCTATTTACCAAATCTTTCGCCCTACTAAGTTTCACCTGAAATTCTATTTCTAAGAAAGATGGAATCCTGCTATCCTCCGGAAACACTAATTCCTAAGGTATCTTGTCTGATTTAGGGACACTTAACCTTTTGAAACTCAGTGCTCCCCTTGTAAAGGAAATACTCTCTAGAGCCCCCTTAACTCTCCAGATATTAAATTCAAAGATAATCTAGCTACCTGCATCATTCAACGGTAAATTTAAAAAGAGGTAATATATAACACAATAATACATTTTTAATATTTAAAAGTCACTTGAGACATGGTACAAATCCTTGCTGTGTAAACTCTTCCACACAGTGAAGACTATCTAATGTCTCTGGCTGAGAGCTCTACAATGCCAATGACCCTTCTCCTCTATCATTGTGACAAACAAATCCTCCTCAATGAATTGCCAAAAAGCCCCTACCAGCGCCATGGAGAACTACTTAGCCAGCTGAGTTGCACAGAACCATTAGTAACAGCAGCATACACTTGGAGGTCAACTCTTTCATCCTTAGACAGAAGCCCATTCTGCAAGGAAAGGCACTCAACATCATCCAACAGCTAGATTGTTTTCTCTAACTTATTTTATTTTATTTTATTTTATTTTATTTTATTTTATTTTATTTTATTTTTGAAATAGGGTCTTGCTCTATCACCTAGGCTGGAGTGCAGTGACGTAATCTCGGCTCACTGCAAGCTCCACCTCCCGGGTTCACGCCATTCTCCTGCCTCAGCCTCCCAAGTAGCTGGGACTACAGGCGCCCGCCCCTGCATCCAGCTAATTTTTTTGTATTTTTAGAAGACACAGGGTTTCACCGTGTTAGCCAGGATGGTCTCATCTCCTGACCTCGTGATCTGCCTGCCTCACCCTCCAAAGTGCTGGGATTACAGGCGTGAGTCACTGCACCCAACCTTCTCTGTCTAACTTTTAAACTGGTTGTGTCCCTTAGTTATCTCTGAAAAGTAGTGTCAAGAATAAATGAAAATTTCAGGATGAAAAGTATAACTTCATCCAGTAAAAACTGTTGAATTGATATGACACCAAACAGCTGAATATTTTCAAATACAGGCCTTTCATCATATATCTACATAATGGACAGCCACATAACATGCAGATGATTGAATGATTTTCATCTAGATTTTTTTCAAGTTTGCTAGAATAGAGTGGAAGTGTATGGTGTATGTCTGATGCTGGCCAGTATATAGCTGATCCCAGAATACAGGGCCCTCCTACCAATGGAAAAGGATTGCTTTTGTAGGAAGAATTTTGAATTTTCATAACATTTTCTGAACACCTATTCCCCACACAATCTTACATTCTTTAGAAATACATTACATTTCCAAATGGCATTTATTCATGTATTCTTTTATTCGTTCTTCAAAACGTTACAGGATGCCCCTTATAAATCATTCACTGTTTGAGTCACACAAAATTGATAAAAGGGCCTCTGCCCTTAGTGAAAAATAATTACAACACATACAATGCTTCAATAATACACTTATATGCTAAGTTCAGTATTAACAAGAGGTAGCCTAATTTGGAGTCAGGTTGCCAGGTTCAAATCCCAGTCTTTCTATTTATTTATTTTGTGACCTTAGGCAAGTTCCTTAACCTTTCTGTACCTCATTTTCCTTGGCTATAAAATGGGAATAATAGTACTGCCAAAAACTGTATCTACTTCATAGGGCAATTTTGAGAATTAAAAAAATCCAATATCTGGAACTTATTTAGACTGCACTCATTAAGTGCCTACTGTTGTTTTTGTTGCTATAATAGGTACAGAAAGAAAGGATTTTATTTTAACACATTGAATAGCAAAGGTTTTTCTGGAGGCTTTGCTCTGGTTTTTCAAAATAATGTTATCTTCTCTTCAACTCCTTTGCCAGTTACCAAGTGTTCTGGGCAAGACCAAAAGTCCATTTAAAGATGGGGAAACAATATTAGCCTCTAACAAAACAGTAGTTAAATAAATTAAGAGAGTTTTCATTTTTGTTCACCACTGTGCTTCAGGACTAGCAGAAGAGCTGATACATAATAAGAACTAATAATTACTTAATAAATGACCAGATCAATGGAATATTATTTAGCAATTAAAAATAAATATCCTTATTTATCGATGTAAAAAATCCAGCAAGTATTAACTGAAAATAGTCACACATGGAAGAATATGGAAGACCCCTTTTTTTTTGTCTTTAACAGTTTACCTATTTATATGAATGTATATGCACAAATTCTGAGAAGTAGACCAACATGGTAACTGTTTGGTTTTTTTTTTTTTTTTTTTTTTTTTTTCAGCGGGAGTCTCACTCTGTCGCCCAGGCTGAAGTTCAGTGGCACGATCTCTGCTCACTGCAAACTCTGCCTCCTGAGTTCACGCCATTCTCCTACCTCAGCCTCCTGGGTAGCTGGGACTACAGGCGCCTGCCACCACTCCCGGCTGATTTTTTGTATTTTTAGTAGAGACGGGGTTTCACCATGTTAGCCAGGATGGTCTCCATCTCCTGACCTCGTGATCTGCCTGCCTCGGCTTCCCAAAGTGCTGGGATTACAGGCGTGAGCCACTGCGCCCTGCAGTGTTTGTTTCTTAGTAATGAGATTATGGTCGAGTTTTGCTTTACTCTTTGTAAATTACTGAATTTCACTATATCTTTTTGCAATATGTATGTGCTACTTTTATAAACAGAAAAAAGAGTAATAACACTTAATGAGTAGCTAAATGGTCAAAGGTAAAGAGAAAAAATAGTAATAAAGGGTAAAAATTATTCATTGACAAAAAGGTCATTGACCTAGTCCAGAACTGGCTATTACACAAATAAGCTTTTGAAAATTATACTGAAATTATATATTGTTCACATATTTGCTTTGTCAGTAGCTAATTTTCATGCTACATTCCTTATGTACCCACTTCAGTTACCATAAGAGCTGGTCTTACTACTGTAATCTCACTATCCAGAATTTATTATTTCTGGTCCATAATAATTGACCATTTCCAACAGATGATCCATTCTATCTTCATCTAAAAACAGGATATTAAAGTCTAAATTTTTGTAGCCCTTGCAATTACTTCTCTCTGTATTTTGGAGCTTCCCTGTAATGTGAGTCAATTTATATCTTTATCCTTATTTACAATGAAAGAAGCATGAATTAACTAAGTTCAAGGGCTTTCTGGCAGTGCAGTGGTTAAAATTCCTAGGGTTTGCTGCCTCTTTCTAGCAAATGAAAACTAATTCATGACTTAATTTGTAAGTTGGAAGTAAAGCATAAGTACTATGAAATGACAAGTCAACTATGAAGAAGCAGATGAATTTGCATTTGAACAACTCTTCTATTAAAAGTTGCATGTACAGTATATAAAAGAAGGCTGGATTTAACTCTTTGGGTTACTGGCCTCTTGAACACTGCAGTAAAGTAGTGAACTAGAACATTCAAGAAGATGCATTTTCTCTGTAAAAATTAGCATCTTAACTAAAATTTTCAGTGCACTGTGCCACACGAGGACAGCTTGATGGAGCAACAAATGCTGCTCTCCGTATGTCTGCAGAAGCAGTGTTTTGACAGTTCATGGCATATTTTGCAGGTCTACTGAGACCTCCGGGACTGTACTAAAGGAAGGATTTAGTCTTGTTTCTATGGAAACCATAACTACTCTGTAAGCCTGTTAAACAAGACAGCTTGCAATATGGTATCTTATTCAAGATGAATAGTCTTTGTAATATATCATTGATAAATTTTTCTATCTAGATTTCAACATCTGCCTGAGAAAATTCTAAATCTGTGATGACTCCACCAAAAAAGAATCAGCCAGCCACAGTGCAAACAAGCTCTATTGCAGTCTTGTTCATGTGCTGGGAAATAAAAATGGTTTCTACCTTAAAGAAAAAAAAAAGGAATTCTGCCTAGAACACATGAATACAGGAATGACATTTTCACTTTGAACAACTGACGAGAAGCCAGCATTACCTTAACTAGCTTTTATTTGCGTTTCTTTTAATTTCTCACTTTTCCTCACTGCAAAGAGATTGGTGATTTTAAAAATAAATTGGTTTAAGGCTTAAGAAACAGAAAATGTGTGTTGTCTCTTCTGTCTACTAGCTGTGAATATTTATGCACATGCATTAGACTATAACTTTTACTATTGTACACCAGCACTTACCACAACACCCAGAATAGAAGATTAAAAGCAGTAATAATATTATAACAATATCAACCACCATTTGTAGCAACAGTTATGCTACAGATATTGTAGTTAGTGCCTTACATGAGTTACCTTATTTAATTCTCACTACAGCCCTATGGGTAGATACTTTGATTAGCCCCAATGCACAGATAAGAACAATTGAAAATTAGTGAGCCTAGGAAACTTGGCCATTTTTACACAGATAGTAAAACAGCAGAAATGGAATTGAAAGTTGATCTGATTTCAAACCCTGTCTTCTTGACACTATCCTATTCTGCATATTGTTAAGTGAGTTATTAATTAACAATACAACTTCTCTGAGTCTTCTCTAAAACAAATGGGGATGGACCCTACCTCATAAGAGGTTTGTGTTGATTCTGTGGTTTACTTTATAAGCAATAAAGAACCATACAAATTTTAACACTGATACTAATTATCAGTGTTATTATTATTGGCTCTCTGCTTTTATAGGCTAGACATCATCTTCACATAACAAAAGAATCATGTTTGAACTTCCTATTTTTTGCATGTGGGTAAGTTTATTTTAATACTGATGTCTTAAGAGCATCACATAGACAGTGATTGCAAAGAAACATGCATGTGAGTAAGTTGAACATTACCCTCAATGGCAAAATAGTTGTTTTATTTATTATTTGGTCTTATCTCTGTACCAACTGCCTGCAAATCTGAAGACTGGAAAGAGTCTTTATAAAACTGTAGAGCATCCTTTCATCAGAGCTGGTTGTCACATTAAAACAAAGTGGGACCAAACTGCTACTGTGTTTATCGTGGAAGAACTGGGTTTCTGCTGATTGCAAAAGCTCAGGACAGAGCTGTGGAAAGTAGTGAGGCAGCCATGAGTACTTACACAACATTGGTTCATTAGTTGATGACATGGCTGATAATGACATGTAGCCTTGCACACACAGGTGTTTGAGTGCCAGTCTGCCCTTTACTTCTGGTAACAGTTGGTTCTTGTAAGAGATGTCATTACTGGCAGATTGTCATGCTGTGAGGGTCAACGTACACTCTGGGGTGGAACCAGAGGGCCAAAGACCCCAACAGCTCTACCTCACTCTTGTTGAGCTGCATGGAGCTGTGACCAGCAGAAACATGGGGACAGGTGGTGCAGTAGACAGTCAACCAGATCCAGCTTCAAGTTCCAACGCAACCATGAACTCATTATATTTTCTTGGACTAACTAATCATTGTACATTTTGATACCCTCATTTGTAAAGTAGAAACTAACAATACCGGTATTGAAAAAAAAAAAAAAGAAGATAGTGCCAGGAGTGGTATGGCGAAAGAATTCATTGACTGCTAGCTGTCACTATTTTAAAACCTCAAATTAATAGCTTTATTTCTTTAATTGAATCTTTACCTTTACAAATAGACACATTCTGGGTTGGGAGGACTAGAATGTACATGAATAAATGAAGTATTTTGAAATAGTTTTTAAATGCTGCTTGATACTTTTTCACCTTTGCCCTATCCTACATCCTCTATGTATTAGTCTGTTCTTGCACTGCTATAAAGAAACACCTGAAACTGGGTAATTTATAAAGAAAAGAGGTTTAATTGGCTCATTGTTTTGCAGGCTATACAGGAAGCAGGCCAGGGATGCCTCAGGAAACTTCTAATCATGCAAGAAGGTGAAGAGGAAACAGGCACATCTTCACATGATCACAGCAGGAGGAAGAGAGAGGAGGGGGAAGTGCTACACACTTTTAAAGAACCAAATCTCATGAGAATTCATTCACTATCACCAGAACAGCAAGAGGAAAATCCATCCCCATGGTCTAATCACCTCCCACCAGGCCACCTCCCACCTCCAACACTGGGGATTACAATTTGACATGATATTTGGGCAGGGACACAGACCCAAACCATATCATTCTGCCTCTGGCCCCTCCCAAATTTCACCTCCTCTTTACATTTCAAAATCAATCATGCCTTCCCAACAGTCTCCCAGCATCTTATTATCCCAAAAGTCTCATTCCAGCATTACCCCAAAAGTGCAAATCCAAAGTCTCATCTGAGACAAGGTAAGCCCCTTCCACCTATGAGCCTGTAAAATCAAAAGCAACTTAGTTACTTCTGAGACACAATGGGAGTATAGGCATTGAGTAAATACTCCCTTTCCAAAAGGGAGAAATCAGCCAAAAGAAAGGACCTACAGGCCCTGTGCAAATCCAAAATGCAGCAGGGTAGTTGTTAAATCTTAAAGCTCCAAAATAATCTCCTCTGACTCAATGTCTCACATCCAGATCACACTGATGCAAGGTGTGGGCTGTCTAGGCCTTGGACAGCTCTTCCCCATGACTTTGCAAGGCTCAGCCCCCACAGCTGCTCTCAAGGGCTGGCATTGAGTGCTTGCAACTTTTCCAGGCCTACAGTGCAAGCTGTTAGTGGATCTATAATTCTGGGGGTGAAAAACAGTGGCCCTCTTCTCACAGCTCCACTAGGCAGTGCCCCAGTGTGGACTCTGCATGGGGACTCCAACCCCACATTTTCCCTTCATACTGCACTAGTAGAAGCTTCTCTATGAGGGCTCCACTTCTGCAACAGACTTCTTCCTGGATACCCAGGCATTTCTATACATCTTCTGAAATCTAGGCAAAGGCTCCCAAGCCTCAACTCTTACACTCTGCACACCTGAAGGCTTAACATCACATGGTAGCCACCAAGGCTTACAGCTTTCACTTTCTGAAGCAGCAGCCTGAGTACCTGGGCCCCTTTGAGCCATGGCTGGAGCAGCCAAGATGCAGGGAGCAGTGTCACAAGGTTGCATAGGGCAGTACAGCCCTAGGCCTGACCCACAAACTCATTCTTCCCTCCTAGGCCATCAGAGCCTATGATGAGAGGGGCTGCTGCAAAGGTCTCTGAAATGCCTTTGGGGCCTTTTCCCCATTGTCTTGGCTATTAGTACTTCCCTTCCTTTTAGTTACGCAAATTTCTGCAGCCAGCTTTAATTCCTCCCATGAAAATGGGTTTTTATTTTCTACCATATGGCCAAGCTGCAAATCTTCCAAGCTTTTATGCTCTACTTTCCTTTTAAATATAAGTTCCCAGTTTCAGGTCATTTCTTTGTTCACATATATGAGGATAGGCTTTTAGAAGCAGCCAGGACAAATCTTGAAGGCTTTGCTGCTTAGCAATTTATTCTGCCAGTTACCCTAAATCATCTCTCTCAATTTCAAAGTTCCACAGATCACTAGAGCAGAGGCACAGTGCTGCCAGGTTCTTTGCTAATGCATAACGAAAGTGACATTTGTTCCAGTTCCCAAGACATTCCTCATTTACATCTGAGACCTCATCAGTTGGCCATCTCTGTCCATATCAATATCAGCATTTGGTTAAAACCATTAAGTGAGTCTCTAAGCAGTTCCAAACTTTCCCTCATCTTCCTGTCTTCTGAGCCTTCCACACTCTTCCTGTCTCTGCTAGTTACCCAGTTCCAAAGTCATTTCCACATTTTCAGGTAACTTTATAGCAATGCCCCACTTCTAGGTATCAATTCTTTATATTAGTCCATTCTAACACTGCTATAGGGAAATACCTGAAGCTGGGTAATTTAAAAATAAAAAAGGTTTAATTGGCTCATGGTTACACAGGCTGTACAGGAAGCATGACTGAGGAAGCCTTAGGAAATTTACAATCATGGCAGAAGGTGAAGAGAAAACGGATACATCTTCACATGGCCTAAGTGGGAAAAAGAGAGAGAAGGGAGAGGTGCTACACACTTTTAAACAAACAGATCTCATGAGAACTTACTATCACGGGAATAGCAAAAGGGAAATTCACTCCATGATCCAATCACCTCCTACCAGGCCTCACCTCTAACTCTGAGGATTACAGTTTGACATGAGATTTGGGTGGGGATACAGACCCAACCCTATCACTCTGTGTTTCTAGGTACTGTGAAAATAATGATGAATGACTCAGTCTTTTCAGAAAATTCATAGCATATACATTACAGCACATGGCAGATGTTTAATAAATATTCGTTAAATTAATTAAATTAATAATGAGTGGCATTAAAACTTGGTTTCTATGGCCAGGCACTGTGGCTCATGCTTGTAATCTCAGCACTTTAGGAGGCCAAGGTGGGTGGATCACCTGAGGCCAGGAGCTCAAGCCCAGCCTGGTCAACTTGGTGAAACCCCATCTCTACTAAAAGTACAAAAATTAGCTGGGTCTGGTGGTGGGCACTTGTAATCTCAGCTACTTGGGAGGCTGAGGCAGGAGAATCACTTAAACCCAGGAGGCAGAGGTTGCAGTGAGCCAAGATTGTACCATCGCATTCCATCCTGGGTGACAAGAGCAAAACTCTGCCTCACCAAAAAAACAAAACAAAACAAAAAACTTGGCTTTTGGAGTTTACTGGAATAAATTTGTACCTTGAAACTTAAACACAATATTTTAATTTTAAAAATCTTATCATTTGCTAGTGTCAAAATAAATTGCTCTCTAGAGAGTAGAGGCTCCTGTTTTCAAACTGTGAACTTGTGAGCAGCATTCCTTCTCCATGACTAGAAGAGGGAGCTGGACCCAGGGTCAGCAGGAATTACAAAGCAATGCAGAGCTGGATGTTTTACCATTAAGGCCTGTTTACTCCGATTTATATCTCTGTTTTCCTGCTTACAGATGATGAAAAGACATTATACAATTCCGCATGGCTTAACAACAGGGATCCATCCTGAGAAATGTATAGTGATTTTGTCATTATATGAATATCATACAGTGTATTTACACAAACCTATGTGGCATAGCATACTACATACCTAGGCTATATAATATAGCTTATTGCTCCTTGCCTACAAACCGATATAGCATGTAACTGTACTGTACTGAATACTGTAGGCAATCGTAGTGCAAGAGTAAGTGTTTGTGTATATAAACATACAAACGATACAGTCAAAATATGACATTATAATCTTATGGGACCACTATTGTAAATGCAGCCTATCATTGACCAAATGTCATTATGCAATGCATGACTGTATTATATTCACCACATCAAGAAGTCAAAGTTAATACCATTAGGACATAATCCTTGAAAAACTGATGCTTCAGAGATCATAGTCCCATATTTTAACTTTATTAAATCACAACATTTTAGAATTGAAGGGATCTTAAAGATCAATTTTTGTCTAACATCCTAATTTATAGACAAGCAGTCTGATGTTCAAAATGCTTAAGAGTGTTTCTGTGATCACTCAGCTAGTGCAGTGATACAGCCAGGGCTACACTCTAACAAGACAGTAATAATAAAACAACCATGATTTTAGTGTTTCCTGTGTGCCAGACACTACCGCCTGGGACAACTCTTTCTGCCATGAGATTCTTTAAAAAGAAAGAAGCAAAAATTTGAAGAAAGATTTTTGCTCACGTTTGTGAAGAACAAAAAATATTTTTGATATGGCAAGAAAATATCATGGCTTCCCATTACTGAGATTTTTCCCCAGTTTTAGTGAGGTATAATTGACAAAAATTTCATATATTCATAGTGTATAAAATGTGATGATTTGATATATCTATATAATGTGAAATAATTATTACAATCAAATTAACACATCCATACCCACACATAGCTACCAGTGTGTGTGTGTGTGTGTGTGTGTGTGTGTGTGTTGACAAGACTTAGGACCTGTTCTCTCAGCAAACTTCAGGTAAACAGTACAGTAATATTGATGATAGTCACCATGTTATGCATTAGGCTGTTACTGGTTCTTTGTGCATTAGTCACAGATTCAAGATCTTGACATACTGGAAACTATTTTCCTTTAAATATTTGCCTGTCCCTTAGCAAACAAGAGAGTCCAAAAAATTATTGTATAGCACATGCTAATTAGAAGGAGGTATAGTTTTAAAAAGAGGATTCTATTGTTTTTAAAGTGGGCAAAAACAATATGGAATGTGACTGTACAACCAAGTGAGAAGCAGTAAATGAGACAAGGCTGGGAAATGAAAAGTCACTCATTTCCTTTCCCTACTTCTATTTACTCTCCTGAATCTTCTAAAAATGTAAAAGGTGAGCGTGCCTGGGAAACTAGGGCTTCACAAACTTTTTAAAAAATGGGGCAAGGAAGGTTTATTCCAAAACATATCTGAGCTGCCCTGCCTCGTTTGAGATGTTTTGCAGAATGCTAAACCAGCTCAGATAGTGTTGAAGTTTTATTACAGTGTCCATCTTGAGGAGTCTGTTTCATTGTGATGCTGCTGGCACTTGTGGGAACTAAACCCCCATAAAAAGGGTTATACAGTTTAGAGCAGACCATGATATAGCAGATACCTTGAACTGCCACTGTGTCAAATCAATTTTATTATAACATCACTATTTTACAACCATGAGAAATAATGGAAGTAGAGGTGCATTAAATTTGAGAAGTATTTTTATTGGTTCAAAGACATTTTATCATGTAATTCATTTTCAAAAGCCCCGGATTGAGAGTTACTTTTGTCTTCACCCCAGCTATCTAATCTTACTGCTTGCTCTTTCCTATTCCTTCTCCATGTCCCTCTGTCTTGTTAGGTTGATTTCTCTACATTTTCCAAATGAGCAGGGATCACTCTGGTCTCCATGCCTATGCTGGCAGTTTCCACTTCCTGAATGCATCTGCATTCTTATTCTATCATAGTAATAATGCATGTAAAGTCATACTGTCCCAAAGGCCGTCATAGAAAAGAGCAGTGGCAGCATCCTGCATTCTACCCCATCTCACTCCTTAAAGGCAGTCATTTTAACTCTTAGCTGTTTATATATCATGATTACCTCCACATTCCTAAATAATTTCTGCATACTATTAGCTCTTGAATTTTAAACACTATCTACTGACTTGCTCTTATAATAAAAGGTTGCTTTATTTCTCTTATTATAGCCTCAATATTTTTTAATCACAATTTTTAGTCATTATTTGATTGTGTTAAAATTGTTTACACTGAGCCAAGAAGCAAACTATGATTATGGTTCCTTTCTTGTACAAGTTTTTTTTTTTTCCTCTAGAGTTAATAACTTTCCCATTTTGTTCTTAATTTGCCTTTCTTAATTTTTTGATTTTCTTTCTGCAGCCTCTGAAGGCCCTCTAAAATACTGCTCAGAACAATGTTCCTTTTGGTGAAATCTGTCAGATAATCTACTACATCCATTTCTCTCCTTTTCCTGATCTAGTCTGGACTGGTTGGCACCAGCTGTCAACTTGGATTTCTGCTTCCCATGCTCTTCTGTTGGATTCTCTTTCCATAGTGCCCTAGTCTTCCTCTCTCCTGCTTTAGCCTTCAATTTAGCAGAGTACTTCTTCTAGGATCTTCTTGAAACAGAGCAGCTGGCAGATATATGTTTGACACGCCTGACATATTTTTATTCTACCTTATACTGGATTGATCATTTTGCTTGATAAAAAAATTTGATGCTGAAATCATTTCCCTCAGAATGCTGGAAACGTTCTCCATTGTCTTCTAGCACCCAGCACTGGTATTGAGCAATGCCATTCTGATTCCCAGACCTTTGTATGTCACCTTTTCTCTTTTTCTCTGAAAATTTTTGGCATCTCCTTTAACCCCTGTGTTTTGAAATTTTATGATGATAAGCCTTGCTGTGGAACTTTTCATTTATTTTGCTGGGTACGCAGCAACCATTTTCAGTCAACAAATTCATGTCTTTGGGTTATACAGAAATTTATTCTATTATTATGTTGATTCCTTTCTTTTCTTCTGTTTATCTTCTGGAATCTTTCATTTTCATACTAGAGCTCCTGGACTGACCTTTCAACTTTGTTACCACTTCTCTTCTTGTCCATTTCTTTTATTCTACTTTTTGGGAAATTTCTCATGTCTACTAGCCTCTTCACTATTACTTATTTTTCCTTTGTACAACTTCTATTAGTCCAATACTTAATTGATCCTTTTGTTTCTTAATTCTTCTTCCTTACTGTTCATTTTAAAATCTAATTTCTTGGACATGTGTTCCAAGTTTTACATATTTTTTAATCATTTTCTCAATTTCTAAGAATTCTTTACCAATAATTTAACATTTAAGACTGTTTTCTGATCATTCATCTTAAAGCATCCTAAATCTTGCTTATGAATGCAAAAAAAAAAATTCATTTCTCAGGCTCTCTTATAGCATCTCTATTCTCTGCCTTGACTTATTTTCTGCCTAGATTTTTTTACTATTTATTATTTTGGACTTTATCTTTCACTGTCTGGAACTGTCAGGATAAATGGGCTGGAGACTCACCTTTCAGTTTTCCCACTTTTATGGAGTCCTCAAGTTTAGGTCTGATACCACCTCCCCATTCCCCTTTTGGTCTAGTGTCCCACTAGCTCTGCCAAGCTGGCAGCGGAAAAAAAAAGGGGAAAGATAGTCATGAGGCAGTGAGAATGGTCACTCTTTATCCCAACTTTCCAATAAACCTATCTATTCAGCCTTCTATTTCATTCTGCTATGTCTGTTCTCACACTTTCTTGGTACCTGCTGCAGCCAATTAATGCAACTTTCTGGGGAATGGCTGAGTGCATTGGCTTGTTCCTTATCAGTATCCCCTCTGTGTACAACTGGGCTTTCCTCCTTGCTGCCAGGTTACCAACTATTCCTTCATCTGCCCTTCATCCTCATATGCTGGTTTAGAGTAACAGATAACCCTAGTTCTTATTCTCCTTGGTTTCTATTAAATTTTGTATTTGTTTTATTTTCAATTTTTCCAAGAGACAAAGCAGAATTATCTTTTTTCCACTTTAAAATCATTATTATTCTCTACAAACATTTACATGATACTCTGATTCATAATTTTCCTTCCCTTCTCCTAAATCCTAAAATTAGAGTGTAAGTGACCACTGTGTTATCTCCAGGTGTGGTAGACCTTATCTGTGCCATTTCCTTGTGCTTTGGCCAACTTATAAATGCTTTCATATACTTCTCTCTGTTTGGGAGACTTTCTAGGACTGCAGAGGCTGCTCTACCTGTGTAGACATGGCAGTCCCAATGGAAGAGGAAATTTTCAACCCCAAGAAGCATAGCATCCCCTCATGAATAATTCTTGGGAGCTGATATATTAATACCCCAGCTCCCTCCCCAGCTTAGGTGAGATAATACTGAGATATGTGTTTCATACCTTTGCACATAGTTTTTACATGAGATTAAGTTCCAGTTGTTCACAATGGTGGCTGTCTTCTTAAGACCTCCCTTTTGGGCAATCAAATCTAAAACAAATCAGTAGCATAAGTGCTCCTAAGAGAAAGATCTTTAAGAACTGAATAATTCAAGACCAGATGACAACCAGAACTCTGTTGCTGTTAACAAGTAGGGGTTTGGTGATGCTTCACATATCAAAGCATCATATGACTAAGATTATCATCTGTGGTGAATTGAGATGGAATAACAGTGGAAGGGAATACACTAGCCTGTGTAGTCCCTCTAGCAGGCCAGATACATGGTAATTTTAAGTACTCTGGGGTTGGAGTTGGTAGTTGCTCGTAAGTGCCACTGGGATGACTGAAGAAAAAAATGCCAGACTGAAGTCACACCAGCTAACGTCACAATGGAAAGCCAAAAATTCCCTCTACCAGTGATAAGAAAGATATTCAACTTCTTCCCAGATTCTCAGCCTCTTGTTCCCAAGCCAACAATCAGTAAATGCTCTGAGGATAGAGGTAGCATGCAGAAAGTCAGCTTGCTTTATCTCTGGGATGGGAACCTTTCCAATTCAGACCACCTCAGAAACTTTCCAATGCCTTCAAACAAATTATTTTCTTTAGTTTAGCAGACATTTTTGGTTGTTTTCAGTAAAATACTTGTCTGCCATGAGCTACTCCATCATAACTGTTTTTTGCTTTATTTAATTTTCTTTCTCTGTAAAAAACAATGATTTCACGTTTCAAGGAATTTTACTAAAAGATGTTGCAGGTCATTTGAAGTTGTGTGAGATATGAAACCATTTTTATTGTGAGAAATTGTCCCAGAATTATAGAATATTTATCATCTTTTGCCTTCTAAATGCCAATGTATTCCCAACCATTATAGCAACCAACAGATTTCTCTACAAATTTCCAAATTCTCCTGAAGTGAGCAGTATCATTGCTATAAGAACCAGTGGTCTATGACAGCCATGATAGCTCCTTGTCAGCTGTTCTTTCAGGAACCTAGACAGAAGCCATAAGCTCATGCATTTCTCTAGCATAAGTTAATGGTCCAGAGGTAGGTTCATGACACGAATTGACCAAAATAGACTGTAAAAATGACTCTTGGGCTGGGTACAATGGCTCATGCCTTTAATCCCAGCACTATGGAAGGCCAATGCAGGCAGATCACTTTGTGCCAAGAGTTCCCAGACCAGCCTGGCCAATATGCCAAAACCCTGTCTGTACTAAAAATACAAAAATTAGCCAGATGTAATGGTACATGCCTGTAATCTCAGCTACTCGAGAGGCTAAGTCAGGAGAATCGCTTGAAGCCAGGAAGGGGAGGTTGCAGTGAGCCAAGATCACACCACTGCTACACTCCAGCTTGGGCGACAGAGTGAGACTCTGTCCAAAAAAAAAAAAAAAAAAAAAAGAAAAGGGAAAGAAAAGAAACAAAGACTCTTATTCCATCATTGTAGCATTCCCTTCTCCTCTCCTCTCTCTCTCTCTCTCTCTCTCCAGTGAAGCATGTAACCTTACTGCACTATTAGCAATGGTACCAACTGATTACCACAATGAAATTATGCTTATGATGGCATTAAGTCTATGTATGGTAGACTAAAGGAGCAGAAAACGACTTGGGTGTTTGATGCCATCTCTGTGCTGCTGAATCAACCAGCTTCAAAGCTCACTCTACTTCTGAACTTCTAGCTATGTAAGATAGGTGCATTATTGCTTAACATAGATTGAAAAAATGTTCTCTAACTTAACATTTGAAAGTATCCAAACTAATACAAGCGGGGAAAGAAGCTCTGTCTTCTAAGGATCCAGGTCTGGCTCTAACTTACACGATTTACTCAGAAAAAGTCCCTACCTTCCTTCCGTCTTTAGAAGGCAGTTTACCAATCACCTGTGAGGCCAATTGAGCATGCATCATTAGAAGTCTTATTCCACCTCACCCAAGTAACATAACAAATAATTACTTCCAACCACATACCACACTCTTCTGAGTTCTGAATATGCATTTGTGATGTACCCCATCTCCTTGCACTTGTAGTAATATTTTAGTATCCCTATAATTTAGTTAGAAGTAAGTTCTACTGCAAGTGACAAGGACTTCAATAAGATACTTTATTCCTTGTTTGCATAAGTCAAGTTTCTGTCTAAGACTGCTGTGGAAATTCCACTGCAAAGCATCAGAGCTGAGCTCTATCTAATTTCTTGTTCTTCTATGCAACCCCTATGCCTAAATTTACTCTAAGGTCTAATATTGTTGCTGCAGCTTCAGCCATCACAACTTGAGATGGAAAGAAGAATGAGGATGAGACTATATTCTATGAATAGGTCAAAAGATCTAACATGAGGACTACAGCTAATCATAGTGTATTATATTCAGAATTTTTGCTAAGTGAATAAATTATACCTGTTCTTGTCACAGGAGAGGAGAAGTAGATAAGGGGGGATGAGTAATGATGTAAGATAATGAGTGTGTCCATTTGTTTCGCTATAGTAACTATATAGAGTTACTATATATACACACACACACACACATCTATATACAAAATAACACTATGTTATATGCCTTAAATATACACAATAGAAGTTATCTTTAAAAAAATACATTCTAGAAGTGGCACTGACAATTTGTGTTTATAGCTCACTGGTCAGAACATAGCCACATGAAACACCTAACCATACGTGAAACTGAGAAATGCAGTTTCTGCTTTGGGTAGCCATATCCTACCTACAATCCTACAATTCCATGACTGAAGAAGAAAGAACAAATGGGTATTGAAGGACAACAAGCCAAGTCTGACACAACCTAGAATGACCTCCACTCTTCCTGTGACCACTTAGCCTGGCTAACTCCTACTCATTTTGGGTCTCAGTTTAGCTGTTACCTTTTACAGAAAGCCTTCCTGAATCCTTATCTCAAGCTTGGGTTAGGTGTCCTTCCTTTACGCTCCCACTGTCTCTGTTCCTCCTTCCCAAACAATCCACTAATCACTCCCTTCATACACACACACACACACACACACACGCTAAGTGTTTTGCCTAAGTCATAAAACAGTAGGGAGAGGAATTGCCACATGAGCCAGGTGGTCTGATCTAGAGTCTAGACCATGCTTGAACCACTTCACTAAGTTTACTTCTTAATATTTCCTCACTAATTTCTCTAAGGGCAGCAAGTTGCCAGTCTCAATTACTATTGCATGCTCATTACATAGCTCAAAACCTAACACTGAGTAATTCCCAAAAAACACTGGTTAAGTGAAAAGAAAACAGCAATATCTCTCACTGCAATCTGTGGCTGGCCTGTGTTCTCTCCAAAACCCAAGTAAATTATCCAGAACAAAACGTGGCTATTCTCCGATTTATAACATGACCATCTGTTCCAGTCCCTCATTCTTTTCAATAGAAGAATGTAAAGAGGAAGCGGAAATCTCACATACAAAACAAAAACTTCAACTTGGTTTTGGTAGAACTAGAGCCTAAATCTTCTGGGTTCTTGTTTAAAGTCTCACATAGGTTCCTACATGAGAGGGGCAGTTCTGTAATTCTAAGATTATAAGTCCCGGGGTAAGAATACCCGATTTAAAGAGTCGTTCATAGGAAAACAAGGGGGAGAATCAGATACTAGTGAATTCACTCTCCAACATCCCTTTGATTTTTTCATTAATCTGGATTTAGAACTGCTAGTTTCAGTACAATGTCAAGATATAAAACAGGCCAGGCACGGTGGTTCACGCCTGTAATCCCAGCACTTTGGGAAGCTGAGGCAGGTGGATCACCTGAGGTCAGGAATCCGAGACCAGCCTGACCAACATGGTAAAACCCCATCTCTACTAAAAATACAAAAAAAATTAGCCAGGCATGGTAGTGAGCACCTGTAATCCCAGCTACTCGGGAGGCTGAGGCAGGACAATTGCTTGAACCAGGGAGGCAGATGTTGCAGTGAGCTAAGATTGCACCACTGCACTCCGCCCTGGGCAACAAAAGTGAAACTCAGTCTCAAAAAGAAAAAAAAAAGACATAAAACATTGATCAAATAAACCTTTCCAGAATGCAGTTATATGTTTTATACCTCTGCTTTCTCTGCGTTCCATATGCTGTGCTATGTGCTGGAAAACCACAGTGATTTTATATTTGTTGATGTTCTACATACTAAGAAACCGAGATTATACCCTGTCCTTGGGGGATAAGCATCAAGTTGCCTCATTCTCAACCCAGCTAAGATTTTATTGCTTTTGATCAAAGATAACTATGAAAACCACATCATTTATATGATCATTTTTAAAAATCTCAGCACATTGTCCCAGATGTGTAAATGTCAATACATATTTGATGAGCTCCTACATTATTTAAAGCAACGAAGAAAAGCCCAAGCGTGATTTAACATTAGCTTCTAAGACATTCCATCAATATGCTGGAGATCTGACCTAAGGGCTGAGCAGGATGGGAATATGGGAGTTTAAATTGAATCAGGGAGAATTTAAACTAGTTGAAAAACAAACTCTTCTGATTCATCGCCACCTCCAAATCTCCCTTCTGTCCCCACTCCACATCTCCACTTCATAGCCCCACTCACATGTCTATGTTAATAGGTGAAGTCCAACACACATCTTGGATTTTTTTTTCCTGAAAGGTACATTTCAGTGATCCATGTACTCATCCAAACTATCAAAATATCAGTATAAAAATGTAAAAATATAATTTGTATACAAATGCAGAGAGTGAACATTAATGAAGAGTTCTAAAAGAACGACAAAGCTGATTCAAAGAGATTTGATAAATGAAGATTTTTATAGTGGTCAGGAGGAAGGACTGCAGAGATAATACTGCTAAGTTAAATACAAAACTGGTTGAAATCCTTCAGAGCAATAAGGCCAGGCTCTTTCGTCTTGAGTTTTCTACAGAAAAGAAAAAAAAATTCATCTAAAATTATCCTATCTTATCAAGTTTACAGAATTATTTAATCAAGTGTATGAAGTTTATTCCCCTAAAGAGTTAAAAAAAAATTTAAGAAAGCCCATTAGACAATGTTCTTTGCATTATATCAAAACTTCAAATAATCATTTTCCTTAATTCTGTTAATGCTCTTTAGCCAAAGTCCACCAGGAACACACCTATAGTGGAACAAGCTGGGTTTATTACCCATGACAGCAAGGAAGAACACTCACCAGGGGGAAATGTTGGATGTTTCAGTTAGAGAATATGAGAATGAATATATTATAGAATTTGGATTTTGAATTTTGTTTGAATGATTTGGGGTAGGGGGTTTAAGAGAGCCAGAGTTTGCCCTAGATCGGGTGTGGTTAGAAAGGAGAGGCAGGCCGGGCGCAGTGGCCCACACCTATAATCCCAACACAATGGGAAGCCCAGGTGGGTGGATCACCTGAGCTCAGGGGTTCTAGCCCAGCCTGGCCAACATGGTGAAACCCTGTGTCTCAAAAAAAAAAAAAAAAAAAAAATTGCCCGGTATGGTGGCAGACACCTGCAATCCCAGCTACTCAGGAGGTTGCAGCACGAGAATAACTTAAACCTGGGAGGCAGCGATTGCAGTGAGCAGAGATCATGCCATTGCACTCCAACCTGAGCAACAGAGTGAGACTCTGTTTCAAAAATAAATAAATAATAAAGGAGAGGCAATTCTATTATTGGGTAAATTAACAAGTCTTATCTATAGGGAGGTACACTAGAACAAGGATAAAGTTGTGATCGACAAAGAAGCAGGAGTCACTCATTGTGACTGAAAAAGGAGTATTCAGTATTTTATGAATGACACTATGACCTTGTTTTTGTCTGTGCTTTTAAAAATATGGTCTTGTTTTGTCTCATTTTATCAGAGTAACCTTGATCTCATTTATCTCTGAGTAACCTTGTCTGAGGTTGATATTCTGTGAGATTGTTTATATCTCATAGGAGAATAACATGGCCTAACTGTGAATGGTGAGCCAGCTTATCACTATCATGGGCAGCTTTTTTCCCCTTATTTCTAACTTTTGGATAATTTTTCTTAGCACAATAAATGCATAAATAAATAAACAACCTGCCAGAATAAATTTGATTTACAAAAATAAAATGGAATGCCACTCAGGAATTACGAAGCAAAGTTCAAACCTGCTCACATTTCATCATCATCATCATCATCAAGAATAATTGCCTTGTCAATCCTACCACTTCAAGGAAAACGTCCCCTGACGACAGCAAGAACAGCAAGTACAGTGAAGATCGGGCTGTGATCTCACCAAAACGTGTTGCTAAAAAACCTTTGCTAAAATCTTCAGCCAACTGATACAGAATTCTCTCATCTTTCAGAAAGAACGTCCCTTTTTAAGTAGCAATACTGATAGCTAAACAACGTGGGTCAGTGACACTCTAAGTTTATCACAAGGGACATATTCAGTGCCCAGGAAGTCCTAATCACTGAGTCTTAATGCTTCTCTCTTATTTACCAGCTACGTGGCACCCTGATGAAAGTGTTCACTCTTCAGACCCTTCCCAGACTCCTCCCCACTTCTCCCTCCAGATGGAGTGCCCTGCACCTCCTGTTGCTCACCCCCCGACTGCAGTTTACTTCATTCATATATGGCTTTCTCAGGATCATGTCCTTAACACCAGGAGGGCAACTGGGAACTGATTATGCACAGCACAATTTTTGTCATCTTCTTTGAGACTTTTGTGTCATTTGGCTGGCTTCCAACTATGTGCTTGACTTATGGCACCAATCCAATTTCGTTTCTGTTAGTCAACTATGCAGTTGCTCAGACTTTTAAGAACTTATCTTGCTCAGACTTTTAAGAACTCACTGAGAGTTTGAAGAACCAGGATTGTATAGATAATACAAAACAATCAGAATTCAAACTCATCTCCTTCTGACTCACAAACCACATTTTCTTTACCGTTATAGGAAAGCTTGCTTGATTTTTTTTTTAAAGGAACGTCATTACTTTTCTCCCTTTCAAACAAGACTTTATAGCAAAACTAAAGAAAATGTTTTTTAAAGTAGTGGTTAGAAAGTGTGTGACATTCTCCAGAAGTGGATGGCTAATGGAAGATAAAAATGAAGTTAAGCGCAAGGTGTATCACACATTTGGCTTCCATTACTTCCATAAGTAATTCTCATCCTCCCAGAAATGTCAAATTTAGAGCATCTTGTGAGCTGTGATCCAGTTGGGCATCCTTTGTGTTCCTCAGACAGCAAGAGACAGAGAAAAAAGGGAAGTGTCATGAGGGATCTGGGGAAGCATCTTCCAAGTGTGCATTGGGATTGAAAATAAATAGCTTTCTTAGCCATGACGTGCTCTCTCTTTTGCTGAATGTATTTTCCCTTGAGTTGCATGCTACCTTTTGTGAAAGGAAAATATATCTTGGGGCCCCTCAATCGCTAAGCTAAAGGGAAAAGTCAAGCTGGGAACTGTTTAGTCAGTTTAGTCAGTCAGTCACCACGTTTTAAAGAAATGCTGGCCACACAGAATAGCCATGCATGGGTATTCCAGCTGATAGATCCGCTAAGGCCCCATCAACTGCCAGACAGGTGAGTGCTTGAGATTCCAAATGATTCTAGCCTCCTATCTTCAAGTATTTCAGTCAAGGCCCTATACGTTGTGAGCCAGAGGCAAGCCATCTCTGTTATGCCCTATCTGAATTCCTCACCCACGGAAATTATGAGAGATGATGAACAATTTATTTTAATTCATCAAGTTATGAGATGATTCGTCATACAGCAATTGGACGGATTTAGCAATTGAGACCTCTGAAAAATAGAGACACGGCAATCTTGAAACATGACTCTAGATATATATACTTCTGTCCCCTCTTTCCACTGCTTCCTCACACATGAGTGGATTTGCAGAGATTCCTATCACATAACTTTTTCAAGTTAATTATGGAAGCTCTAGCGTAAAGTTGAAAATCACCATTGCACTTGTTACAACCAGAATCTCAAGAAATACACTCGCTCCTACATGACTAGTGTACATATGCTGTCTAACTTATATGGTTGTCATATTATGCTCTTGAATTCATCCATTGTACAGTGGAAAATACTGAAAATATAAATATTTCTATCTCTGAGGTACACAAGAAAAAAGTTTGATTTGAGATTCAGTGAACTAAACTAATCTCCTGGGTCCCTTAAAAATTTGTTTTGGTATCACCAATTTATTTTTCTCCCCACAGGGAGCTCAGTAAGCAGCGAGGCAGTCAGTCAGAACTTGAGAGTATCCAAGGGGCCCTCTGCTCCAAAGTAAGCAATTATCAGACATTATTCATAAAATGTCTCATTTAATACCTGCATAAACTCTCCAATATGGTGAAACCCCATCTCTATTAAAAATATAAAAATTAGCTGGGTGTGGTGGTGGGCACCTGTAATCTCAGCTACTAGGGAGGCTGAGGCAGGAGAATCGCTTGAACCCGGGAGGTGAGATTGAGATAGCACCATTGCACTCCAGCCTGGGCAACAGAGCAAGACTCCATCCCAAAAAAAAAAAAAAAAAAAAAAAAAAAAAAAAAAAAAAAGGCTGGCACAGTGGCTCATGCCTATAATCCCCGAACTTTGGGAGGTCAAGGCGGGTGGATCACTTGAGGTCAGGAGTTTGAGACCAGCCTGGCCAACATGGTGAAACACTGCCTCTATTAAAAAATAAAAATAAATAAATCCTATGCAGTTAATCTACAGTCCCATTTTACAGATGAGAAAACTGAAGCACAGAAAAGTAGGATAGAGGCTCTTCCTAAACACATTCAACTTAAATAAATTCAACCATGCACATTCAGTCAAAATATAAAACAGGATACTTATTTTTAACAGTGCCCGTGGCGCTAGCCATTTCACTCAATAAGCACTTCCTTCAGATGTCCTGTGAAAAGACTTCACCTTAAAGTGTGTGTGGCCACATGGGTATACTTGAGTATGTACTGAAAGAATGTAAAGATTTCGACACTGCACTCCAGCCTGGGTGACAGAACGAGACCCTGTCTTAACAACAACAACAAAAGTGTGAAGAGCTTTCAGAGGTTCAGAGGTGATTTTGCCTGTACACACTAACTTAAGAAGCTGACCCTCATCACCATCAGCCCCCCACCTGGCAGTAATCTGTCCAAGGTCATAAAACTAGCAGGTGGTGCAGCAGAAGTTCAAAGTCAAGTCTATCTGACTCAGAATCACGTTTAATCCTCTCTGCTATCTACAGTTTTTCTACAAATCCACCATGTTTACTAGACAGATTTGCATGCCTGCGTGCTTGAGGAAATCTCATCTATATACATTATCATCAGGGTCACAACAACCAAGAGGAATGGAGTCCATGCAGAGCACTGGTGGAGAGCACTGGCTCTGGACCCAGCTGCCTGGGCTTTAACCCCAGCTCTGCAACTTACCTGCTGTGTGAATGTTTCCATTAGCTATTGTTGTATAATAAACAACCCTAAAAGTCTGTGATTTAAAGCAATCATTTACTATTAGCTCTTATGGTTCTGCAGGCAGAGTGGGTTTAGCTGGATGGTTCTGGAGTCTCTCGTGCAGTTGCAGTCAGGATTTAACTGGTGCTACAGTCATTTAAGGCTCAACTGGGCTTATGACATCACTTGTGCCATATTTCTTTGGTCAAAGTGAGTCACAGGGCCAGCAGAGATTCCAGAAAGACTCAACTTTGGAGACAAGCTACCATAGCAACCTTGGGCAGTTCATTTAAATTGTGCTTCATTTTTTTCCCTCCAAAACCTCCAAGGTACCTACTTGATAAGATGGTTATAATAATTAAATGAGGTAGTACATGTAATGTGGTAAGAAAAGAACCTGGCACATTACATGTGCTCAATGAAAGTTACTACTATTATTCTCTCTGAGGCAATATCATGCTAGATACTGGGGCACTATTGCTTTATACCCCCTGAATGCCTTAATTACACTACACTGCTTCTAGAGACCATCACTAGGGCCATGATTATTCTTGAAGACAGCCTCACAAGGGCTTCCTGGGGACTCTTTGTTATGCTCCATAAGGCTCATTTCCACCTTGAACACATGCAGAAGCACTCTCATTTGTTGTCAACACAGATTCCAATGATTGATGATGCTCAAAGCCAGTCCCACTCAACAGGCTCTCAGGCAAAAAGAACAAGGAGTGTACTCACTAACCCTCTTCAAAATTTTTAATCAGTTTATCAGTAAACTGTCTCCCATCCACTCCAGGACCTGAGCCAAGGATTTCTGCTCTTCCAGGGATCAGCTTCAAAGACGCAGGGGCAAGAAGAGAATTCGTGGTTCCCAGTACTCTTGACACCAGGCTTAAGAACTTTCTGCACAACAGGCCAGTTGACTGAGGTTCCTTTTGAAAAAAATAAGAGAAGTTACTCCAGGCTTTGCTCAACTGAAAGGCTGCATGGTTCTCAGGAAATTCTTGGCATGGCCAATCCACAGCCACGTTCTCTATCACAGCACAAAGATTTTTCCCAGGATCTTGCCACATGGAGCTGCTGCATCAAAACCTAAACATGGCTATTAGGGAGATCAGACCCACATGGTAGAGATATGGAAGCATCATTTAATGCAGGCTTACCTATTTGCCTTTTGGGTTTCTTCAGAATTCTCGGGAAGTAGCTGGGCATTGCTGTTCATTCTAAACAGAGTCACCAGTTCATCTACTTAAGTTCTCAACAGATCGTTGGCAAAGCTGGCCTTTTAGTGAGTAGTACAGACTAATACTTTTGTGGTGGAAGTTGAGACACATTAGAGTAAACCTTCTGCTCAAAACTGCTTCACTTCTACTTGCCATACTTCATGAAACACCACCAAATGTTTTTTGTTAATTTTTGTGACCATGTCCTCTTGAAAAAGAAAAATTTCCTAGATTTAGTTACTTCCTTGTGGAAATATATTAGTCATAGCTCTGGCTAATATTTAAGGGGGAAAAAACAAAGGAGAGAGAGAAGGAAGATATATGTATTGACTACAATGAGCAAACAGTAGGCAAGGCAAGAGTAGAACTAGACTCAAGAGAAAACCAGAAGGAAGCAGGGACTTGATATCTGTAGGACTCTCTGTCTCTCAAATGTGTCTGCTTTTTCTTTTTATCTTGAGAAAAATCTCTACAATTGGAGATGTGTACACTAGCAACTATAGGTTTATATTCTTCTACACTTGAAAATCAGAGACAAGAGAGAAAATTGTGTCCCTGAGGGTTCAAAAAATATATATCCTAGGGGAGAACTCTGATTGGCCAGTTTTGATTAGGTAGTATTTATCTATGAACAAATCACTGTGGCCAGGAAGCAGAATCATAAAATAAAAACTCCCATCTATTTCCTGTAACGGGAGATACAAAAGCGATTGGTTAAAGGGAAAACAGTAAGATTCCCAAAAGAAGGAAGAGATCCTGGGCGCTCACACACACAAAAAACTTATTAATAGCAACAACAGGTATTGTCAGCCTACAACACTTTAAAGTATATTATTTTATCAAATCAGTTTTCTAGGTGAGACTAGTGGACTGAGGAAAAAGAATGTTGCTGGTAGGAATGGGAATTGAAAAAATAAAGAAGAGGGGTCATTTTGATCAGGACTTGTATATATTTACAACCATATTTACAATTAATTGTATTTTGTGTCGCTGTTTCATATAAATACATTTGCAAATATACATGTGACATAATTTTGCCTAGAAAATATATTTACTGCAGCCATGGCCTCTAAGAAGACAAAAATTAGATAAGGGGGCAGCAGCTCTCTGTATAAAGGATGCTAGGAGTGGTATAAGTTTGGGGTGGGGTAGTAGCACAAGAAAAAGAGTAAGAAAGGCAAAGTGAGAGACTTCAAAAACTAAACTTTACAGCCCTCAGAGTTTTGCCTTCAACCAACAGTCTTTGGTTTAGATTTTTGGATCTGTCTGCTCTCCTCACTTAGTAGCTTCAGTTTTTCTCCAAGATAAACAATCTAGGCACATTCTGCCATGCCTCAGATGGAATCATGACATCTATTTTGTGCCTGGATTTGCAAATCTAGTGCTACCTCCTTCCATTTCCAGCCTAAAAATAGTGGACAACTCCAGTAGGCCTCTGATGCAAATCCAAGTACCTATAAGAATTGCATGCCTGATGCAGAAAAGTTTCATTGAATGAGAAGAATCAGGACTAAAAAGAATCACATTTACTGGCTATATTTTGTCAAATGAGATTTCAAACTTGCTTTTTTGTTTGTTTGTTTGTTTTTATTGATACATAATTATTGTACATTTTTATGGGGTACCTGTGATATTTTGACACATGCATGCAATGTGTAATGACCAAATCAGGGTAACTGAGATATCCATCACCTCAAACATTTATCATTTCTTTGTGTTGAGAAGATTCCAAATCAAAGCTAATTCTTTGGTGCCTTCATTGAGAACAGCTACTCAGCTATTTTCCCTTCTACCTTCTCAGATATATTGTGTACAGACCTTGCCCTTATTTATATACCATTTCCTCCTTACACACACACACACACACATACACAAACATGATTCTCTGTCCTTATTCCATCTTCAATCTTGTATTTCAAACTTTCTTTAAATTTTCTTAACATTCTTAACCTCCTACAATGAGGTAAGACCACGTAAACCTTACTACTTGACTTTAGAACAGAGAGTTAAAATAATGTTATTTGCTCTTTGCAGACAGCATTGATATTCACCTGTACAATTGCTGTATCAAAGGAGAAACTCCAAAATAATTCAGCTCTCTTCCCCTGTGAAATGGGAGTAATCGTAGTCATTTGTAGTCATAGCGACAGGTGCAATGGTTCTGGGTCTCCAACACAGGAAAAGATCACTAAATAATGTTAATATCCACCTCACTCCTGTCAAAGAATGAACTTCAATATTGGGGCTTTCTCAAAACCTCTCCCAACTCTGTAGAAATCACAGTGTCTAAATGGTCAGGTCAAAATGGCCAAATCAAAATCTCTCCCTCTTAATTCATTACCTTCTATCTCGCAGGAAGTTTTCCTCTTCCTCTATTTAAAGGTAACACTGTGCCTTAGACACAGCTCCTTCACCCCCTCAGTATTCTTCTCCCCACCTTCTCACTTCCTTCTAATCTTTTTTCCACCCACATCCTCGTTTCTTCTCCCTTTAGCCTCTCCCTCTGCAGGCACCTCCCTCTCGTTTTTCCAAAACACACACTTGGGTCTCCAACTGGTCTCCCTTGAAGAGGAAGTTGTATCTTACTGCGCAGAGAAACTGCCTCCTGTTTAGTAGGGCCAACATTTAAGGGGGAAGTGGGGTGAGTTTTGTGAGGGTCGTGGTTAGTTGGGGAAGGAGTTGAAGGAGAGGAGAAGGAAAGGAAAGAGACCAAGAGAGTGTGGGAGCACGAGTAGCTGAGAGTGTGGGAGCATGTGTTCTGAGGACTCGGTAAAAAGCATTCTGTTTACCGAGTCCTCAGAACACAAACTTAGCACAAGTTAAATCTTGCTGAGCACAATGCTGACACAGACCATGTCAGACATGGGAGGAGGACCATACAGGTGAGAAGAGTATAGAAGAACACACAGGGAAAAACTAAAACATTGACAGGCTGCAGGATGCAGAAATATTACTGAAATTCAATAGAGGAAAAAAACTTGGTTATAACAAATATGACCCTGTATAACTATAGACTTTCCAGGTTGATACCAGCAGAAGTACAGGTACAAAAAAAATAGTTGTGGTCAAGTCAGGGAGATGGTGCTAGGTTTCTGGGCTCTCGTAATGAAGAGATTTTTCTACATTTTTTGGTGAAAAAAACAAGAAACGTGATATTACCAAGAGGTCGCCTTCTTTCCACTCTCTAACAGGTGAAATTAAGTTGATAGCTTTTTAAATTAAATTATATTTTCTCAATGAATGGCAACTACCAACAGGCTGTCTTTTATGATCGATCTTCATTGGCTACTCGTCCTTAGTGCTTTAGTTTTCAGTTTGTCTTCTCCCAAGCTCCCCTGTCAAATGGCTAATGACCCATAAACAAGCACATAAGAAAAGAGGAGCACTGCTTTTGTATTACTAAGAATTATTTTCTAATTCAGATTATGAACCCTCTTCCTTCTTTTATTTCTGTAATAGTCTGACTTGTTTAGATTTTCTTGAGGAAAAGTGAATACAACAAAAATATCTGGAAAAAATTTCTTCCTACATTATGTTTCTAAATCCCATCAAAAGTGTTTTCTCTCTTTCCAAAGCCTCAGGATAAAAGAAAAGCCTATGCTGCCTTAGCCTTGTCATTCACTCTGAACGAGCAGCCTGATCTAGTTCTCCCATTTAGTTTCACAAAGTCCTATCAGTACCTGCAAGAAAAAAAAACACAAGACCAAAACCCATTTACTAGTCACTCAACATCAGACATATATACACAGACAGATTTTAAAATGAACAACTTAGGGAGTATGAATTGAATTTTAGTATAATCATGGATTCAGATTTGCCAGAATATGACTTACTTTTCTCATAATTGAACTTTGTTAGTTTCCAGGCTTCCACTTTCACCAATGGGAAGAAAATCAAATCTTGTAATTCAAAGTAAATTCAATCATCCTGCTTTAAAACTCAAAATGGCTCTTTCTGGCTTAAATATTCAGTTAATTTTCAGGAGGCTGAGGTGAGAGAATCACTTGAACTCTGGAGGCAGAGGTTGCAGTGAGCCCAGATCACGCCACTGCACTCCAGCCTGGGAAACAAGAGCGAAACCCCATCTCAAAAAAAAAAAAAAAAAATCAGTTAATTTAAGATTTCCAAACTCCTCCTTAATTTTACCTTCTCTTTCCCAGTGATTGAAGTAAAGTATGTGAGGTAGCAAGGGATTTTGTATCATCCTGGCAACATGGGAAAGGCGCCTGTGGCAAAGTGAACTCTGTGCTGGCCTCTGTTCAGCTGGCCCTGGTTTACAGCAGCTGTTTCCACTGCACCTGCCACCCATTGTCTCTAGTCCTCCCTACAAAGACCTCACAGGTTTCTCTGTGCCCATCCCATCCCCACTATGAGTTTTGGCTCTCTCTGTCTCTCTCTCTCCTCTCTCTCTCCACCCACTATGAGTTCTCTCTCTCTCTCTCTCTCCCCCCACCCCATGAGTTTTCTCTCTCTCTCTCTCTCTGCTTCTCCTGTACTCCCTCACTTCCCCCTACCCCCAACACTCATTTGCCCTTCTCAGCCTAGCTCTTCACTCACGCCACCTGGGACTATGAAACATCATCAAGGCTCAGACTAAGCGCAGTGGCTCACGCCTATAATCTCAGCACTTTGGGAGGCCGAGGCGGGCAGATCACTTGAGGTCAGGACTTCCAGACCAGCCTGACCAACATGGTGAAACCCGGTCACTACTAAAAATACAAAAAAAAAAAAAAAAATTAGCTGGGTGTGGTGGTGTGCACCTGTAGTCCCAGCTACTCAGGAGGCTGAGTCAGGAGAACCACTTGAACCTGGGAGGCGGAGGTGGCAGTCAGCCGAGATCGCACCACTACACTCCAGCCTAGGCAACAAAGCTAGACTGTCTCAAACAAACAAACAAAGGAAGCATCATTAAGGCTCGAGGTGAAGTGGATAGTGGTGCTAGTTTTCTCTCTGCTAGTCCTGACTGGTCACCATTTCTACTTAACTATGGCGACACTACCACCACTACCACTACCACCACATTGAATATGGCTTGCTATGAGTCCATCTCTTCTCAGAGTTTCCAGCAGGACATGGGACTTCGATCTTCTAATGTTCTCTAATCCCCAAGTCTTTCAGAGCCTTCAAAGGGACGCATGTCCATTACTCAGTCTCTGACACCCCTCTATCTAGCCTTTCTCTCTCCTTCCTTCAGTTGGACAACTTTTTCTCCCAGTTAATCAAGGAGCAAAAGACAAGATTTTACCCCATCATGCATTCTTTTGAATCTGCATAAGCTCTATACTGTATTTCCCTCAAGGTTTTGGCTCTTGATATTCAAAGCCAAGTTCTAGGCATTCAAACCCATTTTCTTTCTTCATTCTCTTGCCTTTTAAAGATTTCTTCACAACTAAGAATTTTGAAACATCAATTCATCAGCTCAATTGACTTATTAATCTTGGGTGCTGTCTGCCCCCCACATCTCAAGAAATACACACAGAAAACTACCACTATTCGCTGTGGAAATGGAGAGTGGAAACCTAAGTTTATGTTTCTATCATTTGCAATATCTTTATATCGCAGCTTGTGATTAATTCCATCAACAAAAGTTTTGGGGGCATGCACTCTTCCAGGTTCGGGACGTTCCCTGCATTTATAAAATTTGCACTCTAGTTGGGTAAGATAGATAATAGACAATTAAAGGAATGAATAAAGAAGATAATTTCTAATTATTGTAAGTGCTATGAAGTAAATGAAAGGGTGATATGATAAAGAGAGGTTGGAGAAAAAAGATCAAGGAAGTTTCCTCTAAGTAGGTGCAATCTGAGCTGAGATCTTAACAATAAAAGGAGTCAGACATGTGAACAGTCGAGACAGATATTTCTAGGAAGAGAAAGGAGAAAGGGCAAAGGCCCAGTGGCAGGAAAGAGCTCAGTGTGTTCAATAAACTGAGAGAAGGCAATGAAACTAGAACATGGTAGACATAAAGGAGAAATTAGAAAAAAGATAAAAACCAAATTATGTGGATTTCAGTAGGCCACAGTAAACAGCCCCAGTGTTTACTAAATAAAAATGAAAAGTCACTGGCGAGTCTTGATTAGAGAAATTGCATGTGTTTTATGCTTTTGAAAACAACTGCTCTGTTTGGAGAATGGCCAATCGGGAAGTAAGAGTAAAATATGATGGCTTTCACCAAAGTGAATCAAGAAGATTTAAAGAAGTAGATGGGTTCAATATCTATTTAGGAAATATCTTCAAGGAGAATTCCTCAGCTGTCTGTGAAAGAGGGTGGAAATGTCAAATTCTTAGATTGTATATTGTGTCTTTATTATCCAATCATTAATACCAACATTTCAGTGCCAAGAGCTAACTCACAAATGCTCTTAACATCATACTTGGTTGATCATGAAAGGCTCTTGACCAGCTGCCTAAAGGAAAATCAGGATCTTTTACATGCTAAGATAAGGCCAGGCATCTCACTGGCAAGTGCTTTATCTCTAACCTCTTCTGACCCAGAGAACGGATAATAGTTCTCATACCAAACTGCATAAGAATGCTTATGTTCCAAGTATTGCCCAAAAACAATTTAATGGTTACCAGTTATGTTCCATCTTAACCTAATGTTAATTTTGTTGTTGGAAAATCCATATTGATTTTCGCCTTTAGCTTTTGGTCACCAGATAAATCACCCATTTAGAGTTTCAGACTAATTGTTCTGATTATAGCTGGTCATTCTACACCTGAAATAGCAGCTACATTGAGAAAAGATAACAACCAAAACTCCTTCAGAGCGCAAAGTAAATAGTGTATGGTGTTCGTGAGTTATACATTTCTAAAATAGGCAAGGGTTAGGGATGTTACTAGGAAAATTAGGGATCTCCTGTTGCCCTGTGTTCTCACCAGCGTTCTGAATATTAGAGAGCACACACAAAATCTGGCAGTTAAATGCAATTCAAAGCACTGACAGCATTAATTGGCCGCGTAAGTGCTTGAGAACCTCATAGGATAGGATTGGCCTGACCTGGAAAATGCAGCATGAATATGAGAACTAATTCTTCTATTTTCTAAATTTCTGAAGCTGTAGCTGAAAGACACTTCTGGAGAGAACTTGGCTGCAGATAAAACTCAGTCTACCTCCACATTCACCTGCACAAACTTAGTTGATATCCAAATAAGGAAAAAGGAGGATTGAGAGATGGACTCATATAATGTTTTTCAGTACCCTTCCTCTATGCCCCAGTAAAAATGGTCTCCAAGGAATACCCCAAAACTGCACAACTGTGTTAGCTACTCTTCCTGCCTTTATGAGGGATATGTAAGTAACTAAACAGGGAAATATTCAGTCTAACATAATCCTCTCATAAAAAGGAGAGTAAAGGTCTCCCACCCATCTTGGGACTATACTCTTATATAGTTGACTACAGGAAAATAAACAGTAGCTTTTAGAAGTACATTATTAACCTGAATAAAAAATTTCCTTCACCTTTGATCTTGTGTACAAGCTGAACTTCACTGGAGTTTGACCCCGGAGACAGTGGAGGGACAGTGTTTGCTGTTCCTTCACTCCACTTCCCCAACAAAGCTGAGGGTCTTTCTTTGGCCCACTGCTCTTCTCTCTCCTTAAACTTCTCATACTCTTGCATTACCACTTTTAAGCTGATAACTCCCAAATCTGTATCTCCAACTATAACCAGCTGTATTAGGGTTCTCTAGAGGGAGATATAGATAGATAGATAGATAGATAGATAGATAGATAGATAGATAGATAAAATATGAGATATATATATAAAATATGAGATATATATATACACATACACACATATATTAAAGTGGAATTTATTAAGTATTAACTCATATGATCACAAAGTCCCACAATAGGCCGTCTGCAGGCTAAGGAGCAAGGAGAGGCTGTCCGAGTTCCAAAACTAAAGAACTTGGAGTTTGATGTTCGAGGGCAGGAAGCATCCAGCACAGGAGAAAGATGTAGGCTGGGAGGCTAAGCCAGTCTCTCTTTTCACATTTTCTACCTGTTTATATTCTAGCCGCACTGGCAGCTGGTTAGACTGTGCCCACCAGATTAAGGGTGGGTCTGCCTTTCCCAGCCCACTGATTCAAATGTTAATCTCCTTTGGAAACACTCTCACAGACACACCCAAGATCAATACTTTGTATCCCTCAATCCAATGAAGTTGACACTCAGTATTAGCCATCATGACTGCACCCCCTGTCAACTTGAACTCTTACACATCTCCTGAGATCATACCTAATCTGCAAATCAAGACAATAATAAGGTCATAATTACGCCTAACATAATACTAACCATCCTTCATACAACCAGAAATGCACCAATCCTCAACCCCAATACTATTACATAAAGCTAACAATACTTAAATGCTGATGCAAAGTCAATAAATCTTATGTCACTTGATAAAGGAGAAAGGAAATAAAATGAAGCTATTTCCTTAGCACAAGTGTATACATGCACAAACATGTTTCTAACAAAAGAAGGAGGAAATACTCATGACAATTACAGTCTTCATTTCTGCAACAGGTCACGTGGTCGTGGCTGGTATTGATGACTACTTTCTTCTACTACCCATTTTGTATTCCTTTTGCCTTCAGCAAGCATCTCAGCAGGTCATGTTTTCTTTCCTGGTGGAGTGGCCCAGACCTTCATTCCTGAAGGGTCTGGGTCATCTGTAGTCCTGCCTGGATTGGGCTGTTGTAGTTTTCCACTGACCTTAATCACAGGCCATGCTAATACTGACACATGCCCTAATGAATCTCTTGTATTCCATGCATACTCTTCCTTACTCCATTGTGGACTGATCCTCCTCTGCTGAGGTCACTTGTTGGTGAACACTCACATGGGATACAAATATCTTCACAGTTTTTGACCATTCACAAGGTCCGTCCACATACCTCTTCCCCAAATTTGTCACCAATTTGCCGATCGTGCTTCTTCCAAGTCCTCTTTCCCTTTCTGCTGGGTCATATGGCTCAGGTAGCAGAGCAGCTTGCACAGCAGCCTGGACCTGTTGCAGAGCCTTCCCCTGCTCTGGACCACATTCGAAACTGGCAGCCTTTCAGGTCATTCGATAAATGGGCAGGAATAACATACCCAAATGAGGAATGTGTTACCCCCAAAATCCAAATAGGCCCACTAGGTGTTGTGCCTCTTTCTTGGTTGTAGGAGGGGGCAAGTGCAGCAACTTATCTTTCACCTTAGAAGGAGTAATTCAACAGGTCCTACACCACAGGACCCCTTGAAATTTTACTGAGGTAGAAGGTCTCCAAATTTTAGTCAGATTTTGTTTCCCATCCTCTGGCATGCAAATGTCTTACCAATAAGTCCAGTGTTTTTGCTACTTCTTGTTTGCTGGCTCCAATTTGGATAACATCATCAATGCAATGGACCAATGTGATATTCTGTGGAAGCGAAAAGCGATCAAGAACTCTTCAAATAAGATTATGACACAAAGCCAGAGAGTTAATATAGCCCTGAGGGAGGGCGGTAAAGGTATATTGACAGCCTTGCCAGCTGAGGCCAATTGCTACTGGTGGGCCTTATGGACAGGAATGGAGAAAAAGCATTTGCCAAGTCAATGGCTGCATACCGGGTACTAGGAGGTGTGTTAATTTGCTCAAGCAATCAAACCACAGCTGGTATAGCAGCTGCAATTGGAGTCAGCACTTGGTTAAGCTTATGATAATCCACTGTCATTCTCCAAGATCCACCTTCTTCTGCACAGGGCAAATGGGAGAGTTGAATGGGGATGTGGTGGGAATCAACACACCTGCATCTTTCAAGTTCTTGATGGTGGCGCTAATCTCCGCAATCCCTCCAGGGATGCAATATTGTTTTTGATTTACTATTTTTCTAGGTAGAGGCAGGTCTAATGGCTTCCACTTGGCCTTTCCTACCATAAAAGCCCTCACCCTACCAATCAGGGAGCCAATGTGGGGGTTCTTCCAGCTGCTAAGTATGTCTATGTCAATTATGCATTCTGGCACTGGGGAAATGACCACAGGATGAGTCCAGGGACCCACTGGATCCACTGTAAGTCAGATCTGAGCTAAAACTCCATTAATAACCTGACCTCCATAAGCCCTTACTTTAACTGGAGGACCACAGTGACGTTTTGGGTGCCCTGGAATCAACATCAGCTCAGAGCCAGTGTCCAGTAGTCCCCGAAATGTCTGATCATTTCCCTTGCCCCAATGCACAGTTACCCTGATAAACGGCCAGAGGTCTCCTTGGGAAAGGATGGGAGAAAGATTCACTGCAAAAACTGTTGGTAATGTAGTGGGGTCCTTCCTCAAGGGGACCCGGCCTCCTTTTCATTCAAGGTGTTCTGGGTCTGTAAACTGGCTTAATTCTGAAAATTGATTGTGGGGCCGTGATTCTGTTTTTATAATTCAAATTAGTCTTTTGTCCTTTCGACCTTTAAGTTTTCTGCTTATATAAATTAAGTAGGAATTCAGTAGGCTTCCTATCAATTTCACTTCTAGGAACGCCATGATTAATTAGCCAATGCCAGAGCTCTACATGAGTCAGACTATTCTGATTGCCACTTTGCCTCTGCTGTTCATTATGGTAGCTATGCCCACCTTGCCTTTGATGGTTGAGTGCCACCACTTGGCCCCTGCCACCTTGGGATCCAACTAGTCCTATTTTATTTAAATGTTGCAGTTGAGTCACTGTGGTTCCCACTCTTAGATCTGACATACAGAGAAGAGCAATTACAGGGCTCTTCAAAGACTCAGGTGCTGCCCTCACCGATATATTTCACAAGGCATTGGTCAGGGGTATATCTTCTGGACCCTCCCAGCTGGGACAAGTAGGTCTAAAGTGACTAATCCACTCCACCATCCCAATCCCCCTATGCCTTTGGATCCCTTCCTCTACGTTAACCCAAGGGCGATCAGGCATTTCCAGGTCCCTCACAGTGGACCATCTTTCAATCCACATTTCAGTTAACCAAGAAAATAAACTATTAGAACTTTATTTAACTCCCCAAGCTGCAACATTAAATGCACAGTCCCTACTTAGTGAGCCAAATCAGTAAATTCAGCCTGATCCAACTCTATGTTCCTTCCGCCATTATCCCACACCCTTAATATCCATTCCCATGCCAGTCCTCCAGATTTCTGTTTATATAAATCAGAAAACCCAAGCAGTTCTTTTTGTGTGTAGTGCACCTCCTCATGGGTCACACCTTCAACCTCACCTCTAGGGGCCCGCCAGGACTTTAGTCTATTTATAGGCCTTGGAGCAAACAGGGGTGTTGGTGGCAGCTCCCGAGGAGAATCAATATTATCTTGCCAGGCAACTGCCTCAGCGAAGTCCATCACTGTTGCCTCAGGCAGTACAGGGTTTATCTCCTCAAACAAATGTGGAAAGGTTGATGGCATCATGGGTCAGGGAGGGGATGTTGCCATTACTGGGGATGGGGAAGCTGTTTCTTCTGGCAAAAAAAGGTTCATCAGAGTTTACAAACTCAGCATCCCCAGTTTCATCAGGGTACTCCCACACATTCCTATTCTAAGTTGCAGGGTCCCATTCATTTCCAATCAATGCCCTCACTTTAACAGTAGACACCTGGCGAGACTGTGCATGCACCTTTTGTTGCAGGTCAGCCACTGGCATGATAAGAGCTTATGTCTGTTTTTCCAGAATTTCAGCTCTTTCTCTACAGGAGATACCTCTCACTTGGGGCAATCTTAGCAGATTTGAGGCTCAGTATCTGCTTCTGAAGCCTCAAGATAGAATCCCTGAGTTAATCATTTTCTTTCATCACTTTGCCCACTGAATTTAGGAGCAACCAACCAGCTCCATTATATTCCTTGGTTCTCCGCATATGGTAAAAGGTATTATGTATAGAGTCACTAAACTCCTGGCTTCTCATGAGTAATTAATCAGGAGTGTCAAATGCATTTATTTTGTGTAACTCTCTAAACAGTTCATGCCAAGGACTATCAGGGTTCTCCATACTGTTAGAAGTAGAGTCCTTAGCATTTTGGGGTCTAATCATATTAAGCAGGCAACTCCAGAAACTCCCAAACCAACAAAATAACTTCATGCTTAATATTCTGCTCCTCTAGAACCACTCCTGGTACAAAAATCTGTATTAAGGTTCTCTAGAAGGATAGAACTAATGGAATATATATATATATATATTCCATATATATACATATATATATAAAAAGAGGAGTTTATTAAGTATTAACTCATACAGTCTCAATGTCCCACAACATGCCGTCTGCAGGTTAAGGAGCAAGGAGAGCCTGTCTGAGTTCCAAAACTGAAGAACTTGGAGTCCAATGTTCAAGGACAGGAAGCATCCAGCACAGGAGAAAGATGTAGGCTGGGAGGCTAGACCAATCTCTGTTTTCACACTTTCTGACTGCTTATATCCTAGCCTCACTGGCAGTTGATTAGACTGTGCCCACCAGATTAAGGGTGGGTCTGCCTTTCCCAGCCCACTGAGTCAAATGTTAATCTCCTTTGGCAACACCCTCACAGACACACCCAGGTTCAATACTTTGTATCCTTCAATCCAATCAAGTTGACACTCAGAATTAACCATAACACCAGCCTATGAATTTCAGATTCATTCATTCACCTACCTGCTAGACATGGCCATTGGAAGTCCCAGAAACATCTCAAAATAAACATAAGCTAAATTGAATATTACAGAAATTATTAACTTCCCTACCTATTCCAATCCCAAACTGTTCCTTCTTCTAGATTTCCAGTTACTCTTAATGGCACTTCTACCATGATATGGTTGCCTGTGTCCCCACCAAAATCTCACCTTGAATTCCCATGTGTTGTGGGAGGGACTTGGTGGGAGGTAACTGAATCATGGGGGCAGATTTTTCCCATGCTATTCTCGTGATTGTCAATAAGTCTCATGAGATCTGATGGTTTCATTAGGGGAGTTTCCCTGCACAAGCTCTCTCTTTGCCTACCACCATCCATGTAAGGTGTGACTTGCTCCTCCTTGCCTTCTACCATGATTGTGAGGGCTCCCCAGCCATGTGGAACTGTAAGTCCATTAAATCTCTTTCTTTTGTAAATTACTCAGTCTCGGATATGTCTTTATCAGCAGCATGAAAATGAACTAATACATACCATTTATCTAAGTCACCAACCCAAAAACTGACAGTGATTCTAGACTCACCCACCCCAACACACATTTTGTCAATTGCCAAGTTCTGCTAATTTAATATATTCTATGTCTTCCTAAATCTGAACTTCTAAGATGTACACTGGTTTGGATGCTCAATTCTTTCTTAAACTACAAAAACAATCTTCTAGCAGATCACCCTACTCCTAATTTTGGCCCCTTATATCCACTCTCTACAATGTCACCTATCTAAAGTGCACATCTGACCTCCCTTGCTTTAAACCCTTCAGCAACTCCCCTTTGCCCACAGGATGAAATACAAGTTCTTTGGCACAGTGCATAGGCTCTTCAACACCTGCTACCCACCTACCTCTTAAGCCTTATCTTTCTACCATACTTTTTAAGTTCTAGTCATCAAACCAATTCCCTTCACATTCTATGATTCTTCAAATCTCTGTGACTTTATAAATGTTTTATTTTTATTTTTATTTATTTATTTATTTTTTGCCCAGAATACCTTTCTGTCTTCTCCATCCACCATGATTCAGCTCACGTCTTTTCCTTCTAGAAGTCTCTCCTGGACCTCCAGTTTCTGCTAAGTGCCCCTTCCCACCCCATACTTCTATAACACCTGCATCTCTCTCTCTTAGTAGGTGCACAATATTATACTAAAATAACCTATATACATTTCTGACATTTTAAGATAGTCAATCAGGAACAACCCTCAGTTTGCTATCCAAGTTGGAAATAAATTGAAAAAATAAAGGAGCTTGGTAGATCAAGATAAAAACATCAACTTTATTACTGATAAAGTTAACACTGGAGAATGTAGCAAAGATCTGGAGCCAAAATGGCTATGAGTTAGACATACCATGCACCATCCCTGCTGGTTCTGAACTTCCACAAATCTCCCCTAACCCTGACCCTGAACATTCACATGGAGGAGTCAGAAAGAATGTATACTTTCTTCAGGTAAGTATACCCCAAATAAAAGAATAAAGGGGGTCACTGAGCCACTTATGCTCTGTTCTTTCTCAAAGAGAAGGCAGCCGTCCTCACCCAGAAGATGTGAGAGGAAGGGATGGGGCCAGAGATCATGAGTGTTGCTCTAGTGGGACTGCCTCCATATGGAAGCATGAAGCCAAGGAAAATGAGGTTTATCCCAAATCTCTCTCTCTCTCATAGGATGGTAAGTTCCTTGGAGGCAAGAACCGTGTCTTATTACTTTTGGAATTTACAAAGCTGGCCTCCGACTATTCACCAATTTAAATATTCCGTCAGTTCTAATCATTAAAATCAATTTTGGATGATAGTGACTGAAGGCAACACAGGAAGAAATCAATGTAAAAGCAAAAAATACAGTAGTATCTAGCCTGTATTGGTGATAATTTTTTCAATGCCTACAAATGTAATCAGGTGAGAAGGAAATGGGAAAATACAATCAGAAACAAAAAACCATTACACTACCATTATATAATTATAGGTGATATTTTTAATAAATAATTTTATTTTACATAAGCTTTTGGGGGAAAATGTTTTAATACGTAAGACAGTGCAGTAGATATTAATTTTTTTTGTTTACTCAGAAAACCACCCACTATCTCTTCTGAAACTATTTCTTCCCCTCTCCAACCATGTGATTCTGGTTGGAGGTTCCAGACACAGTACTTTACTTCTTGGGCACAGGCATGGGCACTTGACCACAGCCAGACCAAAGGGTCCTGGCTAATGTGGGCAGGTGGCAGGAAGAGAACTCCCATTGGAATCCCCTATTATAGCAAGGTCTGGTGTGCCTTGTACGTGGTAGGAAACCTACATCTACTTTCATATCAAAATTTAGTGTAGTTGAAGACAAACCTTTCTCCAGAAGGATAAAGAAATCAAAGTATCTGGACAAAGCAGTTCCTTTCTCATACTCCTCTTCTTTCTGATTTTCCTGCCAGTGCTTATGAGAATAGCAGCGTAGGCCCTGTGAATTTGTGGCATCTCCTTGTTAAACATCCTGCAAAAAGCTCTGTTAAACCACTACCACCAGAACCTTCTGCTCCTTCCAAATATTTCTGGGAGTCCCAGCAGGGGTCTCTCCACGCTCAGGAGAAACTCTAGCCAACCAGCAAATGCCCTTTCTCACTTATCCCTCTCCCTGTGGTGTCACCCTCTGGCTCAGTCCCTAGACAATCAGAAAGGTCACTGTTCCTAATGGCTCTTCTTCATGGTGTGCAAGGGAATGGTTGTCCTGGCTTATAGAAACAACTCTGTCAAAACTTCCTGAGGAATTTGAATAATGCAGCTGTATTAGTCCTTTCTCACGTTGCCATACATAACTACCTGAGACTGGGTAATTTATAAAGAAAAGAGGTTTAATTGACTCATAGTTCTGCAGGCTGTACAGGAAGCATAACTGGAGAAGCCTCAGGAAATTTACAATCATGGCAGAAGGCAAAGGGGAAGCAGGTATGTTTTGTATGTCTGGAGAAGGAGGAAGACAGAGCAGAGGGAGGAGCTACACACTTTTAAGCAACCAGATCTTGTGAGAACTCACTCACTATCAGAAGAACAGCAAAGGGGGGATCTGCCTCCATGATCCAATCGCATCCCACCAGGCCCCCTCCTCCAACATTGGGGATTACAGTCTGGCATGAGATTTGGGTGGGAACACAAATCCAAACCATACCAGTGGCCACAGCAGCACATCTTCTTGGGTTGGGGAGAGCCCAGCCCTGTCCTTGCTCCATAGCTGGAGAGCTCAGCTCCTGCAGGTGATAGCCAAATGATGCTTGTTTATGCCCAGTTAGAAATGTGAAAAATGTTTTGCTGGGTGAAGTGCATGTATCTTTCCAGGTAACAATGCAGAACGTGCATTAACGTTGCCTGGGTGCAGTGGCTACTGCCTGTAATCCCAGCACTTTGGGACGCCAAGGTGGGTGGATCACCTGAGGTCAGGAGTTCAAGACCAGCCTTGCCAACATGGTAAAACCCCACCTCTACTAAAAATACAAAGATCTGCTGGGCATGGTGGCATATGCCTATAATCCCAACTACTCAGGAGGCTGAGGCAGGAGAACTGCTTGAACCCAGAGGCAAAGGTTGCAGTGAGCCGAGATCATGCCATTGCACTCCAGCCTGGGTGACAAGAGTGAAACTCCATCTCTAAAAAAAAAAAAAAAGAAAAAAGAACGTGCATTAACATGAATTGCCTCCATTTGATTGTTTCTTTTCTTTCATTTGTTGCTTTAAAAGTAGGCTGAAATAAATTAAACGTTCATACTCTAAATTGTACTATTTAGTAAAACTGACCATTATCATCTTGGCCATGGTGCTTCTTTTGTGGACTGTACAAAAGCCTGCAAAGTGAAAGACTGGAGAGCCATCCCCAAACAGCACTGTGAAGTAGTTCTTGTGCTCTTTGGGACAAGGGAATCCTAACTGGGCACTTTCTCTCCTGTTGTTTCAGTGGCCCTTTCATCAAGGCACCCGGGGCTCCATGTTCCTGGGCATCTCTGGTTAAACTGAATGAACTTGGCTCATAATCTTTATTCATAATACAATATAATTGCAAATCAGCCCCTCTCTACAATATGTAAATTTTTAAAGAAAGTTTTCTGTAAAAGCAAGTCATATGTACAATTATGCTACCAAGCAGGAGGTTCAGAGTGCTCTGAGAGTGTAAAACGGGACCCAGTCTTGTCTGAAGTATCTGAGAGAGCCTCCCTGTGATTGTCACATTGAGCTGATAGGATATAGTGAGACCTAGATGGGAAAGAAAAACATTTCAGAGCAGAGTAATAATAATATGTGGGAAGAACAGAAGTTAACTGTGTATGAGCATGTGAGAGTGTGTGTGTGTGGTGCATTTCAGTTGTTAAAGGAAATTTTGTATGGTGAGATTCTTAAGAGAAGGGAAGACTGATGCAAGAGAAGCTCATACATGTAGGCAAGAGAATACTTGATTTGGAAAATGTTTTGGTTTATAGCTACTCAGGCTCTGCAGCTGGTTCTGTACTCAATTCAATATATCTGAGGGATTATGGAGGTTTTGGCTCTGGGAAAGGTCCCCATTCATTTGTTGGAATCATGATCCCTCTGGCAGATATCAGGTCTCTTCCATATGTCTCTGCACTCATTGGTTTCTATGCTTTAATAGCCTGGAACAACTTCAAATTGAATTGCTTTTTGAAGCTATCAAGGATTCCCAATTCAGAAGCAGACAATGCAGCGTCAGAATGTGTGTCCTCCTCGATCAGATTTTTCCAATGGGATTAAACAGGAGATATCTCTTGGGTTTTGCTGGCATACAAATAAGCCAAAAATATAATAAAACTCCAACATTATTACTGCATCCTACTCCCCGAAAATTAGCAATAAGCCCCTGCCTATAATGTTTCCCTTGGACACCTATGAATAATTTCTAATTGTATGAAAGGTATTCCATTTTCCCCAAGACTGGCCTACATAAAGCACTCTTGAAAAACTCTCTTCAGGCCTCCAGAGATGTGGTATTGCTAGAGCCCTGCCCTTCATGATTAGATAGGAAGTTTACTCTTTCTATGTGCAGAAGTCAACACTCTCCTTAGGATGGAGAGATTGAATGACTTGGCCAAAGTTGTAAAAGTAATCCATGACAGGGCTAGACAAAGAACTCTGGTTTTTTCTTCTTTGTACACAGTCCTTAAGCCAAAAGCCTAATCCCTGTGTTAGTTGTTTAACATAGCGGGATCATAAGTAATTGTTATTGTTTTCAATACTTTTCAGACATTTTTAACAAGAAATAATTATTACTTGTACAGACCAATAGAAGGCTGTAGTTTAAAATATTGAATCTGGAAGACTATACAGTCCTCTGCTGGGTATTTTTACATCTGGGTATGAAGCTGATCCTATCTCTACCTTCCTTTGATAACAATAATTAGGTTCAATAAGATTCTGTGAAATAACTATTATTACTCTTATAATACAGATGATTAAACTGAGGCTTAGAGGGGATAAATAACTTGCCGAAGGTCACTCGTTAGTAGCAGATAAGGAGTCAAATCTATGTATTTCTGACTTCAAAATCTGTGCTTTTACTATTAAGCTACACTATCAGATCATCAGTTTGCTATGTTCAAAGATCAGAATTGAATCAGCAAAGCTGAAGGCCAACCCTGGATTCCATACGTAGTCCCTATAATTCTTCAAGATGCAAATAATTCAAACTAGCTCAAACAAGAAGAAATCGTATTGACTCACTTAATCAAAAGACCAAAAATAGGATGAGCTTTAAACCCTGTATAATTGGGACTCTAACTTGATCTCTGGTCTTTCTCTTGGTTTGGGCTTTGTTCAGGTGTTAATTTTTGTTTTTATGTTGGCTTCTTTCAAGGTCTTAAGGCAACCGCCAGAGCAACGTTGCCTCTTCCTATTCATCAGGAAAAGACCTAGTTTATAGCGGCTCTCTTTTACGAGTGAGGACGTTTCTACCGTATAATCCACCTACAAGCCTCTTCTAGTATCTTATTGGCCCAAACTGTGTCGAGCTTCCCACTCTTGAGCCAATCATTGATGCCTGGACTCAATTTTCAAGCAACCTACTTGCAACTCATTAAGTGGGGTGTAGGAGAATCAACCATGGTAAACCTTATGTCATGCAATAGAATATTTTTTCTGAAATTAAAAGTGATATTCTATACGAGTATTACTATTTGGAGAATATGCTAACAATATAACATTAATTTCTTTAAAAGGCAAGATAAAAATAAAACCTTATATGCAGTAGGTTTATTTTTAGTGTGTTTTTATGTGTGAGTGTTTACAAGAGCACATAGAAAAGTTACAGAAAGGAATACATTAAAATATTAACTGTGTTTATCTTTGAAGCAAAAGACAAAGGATCAAAAGGATTTTTTTCCCAGCACTTCTGGAGGCTGAGGCAGGAGGATTGATTGAGGCCAGGAGTTTGGGACCAGCCTGGGCAACATAGTGAGACCACATCTCTACAAAAAATTAAAAAATTAGCTAGCTGTGGTGGCTTATGCCTGTAGTCCTAGCAAAGTTACTCAAGAGGCTGAGGCCAGAGGATCTCTTGAGCCCAGGAGTTCAAGGCTGCAGTGAGCCATGATCATGCCACAGTGCTTCAACCTGGGCAATTGAGTAAAACCCTGTTTCTCAAAAAACAAAAATAAATAAAAATGTTTAAAAAATTAAAGAGGATTAAAAAATACTTTTCTTCATTTTCTAAGTTTCCTACAATGAAAATGAATTGCTCTTTGTGTATACGCCATTGCTTCTTCCAAGCTTTCAAGAGCCACCCCAGTAGCATAGAGAACTGTCTCTCAATGTGAGGGCACTCATGCTGATAACAGAAGAGTGACCCATTTCAACAAACTCTCCCTTATCCAGTTTTATCTCACACCCCCTCTCTGACATGCTCTTTCAGTTCTCACTGGTATGAATTCCCAGACTCTGTAGCCCCTTCAGTAAGTAATCCATCTTCAAAACTAGCAGGATCATCCTTTCCCCAGTCATCCCTTGTTCAAATGAGTCCCCAGGCTTGATCTAGTGGCTACGATGGGAGTCAGGGGCAGACCATCAAGAAGATGAGTAGTTTCTGCCACAGCATCAGCCTTAGTTGAGACCTGGTACATGAGGAGCAAGGGGAAGATTCCATCATTCCATGAAGGGCAGGAGACCCTTCCTACAGGTCCAGAAGATTCAGAGGAACCAGTTCCTGGTTTTCAGGTTTATCTGTCTAGAAGACCCCAACCCTAGTCCCAAGATCTCCTTCCTACTACAGCCCTGACTTTGGTGTGGACAATTTTGTGAGGCTACACATTTCAGCCCTCTATGAAGTTCTGCCAATTTTACAATTTTGTCTTGAGCCTGGTCCACTGTAGAGTGGGACCTGGGCACAGGAGATTAGGATCTCTAAAGCTGTAAGGGGGCCTCTGACTTGCATACTCTGCCTCAAGTTGGTAATTAACTGACCTAAGCTCATTGTTTCTCTCTCTCAGCACCAACCAACCAATTCCAACAGTTCAGAAAATAGGAACAGGTATATAAAAATGTAGTGCATGGAATTTTAAATAATTGAAATTATTACAAATTCAAGATGGAATTTCAAATAATTTGGAGAATTCTGAATTACTCAATTAACAGTGTGGGAATATCTACGAAGCAAGGCAGTAAGATCCCTACCTCACGTCATACCAAAATAAACTCCAGATGGCATTAAATGTAAAAAACAAACCCCAAAAAACTTTGACAACATTTAAAAAAAAGTACTAGTAAGTATTTAAATAACCTAAATCTAAAGGCTTTTTAAGCATTTCACACAAAAAAAAATTGAAAAGTTTGAAAGTTTTAACGAATTTTTAAATATTTTAATACAGTTTTTTGAAAGCCTCCCATAAATAAAATTCCAATATTTGTAAGACATATAACATGCAAGCATGCAATGTATATGTATCTGTGTGTGTATATATATATAAAACTGGCTATGTTTTAAAAAGTAAAAATAAAATGAAATAAAATAGACACTATTAGAATGTAAATTTCTTAGAAATAAATTAGAAAAAAATTAACGCATTAATATAAATGTGGTAAGGATGGAAGTCACAAAAGGAGTACTTCAAGTGACTAAAAAACACACAACAACCTATACAACCTCACTGGTTTTAAATAAATTCTAATAAAAATATGCTATTATTTACTTATCAAATTGGAATAAGTCTTCTTAATAATTGTCTCCATTACTTATATGGAAATTTAAAACAACCTAAATGTTTAATCATTTAAAATTGCCAAGATACATTGTCGTACATTCCCAAAAATGGAATATGCTTACATTCATTAAAATTTTTTAGAGATCAAAATAATATTTAATGGCATGGAAATGTGTTCATGATATACCATGCAAAGCAATAGGTTTTGAACTTTATGTATAGTATTACTTTGTGGAAATCACATGTTTATGTGTGCATAGAAAAAAGACCTAAAGGCTATTCTAACAATAATTTGACTTAATTTTTCATTTTTGTTTATATTGACTAAATGTCTTACAATAAGCATGTGTTCTTTTTGAAATAAGATTTAAAGTGACCGTTTATTAGCTTTAAAAGGTACAATTTCCCAAACTCTCCTTAATTAAATGTTTATTGATGTTTCCAACCCCTCTTGCAATAAAGTTTTGGGGAGGAATGAGGAAGATTGCAGATTGGCTAGGTGAACTTATAACAGCTCATTGGTGTGTCTGGATGAGGGGCTGTGAAGTCCAGTGAGGTAGGCCTCAACTTTCTTCTCCTCGCAGGCCTAGGGCCCCTGTGTAACACAGGCCAGGCCCCTCCTTGGTTTAACAGTGGCCTTTGTGTTTGCTAGAGTTGACATTAGTCTGACTCCCACTCACAGCCTCTTCATCAGAATGTCAGCCCTATATTACAATGTCAGGCAGTAGCCTCAGGTGCAAACTGCTTCCCTGGTGATGACAGATTTATTGCATTTGAAGGCAAAGGTTCTATAAACTTCAATTAGGGCCAGAAAGAATTCTACCAAAAAGCTTTATAATAATTAAGCAGGAATATGAGTCACTTGAACTGAATATTGTGGAAGTTTCACTAGAGATTTCTTTCTTCTCCGAATGGCAAATATAATAAAGGTTTAAAAATATATGACAGTAAACTGCAAAGCTTTCTTTCTCTCTAACAAAAAGAAAGAACTGGTCAGATTGTCCCCCTTGGGGCTTGAGGTATATGTGTCATGCACACTGCCATTCAAGGGTTATGGTTCTTTATATTTATTTCTAGTGTGATGGTATGAGCAGAGTCAAGACATTTTCCAGCCAGGAATCACATAGGGTCAATTCAAGGAGACTGCTTTCTGAAAGGAAAAGGGAAGGCTCTTTCTGGATGCAGTCTTGCCATCCTCAAAGCACACAGTTTCATAGAGCAAAGCAAGCCACAGAGAATACAGTGCAGCATGGCAGACCCCAAGCCTGCATCCTGAGCATTATGTCACCAGGAATTCACACAGTGCTCAGGGCATTCCTGATGACATTGATGATGTGCTGTGTGTGTACTGGGCTTTCAGTCACAAGCCAAGATTGAGAAGTCAAGCCCAATCCAGTCTAGATTCTTAGTTTCTACCCTAGTGACCAACAGTGGAAGAGCTAGATCGTGAAAGAGCTTGGTACAATGTTATTATAGGCAGTGTTGGAACAGAGTATGTTTTCCTCTGTTTCTTTCTCTTGTGCGTATTTATTTCACAAACCCCCATTCACTATACATCCATTTAAACATGAAGAGCTGGAGTAACAAAAGCAATGTGAAGAAGCCAATCACAGCATGAAGTTGGTTAACATATTTGATCAGCTAACACCTGCAAGACTCTCAAGAGGCAATTGTCAGACTTCATAATAGCTTACTTTTATATAGTACATATACAAATAAATTTATATTTATCTATTTATATGCAAAAAATTAATTTGTATGTATATATAATACCTTACATTTTCCAAGTTTAAAAAAAAGAAAAAACACAGAATAAATGACTTGCCTGGTCAGCAGCAGAGACAAGCCTGGAAACCAAGAGGATTTTTTCTGGTCCACATTCATCAGTGAGTAAAAGAGGCACTGTCAAACATACTGAATATTGTGTGAGAAACACACTTGTGGAAGATAGCACAATGTAAGACTTCAGAATCAAAATTTACAATTTTAATGAGCACCAATAGTCAGGGTCCATGGTTACAGAGGTGTAATCCCAGCTACTTGGGAAGCTGAGGCAGGAGGATTGCTCAAGGCCAGGAGTTCAAGACCAGCCTAAGCAACATAGTAAGAATTCCCATCTCTGAAAATAAAAATAAAGAGCACCAACTATAAACAAGGCATTGTGCTAAGAGCTTAGTGTTTACAACTGCAGTTAAGATATGATCCCATCTTTCAAGGATGGAATTAATGGACATAAATCACTCTAACACAAGATAGACAGTGGCAACATAACAAACATAGAGTTTAAAAGATAAATTTGAGGTGACCTCTGAACAGTGAGTAAGACTTGGATAGGTATACAAAGACAGGGAAAGCTTTCCAAGTGGAACAAAAAGAAGGAACAAAGGGGCGGGGTGGAAAGTTCAGGACATGTTTGGGAGAATGTCCAGTTTAGATGGAGTTAAAGGTGCACTTCTTAGCCTCTTGGACCCAAAACACAAATCTACCTATAACTTCTCGTTAGGAGGCCCCATCAGAAGTAGATAAACTCTTAGAATTGCAGGTGAGTTCTAATTCTGGCTCGGCCACCTCCTAGAGGGCAAGTCCTGATGGCATTGGTCAGTAACTTCCCCATTTTCAGTCTTGGTTTTCTCTTTGGTATGTGGAGACAATACATGACCTCACGGGGTGTTCAGAATATTCATTTAGTAAATCCTCAAATACATATTGAGCACCTTCAGCAGGCCAGCACAGTTCTGTGCATTATGGATAATGAAGTAAACAAAACAAGGAATGGTCCTTGCCCTCACAGAGCTCTCAGTCTAGTGGGGAAAACAGATATTAAATAAATAACAGCTATTTAGCCTTCATTTATCAACTTAGGAAGGTCTTTCCTGAACTTTCCTCCCTGCCTCCTCTCAAGTCTAAATGAGGTCTCCCCCAACCCCTTGCCCTATCTTCTCTCATAGCTCTATGTACATTTGTTTGAAGACCCTTGTCTTCATTTTAAGTTATAAGTTTATTTCAATGATAGTTAGGTGAAAAGTGGGTTAAGAAAGTTCCAAGTAGAACCTCTTCCAGCAGCATGTTTGATGCCCTTGAGGTGGAAAATAATTCAGACCTGTTGAGGAATTAAAAATTCAGTGTAGATGAAGCAAAAGAAGGAGGGAGAGGGATTCAAGACCTATTTGGAAAAAGAGGCATGGGCCAGATCATGCAGAATTTCCTATGCCAAGATTAAGAACATTTTATTTTATTCTCTTAGCCCTGGGAAGCCATTGGTGGTTTTAAGCATGTCAAAGTCTGTGATGAATGAGAGTGAAGTGATGTCGCAGGTTCCTCCTTAGCAGTTGTTCCGTTTCCCCTGAAATAAAGGGGAGACTGGCCCATCCCCAGTCTGTTATTGGTTCATGATTCTAGTTGGCATGTGACCCAAATTGGTCAAATCAGAGGGAAGCCCAAAAATTTATTTCAGCAGTTAGAGGAAAGAGAATCCCCTCTATTGCCTAAAAAAAGCGTGCAGCTCTAGGAACTTGCTGGTAGCCATTTTGCCATCAGAAAGAAAGCCTGCCTGAGGATGAAGGCAACTTACAGAGGCAGGCCCAGGTGAGGGATTGGCAGAGAGGTGGAGCTCCCGGATTAGCAGGCCTGCTGTCATTGGAAACCCCCTGAAGTCTGCCCCATCTATGGATTCACTGGGTACTAGAGACAATAAATTCCATTTGTAATTCAAAGTAAACAACGACAGCAAAACATTAGAGCCAAAATGGTGATCTTAAATGCAAAGTTCTTTTTTTTTTTTTTTTTTTTAGACGGAGTCTCGCTCTGTCGCCCAGGCTGGAGTGCAGTGGCCCGATCTCGGCTCACTACAAGCTCCGCCCCCTCGAGCCCCGCCCTTCCAAGCTCCGCCACCTCACCCGGCTAGTTTTTGTATTTTTTAGCTAGAGACGGGGTTTCGACCGTGTCCCGATCTCGTGCTCACTACAAGTCTCCGCCTCCCTCAAGCTGCCGCCCCTACAAGCTTCCGCCACCTCACCCGGCCGCATAGTTCTTTGTATTTTTTAGTAGAGAACGGGGTTTCTAGCCAGGTGACCAAGAAACGTGATTAGGCCTCAGGAAAAAGAGGTTCCATAGTGGAGCCACAGGACCTCACAGAGCCTGGAAACGGAAGAAAATATAAAATTAAAGGCCATGTAGGCTCCTCTGATATTCGTGAATCTTCATGCTAATGTCCCACCCCTAACATAACTCTTCTTCACGTTTTCCCCACTTCCAGTTGGCTTTCTTGTTTCTATCCCTATATAGATTTTTTTCCATATGATAATTTTTACTAAGAATGAGGAGGTTCATACATTTGGAAAGGAGAGCTTTATTTCTCGTAAAGGGCTGCAGACTGCAGCATGGCCATTCTGACAGGCTGGGAAGCACAGTCTCTGGTCAGATGCTAGAAACAGACACTTCAGGCCTTGGTAAAATAACCAATGTCTCCAACTGTGTCCTGTTTCAAAAGAAAACAGATTCTTATAGATCTTATGGAAATAATCATATTGCCATAAAATGAGAATACTCATGAAAAGTTTCCAAATTTTGGAGAACTCAGGTAGAGAGAAAGGTAAATTCTGCTGACAAAAGTATACTTTTTACAATTAGAGTCGCAGCCTTCCAATCGGGATGTTGTCTGTTCACCTTGAAACTGCCATCTCCAAGTCAAGCAGCTCTTTGTCAGTCAGGTGAGAGCTGTTTATCACGCACTGCAGAATCCAGCAACTCCTTGCACAGGTCCAGAGTCAACTCTAGGGGAAAAAAGGCTCCCTGTATATGAGTATCTCCTCCTTGCATTCCTCAGGTAGCATGACAAGTCATTCCAATTGTATCATGGAACTTGGGGCAGTTCTGGGCACTTGCTATCCCCATTAGGGTGTTTCTCTGACATTATCCCAGACAGCGTGGGTATTTCAGGTGTCAAGATCATTTTATATTCTTTATATACAGGTGGCTTCAGTTAACATCTCATAACTAGTCAGTAAATGCCCCTCAGGTGGAAATTCTCTAGTCCAAAGTTTCAGCAGTCATTGTTGACAGGTGCTTACAAGCTTTTGCCACAAGCCACAGTAAATGCTCCACAAAGGGCTCTCAAGTAGAGAACTGGGTCCTTTGCAAAGCTGTATGTAGCCCAGGCACTACCAGCACTCCAGCTTCTACTCTACACTCTGTAGGCTTGTGCAATGTTATGGGTTCTCATTTAGAAAGTCCAATTAATATTGCTTGATGGGTGGATTTACATGCCTTCTGTTTTATAGTAGTAGGTAGGGGAAACATCCCCCAGCCAGATATAATATTCATTTTCACAAAACTTTGAGGTAAAAAGGAGTCACAAGTACTTTACACAAAGCCTATTTAAACATTCCAACTTTCATAATCGATATCAACCTTACGTTTTTATGTTCTGGTCTCAGGAGCTTCTTTTTTTCCCACCCCCAGACCATTTTACTTTCTCTGGTGAAAAAAGATTTTCTGGTGAAAAAATCAGCCCTTTTTTCAATCCTTAACATTGCCCCTGGCAATTTTCGTTGCACTCTTTGCCTTCTGACTTTTCTTAAGAAGTATCTCCATCCTGGGGTAAATACAGAAAAATGATTTGGAGCCCTTTAATGTTGGGAGACCAGCAGGGTCGCCCTTTGGTCCACCCAACCTTCCATAGTTTTGTGTTAAGATCTTTGTTTTAACCCCATCAATTTCCATTTTATTTATTTCGTCTCTTAATAACCATCAAAAGATTTTCACCCTGCTGGATCATGGGACTCTCCCCTTTCTTTTTTCCTCTTAGTTTCACCCCATCAATGTTTTCTGTATTCATTTTATTTCTTAATTACCCTTTAAAATTTTCCACCTTCCTGAGATGAGTCCTTTGACTCTCCCATTTGCTTTTCCCATTTTCTTATTAATTACTCTAATGTTTCATTAGTATCTGTAATGTAAGGGAAAGCTGGAACAGCAGATTTGATAAGGCTCCTTGAACCTAACAACATCATCATATGGAGTGCCCATGCAGAAGGGGCCCTCTTAACCACAGCATTTACCATGACCTGGGTAATGGGCATACTCAGCACATGACTGTCCCCGACATCACAAATCCAGCTCTATATGGCTTACACACAAAGCATATCAGCTGCTTTATCTGGGGCACTCCACTAGGCATTTATAAAGAGTTGGGCAGTCCCTTTCTTGGGGTAAACAGACCTTACAGTAGCTTTTATCCAGTACCCCAGGCTGGCCATTCCCTCGAGAATAATCTCCTGTATGTCAGGATCACATATACCCATCTGCAGTTGTACAATAGTGAGTTGTACAATAGTGAGTGTACATCAACCCAAACATGCTCTTCTATTCTGCAGCATTTAAAACCAAAGATACTGATATTGTCCGTAACTTGCTTACTCTTACAATCCCATTTTAGCAAAGGTTCCTCAGGAAGCTGATAATACTGATCTACAAAACGGAGCAATTCCTTCACATTATACCTTCTGATTTCAGTAGTCACTTAGCTTTGCCCTTCCCCCCACATTGACTATCTTCTTGGTAACCATAAGTCTCAGAGGTACTTTCATAATCTTATTATGCAAATGAGCTTTCCACTTGTCCGGGCACCATCTTGTCTACTCCTTACTACTCCTTACTTGTCTACACCCACGTGTGGCTGACAAAGAGAGAAGGGAAGATGGAGCCACCATTTTGAACATGATTGGCACAACTGCCAGCATCTATATCTGCAGCCTGACTTTACAGGCTAGTCTTGTTAGAAAATGATTTGGGGGCTGCTTGTCATTAAAAGGGAAAACCTTACCGAGGACTCCAGCACTCATTACCTGCTTAAGTAATTTCTTCTTAAGTCCTATATCACTATGATGGATAACAATAACCAAAGGATTGAATATTTTGCTTTTTCCTTATTAGTTTGCATTCCCTTATGCACCCAGTGAACCAACTCCCCCAGAGCTGGATCCATCTCTAAATTCCACTGGTAACTTTTACCTTTAGTAACCGAATGCAGCACAGCTGCTGCTTCATACTATAGGTGACCAAGTGGCCACGCACGAATCAAAGGTTCCTCATTCCCCATCCTTTTATTTTTTCTCCATTTAGTTTGATCTATATCATTTTGTCCTTCATTTTGAAGCAAATTTTAGATAGCCTCTAACCAAACAAAAATACTTTTTCCTTTAGCAAAAATCACATCCTCATGTTTTTTTATAAACTTCACCAAAAAACACATCTTACCTTCTTTATATACTCTGTATGTAGAATTGCTTCTCTTATATCTAGTAAAGGAGGAGACCACCCCTCATATTGTCTTATGCTCAATTTCTGTCTCCAAAGAAAGAAGAAGTAAAAACTAAAAGGCAGATAGCCCAGCACCATGCCCTGGGCCTGGTAGTTAAAAATCAACCCCTGGCCAGGGGTGGTGGCTCACACCTGTAATCCCAGCACTTTGGGAGGCCAAGGCAGGTGGATCAACTGAGGTTGAGAGTTTGTGACCAACCTGACCAACGTGGAGAAACCCTGTCTCTACTAAAAATACAAAATTAGCCAGGTGTGGTGGTGCATGCTTGTAATCCCAGCTACTCGGAAGGCTGAGGCAGGAGAATTGCTTGAACCCAGGAGGTGGAGGTTGTGGTGAGCTGAGATTGCGCCATTGCACTCCATCCTGGGCAACAAGAGTGAAACTCTGTCTCAAACAAACAAACAAACAAACAAAAATCAACCCCTGACCTAACTGCTTGTGTTATCTAAAGATTTCAGACATCGTATGGGAAAGCACTGGGAAAATCCCTGTCCTGTTCTGTTCTGATTACCAGTGCATGCAGCCCCCAGTCACCCGCTGCTTGCTCAATCCATCACGACTCTCTCACGTGGACTCCCTTAGAGTTGTGAGCCCTTAAAAGGGACAGGAATTGCTCACTTGGGGAGCTCGGTTTTTGGAGACGTGAGTCTGCCGATGCTCCCAGCTGAATAAAGCCCTTTCCTTCCACAACTCGGTAGTGTCTGAGGGGTTCTTGTCTGGGGCTAGTCCTGCTACACTAGTAGTTTTAATTATATATGTTAACTACTATTCTAACTCTTCATAGCCCTAGTTTCCAGTGAAAAAACCCAGGATTACTTAATTTAACATAACTGTAAGCTTAAAAATTACTGAAGAGAATTTTGGTTGTTGTGTGTTGTTTGTTTTGAGAAAGGGTTTAACTCCTGTCACCTAGGCTGGAGTGTAGTGACATGATCATGGATCACTGAAGCCTTGACTTCCCCGACTCAGGTGATTTTCCTACCTCAGCCTTCCAAAGCATGTGCCACCACACTTGGCTAAGTTTTTTCTATTTTTAGTAAAGACAGGGTTTTGCCATGTCCTGGACTCAAGCAATCTGCTCACCTCGGCCTCCCAAAGTGCTGGGATTACAGGTGTGAGTCACTGTGCCTGGCCATGAAGATAATTTTGAACCTAGTTTTATTTACCAAAGATTACCAAAGTCTTGTGAACTAAAAGGTATTTAAGCTAGCCTCTATTTTTCAGATATTCATATCAGAATCAGCTCTTTGTATCAGCTCTTTCATATACTTTGGTATATGACAGACACAGACTGAGGCAGATCTTAAAGATTTATAAGATTCTTCATTTGCCAGTTTTCAAAGTTTCTCCCCCACTTTAGACTATCAATCTCTTGTGTACCTGTTTCATGCCCTAAACAATTGTTAGCTAGGCAGCTCTAACTTTGCATCTCCAAAGACATGACTCAGGTGAAACAAGGTAGAAAATGTACATCTCAAAGGCACAGACTTAGATCTGAACAAAGGCAAGGTTTGTTTGTAGATAACAATACCGCCATCAGCTACCTCTAACACTGTAGCTCTCACCTGTAACTGGCAGTCATTACACACACCAGGGTCAAGTTTTCTGATAGTACAAAGTAATCTCTGGTATTCCCAAAAGCCAGACATTAGGTAATGCAATACAAAAGACAGCAAAGCCTTTTTTTTTTTTTTTTAAACGGAGTCTCGCTCTGTCGCCCAGGCTGGAGTGCAGTGGCATGATCTTGGCTCACTGCAACCTCTGCCTCCCAGGTCCAAGCAATTCTCCTGCCTCAGTCTCCCAAGTAGCTGGGCCTACAGGTGCCCGCCAACATGCCCAGATAATTTTTGTCTGTTTACTAGAGATGGGGTTTCACGATATTGGCCAGGCTGGTCTCGAACTCCTGACCTTGTGATCCGCCCACCTCAGCCTCCCAAAGTGCTGGGATTACAGGCGTGAGCCACCACATCCACCCTGGAGAGCAGAGTCTTAAACCTGGGAGTAATCTGTCTGCTTACAAATCTTGGGGCTCCATAAGAAAAAACAGAGTTTCCTCCCAAAAAGGAGTCTGGTGCATTTTTGGTTTTCCTTAAGGGATCCCAGGCTGTTAGAATTTATTTTAGGTCCTAATGGAACTGAAGGTGGCAAGAGAAACAAGGGACAGACAGAAGTAAATGAAGAAACAAACAGAATTCAATCAAAGAGAAGAAAAAAAAAATTCTTTCAAAAAAGAATCCAAAAAGAGAAAAAGCATAAAGCCCTTTTAGAAAATTATACTTATATCTTGGGTATCAGCTTTTAATTAAGCTGACTTCTAACCATAGGGCTCTTTAAAAGAAAAAAAATCCTTTCTAATCTCTTATTACCAGATTTTAGCCAGTACTGCTAGCTTTTGAATTTCTTTACCAAAGGTAATCTCCCAAGTGAAATCAAAAAGGCTTAACCAAGGACACATGGGGCATCTCCAAAGAGGTTTCAAAGCAGTCCCACAAGATTCTGATCCATCCCAAAAGACAGCTTAAAGAAAGGAAAGTTTCACCTGCAGCAAAAGGAGTACAACCCACATTTCTGCCGGGCCATATTCTCTAGGGTTTCAGCTTCACAGCTGACCATCTACATACAAAGACTCAAAAGCTCCACATGCCCCACAGAGGGAAGACAGAAAATCAAAAGCTGTCCTCAAAAGGGAAAAGGATCAATAAATGGCAAAAGTCACACAAATATCAAACCAAAAGGATTCCCTGACTGGGAATCAAATGCAGGCCATGGCAGTGAAATCACAGAAATTTAACTATTAGACCACAAGGCAGAGTGGCTTCTATTGTTAATCCCTCAGGGCAGCTTAAGTAATCAGTCTGAGCTTACAAAGGATTTTAACTTTGCTTTAGGTCAGATTTTTTATCTTTAGTTTACTCAAGAGTAAGGTTAACCATGACACTATTATTTGTCCCTTAAAAAAAACTGGCTAGGTGCGGTGGCTCCCGCTTGTAATCCCACCACTTTGGGAGGCCAAGGAGAGCCAAGGTGGGCGGTTCATGAGGTCAGGAATTCGAAACCAGCCTGGTCAACATGGTGAAATCCCATCGCTACTAAAAATACAAATATTAACCGGGCGTGGCCTGTAATCCCAGCTACTTGGGAGGCTGAGGCTGGAGAATCGCTTGAACCCAGGGGGCAGAGGTTGCAGTGAGCAGAGATCACGCCACTGCACTCCAGCCTGGGCGACTCTATCTTGGAAATAATAATAATAATGATCTTCCCATGGTTCTTAAGCATGTTAGCCAATGGGATCTTTTATGGTGGCTGAGAAGCAACTGTTCCTTCAGAACTAAAGTTCTCTATCCCTTAGACCTAAAGTTCTCTATAACTGCACTCACTGTAACTACTACGAGTCCCTTTGAGTGTCCTTAGACTTCCAGACCAGCTGTGACCAACTGGACTGGGAAGCGCCCCCTAAACCTGGGGCTGACAGGGGAGATCTATCTCCTCAAGGGTTCAGATGGCAGGAACCAAGAAGGCTGCAAAGGCCCCCTCCCAAAACTGGAGTCAACAAAGACGTTCCCTCTGGGGTCTGGATGGTGGGAAGCAGGACAGATTGAGTCGGGACTGGAAAGAAAGAAAGGGAAGGGGTAGAGAGAAATAATGTCTCCGAAATCGTCAACCTAAAAGCAGGAGATCTTGGATCTGAGGAAAATGAGTCAGCTTCCTCCCAGAGCAGTCAGGGAGACAACTGAGCAGCAGACGTGGGTCTGCTGACTTTGGATCATGCTGGGGGAAACTGGGGTTCTCCATGGATCCCACCTTCATGGCCAACCATGTCAACTGTAGATAGAATGGAGAGGTTCGTAAGTTTAGAAAGGAGAGCTTTATTCCTCATGAAGGACTGCAGCCTGCAGTGCAGCCATTCTGACAGACTGGAAAGCATAGACTCTGGCCAGAAGTCAGAAACAGATACTCTGAGGGAGGGGCAAAGGGAACAGGAATTTATGCTGAGGAGAGTGGTCGAGTATGCATATTCAATAAGCCACAGGAGGAGTCATGAATATTTATGAAAGGAGAAATATGGGCATGTGAAATTGAGCTTCACGCCCCTTCATGGGTCTCATGTACAAATAATGAGGCATCAGCATGATTCGAGGGTGGAGTGTTCAGCCCCCGACATCGAAAGCAGAGGACACAAAAACCTTTACTGCGCATTCTCTGTAGACTGGCCAGAACCACACCATGGTCGGTGGTCTCTTACCAGCAAGAAATGCTTGTTGGTTGTTACGTGAAAACCACAAAAGGGAAGGGGAGCAGACAGGCAGTTGATTGATACTAGTGGTGGAGTCTGTGGGAAGGGCTGGTTGCTGTTTAGCCCTTAGGGAAGAAAGCCCAATGGCCGTTAGTAAGGAAGGGGGCATAACAGGCACGTCTGACCTCCCATGTTGTCCTGGCCAAGGACTCAGTTTTCAAAGTTACTCTGGGTTCTCTTTGGCCAGGAGAGGGTCCATCAGTCAGCTGGGGGCTTGGAATTTTATTTTTATTTCACACTTACCTCCAATGGTGGCTTACTTACTCATGGCCCATCATGACCCTCAGATCGACCTCTTTCTATTATATTACTCATCAGCTTCACACTCCACTACAGACTGCCTGATTATCCTCTTGTTTTCCATTCAAGTTCCAGAGAGTGGGAATCTCCCCAACCCAACTCCTTCTTTGAACAAAGCTCATCACACCAAACCACTTCACAGACTGTGGGTTGACCGTCCTCCAGTCATATGTACCCGGAGAGGGGAATCTCATGGTTGCCCCATCGGTTTTTCTGAGCACGCCTGAGGTAGATTAGGGCCTTGAGTGACCTATGTACACACCAGGGCTGATGGGGATAAAAAGGCAAACACTCTGGAATCTCAGTCCAAAATGTTGATTTTATTACTGTAAGCAAAAGTTTTTAATTTACAAGGATTAGAATGCTATCAGTGTTTGGCGTCCTTGAAAAGACTTTCTCTGAACCAAGAAATAATCATTTACTTCATTGGGAAACACAATGAACCATGCAAATGGAAATTGTGAGTTACTCATTTGGACACTAATTGGGGGAGAAAACAAAGTCTGCAATTGAATGTGCATCTGCTTAAAAGCAGAGTAGCTCTGTTAGAACCAAGTGTGTTTTCTTTTATTTATTTATTTATTTTTTTAAAAACACATTCCTCTCCAGGCTTTTTAAGTAAATGAAATGTAACCATAAATTCAACAGCATTTTCTTTATTGTTACTAGGGCCCAATGGAACCAAGGCATCTCAGCTTCTTAAAGAAAATGTAAGAGATCCCTGGGATTGTGCTGCCATAGAGGCTTATTTGTGAGTCTGGCGTCTGTGTTGCATTATTGTCTCTAGTCTGATTTATTTGAAGGTGATCTCCATGCCTTTAAAAGAAGAATGTACTATCATTCAAGCAGTAGCAGACGCCTTAGCTCCAAGCATGATTTCATTGAAAACATTATGTCCACCTTCCCTGATACACTTCTCCGTCTTTTCACCCCATTAGACTCATCTTTTCCTCAGCAACTAAGTCAGTTTTCAAGGCTGGGCCTATTCATCGGCTGCTGTTTCCTCCCTTCCCTTGCTCCCCAGTCTCTCGCCTAAAGAGCAAACTTCAGGGATAGGAGAGAAGTGGGATGCCTGAGGCTGGGTCCCCTCACAGGCAGACAACCAGAAGAGCAGGATCTAGATCCAGGTGTGGCAAATTCAGATCATTTTATTTGCTCTCCTTAGGATCAACCACGTTCTGGGAACTGTTTCCTGCTCCCACATTCTGGGAACTGTTTCCTGCTCCCTAAAATCACAAGGCACCCATGAGAGCCAATTTCATTTGGACAGAAAGCAGACCTTAATGGTGACTGACAGACTCTTGTCCACTGTGCAAGGTACAGTTCCCCCGCTCCATTCCTGTCACCTCACCCCCAGCTGTCAAATTGCCTGGGAAACTGACTTGTCACCAGAAGATTCATGGCAAGCACGCAATTCAAACAGGAATCTGGGAGATGCTGCTGGTCTTATCCCTACTTCACTAGGCAGCACCACTTTAAACGTGACTAGAAAGCTCACATCCTCCAGACACAGTGTCTCTGTGCCTCTGACAGTGACAGATTGGCAATCACGAATTCTTACCAAACACTTGCTTTTTCAATGTTCCTTAAAGTCACCAAAGACTTCTGTCATTCTAATATACCTTTGAGACAGACATGTCACTATTTCCAAGATGACAGCCTGTCTTTCATTAGCTACACTCTAAATTGATGCCTTCCTTCTTGCAGGGAGCATCGCGGGTCCCTGGCTGGGAGCTGAGAAGCTCCCTCATCTTATCAGGAACACTCATCCGGATCATTTCTTCCTGAATAGATTTCCACAGATGAGCAATCTCATTCATTTAGGATGCTACTATTCATTTTCGTTTCAAAACTTGTCATGTCCTTGCTTTGTCCCCCAAATAGTGGGAACGAGTGAGTTCAAGTGTCTCGAATGCCCATATTGTGCTGGACACTGGAGGTGGAGGTAGGATGCAAATATAGTAGATAGAAAGTTCTTGCCTCTAATCAGTGTATGCTCTGGAGAGGCAAAACATCTCAAACACAAAATAAAACAATCCAAATGCTATATGGCAGGGTGAAGGAGTGATCTAGGGGTGGACTACTCTGACAGTCCAGGAAAGACGGTCTCAGGGACTTTGCATTCTTAGTCCCTGTAGTGCATTGAATGACGGCCCAAAACAAGATACATCCATGCCAAGTCCCCAGAACCTGTGAATGTGACCTGATTTGAAAAAGGGTTTTTGCAGATGTAATTAAGGATCTTGAGATGAGATCATTCTGGATTACCTAGGTGGGTCCTAAATCCAGTGACAGGCATCTTTATAAGAGACAAGAAAAGCAAGAAGAGGCGATGGCGACGTGAAGATAGAGGTAGAGACTGGTGTCCTGCAACCACAGGCTGAGGAATGCGTGGAGCCACCATCAGTTAGAAGAGAAAAAGGAAGATTCTGCCCTGGTGACTCTAGAGAAAGTGCAGCTCTGCCAACACCTTGATTCCAGACTTCTGGCCGCCAGAACCATGAGAGAATAAGTTTTTGTCATTTTAAGCTAACAATTTTATGACAACTTGTTACGGCAGTCAAGGAAACTAAAATGGTCCATCTGCCTGGGACACTGTTCCCCCGATTGCTCAGGTCTCAGCTTTAATGTAATGTCCTCAGAGAAGCATTTTCTGATGTCCTGTCCCCACCCCACAGCTAAATTATTTAATAGGTTCCCTTATTATACTCATATGGCCAACTCCATGTCCTTTTCCTTCCTGGTACTTAGTGTGAGGTCTACTTACTACTTAAGGCAGAGTAATGTATTGAGATGTTAATTTATGTTTGTTTCTGCCTAAAAGATCCCCACTGAGGAGATTATAGGGGAAAATGTAGAGCAAGAGGGAAGAAGCAGCCAGGAGAGGAGTCATTCTTCAGTGAGTGGCGGGGTTGGCCAGCACATACTCCACTCCTTGCAGCACCCAGGGAGGCAGGGAAACCTCCAAGGGCACAGCTGGACCACAGGCGCCTGTGCCCCATCCCCACAAAGATTCCCAGTCCCGAGTGCAGAGCATCAGCCCACAAGGATTCTCTGCCACAGCGGTCCATCAGCATGATCCAGTGTGACCATGTGGCCATTACTGGAATGCACTTTCCTAATGTATTTGATGCCACAAAAAAAAAGTCTGTGTATCTTTTGGCGAGAGACAGAGAGAAGCATGAGGAGAGCAGACAAGAATTGCTGAGATAGAATTTTTTAGTGTGGGTCAACATGACAACTCTAATACAAATCTAAATAAAAATTTTTAAATGCTGAGCTTATGGACTAGGATTTATACCTGCTGAATATTTATTTGCGTGATTATTTCTAACGATGTCTTCCCACATTGCTGTAAGTTTTTGTGACTATTTTTCTGACTGCTATGTTCCCAATACTTGGCACAGATTTTTTTTTTTTTTTTTTAAGTTTGTAAAGTGAACAGGCGTGAGCCACTGCACCCAGTCCCAAGTTCAAGCCTGTAATCCCAGCACTTTGGGAGGCTGAGGTGGGCGGATCACCTGAGATCAGGAGTTTGAGACCAGCCTGGCTAACTTGGTGAAACTCCATCTCTACTAACAATACAAAAATTAGCTGGACGTAGTGGTGCACACCTGTAGTCTCAGCTATTCAGGAGGCTGAGGCAGCAGAATCACTTGCACCTAGGAGGCAGAGGTTGCAGTGAGCCAAGATTGTGCCACTGCACTCCAGCCTGGTGACAGAGCGAGACTCCGTCTCAAAAAAAAAAAAAAAAAAAAAGAAAGAAAGAAAAGAAAGAAAAGAAAAAGAAAATCCCAGCCAAAAGGGCCATCAGGAGGACTAGGTGACCCCCAAAAAGGAGTCTATGCAGGACAGACTTCAAAAAGTCAGACCCCCTTCTGATGGGGATGCACCTGTACCAGGAAACAGTGGGAAAGAGACCTCCAGTAATGGGATTCTTTGACAATCCCACAGAATTGCTTCATGAGAAAAAGATTAGCTTTGGGACATCTGACACCCTCCAGAGATACCAGGTTACAAGTCAGGTTTTTTTTGGTGTGTTTTATTTGTTTGCTAACTCTGATAAAGCCAGAGGAGACTTAGGGAATTGAGGATGGGGAAGGACGTAGTTAAAGCATCACCATGATGGGTTTTCCACTGCAGCCTTCCCAGCCTGGATGGGATTCGCTTGGGGAAGGGGAGAAACTTTGGACTGGATGAGAGACTAAAGTTTATATATGAGACTGGCCTACACTTTTATTACCAGAAAAATGGCAGTATTCATTGGTATCTGAAATGATTTGATAAAACCATGTGATCTACCCAGGACTTCACGCAGAAGTAGGGAAGAAAGTGTCAACAGAGCTTGCCTAAAGGCAGTAGTGTGCAAGAATAAAGCTACTTTCTGCTCATATCCTTCTCCGTTGAGCTCAAAGAAGAGCCTGCACAGTTCCATGGGCTTCTTCCCACAGTGATGCCAGGTTTGGACTCTGCATTATCTATGGTGAGGTTCTTGCTTGGGTTCATAGCTTATCCTCACAGTCACATCCTGGGGAAAAACTAGGCACCGTAATGCTAGCCACTGTGTCAGGGTTGAAGTGACCCTAACTGCAGTGCCCAGAGTCACTGTCTGTCTTACCTCTTCAGGGCTAAGTCATTCTCTTCAGCCAATTAAATTCAGTAAGACCTTCTTACATTCATCGCCTAAGGCAAGATGACCAGGTCCTTACAAACACACAGAACTAAAAGAGACTCTCAACATGATCTCATTGACTTAATGTTGCAGAACTAAGGTGAGGCTGCCAAATGACACTTTTCAATATAAGACCTATTTTGAGCGACCTGTGAGGTCCACTGTGGACATTTAAAGAATGTTTCTCAACGGGCACCTGTTTAATTTCTCCTTGGAGAGGCTACCTGTTACACTCACAATTCATTTAAGCAAGAGAAAAAATATGGATTTTAGTTGAGGGATGACAGTTTGAATAAATAAGAAGAGATAGCCTTAATAAAGAAAATAAATGGGATCTGGACAGGCTAGGAGGGGAGACAGGAGAGGGAGAAGAAAAGAGATCAAATCACTCCTCTTTGACTGTGGGACTCATCCTCCCACTCCAGCTTACATCTGCTTAACTTTAGTTCACATAAACTCATCATTTCTGAAACTGCTATTTTTTTCCTGTACTGATGTTGAAGAGGACAGACAGTTTCCACCTGCTGCAACCCAACTTCACTCATGCCTTTCTCAAGCCTTTGCTGTGCTCAGGGGTCTGGATGATTTCTTTGCTCCTGGAACTGCATGAAAACAACAGGGGTGTGTAGCTTCATTACAGCTTTCCAGGGTTCATTAAATAAAAATAACTCTAAATGAAGTTACATTAGGAAGCACTCACATTAAATATCAACTGCTAATGAGCACCTTTTAAAGACTGTCTCCGGAAAAGCAGATCTTGTCACCCATTAACAATTGTTTTTAAAACCAGTTAGGGGAAAAAAAAAACAAAACCCAAAAAACTGGTTTTCTCCAAGAATCAGAGTAGTTTTCAAAGGAAACAAATGTCAAATGGTACAATCAGTGTGTCGAAGAGTCTCAACTGTTGAGATTAGGGAAAAAAACAAAACAAAACAAAGCAAAACAAAAACTTTTTTTCCCCCAATAGCTACTACCCAATAATACTAGGCCAAACCCATCCTTCCTCTTGACTAGGCTTCATAACATTTTAGTCACTGTTAGTTTTCAAAAATGTCTTAGTTCAGATGTCTCAAAAATGTCTAAGTCAGTTCTGTTGGTTTTAAAGTTCAATATCATATATGAGTCAAAGCACTTCCCCTGCTCCATTCCCTCTCCAGCCGGATCTCAGGCTCACCTCATGACTGTGGTTCTAGCAGCTTGTGGTGGAGGATGGGACATGCCTGGCTCTCATATAACCCCTTCTACTCCCAGTCAGGTGGGAAAGAGGAAGAGAGAAAACAGACGTCTCCCTCCCCAACTGAGGGAGGCCTCAGCTCCCTTGTTGGGTGTTCAGGGCCACTTTTTAAGGGCAATTTGTATGGGATTCCTGTGGGCTGGTGGCCATTCCAACCTGCCCTGCTAATGGGGGGCCTGCTCCCCAGCAGCACCCCCTAGACCCTGGCAGCCATTTATGAGATGTGACGTTTTGGGACCCACCATCCCATGTCGGATTCATCCTCTGCACCTCGTGGTAGAGAAGAAATTCCAGACTCCTTTGCCTGTCAGTCCCTTCACCCTGGCCATAACCTTCTGGGTTCCCTTTATTCCTGCTGCGGTAACACAGACAGATTAACAGCCCCACTGTTTAGGCAAGGACTCAACTGGAGACTAACACACCAGTCTCTCTTTCTTCCAGCCCTCTCTCTCATCTTTCCAAAGGTTCTTTCTCCCGGGTATTTGCTCCTTCCCCTGCATGAAAAGACTGCACTCTCTATTGTCCTCTACATAGGAAGGTCTTGAGGGGAGAAAATACAGTCAGTCGGTCAGATGCACTGCATGTCACTTACCAAAGGCAGCCTCCCCTGTCCTAGATCCATCCTTCTATTAAGTATGAGGAGTGGGAGAAGAGCAAAGGCGGATGGAGGAGCGAAGAGGCCATGTTAGGCCAATTCTCTGAACTAGAATATTTTCAGTCAGCTATGTGGATAAATGGCTGCTGCCAATTTTGGCAGTTCTCTGGGCCTAGAATATTGGTGTATGTGGACCCTTCTTTTCCTAACTTTGAAATCCTGGGACAATAGAAATATTCTCACATGACATCCCACTGCAATAGTTTCCATGGGCTATAAGTAGTTTTCTCAACAATTCCAGAAACTCTGCAAATGTTAAGAATATTACATTCTAATACTCTTCTTTTTCTTGACTGAGAAATGTGGTGGTGGAGGAAGAAGTAGTTGGTGAGGCCATAATGTGTAGGAAATGAAGCCCAGTAAACATGGAACTTCCATACATACATGTTCACATACACACATCTGAGTTTCCATGTCAGGTACATTACATACTTGTATTGGGAACATTAGGGAATAGATAAGATCCATTTATAAGGATTTACAAAAATTACAAAATTAAAAATTTTATAAAATTTCATGTAATTCAACAGGATTCTCTCATGGTGTATAATTTTTTTTTCCACTGGAAACCTCTCTTTCTATAACTGTATACTCTTATTTTATATTGATATTATTCTCACCCTCTGTTACCTTATAACATTCTTTTTCTTCTAATACATTTATTCAACCTTTATCAAGTACCAAAATGTCTTTTGACATTCTACTCGCCTCCTACACAGACTGGAGGTGAATGATGGGTACCTTTCCACTATCTTTTTGCAGGCCCTGCGTGGATGAGTCTGGCATCTCTTTTTAGAAAGTGTGGGTACATCGCCTCTATCATCCTTAGCTTTGAGGCTTTAGCTGGAATTTGAAGGAAACAGCATATGTCCCATTTAACAGCCTATTCTATTTGGAAAGGAGACTTGACAGTTCATTCCAAGAGTGAAGAATCATTTCATTTTCTGTTTCATTTGATCTTAGCTACCAGGTGTCCACAAGTCCTTCAGAATTTTCATATAATTTGCCTGAGAGAATTTTCCTTAGAGAATGTGGAAGATAAAGAGGCTATACATGAAGGCTCAGTGTTACAGATTTCTGTCTTCGCTGTATGTAACTAACTTGAAATTGTTTTTGAGTGGATTATAGAGACTGGGGACTTTTCTCCTTTGAGGCTTTTTGACTAGTTTGAGCCTCCAAAAAATAAATTTGGATAAAGAGCAGCACAGGCTATGAAGATGACGTGCAGGTGCATTCATTTCTTTCCAAGTTAAAAATACAGTAGAGAAAGTAGGAAATGCAGTGAGCAAGGTACAGCTCCCTTTATTCCATTTACAAGCATTTATTAAGCATGCATTTTATGTCAGGTACAGGGCTAGGTTTGTACTCTGTTAACGAAATGAGGATTCAAATATTGTCTTCAAATTTATTCATTAAAATAGAAATATCCTTTGGTTTTACAGATGGCAAAATTTGCCATTGCTCCAAACATATAGCTTTTGTACACTTCCTGGCAATCAACGGAAATCAGGATTCAAGCCATGTTGCCCAATAAAATCTCCAAACATATTTGGCCAATTAGTATTCCTCGCCTGGACTTGCAGCTTATGCAGATTTTGAGTACAGCTTCAAGACAGCTGTGAAGTTAGGAAGAACTCTGGGGTGCTGTCACCTCAGGGGCAGCCACACTGCCTGCACTCTAACTTGGAATCTTGCTTCCTTAGCCATCTGAACACAAGTCCTCACGGTTCAGCCAGAGCCGGGATCAGGCCAGGAGGTTGGCTGGTGACACTGAAGATGGGAATATTTTTCACAAAGCTGAGAACTGATGAAGGGCTTCTGGCTCAAGAAAATGTATGTTCACATTAAAAATTCTAAACTCTCCTGAACACCACTTAGAGTTTTTAAATATTAGACTTATTTCCTTCTAATATACAGGGATGCTAGGAAATGACTGGATGATACAGGCTGAGACTGAACTTCAGGATGTAGAATAAAAGAAAAAAAATCTTAGCACTGCTAAGTTCTTATTTTATAAAAGAATTTAATAACTTCATATAAAATAAACAAAGCTCATAAATATCTGTTTTATTTGCACCTATGTCTCCCACTGTGATTAGCTATAACCAGATAGTAAATCCAACTGACAGGCCAAAAAAAAAAAACCATAAAAAATATTGAACTAACACGCTCATCTTTGTGTTGCTTTTTCTAGTCATATCATATTCAACAGAACTCTTCAGCCAAAGATTCCTTAAGGCAGATTTCTCTGATGCTTGTCAGTACTGCTTCTTTGATTGAGTGGGAATTAGTTCAACTTACAAATTGCAGTTATTTTACTAATGAATCTCAAATGGAATGAAGTCAATCAGAAATTATTTACTGGGTATGACAATATTCAAAACAAATAATAAGTATTAATCATTTGTTAATCTATGGGATTACAATTGTTACATATAAATATGTGTGCATATGAATTTGATAATTGTTTTAATAATTGTGTATAATAATTTATTAATAATTACCAAAAAACTATGACAGGTTCTTACCCTTAAGAAGCTTAGCATCTGTTCCAAAAAAAGTCCTTTTTTTTTTGAGATGGAGTTTCACTCTTGTTGCCCAGGCTGGAGTGCAATGGCTCGATCTCAGCTCACTGCAACCTCCGCCTTCCAGGTTCAAGTGATTCTCCTGCCTCAACCTCCCGAGTAGCAGAGATTACAGGTGCCCATCACCACACTCAGCTGGTTTTTTTTGTACTTTTAGTACAGATGGGGTTTCACTATTTGGGACAGGCTGGTCTCGAACACCTGACCTCAGATGATCCACCCGCCGCGGCCTCCCAAAGTGCTGGGATTACAGGAGTGAGCCACCGTGCCTGGCCTAAAATGTCCATTTTTAATTGGCTACTTCTTTCAGGACAAGGCAAATGGATTGCCTGAGAAATAAAAAAAAGATTTGTGTTTGAGTATTTATAACAAAAAGTCCATTTGGGAGCCAGGCTAATTCATAAGATATGTGAATGTACTCTTTAGCTTAATCTTTTCTTTCTTTCTTTCTTTTTTATTTTTGAGACAGAGTTTCTCTCTTGTTGCCCAGGCTGGAGTGCAGTGACGTGATCTTGGCTCACTGCAACCTCCGCCTCCCCAGTTCAAGTGATTCTCCTGCCTCAGCCTTTCAAGTAGCTGGGATTACAGGCACACACCACCACATTCAGCTAATTTTGTATTTTTAGTAGAAATGGGGTTTCACCATGTTGGTCAGGCTGGTCTCGAACTCCTGACTTCAGGTGATCCACCCACCTCAGCCTCCCAAAGTGCTAGCATTACAGGCATGAGCCATCATGTCCAGCCTAGCTTAATCTTTTCTAAGATCAATACCACCTTTCCAGTGAACTTTGTCTCCAAGCACTGCAAAACACTGCATCTAATTCAAAGATTCTATGTCTTTGGTGAAGAAGGCCAGCATTGTTGACCTAAGTCCATAGTATCTGAGTTAGGAATAAGACCTAGTTTCCTCATGCCTAGATGTGAGGTTTATCTTTACATGAGAGCAAGGGACATTTATGTAATCCTCATTAGTGCAGATGGCTGTTCTGACTCCAACAGCCTGTGCATCACTGTAAGAACAGTTGCTTTAATCTCTAAAGAAAACAGCAAATAAAATGCATGTTTTTTTAAATCAAGGAAATAAGGTTCCGTCAATGCATATTGTCCAAGTGACAAAGTATTTCAGGCAGCTACGTAATTGGCCTGTAATAGCGATATACATGGGAAAGCAATTTACTTTTTATCATTCTTGTTCGGGTCATGAATTGAAATCACAGTAGGAGCACAAGGCTGTCAGGGATAAAGCAAAGGAAGAAAACAGGACTTGGCTGCTGGGAATATTCACACCCAGCCAAGAAAACATGCCAAATGAGGCTTAAAATGAACTTTTCCTGTGTGCATTTCACAAGTGCAGACCAAGAGGAAAAACAATTCTTCCCTTCCCCTATCCCCACTGTAATACTTTAAACCATTGGGTGAAATATACCATAGTCACAGGCATACTGTCTGACTGTGATCCTGTACCCTGCACTAGGGGATCTGTCAAATATTCAGTGGATAAGTAGAAGAGAACTGAATTGGGAATCTGAAGACCAGAGACTTAGTTTTTCTTCTGTTACTGACCAGTGGTCGACCTTGGGAAAATTACAACCTCTCAGAGCTTCAGTTTTATCATCTGTTAAATGAAGGTAATACATGGCCCACCTAACTCATTCAGCTATTATAAATCATTTTTTCTCTTCATAGTCAAGCCTCTAGAAAAATTGAATAGTCACCATCTTGACTTCTTTACCTTTCATTTACTCCCCGACCCAAAACTGACCCTCCATTAAATGCTGAGACCACTGCTGTCAAATCTAACAAATTCTCAAATGCTTTTCAACCTTTCACTTAATCTCAGATTCTTTCAACAATGTTAAATGTCACTGTTTCAAAACTTCCACAGCTATTGACTTTCATAACAGCACCCTCTCCATTCTCCCCTTTAATAATAGTGTTCTCCATGGCTTTGTCCTTGGCCTTTATTTTTTTCACCATCACCATCTCTTTGGTTATCTCATCCAGGCTATGGTTTCAACTACTTTCCATGAATTGATGCTCATATTCATCTACAAGGATCCCCCCTCTCCTGAGGTCCATTCTGCTCTTGGAAATGTCTTCCAGAACTCCTTAGAGCTCTGAACATTCAAAAACTCTAAAACCAGTTCATTTGGTTCATCCCTCCTGACCACACTTCAAACTACTTCTCTTCCTGTGTTCCCTTCACCCATCCAAAATCTGGGACTCGTCCTTGACCTGTTTTCAAAATTCTATTTCCAAAATATTTCTCAAATATGTTTCTTACCTACTATGGCCACTATCTTGATCCAGATCTTTTTCATCTCTTGACAGCATTGCAAATGCCTATAAACTAACCTCGCTTCTCTAATGTCAGGTCCTTCTGTGGCATCCTCCACATGGGTGCCAATGTGGTCTTTCTAAGCAACAATTTATCTCTCTTCCCTACCTTTAGATCTTTAATGATTCCCACTACACACTGATAAAAATCCTAACTTAAGAATATAAAACAGATGTCCCTTTATGTACTGGGTCCTTCCCACCTTGCCAGTATCAGTTCTTGGATCTCCTTCATTGTCACCTTGATTATAGCCATCCCCAAATCCTTGTCATCTCCATTTGCTACATGAAAACTTGGTGATTTTGCATTGGATTGCTCATTTCTGGAATGTTTTACATTCTTTCCTGCTTATTGAAAAGATTATTCGTCCATCAAGACTCAGCTCCCATGTATCCTTTCTTATTAAATAGCCCCTGACTTTCCTCCTGCTCGGATCTTCCTTAGTAATTTAATTTCCTTCACAATAGCTTGTGCACACCTTTATTCTAACATGTCACCCCAGACTGCAGTTATCTCGTCATCTGACCTTTTCTGAGGGTAGGAATCAAGTCTTGCCTGTAATTGAAATGTAACGTGCATCACAACAAGGCTTCAGTAATTTCTAGATCTGACCCCTGCCATTTGCTTCAAATTCTCAAGCATTCACGTAATCTCCCGGGTTGATTCAACCTATTATCTCCTCCTAGATTCTCATCTCTCTGTCCAGCCTTCTTGAACCAATAATCCAATGGGATAATCTGCCCAGGTTTGATGTAGGTTGGCCCAAGGCAGCTGGCTGTGAATTCCCCTATTCAGCTCCATGTCAGCTGGTCCCAGGTTCCTAGGAGGGCAGCCCAGATACAGCACCATGAGCACCTATCTGTCAGGTGTGCGAGAGACGAGAGAGAGAGAGAGACTAGGAAAATTGGACTCATTATCTCATTTTCTAATAGCAACATTTTAGAAAATAACTATGTATTAAGAGAACAGGTACTCCACTGACAAGCATCATTGCACTGCTCGAAGAATAGGAAACATTTATTGAATTGAAATAGCTATAAGGAAAAAACAGCAAGATATAATTTAAGAAAAAAAATGAACAAAACTGCTCTCATCCTGCATTTCTGTTTTGTCTATTGTGATGCAATTGGAGAGATGGGATACCTGAAGTTGCATCAAACACTCATCTGTTATTCAGCTTTGCTAGAATGGAGCTGAAATGCACACGAAGGCAAGGGTCTAATTAAAATGCCAGACTATTTATTGTCTATTCTTAGCTTTGAAAGGTGATGAATGCTGTTATGACATTGTGTAGACTATTTTGTTTAATGTGAAAGTCAAAAGGCCAAAAATTTAGATAGCTAACCAGGAAATGGAATGGAATAAATTATAAGAACACATTCACTGTATGCTTTCAGTCAACTTAAGGTTCAAGAGTCTCCAACCAAATATGCTGAAATGAAGTGTGTAAATTTAAAACCCTTGCATTTTTCATTGTTAGAAACACAAACATGGGAGATTCTTTAGACTTTGTCACTTAATAATAATACAGAATTAAGCATAAATCAGGTTTGTCACTAACTCAAAGGGAATTGATTAAAGGAGCTCATTATAGTAATTACATCTAGATTATTGTCCTTCTGGATTACAGCTTTGAAGACTGCTGGAAAATGAAAATACTTACCAGTGACTTGCGCGATAAGAAAAGGGTGGGTGTGACCATTTTCATTTTCAAATGAGAAGATCTTGAGATAATACAAGTTCCCTCCAGATTCCACATTGAAGGCTGCTAACAGGACTTACTTTTCTGTCCTCTAGAATTAGGAATTGTGTTCATTCCTTACAACAGGGCCTCCAACTTCTTTTATATATAGCATAGACAGCACATGGTGTCTAGAGTCGCAAATATCTAAACTTGAATGTTAGCACTGCATGTTACCCACAGGACCATTGTGTTAACTGTGCCAAGTATGGACTCCTCACCACCAAGGGGTGCTATCTCCTAGTCGATGGTATGATTGTACCCCCTGGAATTGGATAACATGCTAGCCTTTGTGTGACTTGAATTGCTCATCCTCTCAAAGCCTCAGCTCCTTTACGTGTAGAATAGGGGTGTTATTAATAACAGGGGCATGATGAGTATCTACCTAGTTAAGTAATGGTGAAAATTAAGTGAGATAGTGTAACCAACCACGATCCCTAGTGGACTGAACAAAGGAAGATGAACGCGGGAATAAAAGACAAAGACAAAAGAGTATATTTGGAAGAAGAGGTCGGGGGCACCTTGCATCTAACGGACAAAGGCCCTGAGCTTTTTCAGTCTTCCAAATTTATTAGGTAAAACAGATAACAAGAAAGCAGGGGTGATTGTCAGGTAACTGTCAGTTGGCCGTTTGGTTCACAGCAGGCTTGCGAGGCTGCATCCTTCGAACAATAGGTGCTCCATTTCCCATTAGATAACTCCCGGTGCCAGGGAGTGATGGCCCTCAGCAAACCTTTTGGCCACAGGATGTGAGTTTGCTCACATCCTGCATTCATGATAAACAGTTTGCTGTTTGATCATATAGCTGCCAGTGGGATGCTGAGTAGGTCGCGATCCCTTTGCCGGCTCTCTACAAGATACTGTGTAAAAATGTTTAGCATAGAACATGGCACAAAGGAAGGGCTTCCTGAATGTTAGCAATTATGGGCCAGGCGTGGTGGCTCACGCCTGTAATCTCGCACTTTGGGAGGCTGAGGCGGGTGGATCACCTGAGGTAAGGAGTTCCAGACCAGCCTGGCCAACATGGTGAAACCCCCTCTCTACTAAAAATACAAATAGCAGCTGGGCGTGGTCGCGGGCGCCTGTAATCCCAGCTACTTGGGAGGCTGAGTAACGAGAATCGCTTGAACCTGGGAGGCAGACGTTGCAGAGAGCCAAGATCGCACCACCACACTCCTGCCTGAGCAACAAGAGCGAGACTCCATCTCAAACAACAACAACAACAACAACAACAACAACAACAACAACAACAATTATAACAGTGCCCCATTTTTCTCAAGGGTTAGTCTCAAACTGAGCCTCCTAAACCAAAACAGCATTGCAGCTTTTGTGCTTCTGCTGGCCACCATAGTATTTATGTGCCCAGAGTACAGATATTTAAATCTGTTGTGTTGGAATTTTCCTTTGTCATATTGTCATGTTAATAAACTTTGATAGCAATAAGGGCTATAAATTTATAGGATTTATTTTATCTGGGCGAGAAATCACCTAAGAGGTGAGGAGAAAAAGAAGAATAAAAATCTTTCTAGAGATGTAGAGTCATCTTATTTTGGAAGGCTAAGATTAGGTTAGTCTTAGTTCACATTTTCCCTGGGTGTTCACTTTGGACTATTTCTTTTACATAATGTACATGATTTTCTGTGTTAGTCTGATGTGTGTCTAGAGGGAGTTCATTTACAACTGTAAAGTTAAGACATTGACTGTCATTCTAAGTATGAAGAAAAGTGGAAGCAAAGACTTAGCATGAGACAAATGAGGTAATAATTAAATTGGACCCCACACTGACATAGCTCATTCTGCTGAAGTTTCATAACAGATTTCCAGTTGTCTTCTTAGAAAAACTTTCTCTCTTAACTTCAACCACTTAGGGAAACTGATTTGTGGGGTTCCACCCCCCAGCTTGTGAAAAAGTAGAATTATCTGAATGAAAATAAGAACTTGTACTCAGAATTCTATGGCAGGTGAGGAAGATTTTCTTAAATAACTTGATATTCTATGATTCTTTATAATGATAAAATACTGCTTTATTAAGAATAAAACCACTTCTTTGTGAGACCACTGATAGAAGTGGGAACTCTTCAGTTCACTTACTGTGATGAACCTACTTATTTTCTGCCCTATCCTCTCCTCCATCCCACTTGTTTTACTTCATCATTTTCCATAGTATAATAGAAAAGGCATCTAAATTAAAGGACTCACAGTTTCAAAATAGAGAACTGGGTACACACTGCAAACTCCTTATATCCTTCACCAAAATAATGTATATGTGCATATCCATGCATGTGAAATGTCTATACACTTACACATCCTAAAGTAATGTGTATAATGAGGACATGCATAGCCATGCTGAGAAATTCTAGGCAGACCAGAAACTGTGGCCAATACCCGAGAGACTAAAAGTAGAGACTGGACTTATGAGAAAACAATGTCTGGAATACATGTGGGATTCATGTGAGAGTCCACCTGAGGGTCTGCCAAAGTGTAAGGGACCCCAAGCAACGGAAAGTCAGAGCCAGAGACGATGAGACCTGAACAATGAGAACGCCACAGTGCACAGGCAGGGAGACTAGCTGAGTTCCACAGGGAGGGTTTTCAAGTCTGCCACTCACTCTTCTCTCTCGCTTGAACACTTCTAGACCAAATATGATCCTCTCTCCTCAGTTTCCTACTGTTAGGCACACACTGACATTTACAACTCCTCTCCACCAAAGAGCACTCCTCCTCCAAATTGCAGTTCCAGGCCCATCTTCTCCAAGTTTATATGTTTAAATCTCTGGCTGGGCAGGATCATCACCAATCCATACCCACACCTTCCATCTGCCCACTCTTTCTTCATCTCTCCAAGAGTATTACTATCCCCCAGTCTTTTCTTTGGGAGAAAATATATTTTGTAGCTTTTAAACTCTCCTTTAGTATACAATCAATGTCAGCTGTACTATATACCAAAAACACAATGCTTACAATAATAATACCATTTTATTAGAATATAATTTCCTAAGCACTTTGTTCTATCATATGTATTATACACACACCACCTTTGTTGAGCACCATATAACGTAAGTATTAAGTATTGTTATCTCCAGTTCACACATGAGGAAACTAAGGCTCAGAGAGATACATTTTCCCAGGTCTTATAGCTTGTCAAAGCTTGTGTGCTTAACACTACAGGAAACTGGTGATTGCACCCTCAAAGCCATTTTTCAGAATTTTTTAAATTTCATTTTAAAATTCTATTTTTAGAATTTCATATTGTGGTTGCATTTTATCCCATTTTTAGAATTTCCTACTGCAGTTTCTATCAATATATATTAAATAGGAGGAAGCATTAATGCAAATTATAACTGACACCATATAACATTTTAAGCATTATTGGTCACCCCAATTTTCTATTTGTTCTCTACCCTCTTTCATGTAGTTACCACTTGGTACCCACTTACTTGTAAGGCTGACCAAATCCCATAGATGGAAGGTAAAAAGAGCATCCTGCAGCTTTCACTCTACATGGAGTTTCTTCTTATTTGGGCTCTGTCCTCCTGGCATTACTAGCTGCTGTTTTCATTCTTTGGTTTCTTCTGGTGGTGATCCCAGTGGGTATTAATCTTTACAGAGAAATGACCAAACCAAAATTTACTCCAGGAATTTTCTAACAGAGTTAGTGAGAATGACTCTACTAGCATTTTTATCTTATACTTAGTATTTTAAAAATCATTGAACATACACTTCCTTACCATCATCCCAAATAAAATAATGTCTGCCACCCTATTGAAATGATGACTCATGTGGCCCGTCTCTGTACCACACTGAGTATAGCAAACACTACTCAATGTTCACGCTCTCTGTTTCACCCTGTACATAAAGCTCAGTTCTTCAGATCCTAAGAAACTTTAGGCTGGAAACATCCCTCTGATGCGAAATCCTGTTCAACTGTGAACTTTCTCTAACCATAATGTAAAGTGATTTTCTTCAGTCTCTGACACATTACTTTCCATTTCTGGAAAACAGCCTATAGGTGATTCTAAAATTCAGTCTATCTGGCCATCGCCATGTCCCCATGGGACCCAGTTCCAGCATGAGGATTGGTCAGCCAAGGTCTGAGTTATCCAGATCTGGCTTTGGTTTCCTCTGAGGATTTGCAGAGGTCTAACCGCTTGAGAAACTGGGGATCTATGCAACTGCAGTAAAACATAATTTTCATTGCACTGTGTCGTAAAGGATTCCTTTAGACTTTCTAAATTTAGTGAAGTTGCATAGCACTATGTAAGTTTAGTTCTGCAGCTGACACATCCACTCCCCATGAGACATCATTTACAACTCAGATTTCAGCACATCCACCAGGGCATGTCTGGTGTTATCCCAGCTGCTATTGGAGCTTCTCTCCTTGCCACTGTTATTGTGAAGTCTGGTAATAATGTGCTCTTGACTCCAGTGACAAAGCAATGGTTGTATTCTAAATATCAGCTGAAAGCTGTGCTTTCAGTCCACAATTTTAGACAAATCCTGCAGGTGTAACCCTAGTGAAGCTGTAATCTTTGTGATTCCTTCTCTGCACAGCATCATAAAGCAAAGTTCATCAGAATGTTAACTCTGCTTTAAGACTCAACAGATTCTTAAGAAAGGAGTTGCATCTTCTACTTTCACATTTCAAAGGATGTAAAAAGGTTCTGATGCATAACCCCCATGAACACATCCGGAATCTCCCTTCCTCTCCTATTCAGTTCTCTCCCACAACCTCTTGTGCTTCTTATTCACCAAGTCAAACCCCAAAGGGGGAAAAAACTGTCAAATCGATCCACTCTATTCTGGGAAACTTCTGACTTTTCCTATCTCCCTCATTTCTCCCAATCTATAACCTCCTCCTTCAGCATCTCTGGACACATCCTTTTCTGTGCATCTTCCAATTATATGTCACCAAAATACAGGAACTAATTTGGCAGTAACATAAGGCAGGGGAAAGTCTGGCAAACAAGATAACATTTTCTCATGTGGGCTGGGGGAGAGGAAAGAGTCTATTAATACCACATTAATAATTTTATTCCATTATTTGTCTTTTTACTAGTGAAAGATCAAAAATTTAGCTGATTTATTTCCTCCCTTTTTCCATCCTCCCACTCCACATTTCACAATTTTTCTTTTAAATATCTCAGATATTAATCTATATTACTTTATATATTTTCTAGAGAATATTTAAGTCATAAAATTTCAAAGCCAAAACAGTTACCTAGACATAAACTTTTTACTTTTTTTTTTTTTTTTTTTTTTTTTTGAGGTGGAGTCTTGCTCTGCCACCCAGGCTGGAGTGCAATGGCCCAATCTCTGCTCACTACAACCTCTGCCTCCCGCATTCAAGCAATTCTCCTGCCTCAGCCTCCCGAGTAGCTGGGATTACATGTGCACACCACCACCCCGAGCTAATTTTTGTATTTTTAGCAGAGACGGGGTTTCACCATGTTGGCCAGGGTGGTCTCGAACTCCTGACCTCAGGTGATCCACCTTCTTCAGTCTCCCAAAGTCCTGGGATTACATGTGTGAGCCACTGCACCCAGCCACTTCTTTTCTATTATATATTTCATTGTTTATTTTTGGTGCATTTCCTTTTTAACCTAAAAAATTTGGGGAGTAATTTTTCATAAAAGTATATAAATGAAGTAGTTAAAAGCTGTGCATGTGTGAAAATTATTTGTGAAGTCTTCTTTGAGTTTAGAAATTATTAAATCAATAATTTTCCCTCAAAAATCTGCAGCTGTTGTTTCTATTTTCTAACTGTTAATATTGTGGAGAAATCTGATGCCTACATGATTTTTCTTCTTGTATTGATAACATAGTTTCCTCAGGATGGATGATATTAGACATTTTTTCTCCTTAAAATTTGAAATTCAACAGTATCAACGATGAGCTAATACTCATTAATTTTACCTCAAATGTGGTGAGCTCCTTTGATCTGATCATCTATCCTCAGTTCAGGGAGCCTGTGTCACTATTTAATTGATTGTCGCTTCTCCTCCATCTGCCTCAGTCTTTTCTTCTGGAATTTCTAAACTGTAATTCTATATTGATTTTCTTTTCACCATTCTTATCCATATTACTCTAAGTTGTGGGAGCATTTCTGGAGCTTGTCTGGATTTGCCGGGGTTTTGGTTTTCTGAAGTATCCAGAATGATGTTCACACCCAAATGCAGATGATGGCATCTGTGGCAGACTCTGTCCGTTGATGAACACAACCCCTGTTCCAAACTCCTTCACACTCACCCAACTCCACCAGAGAGGCTTTACCAACCTCCCTTACAGCTAGTGGTTGTGGCCTTGTGACACCATCCTGATAAGTAAGATGCAAACACACAGAGGTCTCAGTAGCGTAGGGGGTGGTTCTAGAACACTTGAACTTTCTTGACAAAAGCATATAGGTGACTGACACCAACTCTTCCCACTTCTTCCTGCTTTTGATGAAGACCTGATGCCTGGAAAGGCAGAAAACATTTTGTGACCAAGATGGAAGGCTAAAAGAATTGTAGAGAGGCTGGCCTTACCATCATGCAGTCAGCGTACCAACACAAACAGTTGCCTATACGTCTTGCTATGTTAGATAATTAAAAATCTTTATTTCACTCTTAGATATCTTCCGCTTGCAACTGAAAGCATTCTAACCATTTCAGTGTTTCTCCTGTAAGAAGAGAAAACATAATTCTATGTCTTATGAAATCTGATATGCTCTTCTCTTCACTTTGAACCACTGGCTGTGGGGATGATGGGCTCACTGTGTCAGTAGCAACACAGATTTCACTGGAACTTTCCACAGCAGGGTCATGCAGGACTTTGCTCCCACAAAGTCTCACCTGGTTATATCTCAGATACTCATAGTTGATCCTGTCACCTCTACTACTCCAGCTCCTGGGTTCATGTCCGCTACCTATGAAGCCACACAGGGTGTTTCACCATTGCTACGGTTTGGGGGCCTTCCATAAGAATACTGACATCCATTCCAAGGAAATTTCTTCTCATCTCCTAAATCTGCCAGCTCTGAAGGTGTCAGATTGTTCTTCACAGAAAAGGGAAAGATAACAGTAATAACTACAAGTTACTGAGCACTTACTATATTCTAGCTTTAATGATTTACAGGGTACCCTATTGTATCCCACATCAACCCTATTAATATATGTTACTTTTATTTTAAAAATAGGTTAAGTGACTTGTCCACAATCACAAAGCTAGTCATAAAATCTAAAATCAAATTTGAATTTGACTTTACCACTTCTAGCTTCTTCGCACTGCTGCACTGTTACCCAGGAATTTAAGGACAATGAAATGTTAAATTGGGAGTTTCCACTGAGGATCCATCATAAAATAGATAAAACTCTAAAGTAAAGTAAGAGTTGCATATTTTGAAAGGAAGTTAGACAACTCCAAGGACACATCAAAGACATAAAATAATCAAGGCAGTGGAAAGTCAGAGAGGATTTGTAAACATATTTGTTTGGAGAAAGAGTGAGTGCTGTGAGAACCACCCATTCCCCAAAGGGAAAGGGCAAAAGCTCACCTCTACCTCTTTCACCTCTGGCCTGCAGAGAACTTCCAGTGGGACCAGCAGGGAACCTCCATAGTACCATGAAAACAGCCACAGGATGATCCACTTTCCACATCTGCTGGACCCAGAGAGACTAAAGTCATCTGAAGACCTATTCAGTGACACTCTTTCCCCTCTTTTCTGCGTTTCCACCCCAAGTTATAACTCCCTCTGGAGCAGTCAGAAATATGGGTAGCTAGTGGAAAGAGGGAGGGAAATGAAAAAGAAAAAAGTCAACCACACCCTCTTCCAGAGAGGGTAGGGGACCACCCACTGTAGGCTCTAACTGAAGAATCGGAAGGGAACAGAATTATTGACCTCAGAATGAAGCATTTCCTAATATATTGGACTGAACATTTTATTAATCACTTACTGAATCAGGGCAACTTAGAGTTACCCACTATTAGGTAACAGTAATAGTAATCAGAAAAGCTGTGAGCTGCCACGTTTCATCCAGGGCATGGGAAAAGACTTCCTCCATTGTATAATTTTAAGAAACCAATGTAGACAAAATAAATTACATTCAGCTGTGTTGTCAGCATATCAGTAAACAACATATTGGTGTCTATATCTCCTTCTGAAACCCTAGGAAAAAAAAAACAGATTTTTCAGCTTTTACCCAGGACTTCATTCCTCCACTGAGTTTAAACAAACTCTATGGGAACCAACACACCCTGTAGCCCTTTCCATACTTCATCTGTAACTCCTTCACCCCCTAATTATCCCTCAGTATATAGCCAAAACCTCAAAACCCTCAGGCAATTAATGCATACAGATTGATATTCCGTGGGCTTCTTATCCCTTCAGTAAATGTGCATGGTCACGTTGTAATCTCAGTGATGTCTCAGGGTAACATCCCTGCTACACTAGCAGTTAATCCAGTTGTTCACTACAGGGACAGTAACACCCTCTAGGGGAAATTCAGGAAATTTGTGGGGGCATTCTAATAGTGTAGTTGTGCCCCAGAATTAGCCTATTGAAGAATATAATCTTTTGTTCTCTTTTATGTTACAGTGAGGGCATTATATTGACTCTTTGAATTATATCTGCAAGCAGGTTATATTATCAATGGCTTTCATCCAGTTTAAAAATATGACATTTAAAAATGTCTCTTATCCAGGCACAGTGGCTCATGGTTGTGATCCTAGCACTTTGGGAGGCCAAGGCAGGAAGACTGCTTGAGCTCGAGTTCTAGGTCAGCCTGGGCAACACAGCAAGACCCCCATCTCTACCAAAAAAAAAAAAAAAAAGCTGGGAATGGTGGTGTGCACCTGTAGAACCAGCTACTTGGGAGGTTGAGCTGGGAGGATTGCTTGAGCCAAGAGATCAAGGCTGCAGTGAGCCGTGATCGTGCCATTACACCCCACCCTGGATGCAGAGTGAAACTGTTTCAAATATATACATATATCTCTTATTAAAATGAGAATTAAGCACGATATGATTAATAACAAGCAAATTCACACAACTTTATGTTGTGTACTCAATCTAATTTTCTCTGGTTTGTATATACATTTTGCACATTTTTTATTTTGAAAAATTTTACACATTCAGAAGTGTCAGAAGAATAATACATTAAACTTCTGTTTGCTGTTCCCCTAGATTTGCCAGTTTTAGCATATTTCCTCTCATTTGTTTTATCTTTATATATATATATATTATTTTTTCTCTCTCTCAATCATTTGAGAGTTACTTGCAGACTTTGACACTTCATCCCTAAATACTTCAGCATGTGTCTCCAAAGGAAAGAAGTATTCTCTTACATACCTACCTACTACCATGCAATGATCACACTCAAGAAATCTAACATTGATTTTTTTTAAAAACCTAGTATCTAAGATAAAGCCCATGTTCAAATTTTCCCAATTGTTTCAATAATGTACTTTTCATAGCTTTTTTGTTTTCTTTTTCTTATCCAAGAATTAATCCAAAGTCACTCATTGAATTGAGCTGTCATATTTCTTTAGCTTTCCCTAATCTAATCAGTTCACCAGCCCTTTGTGTCTTTTATGTCAATGACATTTTTGAAGAGTAAAGGCTACTTGTTTTACAGTATGTCTTACAATTTGGATTGTTTTCTGATGAATAGATTCTGTTTTTCTAATTCCAGAATATTATATAGGTGATGTTGTGAGCTTCTCATTTATCACATTCAAAGGTAAAAAAGTGTATTTTATCTCATCCTGTTGGAAATGCTAAGTTTGATCATTTTGTTAAGCAAATACCTATCAGATATTTCCCTTGACGAGTTACTGGTTTGTGTAGAAATACACTGGTTTTGTTTTACAAAAATTATAAATCCTAGTGATACTCTTCTAGAGAGGGGAACTAAATGCTCAGCACAAAAAGTGCAGGTAATCCCACTCTTATCTGCTTTTTACCTGATGTTATAAAGATTTCAGAAGATCAACCCTTAATATGTTGCTAGGGACAGGTGCAGTGGCTCATGCCTGTAATCCCAGCACCTTGAGAGGCCCAGGCAGGGGCATCGCTTGAGCCCAGGCGTTTGCGACCAGCCTGGGCAACACAGCAAGACCTCATATCTAAAAAAAAAATTTTTTTTAAATATTAGCCAGGCATGATTGGCCTGTGCCTGTAGTCCCAGCTACTCAGGAGACAGAGGTGGGAGGATTGTATGACTGTGTTCAATTATCATAATTTAAAAGGCAGAATATTGGTTCTAAAAGGGGAGATGTATAAGTAAATATGGTAGATAAAACTTACATAAGCATAAATATATATTCCATGCTTTTCTTTCACTGAGTAAATACACTTGACTCTCTATCATAAACTGCATTTTTAAATATAGCCATGTTTATATGAATAAATATGAATGTTTATTAATATAATCATGGTTATATTTTGTATTAATATATGTCTAGCTCCTTTGGGACCCAGGCGCATTTTGAGTTCAAGTGCCAGATAAATAAATAGTGAGGTTTGCTATTCACATCTTATGTCTTACTGGGGGCAGGTCTTTGAATTCAAAGAATACCTCAATACTAAATTATAGTAAACCCCTTGAGAGAAAATAGTCTTCATCTCCTAAAAGAATACCATAAGATATCATGGGCATTCAATTTCCTTCATCTTGATTTGCCAGTGGCCAATTTGGTTTTCATTTAGAGTATTTGAGATGAAATTTAGACCATAAAGAGTTTAAAATATTAAGGACTAAAAACATGAGCAGTTTATTTCCTACTTACAAGAAAATTAAGATCCTTTGAGTATTATGAACACCTTGTACAGTTATACAGGCATTCTCAAAAATTATGCCAGCTAATAATTTAATACATCTCAAGGATGCCTGTTCCACATTCCCTTGAGTTACATTCAAAAGAAAAGCAGATGATTAATTTGTTAAATTCAAATAAGCAGGAAATTCTATTAGATATTTGAAAAATTGCTTCTCTTCAGTGAAACTCAAACTGCATATTAAGGAGAATGCATAGATGGAATAGCTCAGACTCAAACCGTCATGACCTAAATAAGATTTTGTGTCCAGCAAAACTCCACTTACCAACGCAATTTAGAATTCTACCAAATTATCACTATATAAAATTGGGTCTGCTATAAAGAAGCCAAATAAGTAACATTTGTAAAGACAGAACATTGTAAAGAATTCTACCAAATTATCACTATATAAAATCGGGTCTGCTATAAAGACGCCAAATAGGTAACATTTGTAAAGAGAGAACCAATAGTTACAACCTTGTCTTTGTTGGTCTGTGCACTGGATACACGTTATCTAATTTAATTTCAATAGCTTTCTAAGATCTTTCTTGCTATACCTCCACTCTCCACTGTCATTAAACTCCGCATCTTCAAGAAAAGTTCTATCTTCTTTGTGTACCATTCCCAGAGTCTTGCACCGTGCCGGCCTCATAATATGTACACCAGGGCATTTAAATAATGTACATAAAGCCACGTAATTATGAATATATTACTACACCACTCCATACTCAATGCTTTTTACGTTATACCATGATGTTTCCAAACAGGACTTCATAGATTAGTGGAAAAATCAAAATAAATTGAAGTGGGTTGCCACAAAGCTTTCATTTAAAAGCCTAAAATACATCCAACTCTATTCAGTGGTTGATTTGTATATGGCATCCAGAGGGCAGTCTGACATCGAGTTGAACTAAATGATAGTAATTATAATGAAATATGATCATTGTGTAAATGATGAACAACACCTCAATATTCAGTACACATAAAATAACTGATAGAAAGGTTGGCATGTCTTACTGTTTATCATTAAAATATGTCTTAATGGAGACTTCCAATTTGAAAGGCAAGATTGATGGAAAACATTAACTATGCAATAAATTCTGTTACTGCATATTTCATAGAGATAAATCCTAGATGATGATTCTGGAGTTGAGAGATACCAATAAATCATGAAAAAAACATCCTTTTTACTAGCAGAGATTATATTTGAAAGTTACTGCTGAAAGATTCCTGTTTTATCAATTTTTATAAAGATATTTAAAAGACCAAGAACTTCTAAGAATGTTTAACTCAGGGAAGAGATCAACCTTTTCTGTCCAAAAGCTGAGTCTACAGTTTAGTTTAGGTCAATAGTTCATGGATTCTTTCTCAAGCATTATAAACTGGCCCATTTTAATAATACAAAATACAAATGATAAAAGACAGTAGTGTAAGAGATTTCATTTCATTTAACTGCTGCTCTTTAAGAAAACCATATGGGCCAGGCGCAGTGGCTCATGCCTGTAATCCCAGCACTTTGGGAGGCCGAGGCGGGCAGATCACAAGGTCAGGAGATTGAGACCAACCTGACTAACATGGTGAAACCCATCTCTACTAAAAATACAAAAAATTAGCCGAGCGTGGTGGCCGGCGCCTGTAGTCCCAGCTACTCGGGAGGCTCAGGCAGGAGAATGGCTTGAACCCGGGAGGCGTAGATTATTGCAGTGAGTGGAGATCCGGCCACTGCACTGCAGCCTGGAGACAGAGTCTCCGTCTCAAAAAAAAAAAAAAAAAAAAGAAAAAAGAAAAGAAAAAGAAAAGAAAACCATACGAAAAAGCCTGCTCTAATTTCTCCCTACCTGGAGAGAGAAAACGTTGCATTTATCAGAGAAAATGCACAGATAAGTATCTCTGAAAAAGTGCTGTAACTCTATTCTTTTCTTTTTCTTTTTTAGGCAGGGTCTCACTCTATGACAAGGCTGGAGTACTGTGGCGCAATCACAGCTCACTGCAGCCTTGACTTCCTGGGCTTAAGTAATCCTCCCACCTTGGCCTCCTGAGTAGCCAGGATTACAGGGTGCATCATCAAACCCAGATAATTTTTTTTTTTTCGTAGACATGAGGTCTCACTATGTTGCCCAGGCTTCCTTCATCTTTTGTTCCTTCTTTTTTTTTTTTTTTTTTTGAGACGGAGTCTCGCTCTGTCCCCCAGGCTGGAGTGCAGTGGTGCAATCTCAGTTCACTGCAAACTCTGCCTCCCGGGCTCACGCCATTCTCCTGCCTCAGCCTCCCGAGTGGCTGGGACTACAGGTACCCACCACCATGCCTGGCTCATTTTTTGTATTTTCAGTAAAGACAGGGTTTCACCGTGTTAGCCAGGATGGTCTCGATCTCTTGACCTCGTGATCTGCCCGCCTCGGCCTCCCAAAGTGCTGGAATTACAGGCACGAGCCACTGCAGCCAGCCCCCCCCTTTTTTTTTTCTTTTCTTTTTGGAGACAGAGTCTCCCTCTGTCCCCTAGACTGGAGTGCAGTGGTCCGATCTCAGCTCACTGCAACCTCTGTCTCCCGGCTTTAAGTGATTCTTGTGCCTCAGCCGCCCCAGTAGCAGGGATTACAGGCTGGTGCCACCACGCCTGGCTAATTTTTTTGTATTTTTAGTAGAGACAGGGTTTGGCCACGTTGTCCAGGCTGTTCTCCAACTCCAGAGCTTAGACAATCCACCCGCTTCAGCCCCAGAGTGCTGGGATTACAGGTATGAGCCACTGCATCCAGCAATTGCTTATTCATCTTTACATTGATAAGTCTGTGGAATGTTTGATCAAAATTGCAACACTTATTCCAGCCTTTATTTCGTTATAACAATGTGACTACAAGACCTTCTAAATGACCTCCTTGAATTTTGTATACTTCCTTCCAGATTAATTTCCTAACACACTACTTCAAATAGATGATACCTTTAAAAAAAAAAAAATCTGCACTAATGCCACAATATTGATAGGAATAAGCCATAATTACTTAGACTTCTGAGACTTTTAAAAATTTGTCCCAAATATTTCAAGATATTCTTATCTCCTGAAAATCCTTCAAATGACTTTTGTAGATACTTTACTTGTTGTTCCCTAAACATGCCTTGTATATAGTCTCCCTTTGCACTTTTTCTCACATTATTTCACACAACCAGTACATCATACCCAGTAGCTCTCTGTCTGGTCTAATTCTATTCATTGACTCATTTGAAGTTCCAATTTTCCAAATTTGAACTACTACCTCTCATTCCCCTGAGATCCTTTTGACATGGTATGCAAGTTATTTAGCTGTTTTAAAATAGTAAATAAATATTTTAACATGATTAAGTTTTTCATAGTTTAACTTCATAAAACTTTAATCTCCTTGAAAGATTAAAAGTCCATTTTCTTCACATTTCCACTCTTCCCAACACAGTTTGTTGCTTATAATGGGTACTAAGTAAATATTTGCTAAGTTGACTTTACTCTTATTCAATTAATAAACTATGGCAAATAGAAGGAAGCCCAATTGCAAAGACCAAACCATTAACTCTCTTTCTTAGCTCCAGAATTCACAGAAAACCTTTGCATAAATTTGGTGATTGTCATTTTAAATTCAGATGAATAATCTTTGTGTAAGATGTAAGCAATTTCTGGACTCTAAAATTGTATTATTCTTCCTATGGAACCTAATACATTTGTGTATTTGTTGGTTGTATGAGTGAAATATCCTTTACAACAGCAAATATATCTTATTTATCATTTCATTCTCCAATGCTTCTTTCCATGTAAGAAACAATAATTTCTGCATGAATTAGTAATTTTTTATAGGCAAGCCATTAAAACTAAGAGAACACAAAGAATACTACAAAATCAAGGTTTTATAACATTCCCATAAATGTTTCCCTTATATTTAATGATGCAAGATTATATTCAAGAGTACAAAAGTATTTGCAAACTATTAATCTATATTATATGAGGGGGAAAAGACAAAAAAATACAACCAACACTAAAATTTTGTTGTTATAGGGAAATGTCCTATAATTGAATGCGTAGTGTATGCAAGGCTCATTTCTTTAATTTAATTTACATTACAACTGTATAATTACCACGGCTGTTTTCCAGATAAGAATATCAGGCCCAGAAGAGAAACTTACTCTGGACCACTGAGCTGACTGGCTTAAGTCCTTGCTTACTGACTCCTCAAATACAGATGATCCTTGGTTTATGATGGGGTTACATCTCAATAAGCCCACTGTAAGTTTAGTATGTCAATAAGTGGAAAATCCACTTAATACATCAAATCTACCAAACATGATAGCTTAGCCTAGCCTACGTTAAATGCGCTTAGAACACTTACATTAGCCAACAATTGGGCAAAACCATCCAACACAAAGCCTATTTTACTTTTGTTTGTTGTTTTTGTTGTTTTGAGATGGAGTTTCACTCTTGTCATCCAGGCTGGAGTGCAATGGCACGATCTCAGCTCACCGCAACCTCCATCTCCTGGATTCAAGCAATTCTCCTGCCTCAGCCTCCCCAATAGCTGGGATTACAGGTACGTGCCACCATGCCCAGCTAATTTCTGTATTTTTAGTAGAGATAGGGTTTCACCATGTTGGCCATGCTAGTCTCAAACTCCTCACCGCAGGTGATCCACCTGCGTTGGCCTCCCTAAGTGCTGGGATTACAGGTGTAACCCACTGCGCCCAGCTCACAAAGCCTATTTCATAATGAAGTGTTAAACATCTCATGTAATTTACTGATGTCCTACTGAATGCATATTACTTTTATACCATCAGAAAGTTGAAAAATTATAAGTCAAACCATCATAAATTGGGGAGTCTGTATACTTTTCAGTATATCTTAGGTGCCTCTGAGTTTGCTTTGTGAAAAATGTCTATTCTTTCTTAGTGATTATACAGTAAAACATGAGAAGCACTGAATAATTTATAAACTACAGAAAGGTATAATATAATCTATAATTCATCACATAAACGCTGTTGAAGTTGTGGTGCCTTCCCTTCTGGTCTTTATGATTATATACATAAAGAGACCAAAATCAGTATTATATTGTACCCTGTACATAACTGTATTCTGTATTTTTTCAATTAAAAAAAATTTTTGATACATTACATTTGTACATATTTATGGGGTACTTGTGAAATTTTGGTACATGCATAGAATGTGTGATGATCAAGTCAGGCTACTTAGGGTATCCATCACCAAAGTGTTTGTCACTTTTATGTGTTGGATACATTGTAAGTCCTCTGTTTTGGTTGTTTTGAAACACACAATACATTGTTGTTAACTATAGATAACCCTACTCCGCTATTGAACATTAGAACTTATTTCTTCTATCTAACTATATGTTTGTACCTATTAACCAAATTTCTTTCACTCCCCCTCCTACCCATATACTCTTGTCAGTCTCTGGCATCTGTCATTCCACCGTCTACCTCCATGTGATCAACTTTTTAGCTCCCACATGTAATATGCAATATATTTCTTTCTGTGCCTGCTGATTTCACTTAACCTCCCGTTCCATCCATGTTGCTATAATACAATTTTATTCTTTTATATGGTAGAATAGTATTCCATTGTGCATATATATGACATTTTCTTTATCCACTCCTTCACTGATAGACATTTGGGCTGATTCCATATCTTTGCTATAGTGAATAGTGCTGCGATAAACATGAGACTCCATGTATCCCTTTGATATGCAGTTTATTTTGCTTTGGATAATACTGAGCACTGGAATTGCTGGATGCATGGTAGTTCTATCTTTAGTTTTTTTTGAGAAATCTTCATACTGCTTTCCACAGAGGCTGTGCTAATTTACATTCCCACTAACAGTGTATAAGAGTTTCCATTTCTCCACATCCTCACCAACATTTGTTATTTTTGTCTTTTTAGTAATAGCCATTCTAACTGGGGTAAGATGATATCTCATTGTGGTTTCGATTTGCATTTCCCTGATGATTGGTGATGTTGAGCATTTTTTCATACAACTGTAGGCCATCTGCATGTCTACTTTTGAGAAACGTCCATTCATGTCCTTACCCCATTTTTAATGGGATTATTTGGGTTTCCTTTTCTTTTTCCTGTTGAGTTGTTTGAGTTTCTTGTATATTCTGGATATTAGTCTCCTGTGAAATGAGTATGCAAATATTCTCTCTTATTCAACAGGCTGTCTTTTCATTCTGGTGATTGTTTCTTTTGCTGTGCAGTTTTTTAATTTAATGTAGTTCTACTTGTCTATTTTTGGCTTCCTTGCCTGTAATTTTGAGATCTTAGCCATAAAATCTTTGCCTAGACCTATGTCCTGAAGAGTTTTTCTTATGTTATTTTCTAGTAGGTTTATAGTTTTGGGTCTTAAGTTTTTAATCCATCTTGAATTGATTTTTATATAAAGAGGGAGATAGTGTCCTGTTTCGTTCTTCTACATATGGTTATCCAGTTTTCCCAGCACCATTTTATTATAGAGGGTGTCCTTTTCCCAATGTATGTACTTGATGGCTTTGCCAAAGGTCAGTTGGCTGTAAATGTGTGGATTTATTCCTGGGTTCTCTATTCTGTTTCATTGGTCTATTTGTCTGTTTTTTAATACCAATACCATGCTGTTTTGGTTACTATGTAGCCTTGCAATACATTTTAAAGCCAGGTAGTATGATCCCTCTAGCTCTGTTCTTTTTGCTCAGGATTTCTTTGGCTATTCTGGCTCTTTTTTAGTTCCATACAAATTTTAGGAATTTTAAATTTAAAAAAAAAAGTTTTATTTTTTGTTTTTGTTTTGAGATGGAGCCTCACTCTGCCCACCAGGTTGGAGTGCAGTGGTGAGATCTTGGCTCACTGTAACCTTTGCCTCCCAGGTTCCAGTGATTCTTCTACCTCAGCCTCCCCAGTAGCTGGGATTACAGGCACCTGCCATGGCACCCGGCTAATTTTTGTATTTTTAGTAGAGACGGGGTTTCATCATGTTAGCCAGGCTGGTCTCAAACTCCTGACCTCAGGCAATCCACTTGCCTTGGCCTCCCAAAGTGCTGGGATTACAGGTGTGAGCCACTGTGCCCGGCCAGAAATTTTTTTATTTTTGTGAAAGATGACATTGGTATTTTGATAGGGATCACACTGTAGATCACTTTGGGCAGTATGGTCATTTTAACAACAATAATTCTTCTGATGCATGAGCATAGGATGTCTTTACATTTGTTTGTGTCCTTTTCAATTTCTTTCATCAGTGTTTTGTAGTATTTCTTGTAGAGGTCTTTTGCCTCCTTGGATAAATTTATTTCTAGGTATTTTTATTTTTTTTTTAGCTATTGTAAATGTGATTGCCTTCTTGATTTCTTTTTCAGCTATGTCATTATTGATGTTCAGAAATACTACTGATTGATTTTTGTATGTTAATTTTGTATACTGCAACTTTACTTAATTTGTTTTTCAGTTCTAAGATGTTTTAGTGGAGCCTTTTGGTTTTTCTAAATAAAAGATTACATCATCTGCAAAAAGGACAATATGACTTTCTTTTTTCCAATTTGGATGTCTTTTACTTCTTTCTCTTGCCTGATTACTCTGGCTAGGAGTTCCATTATTTTGTTGAAGAGGAGTGGTGAAAGTAGGCATCCTGTCTTATTCCAGTTCTTAGAGAAAAGGCTTTCAACTTTTCCCCATTCAGTATGTTAGCTGTGGGTTTGTCAGGTATGGCCTTTGTTTGTTCAAATTTTTAATGAGAATTTTTTCTAGTACCTAAGACCTTCAAAATTTGAGTTTTTAATAGCTGTATAACATTTCAAATTATGAATGCACCCCAATTAATTTAATCAATTTATTGTTACAAAATTTTTTGGTGTTTTCAATACTAAACATTAATGAATATTTTTATAAACAATTTTTTTTTACTATATCTTATTAAGATTTTGCTTGGCTAGATGCTAAGAAGTCGAAATAGAGAAGGAGAGGTTATAAATAATTTTAAGACTTTTGATACCTTATGTCAAAAGTGCTTTACAAAAGGTTGTACCAAGTTACACTCCCACCAGAAGCTTGTGTATCATGCATTTTCACCAGCAAGACTGTAATTTTAAAATCTTAAGACAAAAATGGGATGTCATTGTTTGATGTGTATTTCATAAAAATTTTTGGTGATCAATTACACAGAACTAATTTTATGTGTATTAGTCATTTTTACTTCTTCTGTTAAGTATCTGCCTATTCTTTTTTTTTTTTTTTTTTTCCCTGAGACGGAGTCTCTCTCTGTCGCCCAGGTGCGAGTGCAGTGGCGCAATCTTGGCTCACTGCGAGCTTCGCCTCCCTCCCAGGTTCACGCCATTCTCCTGCCCTCAGCCTCCTGAGTAGCTGGGACTACAGGTGCCCACCACCACACTCGGCTAATTTTTTTTTATTTTTTAGTAGAGACGGGGTTTTACCATGTTAGCCAGGATGGTCTCGATCTCCTGACCTTGTGATCCGCCTGCCTCAGCCTCCCAAATTGCTGGGATTACAGGTGTGAGACACCACTCCTGGCTGTATCTGCCTATTATTTACCAGTGTGTTTTTCTTTCAGATTAATGAATTCTTTACATGTTAAAGATAAAAACTTGTGTGACGTATTTCAGGTGAATATTTAGTCCAGGTTTCTTTGCCTTTGTAGTTTTATACTTTTAATGTATGTGTATATGCATATTTATGGATAAATGAATATATGTGAAATTGTGTGTGCATGTATATGAGTTAAAACCACTGTCCTTCCATCACTTTTATACATGGAGGGGGTCTAGGAAAGCCTATCTAGACATAATGTTTTAAATTCAATTGCAATTCATTAGAGCATATACATGAATATTCAATAACGTGCAAAAAAAAATTTTAAAAGCCTATTTCTACACAGAGCAAGGGTAATTGCATTTGGGAACTTGAATAATTTCTCCAAAGAATATTTTTTGTAGGTAAGCAATTAAAAAACATATACATAAAAGATATAACAAGATGGCCAAATAGGAACAGCTCTGGTCTGCAGCTCCCAGTGGGATCAATGCAGAAGATGGGTGATTTCTGCATTTCCAACCAAGGTACCTGGTTCATCTCAGTGGGACTGGCTGGACAGTGGGTGCAGCCCAAGGAGAGCTAGCTGAAGCAGGGTGGGGCATCGCCTCACCCAGGAAGCACAAGGGGTCGGGGAATTCCCTTTCCTACCCAAGGGAAGCTGTGACAGATTGTACCTGGAAAAACGGGACACTCCCACCCAAATACTGCACTTTTCCCAAGGTCTTAGCAACAGGCAG